>NC_064911.1:6747126-7374876 GCF_929443795.1 Astur gentilis
CTAATACTGATTAAGCAGCAGCAGCTGGAGTGAGTCATTTTGAGGTCGGGCTTTAGTTCACTCTGTGATAGTACATCTTTTGACTATGACTTGGAGAAAGCAAGACAAAATGATGTATTTTTTTTTACAAACCTGTATGTATATATAAGTGTATAATATGCAGTGGTATTTGTAGAGTATGTGTGTATCATGGATATCACAGCTGATATGAGTATTTCAAAGGTACTTGCAGAATCTATGCCCCATACTATTATATATAACTTCATAGAACAGGCTGCTTGATACATGATTTTGAAGTATTTCAAAAAATAGTTTTAAAGAAATAAACTGAATTATGATTGTAAGCAAATTAAACTGTATTAATTCTACTCAGCACTGAGTTTGATATTTTCACAACTTGAATTATGAAGAATTTATGCACAGCCTGCTTTTTCTGTTAATTACTTTTTGCATATAACATGAGAGCTACTCATGAGTCAATTGCTCGCAGGGTTGCATTTAATATAAACAGAGCTCTGGCAATTGAATTGGTACACGCTGCCACAACTTTTTACCCTTTCCTTCCATCTCCCCAGCCTTGAATTCCTCTTCTCACATGCATAAGGCTTTATAGAAATCTCCAAGTCCCTCTTGTGCTGAAAAGCCTCTGCGTTCTGCATTGTGGAAAGATGAAATGCTGCAATAGGAGTTGTTACATTAGAAAAAAGGTTTTCTCACTGTCACTGTTGTCAAAATTCTTGTGAATTACATTCACTGTAACGAGACTAGCTCCAGTTTGGATTTAAAGCTGTAATTATAACCATTACATGCTATCTGAATAGAGTCTGTCTTGAAATGCAATATGTGAGAAAAGCGATGCTTTTCCTCATATGGTGGCAAAGCAGTGAAAGAAAGACCATTTATTCAAAAAGCAATTTCTTGTGTAGTATCCACTCTGCTCATAGAAAATACTTTTTGGCAATGTTCTTTGTAATACAGAATCATTTTCTGTTTTAATGCCTGCCGAAGTTGCAAGTTGAGCTATTATGTGATCGCTCTGGACTGGATGCAAGTAACAAGTTTGTGTACTCTCTCAGCAGGGTTTGGAGCAGTGGATGGAAGAGGTGTAAACACGTGTTTAGTTATGAGCATTATTCATAATTAGAATATGTGACAAGAAAAATTAGAGAGTACACAGATGGAATGTAAATGGTTCAATAGTTATATATGACACATTAATAATTTTTTCTCTTGGGAATTCAGTATTTGGGTTTGATTTAGTTTGTGTAATTATCTCAGATACTTCTGAGAGCATATATCTCTTGGGTCGGACAGAATTAGAAATACCAGCTGTGATTTTGTGCTCATTTGCACATGCACAACCCACACAGTGTTGTTCCTAGTGATAACAGCCTAATGGTGGTTTTATAGATCTATTGGTGGGATGAGTCAACATTTTTTATGGCTGTCATTTTTTCCAGGATTAACAGCCAAATCCTCCAGTCCTTTGTTGCACTTGAGGAGTTAAGGGAAATATGGGTCTGCATCCTCCTAAAAGTCCTAATTCCCATGAACACCCCAGATTCATTGGTGAATACCATCTGTAGTTAAGATTAAATTGATCTCACTAGAGGTGATTGTATGAATAACAGCTGAGGGAGAAAAAGCCATACACATTGTCCTAATATTTTCTTTTACTGAAAAAATGGATCTTAAAGATTCGAAAATAAAATAGGAAGAACCCATACATTTGCTATCTGTGCTGTTATAGGGGGACAAAATTTGACATAGTTCATTTACTTAAAAAGTAGCATCTCTGTCTTGATTCCTGTCTCTGAAAGAGCATTATGTCAGCTACCTTTGGTCCATGAATACCATGTTGAGATTTTAAGGTTTAGAAAGATCACCCAAAAATTGAATATTGCATCCTTCAAAACTTTTATCAAAGAATGTTGCCCAGGTTTTGAATTTTTGATGAAAGCATATATTCCAAATAACCCCCCTCATCTTCTTGTGAATGGAAGGCATCATGGTATTTTTCACACAGGATTAACCACACTTCTGTTAAAAATAAGTGTTTTAAATCTGGTGTGAATTTATTTATCCACGATTAATAAGACCCATTTGCACTAGACTGAAGTTTCCTTTCTTATCAATTATTTTCTCATCTTCCTGATATTTAGAAACAGTAGTTGGGTCACCATGTTATCTTGATGCATCAAACACGGCATAACCAGCTGGTCAAAAGAGGTGATTACCCCACTGTATTCAGTGTGGGTGCAGCCTCACCTTGAGTACTGTGTGCACTTCTGTGCCCCACAATTTCAGAAGGATGTGAAGGTCCTTGAATGCACCCAGAGGAGGGCAACAAAGCTCGTGAAAGGGCTGGAAGGCATGTCCTGTGAGGAGCGGCTAAGGAACCTGGGTTTGTCTAGTTTGGAGAAAAGGAGTCTGAGGGACGACTCCGTTGCTTTCTACAGCTTCATGAGGAGGGGAAGTGGAGGAAGATGCTGATCTCTTCTCCCTGGTATCCAGGGATAGGGCACGTGGGAGTTGTTCAAAGCTGCACTAGGGGAGGTCTAGACTGGACATTAGGAAGCATTTCTTTACCAAGAGGGTGGTCAAACACTGGAACAGGCTTGCTAGTGAGGTGGTTGATGCCCTAAGCCTGTCTGTTTAAAAGGCATTTGGGTAATGCCCTTAATAACATGCTTAACCTTTGGTCAGCCCTGAATTGGTCAGGCAGTTAGAATAGATGATCGTTGTAGGTCCCTTTCAACTGAAATAGTTTATTCCATTCTCTTCTCCTCAATAACTGTCTCATTTTGTCAAATCCCTATCTCTCAAAGGGTACAGTGTCTTCTCCAGTCATTGGGTATATCTATTTTTCCTGCAGCTCTTTCCCATTTTTTATTTATTTTTCTGGAATGTGGACTGTAGAGCTGATCATAACAAGCCCATTTTACTCTTACCACTGCCATTGTAAAATCTTCTTCTTCCTACTTCTCCCTGAGGAAACACAAACGTCATGTGAACATATTTTTTTGTTGAGCAATGTGACTATGAGACCACTGTGTAAACCATGCCAGTCAAGACTCCAGTGTCTATTCTCGAGATCTTACAAGTTGTACTAGTGGAAGATTACAAGTTTTGCTCCTACAACTTCGCTTTTTCCGAACTTTACTGGCATAATACTTCAGTATGTTCAGCTTAACAAGCAATTCAGATTGCTTTGTATAACTGATCAGTCCTCAATATTATTTACTATTTGTTGTGTCCTCCACAAATTTCATAAATAGTAATTTTATGTCTCCCACTCTCACTACCTCAGTGAGAGCTGAGCATGCAGAAAAGTGTAGTCTATGAAGAGCATGAATTCCAATGATTCATTTCTATGGCCCTATTACACTCCTTTGTTATTTCCCTCTCCTGATTTTCCATCTTTTACATTTCAGCGTTTTGTCCTAAAATCAGTAATGGAATGTAAAATGCATTTCACAAGTGAAGGTTGATTTTATTTCAGTCCAAATCCATCATTTCTATATCCACTAAATTCTACCAGTACACCATCTGGTAAGGAGACAACAGGGGTGAATTACATGTAATGCAATTATGGTGTGAAAACACAGCAGTTTCTGTTATTCATTAGATTGTATTAGTAAAATACTTAGTAAATATTAGAATGTAAACTAATAATACTTTTCAGTATGCCTATAAAAATATCTCTACGGATTTTACAGTATATACATCTCTTAGGAATGTGATGCAGTATTCACTGAAACCATTAAAAATTGACCAAACCAGAAAGTCTTCTGAGCATCATTCTTGAAACGTGGCTTCCTAACCTTCTTCCTTGCTTCCCTCCCTTTCTCCTATGCTCTTTGTGGTTTTAATTTTAATCCATTCATTTTAACGATGTACTGACGTATCAGTATGTGTATCATCCCTGACACACGACACTACGTAAAACATAGAGGGCATTATTTTATACAGAAGTGACAAAGTTTGGAGTTCATAATTGGAAAGAAGTTGTTTGAAGGTGTTGATCAAAACACCTTGGGCTTCATGTTGCTTACACTAGGTGCTGTAATTTGCAGCATTGTGTTCTACTTCATGTCCTTCAGTAATCGAATAATTAAAGTACACAGATACTCATACAGGTTTTGGTGGGTATGCTTGTTATCTTGCTCTTTACACTTTAAAACATGCCTTGTGACATTTTTCTGTTGTGAGTCTAAACAGAATTTTTCCATGGTGTATCAGACTGGAATCTGGAAATCTGTATTTTCAAAGGATTTTCTTTAAATATTCAGAATTTTGGACAGAAGGGTATTGAGCAGTTATGAAGAGCTGTATGCCTAATTTTCACTTACATATGTTTCTATATTCTGATCAGACACACAGTTCTGATGTGCAACTGCTGTTATTCTTAAAAACCATATATATCAGGTTTTGTCATATACATCCTGTGTTTATCATCAGCAAATACAGGCTGCAAGTCAACCAAAGCACGGTGCCTATTGCTCAGTAACATCTTCAACAGCGTCATTATGCAAACCGTTCTAAGCATTTTGGCTGTCACACTAACAGTGTGCAGATATTTACTAGTAACAGAGCAAAAGTGACGGACTGGGTCACCAAAGTGACCAAAATATGTAACATCTATGTATTTCCACATATTTATTTAATTTGAGTAGAGCTGTGTATGGGGTAAACACATGAAGATTGTGTAATCATAAGATTAACAAAGAAGCCGGACATCCACCATATTAAAGGGTTTACTATTTTTTTTCCATGCGTGCAAGTATGTATGTTTGTACAAGTTTACCTCCAGGTAAATACGATAGGGAAGTCCTACACTCCACCTTCCATGTTTATCCAAACCTGTAATGTAAATTGTATTTCTGAGAGATATATATATATATATAAAAAAATAAAATCCTTATTGTGTATGTATTTTTTTTAGGCTAATGTGAAGTACAGAAAAGTTAGGTTTTATGAATTAAACCTTAGCCATGCAGGGATTTTATGCAGTGATAAATAACACAGCTCTAAATACTTAGTAGAGAGAATCAGGTTTAATATCCATTTCAGTATTTTCATTTGCAAGAGAACACATTTCCTCACTAAAAGAGACTGGAACAGTGCACATCAGTTTACACTTTCATGTATGAGGCTTATGAGTGAGATTCTGACAAAGAACCTGGTTTGTTTTCCTTGTTCCTGCCTGCTGCAGAGAACAAAAATATTAGATGTAACTAAAAAATAGATAATGGGAAAGGATATTGGGGTGGGATTTTTGGTGGTTTATTAATTAATTCATTATTTTTAATCAAACTAAAGTTCACTTGTAGATGCCTGTGTGTAAAGGGAATTAGTGGAGTGGTGGGGAGGAAGGGAAGGAAGTGGTACCTGCCTTGGGTCTGCTGAGCACTGTGAGTCTGGATAGTAGGCTGATCACCTGTTTTGATTGTAATGATAATTTGCAAGTTGTTGAGAGGTGACTTGCTTTCTCTGATTTTGTGTACAAGGTCCTTTTAGATTGGATAGACATCCAATGTCTGGCATAAGAGTTTGCTAAAATGATGGTCAGTTATAATTGCTGGCAATCTTTCTGAAGTTGCTTATTTGGAGTAGAGCAGGTCGTCTTTTGCTTCCATAGTCAGCCCTTTTCCGACAGATCCAATTCATATCCTCAAATGGGGGACATCTGCTTTGAAGCAGAGTAAATGACAACTGCACTCTGAATTCAAGAGTGGAAGAAGTGGCTGTTGGTTTTGACCCTTCTGTAGTAAAGCCTGCAAATGCCAGACCTCTGCAATTCTTTTAGAGGACAGAGAGCAACGAGCAGGGAAGAGTGGACCTGAATATATGCTGAGAGTTATAATTGCCCTTGTTAAGAAAACCTCAATATGTCATTGGATATGCTGAGAAAAACAAGAACGTGTGGTGATTTTTCTTCATGCGGGAGGGTATATGGACAATATAGAAAGCTTTCTTAGAAATAAAAATAGAATGTTTCTACTAGTAAAGAAAGTCTTTGGATCCATGACCAATTTTTTTCTTCCCTAAGAAGGGTGAAAGCCTAAGCAGGGTCTTTGCATACTACAGTGGTAGTTTTTTCCTGCTTTAAGGGATTCACAGAAGATACTAAGGTTGCAAAAGAAAAAGTACTTGGACTTAATGCTATAAAATTCTTGACATGGAAAGGGCAACACTCTCTTTAGTAAGAAGAAGTTTGATTTTTTCAAAATACAGATGTCTTCTTTGAGTAGATTTTACCTGGCTATATCTCACAAGTATGAAGTGGCTCTCGATTTGAAAGGATTACCTCTCTGAGCCACATGCTTAGGTCATTCAAATTGCCTTATGTCCCTGGACTTCATTTTCAACAGCTGAGGACTCAGATAACCTAATCTGTTCTTGTTACTGTTGAGGTTAAATTACCAGAAAATAGAAATAGATGTAAAGTTTCACCCAGAAAAGTGTATGTTTGTTTAAATTCTGCTAACGTTTTTTAGTCATAAATATTGCTGGCCTTGCAAATGAGATGTGTGGGAGTAGGATTTCTATGTGTCCATATTGCCTGCAGAATAATTGAAGATGATATATTTTTTAAACTTCATATCACCAAATGTAAATGAAAGATAAATGATCGAATTCATTATCTTGGCTACAGACAAGACTTTTTTCTTCTTAGTGTTTTTCCTCAAGCTTGATGAGAATGTGTAAATGAAGGTTGGTAAGGAAATTCTTGTCTGTTTTTCAGCTTCAGCTGGCAATGCCATAATTTTGAGCCTGTTTGGGTGCATAAATGCTGGACACCCCCCGCCCCCTTTTTTTCTTTTTCTTTTTGGTTTTTTTTTTTTTTTTTGGTCTTCAGGACACATAAAGCATTAATAGCAAAAATCCAGCCTTCCCATGCTTCCCTGGCCGTTGTTACTTGGAGGGACCATTTGTGTTTGCAGGGGTAAGTTGTTCACTACCTTAGTTTCAACCTTTTGCCCTCTTGCTAACTGCAGGTAACCTGGCTGTTAATCTTAGACCGAGTGGTGACCTCGGTGATGTGGAGGCCTTCTTCTATGATGGTTGAACCAAAACTGTCAACTTCCTTTATAGCGTCATTTGAAGAACCAACATTAACTTAAAGTCTCCGTTGGTCTTGGAACAATGTTATATGCTGCTGGCACAGCTGCAAAAGATTTTCACACTGGTACCCTGACTCATCCTGTCCCTTTGCATTTTCATGCATGCATTTTGCCTTCAGTTTTTGAGGGGTGATTTTTCACCGAGTCTTTCAGAAAATTACTTTACCTAGCAACAGTAAATAAGTCAGATGATGAACAAAGCTAAAGTTACTGCACAGGTTTCATCATTGCTTCCATGCCTCTTAACAGAGTTTGATGGGCAGAGCTAAGAATATATTTACTTAAAGTGAGCTGTAAGTCAATTCAGATATGAATGTTGAGATACTAAGCTCAGCCTGATCCCTTATGAGCTGCAGAGTTTTGATAGCTGACTCAGGGTTTAGACTATTTAGCATCAGCAAAAGCCTAATATTTACAGCGGAGCTGACACAAGAAGACTCCAACCACGGATTTCATCAGCTTGGTATTTAAATGTTTGGTACCCACAGGTACCGAGGCCTAAGGCAAGAAAAATAACTCACTACAGCATCAGTTTTAGAACCCATTTCATATACAATCACAGTGTACATTGTCATTCATGGAAAAATCAAGAGATTTTGAAAGATATATTTTGGGGTTTGCTAGGGGAAGCTGTTAAAAGTAACTGCAGTATGACCTATGGCATGTGAAAGAATGGAGGAAAAAAGGCACTTTTTTTAAGGTGGGTCTCCTCTCAAAACTGTGACCAACTAGAAGAAAATGTTGGGTACCAAGTATCTTGAGCCTCAGATTTCTCAAGTCTGTGGTCAGAGGCTGGCATTTTATAAGTTTGCAGTTCTGTTGTATTTAGACAACAGTTCCTCAACATGGACTCTGTTGGAGGGAGCAGAGACCAGCTAATCAGGCACATAAGTTTGCTTGGTTTTTAAAAGCTGTAAGGTTTATAGTGCTAGAGAAGTTTGAAATCTAGAAAACTCCAGAGCACTCAAAGGCTTTCTTGTAACATCCAAATAGCTCCAAATGATTATGGAAATATGAGAGAAAAAGCGGGAGAGCAAGCAGAGACTGATACAGGACAGAAAATTTGTTAAGAAGCAGCTCAGTGAGTAAGAGGTTGGAGAGTGGAAAAGGGATCATGTTGGAGAGGAAGGGAGCACCTTGGCAGAAGGGAAAGAGGACAGTGAGCACTGTTGTGGAAACAAATGCTTGTTGCAGAGAGATATCTGAAAGGATTTTGCTCCTCCTGAAAACATAAGCGGAGAAGGAACGGTGTAGGAACGGGAAACTTGCAGTCGCTGAGCAGCAGGTAAGGGTCAGAGGAGCTGCAATTTTATCGCATGGTTTAGATCATGATAATTTAAATGAATCCTGGAACTTTTCCAAAGAATTGTGGCCCTTAAAGCTCGGAGTGAAAATCATTTCTTTGGTTTTGTAATTTCTTCTTAGACAGTTCATGCAATTATTTTATCTAAAAGTCATGTAAGCCCTCAAGGTGGGATTTCGCTTACCTAACTTCAGACAAATCCAATATAGACATCTGCATCTGTACTATTCACCTGGGACTTTTTGTAGTCAGTAAAGACAGCTGCATATTTCCTGGAAGGGATTCTGCTGTTTTAAATCTATTTGAAATGTCTACCTTAGGATGAGATGAATGATGCCCTAGACCTTTTCTGTCTAAGCCCCACCTACACTGTTCACTGCATGCTGTTAAGTACCTCATGCATATTGATAATTGTTATTTGTCATTTCTCCCGGTTTAGTGAAAGCATTAAATTAGTAGTCTCAGACACAGGGATTGCTCTTGAGAATTTCTTGGCTATTCTCTCAGGCAGAAGTATTCTCACAGCAGTTTGTACTGTCTTCAAGTTTGCGGAAGGCTAAGAGAGAAGAGAATGAGTGAAGGGGATTAAATTAATTAGGCTAACAAACAGAAATATATGTTAAATGTTTGCTGTGGATAACAATAATTTATTCAGTTCAAAACTTTGGAGAGCTAATTCAAAGGATCGTTTTACAGCGCAAGCTTCCAGCAGAACTATTTTTTCCCAGAAGATAGGAATATCAGATTATTTCCAGGCAGGGAAGAAATTGCTTGAACTTGTAATTATATGGGATCTTTTGCTGACACAGAAAGACTGGCAAAGACAAGATGTGCTGTCAGTGACAAGTTCTTTCACCAAAGAACTTCCACTCAAACCAAGGTCACCACTGTGGACCAATGGGCCCACAGCGTGTGCTGCAGGTTTAGGTATTATGGCAGCTGCTGTGTCTCTTAATCCAATACGTAAGCAAATTGGAAGCCCAGGATACCCTCTGCAGCTTCTTTTGGCTTTTGAGGACAGACATACAGATAACAGATGACCCCTTTCTACATAATCTGTATTCACATCACACCCATATGTTAATTCCTCTGCCACCATAGTGGCTGTAAGTATCAAGGTATCAGGGTGCTGGTAGAGGAGTTGATATGAAACAGCAGAAGAAATGTGCTCTAGATGTCCTATACTTCTACAAAATACCTGGGGATGGGATGCACCAGGAAACAGACTGGAAAGCAGTCACCAGAAAACAGCCTTTTTAAACAGTGGGCCCTTGGTCTAGGCTAGTTGTTTCTCACCTGGTTTCAGTTTTAATGATGGACTTCTGGATAAACTATGGATCTAGCTGTGGCGCAACAAATGGCAAGACAGGCTCTGAATGAAAAAAGGCAACTTGAGTGTTCTAAGATTCCATAAAAAGCAAAAAACCCCCAAAACCCGAGAAGGGCCTTCAAAGACCTCAAGCCTCATAAACATTAGAACATGACATTTGTTATATCCTCTTTTAGCAGTTAAGGAGAAGGAATAATATAGCAACAAAAAGGACTGCAAGTTAAATAACCTAATCAAGCTGTGTGAATCTCTGGTCTATAGAACTACTTAGAAAACTTTCTTAATAAAATATTTGCTTAGCAAGATAAGAATTTAGACCCATAAGAGAGTTTTCCATTTACATTGTATCAGTCTCAAAATAACTATATGAATGTTTGTACATAGGCATTTTCAACATCTGGTCACTGTGGAAAGTGCTAAGATGCAACCAGCATTGTTTTTTCCTTAAGAGTAAGATTGCAAAGCCTAGAACAACCTTTTTCTCTTTAATCTTTGTGATCAAAGGTGGAAGCCTATTTTATGAATGTGAACTCAAACCTAGTATCTTCCAAAGAACCAATTTAAATCTTCACTGTTTTTAATAATGCCGAAAGGCAGGTCAGACTAGCAAGAGGGAGGCAGGCAGTTTATGAGATGATAGGTGGAAAGATTAAAAAATGAATACTTAAGAAACTGAGAGAAAGACCTCTAGTTTGTGTGCAGTGAGGCAATGTAAAAACCACAGAGAGAAACCAAATGATTTTTCAGTGTGTGATTAAAAAAAACCAAACTCAAACTCTTCAAGTATCAGTAGCACAGTATATTTCCAAAGCATGTTGCTGCAAATATATATATGATAGACCTGCTTGACCTTTTTTGGCTTTTTTTTTTTGGTTTTTTTTTTTGTTTTTTTTTTGTTTTTTTGGTTTTTTTTTGGTTTTTTTGTTTTTTTTTTTTTTTTGTTTTTGTTTTTTTTTTTTTTTTTTATAAATTGCAAAGGCTTCTACTGGGTTTACCCTCTGAGCTCATCCATTAAGGTTTGAGAGGACAACATTATTCAGAAGATGATTTGGAGCAATTGGTTTTCCCATAACTCTGGTAGGGAAAGAAAGGAGAAAAGTTTTTAAAATGCAAGTTAAACGCTGCCTTGTTATCTGCTCATTTTATGATACCCAGCAAGAATCTGACAGTCTGTTATGTCTTGGTAAAATGTATGAGTGAGATGTTGTAGTGATGTCTTATTATTTGGACTGTGGGTTTTGGTACAAAATTTACTACACTTCATTTACCAGGACAATCCTCTGAATTATTAACATAACTAAGGATGGCTATCAGCATTAATGAACAAAGTATATTATGTGAAGCTTTATGCTTGCTTATTGCTTGCCTTTGTTTGATTATTCATCAGTTTGCAATCTGTGGTAATTCACAATTCATCTGCCAGCCATTAGCGTGAATTACTGGTATTCTGCTGCATGTGTTATACCTGTTTACTGCACTTGCTTGCAATATGAAAGACAATATTGTAGTCAATTGTCTGATACGTGCCTCTACTATGCACATCACTAGAAAAAAGGATAAGCATAAAAGTCGTGGATGTACTTTAGCATCTGTCCTGAGTATTGTTTCTGTTTTACGAGCTTAAGGGAAAATCTGTTCAAGAGTTGCCTTTACATTTACTTTCACTGCTAGAAGAAAGGAGATATGGAGCAAGTAATGAATTTCTTCTTGTACCAACCAGCTGTTAAAGGGAAAAACTTGGTAAAGCTCTGTGTTATCCCCTTTTTACACCAATTAACTAATCTTTATAGGTGTTGAAAAAATGGTTATTCACATAAGCCCCTGTCTCTAACTAGTCACTCGTGTTTAAATAGCTAAGTTTTGTATTCATTACTTGATTTAACATACTTCCTTTTGTAGCTGCATATTTTATAGTCTGTATTGTATTTTCATCTGCTTTATCAATAGTCTTGTAAATTTGGGAAAAGTTCAGGAATCTTTATCACAGTGCAGATATCAAACTTCCTGTTAAGTTACTGAAAGGTATTTTCCGTGTTTCCCTTAGACCCCATTGGGACTAATGGGATGTAATAATAAATGTTATGACTCCAGTCTGTCACAGCACTGAAATTAGCACTTATGCTGAAGTGTATGAGTAATGTCATTGAATTAAAAATTTTGCACATCTTATGATGTACTTTATTTGATTAAGGCTTAGAAGAATAAACTTCTATTCCACTAGATGTGTGACTTAGTTCTAGAGCCTGGGCATCGTATACATTTTATGGCATCATGTTGTACAGCAAGAAGGTCTCAGATTGTCAGTAATCGTCTTGATTATAAATAATTCTGTGTGCACGTGTGTGCATAAAATAGCAAATGGTTGCTCCTAGTTAATTCAAGCTTCCATGAAAGCTCCTAATACATGTCATTTTCAAGCATAACCTCACAGAGCCTCACAGCGGAGGGAGAGCCGCTGTGTTCTGGAGTATAGCCTGGTCCCCTACAGTGCTGCACACAATGGAGTCCTTCTTGCTGTGGAGAAGTCTCATGGTACTCTGAGTACAAAATTATCTGGATGGGAATAGGCCTGCCTCCCCCTGTGGGAGGGAGCTCTTGTGGACTTAGAATACATTTTTTTCTTTTTCTTTTTCTCTTTCTTTTTCTTTTTGTTTTTCTTCTTCTTCTTTTTCTTTTTGTTTTTGTTTTTCTCTTTCTTTTTCTTTTCCTTTCCCTTTTTTCTTTTTTCTTTTTCTTTTTCTTTTTCTTTTTCTTTTTCTTTTTCTTTTTCTTTTTCTTTTTCTTTTTTCTTTTTCTTTTTCTTTTTCTTTTTTATTTTTTATTTTCCTTTTCCTTTCCTTTTTCTTTTTCTTTCTCTTTTCCTTTTCCTTTTTTTCTTTCTCTTTTTCTTTTTCTTTTTTCTTTTTATTTCTCTTTTTCTTTTTTTCTTTTTCTTTTTCTTTTTCTTTTTCTTTTTCTTTTTCTTCTTCTTTTTCTTTTTCTTTCTCTTCTTCTTTCTCTTTTTTCTTTTAAATAACTTCACTATGTAACACCTGCTGAACACCCAGGGAGTGTAGAGGAAGAGAGAGAAGAAAAATGTAGCCTTGCGAGCTAGATCAAAAGGAAAGGGGGTTGTATGTATCCATTGCAGACTGACCAGCCAAAATACTTCACTATTTACAGTTAGTATGAACTGTGGCTCCAAAACTCTACATAGTAAATGAGAGTTAACTACCTAGATGTGGAATTTTCCTATTCCTACACCACTGTATAATTTACTCTGCACAGGTAGCTGATCTTATGCATTTCAAAATTGGCTTCATGTATTTTATTTAAAAATTACTGCATAATAAATTCTGCAACTCTTTGTCACAAAATCCATGAAACATTAGCAGGAATTTTCAAATGAAAATTGCAGTCACAGCACCTTCAGGTAGGTCTTTTCATGACTTGGTCAGCTGTTCTGTCTGTTGATTCCACCACCACCACCAACATACAGCTAGGTAAGGAGGAAATTAAACTTCAAATAGTGAGTCCCTATAGGAAATGTCTCCTTGTGGCTCCCTTCATCAAAATATGCTCCACTTCAGAGAGGAAATTAAATCAAGGTGGCCAATTTCCCTCCCCTCTCTCTCCCCCCATGAATAAGTAAGCCAGAGCTGCTCTGATTTATTGAGGAAAAGGGTGATTTCCAAGGGGTAAAAAGTGCATTTGGAACAAATGCACAGTGTACCTGTAAAGCAGAGCGGAAGACTATTTTTGTTCCTGGACAATTCAACTGTAGCAGAAAGTCTCATTGCAATATTACCAAGGGTGTTATCAGTATCCCATGTGTAGGAAGATAAACAATCATCTCCTTTACAATGTGCTTGAGGACATAAGCCTAACCTGGTAAGCTAGCACATATGGCAAGAAAAGTATGGATGGCTGCAGATTAAAGTATATTTTCTGACACTCGCAGGGCTCAGTGTATAAAATACAAAGTGCTTTGAATGCCCTTGCCTTTGAGGGCAGCTTGGACACTCAGCACCATTTGAGGGAGGGTGACGTCCCACTCACAGGGAGGTCCCAGTGTGGCTTTTTCTTGAAAAGGCAAAGAGACAGGGAATCAGCTGCCTTGCAGGCTGTGTACCAGGTAACTGACCTGAAGACAAACTAAAATAACCAGGGCTGACTTCTGTCTGGATGGTATACATTCCTCCAAAAGTTTTACCTCAGGCTGATAACCACCAGCTTTGTATCAAGCTCTTGTGTGGTTTTTTCCTTTCACCATTTCCAAGAAGAAACAGAGGAAAATCTCCGATGTTGGAGCAATGTTTTCAACTAATTTTGTAAGAGAAGACTCAGATAGATAGAAAAATGAAGTTCAGAAAACCCAAGATTTTACTGGGTGCTTAATAGAAAGGCTTAGTGGGAGACATTTAATGTCATATAGGGGAATGAGGAACGCAACTCCTGCTCATTTTCTGTGAGACTTGGTCACTTAGTTGTCATCTGTGCCTCCAGAGTCCAGCCTTAACATTTTAATTTAAAATCCAGTTTACAGTTAAAATAGCTCAAATTCAAGGTAGGTTTTTATCCAACTTATTAAAAAAGCTTAGTTTGAAAACTGTGGCACCTTTTGTCCAGGTTTTGTCCCAAACCATCATTCAAACTAAATTTAGCAGTTTTATTCCCCAGCTTTGGGTGTACACAGGAAAACAAGGAGACCTATGTTGGTGGATGGATTAGAACACCGGAGATGGGATGTCTTTCAAAAATAACCAGCCCATGGACTGAGAGCTGATCACTGAAAATCCTGCTTACTTTGTTTAGCTTGTTCAACAGAGCCTAAGCTGCAAGAAGGCAATGTGCAAATACTAGACTAATGTCTCACAATTAAAACACCACCTAGTGAATCAACAGTAAAGCATATGTCTCTCTGTCAAAATAAAGTAATTTACCAAACATTACCTTTTGATAATGTGTGCTGTACTGTTGGTGACTCATATAAGGTTGGTAATTCAATGACCTATATGGATCTTGCTATTGTTAGATTGCTAGCTCCAGTTTCTTTTAAGTGCCATTCTAACAATGTCACTGATTAGGAGAATGAAGCCTTATGAAAATAAAGCTATAAAAGGACTACATTTTGCAAGTTTGTTTTGAAATACAGGCTAATTCCTCAATCTGGGGCTTAGCTCAGCACTGAGATGTCCAATCAACTGATGTTTTGCCCAGTAGCAAACAAAGTGGTCTTTACCCTCGCTATTCATATTAGACATGCATCCAGAAATACTATGGAACTGCACTTTGAAAATATTCTTTTCTAGAAGCAATTTAGGGATTAAAAAAAAAATGCCACGCACCACCTGTGTTTGTGAGATGACTGGAAAGAGTCGAATTTACTTTCCCACACCCCATGCCACAAAGGAAAAACCCTACCTGTTTTAGGATTCTCAGAGCAGTTAAAATGAGGACAGGATAACAGGAGAGGGCAAATGTGTCTGTTACACATGCATGCATGCATATACATATATGTTTATCCTTCCTTCTCCTAGTTCTACACAGTAATTGGTAAATTATGACATGGTCACTGCCAGTACAACAGAAACTCAAAGCTGCCACATATTGCTGCCTGGTGATATAAAGCTGGGTCAGCTTCTCTACACATTTCTAGAAAATGCTGTACTGGATTTCTTGGTTATTGGAAGAACTGTCTGCATCTTCACTGAATGTATATGTTGCCTTCAGGATTTTTTTTGGGGGGTGGGTGTTGCTTTACAGAAAATTAAGCTGATTGGATAAGACAATAATCTCAAGCTATTAGCTCACAATTCTATGCAGAGACAACTGTTTGGATAATATTTTGACGGGAAAGTTTTAATCACACTACTGTCAGCTGGCTTGCCTATTCGTGTTCTGTTCATGTTCATGTTTAGTCTATGCTGGTTTCCCGGCCCTGTCTATCATCACTGAAGAGATCCAAATTACATTTTGGAGACTTTTGTCTTGATCTTCTGTCTGGAAATGGAGCCCAGACAATTGCCTGACACTGAAGAGGTCCCTAAAGTATGCGAGATGAGTCTCATTCACAGAGGATACCATAAAGAAGGCAGATTTTAGTATATGCTATCTTGCCAACTGGTTGTGGCATCTGAAGTGATCCTAGTAGACCTGAGAGCATTGATGGACAGCCTGAATAGCTGCAGTAAACAAGATTTCTTCTTGTATACTTTTCAAGAGAGTGGCTAGATGCTGCGAGACAGGCTCACAAACTAAAAAAAATTATATTGGTGGTGTTGAAGTGTAACAATTCACTCAAATTGCTCCATGCTGGAATATTTATAGGGTTCCTTGCGATTCTCCATTTATCCTGAAGCAGGATTAGACAATGGCAGTGATCAAAATAAACAAATTTGTTCCTTATTTTCAGTGTTTTACTTCCTAGTGGGGATGTGGGGACACTGAACAACAGGCACAGGTTTTCCATAAGGGACCACAAAGGTCATCTTTCTTTCATTGTTGTGAACTATAAAGATGCACTCACTACAATATCCTGTACAGCTAGTAGGTTGTGATTACTGCTTACAGACCTAATCACAACTCCTCCAAAGTTACCTTTATATTTTATACAGGAATACATTTTATGTTTATAAAAAATAAGTGTATTTGAGCAGAGGTGAAGGAACTGAAGAGAGATTTTACACCAAATTAGACTCAGATGTGCTATATTCACAGAGGACATAGCAAAACAGGTTATCACAGGGTAACACATCTTCATACAACAGCAGATACATGATGGCAATTCATGCGTGCTTTGAATTTCCCCTGCAAAACAGGATGTGATTTATGCAAGTGTAGCTTCTTCAGTGAAAGCTGGTTGAGTTAACTCAAATTACGTTTCCTTTTCTGTCTGCAATGTACGTGTTAGTGGAGAGTTACAGGAGATCAGCAGATGCATATTAAATTCTTATCCTATAGTAATGCTTATGTATTAGAGCTCTTGATTGTTACTTGATATCCCAGGCAAGCCAATGTTTGCTTCTCTGGTAGGCCTGACTGGACTGTTTCTAAAATTGGCAGCTGTCATTGACTTGAATGGGTTTAAAATTCAAGCTAAAAATGTCTCTTTATGTAAATAAGCAACATATTTTATATTCTCAGCCAATATCCTCTAGCAAAGTCTGAATATGTTTGTGAACAACCCATCATTATATCTTAAAAAAAAAATATCTCAACATTTGTTTGTTTATGTAACATTTGTTTTAACTCTGTGAATTGTTTATGCTTGGTGGAAAGTGATTGCAAAGTCTTAATGATTTTGGATTATTTTGGGGACATCTATAACAGTGCTGACTCTTGATTCCTCTGTACTTGCACACACAAGTCACTCTGCATTTCTGTCTTCCTTAGAACAGGGCTACAATTATTAATCTTGGTCTGTTATCTGATGCTTGTATTTGAAAGCAGCAGAATCTCCAGAGCTATCATTACAGGCATATGAGTCACATCCAATCCTGAAGTTTTTGGTTTATTCCACTTGCTGTGGGTAACATTTGCAGTAAGCTTTTCCATATAATGATAACAGTTGCACAGTGTTCTCCACGAGCAAAATATTTTACAAAGATTAGCTAACTAACCCTTGCAGGTCCTATGTACTCTGAGTAAATATCTTATAATCCTCCAAGGTGAAGGTAGGAGAGAATGGGAGGAAAAGAACTGCTCTCCTCCCTTCCTCTGCAAAGAGCAGGAAAAGTTTTCCCTCCTCTTTCAGATTTACGTGAGATGCTTCCCTTGCTTCTTGGACTGTGCAACAAAGATTGCTTTTTCTGTTTCCATTGACTTGGACCTTGTCTTGTCCTTGTTTTACAGGGAAAACAAATGAGGGAAGAAGGGAATTGCATAGTCATTGCAACAACTCTCTGGCATGGCTGCGTTCGCATGAGGGATGCTCACCTCTGTGTTCATTGCGCTGCATCTGTCCACACCTATGTATGTAGCTCTGTTCCTGCCAAAATGCTTTTGCTCCATGTTACATGGGTTTAACGTGTTTTCTTGGGGTTTTGCACCATTTTATAAGCAATCCCTCTTCAGTAAACACTCATAGATCCAAATATCAGAAGGAAAAAGAATGAATTCACATTTGGCTGCCGACACATGTCCATGATTACTTGAAAGAGAATCTCAGAAGTTGTATGTAAAACTGTATCATGTGCCCTTCAGGTACAAGAATCACTTTGAATACACAGTGTACTTTTCTGATTTTCAGAGGTGAGCTCCTCTGTTCTGTAAATACAGCTTGTCTGCAGTAAAGGTGTCCTGCTGCAGGGCTCAGGGGGTAACTTCTGGCCCAACACATCAGGAGGATACGTTTTATGTTTTCAGGGCAGGACTTGTTCCCTGTATCGTGGGTAGATGTGGGAATACAGGGAAGGTTTCAAGCCCTTCTCTCTCTCTCCAGCTTAAAGTTGGTCCTACTGGCCAATGCAGTATAAACACAGGGAAGGTAGGACACTTGAACACATGCATTGACATGAGTATGATTCCTCATGTGCTTAAAGATAAGTGTGCTCTGATGGAATGGTCACAGTGCAATGGCTGAATGACATAAAGGTCAGAGAGGGGGAACAGCATTTCCCACACACATATTTCTCTGTTTTCTTGTTCTGAGTTCAACAGGCTGCAGTCTGTAGTGGCTGAAAATGAGCAAACCAACTGCTCCACAAGGCAGAGATGTTGGGCCAGGGATTGCCATATCTATCTATGTATCTATGCCAAGCATAGAAAAATATCGAGCTGTTATGTGATATATTTTAAGTGATCAACAAGACAGATGCTGCAGTCAAGCAACTCCTACAAGTACTTACGATCAATCAGCTCTCCAACATGCAGGCATCTAATTACAATAGAAAGCACATGTAGATCAGTAAGGCTTGGTCAGATTTTCCATTCAACTTAGGCTCTTTGTTCATTGCTGTGTGCTGGACCTTTGTCTGCCGTATCCTATCCTCCTCCCATTGAAATCAACCAAGTCATTGTTTTTCTGATGTTGAGTGGGTTATTGAATGAGGCCTCAGCTACAGCCTGAGTTGTTATATTTTGCTTCCTTTGTTGCTGAGGCCTTTCCTGCACTGTAAACACATCTATAAATGTTATAAACATTTATAAACACATGGCCTATATGACTATCTTGATTCTAAAATAGACAAAATAAATACAGCCTATCCACCACTTATTATTAGCATAGCACTTTCATTCAAATATGAAGGTTAACATTTCATGTGTTTTCCAATCTTTTCCAGTGGGTCTGCTCCAGAAAGTGCTGGCTATAAGAGTGGCAACAGGAAAAAATGACTCATTTTTGCTTGAAAAGAGTAATGTCAAAGGACTGCGTCACCTGACTATGGTCCTCATTTAAAATCAGGATTATGTTAGCAAGAAGAAGAGTGCTGAATTATTATAAGGAATATTTCTGCTGTTAGTTCATTAGTGTTTTGAGCCAAAGGGATATAATATTTGCATTCCTTCACAGAGATACAGAGAAGATTGTTAGAAAAAAAGAGCTCTGTTAACATCTGCTTTGAGCATTCAAGGCACATCAGCTAATGCCTATGGGATGACATTTGCTCTTGTGTAAAGTACAAGTACAATGTCTGCTCACCAGTTACCCTGCAGGCTTACATGCTCTAAGAGGTACCTATGATTTTTACAGAGTTGCACAATAGTGTATTTCAGCCAATAAGTAAATTATACTAATGGAAGACAGCATCTGTAAAGCTCTACCTGAGCAAGTAAGTATTGATAATGATATTTTTTTCTACACAAATGCAAATGCCAGACTTGTTGATCAACAAAATATTGCAAAAGCTGCCGCAGGATTTGAAAGAATCTGCGCTCTTGCAAAGCCATGCCCTCTGACAAAAAGGCATAACCTTATCATTTGTTATGGAGAAGGACATAAAGGTAGAAATCTGTCATCCTTGTCTTAGAGACAGCTATTGTATATGTGATCCAGGATGCCAGTTTGGCTGCTCTCCCTCTTTGTCCCTCCCCGGCCCTTTGGTTGTGTGGGGGCACAGACAGCGGGCAGGCACCACCCCAGCTCTTGCTAGTGGCAATGCTGCCATTAATCCTCCCCATGCAGTTGTCCCAGGGCCACCTTGGCAAGAGTTTGAAATGAACTTGTGACAGCAGCTAAGTGTCATGGTCCTCTCAACTACAAAATTAAGTAAGTGGATTTAAAGCAGGTGGCTTAAACACTTTACTGGGGACCATGATGAAAGGAAATGCCTTGGCAGATCTGTAGAGCCGTCCCGGTGATTGGCATCCTGAGGTATTACTGGTTTTGCAGCTTGCTAGGACCTGAAATTTCACATCTTAATACATATTTGACTAATTCTAGAGTTGTGAGGGTTTGACAGTGAATACTAGGAGCAGAGACAGTGGGAGAATCAGCTCCTAATCCACCACTGATCCTGATTGTTGATGCTGGTGGGTTGTAAAGAGCAGAGAAGAGCTTTGTAACGGAGACACTTGTCTCGCTTGCTGCCGAAGTTGGGAGCTGCATGTTGAACGAGAATGGAGAGTTTGAAGGGAGAAATTTGTCTTTTCTGTTAAGGGTTGCATGCTGTCCAGGAGAGCTGCTGCTTCTCTCTATCACAGCATTAACACAATGATGCTGGTCAGAACAATAAATCTTATCTAATGTTAAGCTATTAAAAGTTATACTTGTCATGTAGGCTCCTTCTCTAGCAGTGGAGAGAGAAAGCCTCCACATAATTAGTTGTTCCAGATGGCCAGGTGTAAAGCAAGAATAATACCTAATCTTACTGGAGCTCTCTGAAGGCTATTTTTTTCATGCTGGAAAGAGGCTCCTATACACCTGTCATGACCTTCATACATAAACCAATAAAAAGATAACAATTTAGTCTTCAGCCCTGATTTTGCAAGGTGGGCTGGGCCACAGGCTGAATTACAGCCTTAAAAAGAAATCATAGAGCAATCCTTTGGGTAATTGCCATTCTTTTTGTACATCAAATGAGATAGGGCTCCCAGGGGAAGAAAGGAGTATATGACCAGGTACTTATCATCATGCACACGCACAGAAAGGCTTAATTGGAATTACACAGAAAACAACAGTTCCGTTATTTCCTTGCACATAAGGACTAATTTTGGAACTTCAGTATTTCCCTCACCCCCATTTTAATGTGAAGATATTATTTTTTCACTGCCCAGGTGTCTAGGAAGGCTTTAATATCAAGGGCTGCAGGCAGCAGCATGTGAGTTGTAACAGCTGATTTAGTGGCTGATTTAACCATGTCAAAGGTTGAAACTGATGTCCAACTCTCAGTGTGGAAGTAAGCACAGAGGAAGAAAAAAGTGATCAAGAAACAGCCATAAATACCTGTAATAAAGTGTTCTACCAGAAAGTGACAAAAATTGCTAGTAGATATATGAACCTGGAAGGCTGACAGACAACAAACTTGGAAAATATGAGAGGCATTAGGAAAGCATCAGCTCTCTCATTAAGCCTAGTACCGATGAAGTTTTTCCCATGCTACCAATTTAAGCTTTATGCAACAAAGCCAGAGTTAATTCATACCCTAGAAAAATTAATGTTCTATGAAACTTGCTGCTGCTTTAGGATTTTTCTGTTAAAGTGGCATAAAATGCTGTTACATCATTTTAACAAAATGAATGAATGTTGGCCCAATTTATTTTCAATACTTGTCACCAATTGTTTCTGCAAATTGTAGAAGAAGGAAATCATATTTTGTAAAACTACCTGATACAATGAGAGTCTAGCAACTGTGTTTCTGAATGAACTCTGCCCTTCAGTTCCTGAGTGTGACCATGAGTAAGACACTTGGCACTTGAACAAACCTTGGAAATTCACCTTCTCCCATCTAGGAAAGGCCTGTGGCAAGAGGGGCATGTATTTATAAGCCTTTTGTTGTGTCCCTCTTGTGCATTGGTTTGAAGTGCCTGGAGTATCTAATCCTACTGCTGGATCTCTGCAGGACAATTGGTGAGCTTGTGGGATAAATGGTACTGGTGGCCATCAGTGGAGCTGTGCATGGTCTGTAGGCTTCTGCACAAGTCTACTACCTCCTATAGAACTCAAATTAACCTATGATTTGTTTTTTATATGAAGAAGTTCTGAGTCCGTTATTGGCTCATGTGAAGGTATTCATCTGGTCTCGATGAAGGGCATTTCTAACAGAAGTCCTCTCAGTGCATGCTGGCTACTTCAGTGTTTACAAATGGAATGGGACAGCTTGCTTTGAAAATGATTCCTAGGGCTTTCCTTGGGAGCCTTCAGTGATGATAGAAAGGAACTTCTTTGTCTTTACAGTTTACTACACTGGATGTGCATACAGCCTAGTTTGAGCCTCTTCTGTCAAACTGGTAGGGTCAGTGACAACAGAGTAAGCACATGCACTGGACATACTGCACCCACATACTGGACAATCAGCTTCTCTTTTATTGTAGCATAACCATTTTATCTAGTTACAGCCCTGTGATGTTTGTTTTCCAGAGAATATTATTCACTAGGATGTTTTTTAACCTCAGTTCCACCATTGCTCAACAAGGTTCCCCACTTAAAAGAGAAAAATGGATTTCAACAATAACAGGTACCACAATGCGTATTTTTAAGAGGGGACATCTGAGTTATAGTCTGAGCAAATGATCTGAAAAGTGAATGTAATCCAAAGCTAGGATTAATACTATCGCTGCTAAGCTCACTTGTCTTTTCCTTCCATGATTTCAGTAGCTCTCACAGTGTATTATCACCCCCTGAATTCATGTCTGCTGGAGGTCTTAACTTCTTGCCCATAGAGGGATCTTGTGTAAAGCTTCTGCCACTGAAGGTCTTTGGTGTCAGGTAGAAGGTAACCCTGCCATCATTTTTAATTTAAAATATATACAGTGTTTCTATTTTGTGCGTAACAGTGAAAATCATTCATACCCAGCAGGTGGTGATGTCATTGCTGAATACTTCACTTTTACAGGGACATCATTGGTTCTCCCTGGGTCCCCACTGATCATCGCAGGCAGGCACGCTGTCGATGTGGTACAGCTGAACAGGCACGCCCTCTTCACTACTCCGAAAATGTAGCCTAGACTGTGCTGTATTGAGGTGGTATCAGTCACTCTTGGTTTTACACAACATATATACCAAATACTGCCTCAGTCTGTATTTCAAATTACTATGCTGGCATGCTGGGCCCTGACACAAAGTCCACGGTTGTCTTTCCAGTGATCAAAACTGGGTTTAAATCAGACTTATGTCGAATGGATTTTACAGGCTGTGGCATACTTAATTTATTTGATTAAAAAACTTGGCCCATGTTACTCTTAATTCTTCTGTGCTTGTAATTTGTACCACACAGTCTTGTAGTTTCAGCTTCATCCATCATAGATGCATTTTTCGTGCCGTGATTCATCTAGACATGGTGTAATAGCCTTGTCCAGTTTTAGAATGTCTTCTTTTTCAGTGTTTTTTCCTGTTTTCTCCTTAAGAGTGAGTGTATTCCAGAAATTGCACAAATGCAATGCTTTTTGAGTCTGTCAACTCTTTATACATTTTCCCTTTACTGCAATAAAAATACTTCCTGTCATTTTTATTTAGTTACAATTTTGTGAAGCCCAAAATATAATTTCAAAAGATTAGTCCAACCACCAAGACTTTTCATTTTTATTTAAATAAAGCCTGTCTTCATACCAAACACAGCCATTTTAATGCTTTTCTGGAGGCTTGTTTGGGTTTTCGAGGGGTTTGGGTTAGTTTTTTTTTTCTCTCCTTTGCTGGTCTAATCCACAGTGATTTTCTAGGAACAAATAGGAAACCTCTCAACCACTTCTAATCAGTCCCAACTGTATCTCTCATCCGCGTTGCCAATTACTGTATTCCCTGCTGTACAGTGAAGAATCAGAAGCATGCACTCAAATTTTTATAACAACCACTTTTTAAACATTATGAAGTGATATCACATAGCTGGTTCTGTTCTCTCCCAAACAACTTTTACTAGAGCTGCTCTGTTTCCTTCAGGAGAAGTGATACTACACAAGGTGAGAGTGCAATGGCTCATCCCTTCCTCTAAGCAGTTTTATTGAACAAGAACACATAAGGGCTCTGCATGTGTCTGTGCATTATAAACAATGCATCTTTGCATTGCTAAGTGAATGAGCCAGAGAAATCTGGGAGCAAATAGAACATCTGTCCATCAGTCCTCCAAATCAGCTTTGCCAACATTCCAGCAATGAAAAGCAGCCACAAAACTTTACCAGACATTTACATTAGATTAATACCTCTGGAATATGCAACCCAGTGATTGCATACAATCACATTTGGCCCTAATCATGGAGAAACAGGGAGACAGAGGCCAGCTGTACAAAGACAGTTTGGCCAATAGTTGGAATCACGTTCAAAACATTTGCCCCTGCTCACCAACCCCTCTTCCTTTTCAGTCTCCCCAGATGGAGTGCATCTTGGGCTTGGATTTGTTTTCTGTGGATTTGACTTTCACAAGAAATGTTTTATTTTATTTTTTTGAAGATTTGAACTCCTGATAATTTCTTTTAAAAATAGGACCTTACTCGCGTGCCTTTCATTGCCCAAATGCCAGCTCTACTTTCAATAGATTGGAAAGTTTCATCTTTTTTTAATGTGATTTGAGGACTAGCTGTTCAGCTTTCGCTATTGATTCAATCCTTCAGCTTTGTTCTGTATAACAACTATGTTTCAAGCTGAATCAAATTAGTTTTTATACTTGACAATTGATAAATAAAAATTCTAATTTAAAAAATTATTTCAAGGGAAATGAAATTTGGAGAGAGTGAAAAAACCAGTCTATTGAAAGCTAACTTCTTGGAAATACAAATAGGGACAGATAAAATCTAGGTGAAACGCAAATTATAAAGACAGCTTCTCTGCTGAATCAGGCAAGTGTCCAATTCACTGTTTCCATGAAACATGGTGCTGTGTTCACTTGTCACAGACAATTTGTAAATTCCAGCAGGTGTCCTGCTTAGTCCTACCATCGCTCCAGCAGATACTACATATTTGCTGTATTTTTTTATTTCACACTTAAAGAAATTAACACAGATTGCAGGCTGGCAGTAAAAAAAAATCCTGGGGAGCTGCAAGTTTGTACCCTCTCTTGGGCAGATGAGTCAAATCCCACCACCTCTGCCCTCTGTCATAGGCTCTTGGAAAAAAAGCTTTAGGTCACACCTGCTCAACAGGACACCTCTTCTGGAAACTTTTTTTCAAGAAATTAAAACAGAGATGCAAATAGGAAATAATAACTCATTTCACTAAGACAAGAGACCACCAGTTACTTTGTTTCAGTAGCCATTGAGCTAATTATTTGCTGACAAAATGTGTAATAGTTTATTTTGGGACCTTACGGCAGTCCCATTAAGTTCTTGCACACATCATCTTTTCTTGCAAAAGCTGATTGACATGGTTTGTTCTGTTTGTGAATGTGGTCTGTAAAAAGTATGAGAATGGCAAAACTTAAGGCTAAACCCTAACCACAAAATGCCTGCAATGAATTCTTCAGCAGCTCTTCAGTCACATCAGAGCACCTGAAAATGACCTGCTAGTCACCTTTTCCTCTCTTACGGACATCATTGTCATCTGCACCATTTGATTGTTGCAACTCTGTGGTTAACACGTTCATTGACGTTTTTTCTTGTATTGTAAACACAGGTTTCAAATATGTCCATTCAGTTCCTCACTCCTGAAATCAGCTCTGCTTCACTGCTCCAGGGAGCAATCCCTGATGCAGAGGCCAAATGCTGCAGAGCAGCTTCTGACCTTTCTGGAGTGGATTGGCCACTGTGTACCTCTCAGCCTGCATCTCCTCTGGGACCCACACAGAGGTATAAGAAGCAAGTTTTAAATTTCTTGTCATTTTTCAGCTCAAAGTGCCAGAAGTAATGTCAGGGGTTTTTTCTAGCCTTCCAGAATAGTGTTGCTGGTTATAGGATGCTATGCTGGTTATGTGCTGGCAACGAACTGGTAGAGTACTGTGCAGGTATAGATGAGTTAAAAGCTGACGAGACTCTCTGCACACTTGATGTGAAGGTGTTCAGAGTTTTGATGGTAGCAAAACTGTAGTCAAGTCTAACCTGATGAAATCCACTTCCCAACGGGTACATGTTACAGATGCCTCTAATTCCCTTCTCCGGCAGCTCGGGATGCGGTGGTTGTCCTACCAGCACAGCTGCACTCTTTGGCTGCCCAGTGCTACCAAACATGGATGGCCACATGTGAAAGCTTCAAAAGCAATTGGAGGGAGGAAAGAGACGGGCATTCAGACTGCACAATTGCATAAACCTTATTTTCCTAGGAAACTATGGGGAAACCCTAGCAGTTGTTAGCAAAACCTTTTTCCTCCCATCAATCTATTTATTTATTTGTTTACTGACTTTACATGCAAAATATCCATAGGATCCTATCAAAAATGTATCCATTCACTGCAAAGAAATGATGACATTTAGCTGTACTACAGACATGGGATACACCAAAAGATATATCTTAGCTAGACACTGATTTACAGGAGATGCTTAAATGGCTCTGACTCTATCCCATATTCCTGTTGTCATGGTGTCATGTATTTTCTCATATCAGACACCAGCGTCAGAGCCACAGGATTTTGTTAACCTCCTGCACCCTATCTCTGATCTGGAGTTACACTCCTGCAAGAACCAAACACGAAAATGCTTTCTTTTTCTTCGGTGGCAATTTTGAATGATGTTTAATGACCTCCTCCTTTTGTTTTGTATTGCAAAGTCCTGAGGACCCTTTCCAGCTCTTGGGGTTCAGAATTCCTCCCACACCACCTTCAGCCTGCTGCAGTCAAGAGGGGAAGGAAAGCAGCTGTCATTCTGCCACACAGCCATAAAGCAGAAAGCACAGCTTGTTTTTGAAAGTACATTCCCTACTTATACAGGCTTTCCTTCTAACTGACTCCTCTGTCTTTTTTACACTTTGCATTTTACTTGAATTTTGTTTTCTAACCTTGTGCTTCTGTCCCCCGGTCCCGGAGTCTCCTGGCCTGTGCGAATGCAATCTGACTGGAAATTGTGTATTCTTTCCCAGGGGAAACATCCAGACTTTCTTTTTTAAATCTGCCTGGTGCATGGCTGCAAAAATCTTCCACTGTCATTTCACATTCTAGGAATGAACAGAGGAAGGAAGGTTTTTGCAGCCTTCGCTCCCCATTTGTTGCGAAGGGGCTAAGGGAATATTTTTGTCAGCCGTCCACACTAGGAGGTATTTTTTTGCTGCAAAGCTAGGCACAGAACTTGTGAATTCATTTCTGTGTTCAGTCCTTAGACAGGTACTTCCAAATTTTCAGCTTGGGATTTGACAGCGTGCTGGAACACTAGATGCATTTTATTAAAATCATATGCTTTGCAATGAGGCAGTATACATGTGATATTGCCTCGCATTTTGGCTCTTTCAGCCTGAAATAGCCATTGAAGCTCTTTATACCAGACAGCGCACTAACTTGGCAGTCTCAATTTCAGCTGGATCAGGTATGAGCAACAAAGTGCATTTCCTCAAATCAGACTGAGCGTGTGATATGGATTTGTGCTAGATTCAGCCTGGGTCTGGGGGACAGATTATTTCTGGCCTAGTATAAAGACTGCTGAGGCAAACATACTTTCCTGACATCTTCTTGAAAAAGTTTCAACTCGCAGAGTTATCTTGTACTGGCTTGGCTGTTTGTATCCCATACTTTTTGCATTTTTGGTTTGGTTCCTATATGCCCCACGGTTCAACCGACTCTCACAGAAATACAGTCTTCGTAACACTGTACAAATAGGCAGGTCTGGCTGCAGAATATTGATGTGATGTGATGCAGAAAGGAATCAGATGTTGTGCTTTGGATATCTTGAATAAAACTTGTCAGCCATTCATTGAACAACTCATTTCTGTTTTCTTTATTGTTTATTTGGGGTTTTTTGCTTTTTTTTCCAAAAAACTCCAAACTCATTTGAAAGCAGATATGGTGGTAATGAGTAGCCTGGCTATAAATGTTTTGGAAAAAAGCTTTCAAAATGCCAGCACTGTATTTGACTATTTTGATCCAGAAAACTTCATTTTTGGGATCATAGTGACTATTCTGATTTTTTTCCCCAAAAAGTTTCACACACTAAATCAAAAAAAAAAAAAAAAAAAAAAAAAAAGACACAATAAGATTAAGTACAAAAAACTATTCTAATAACTCAGAAACTACACAGTGTGACTCAAGGTGACTTTTTTCATTTCTGGAGTTGATTTTTATATTTCTACTCTGTATTTTGACAGAGGACAGAGACAATTTTTGAAATCTCAAAAATTCTTGTGGTGCAGGGAAAACACTTTCAGCTGGTCCCAAGCTTGAATATAATAGATTTCATCAGAAAATATTTTGTACTACAATGTTCCTAAGAAATTACTCAAACCTATTTAGCTCCTTAGTTGCCTCCTTCAGAATTTTTGATTGCCAAGAGCAAACAGAATTAATTATGAGCCTTGTGTCTCTGAGTAACTGTAGAATAATTCAACATTAGTCCTGGACTAAAACAAGTATAATCACAAAATCTCCTTGAACAATAAAAGCAATACTAGGAATTAAGACTAACCAAAGCTGGATGTGGAGATGGTTTTGTTATGAAAACAAAATGGAAATTAGCAAATAGTTCTTTAAAAGCCCACCCTGTGATACAAAGCCCAGGCTTGCTCAGGCATCACAACCAGCCTCGTAGGCAGAATCCCATAAGCGTTGTGGGCATCCCATAGCGCACCACACGCATCCTCCCCCTGCACCATGCATGTTGCTTCTTGCCGTGCCAGCAGGGTTACTGCCCGTGGCCGGTTATATATTTACAAGCAGGAATTTAGCAGGAGCTTAGATTACGCCGTTAAATAAACTGTGCAGTAGATTTGGGGGCACTAACATGGGATTACTGTTTTTGAGAGGTTCAAAGTGCTCCAAAAGGGACCCACTGATGAACTCTACGCCCTCCCGTCCCAGTGCCTGAGGTCTGTGGGAATGTGATGCAGAGGGAGAGCTGGATGAGTGAAGAAGCAATTTACCTGGCAACGAATCTCATGTTTGCTAAGTATTAAGGGTAAGAAACCCATGGCTCTGTGAGGAAAAAAAATACCCCATTGACTTTGCTGACAAAGGAGGAAATCAAATTTAAATTCAACTGTAGGTGCTTTTTAAATAAATCTGTAATTCTAACTTCAACAAGTGCAGCTGAGTACAGTAACCTCAACAGAATCTGCCCACTCTTTTCTAGGCTTTTTGATTCATTGGACATGTGGGAACATGCATGTGTGAGTGTAAGGGGACTGGCGGCCCATATGTGAGGAGATCCTCTTGGCAGCCAGCATCCTTCTTTGGGAAGGGATCCAAGAAAAATTCTTGATGCACTCTTAGGGATTAATAAAACTGCAGAATGGGAAACCATTAGATGGGTTATAGATACAGTGGACTGTTGAGAGTGATGAATTGCTGATTATCCCTGTAACTCGACAGGCGACTGTGGAGCGGCTTCTCTTGAAAGACTCTGCAAATTGCAATGTGCTGTGGAGTGACGGTGGTCTCTCCAGGGCCCCAGAGTTCACTACAAGTGGCCACAGCCCATAGCACAAGCCAGTACAGGGGATATCGTTATCATATTGCCTCAGCACCTATCCAGGTGAGCTCGGACATGGAGATGTTTGAAGGGGAGGAAAAGTCTGGTTTTGCCCCTCTCGTGTTGTTCACACATCCAGGAGATGGTGCCAGAGAGAAATACAGAGATACGAAACTGAAGAAGGTTAAACAGGCTGATTTCGCCTGTGCTGAGCTCCATGTGGGGGCAGCTTAATGGGTTAAATGACACCAGTAATTTAGGTGCCTCTTCACAACACCACTCTACACAGCATGGACACAGTTTTTATCTTCTGTGCTCTGTAACCATTTGTTCCATTATACACTGCAGAGTTAGATATCTGTCCAGCGTGGCACTCCTAGCTACGGTGGTACTTCATCGGTGTGGTGTGTAAGGGATGCCAGCCATAGGAAATAGGACAGTCTATCTCCTCAAGCACAAAAAACCAGAAGAGATGAAGGACTGAGGAAGCCGTAGCCCCCCAGCCCAATTCTGTTGGCTGGAACAGTGTGCTTGCTCCCCTCCATGACACAGCTGGACCTGAGGTTCTGCAGTGTCTCAGAGTATCCTCCTGCCAAATCGCTCTCACCTAAGCGGAGAGGTGAAAAAAGAGATCACGACTGCCGGCTGGAGGTGCAAGGCCAGGAAGCCAGCAAGGACTGCCTGCTGCAGATGGCATGAGGACCTGGGGTCTGTGCCCACGCAGGGGGCAGCAAGAGCTGGAGAAGGAGTTGCCCTTTGAACCAAACACAGGCAGCTCTGTCGCTGTGGGAGGAAACAATGGTGAGAGGAATGAAGCTGGTAGAAGCCACTTCTTGATAGATAGCTTGGGAACCAGCTCTGGTTTCTACAGAATCAGAGCAAGCCACTTCCAAAAGGACCACAACAGCTGTTTCCAGCATTTGCCACTATTTCCCTACATGGCCCTGGAGCTGCTTTCCCCCCACACCCCGCCCTGTCCTTTAAGAATTGTTGATGAAACTCATGTTTTATAGCATTTTTTCTTCCAAACTGACTGTGTTCCAGGATAGCACATCATATTGCTGGTGTGTGTAGGAATCAGGACTGAGGTAACGTCAGTCTGCGTTTCAAGGGGCAGGACTGACAGCAATCTTTTTGTCTGGTCCCGCTGGCACACAACCAAGTATTTTCTGTTAGAAGTAAGAGTCTGCCCAATACCTGATTCAAGATGGATGTCTGAACTGGGTCCCTTTTGGGGGTTACGTGGAGGTCTACGGAGGATTGCAGGGTTCATAGGCTAGGAGAATTACTTTGCTTTGCCTTCCTTCATAGGATTTTGTTTCAATAAGAACTATTACCTTGAGCCAGTGATCTAAAGAGCTTGAGCCACACTCACAGCCTCCTGCTCCCCCAATGCCTGGGAGGGAAACATGTACACTGATGCGTGCATGCTTCCAGGATCACACCGTGGGCAAGAAAGCGCTGCACCACGCTGCAGCAAGAAGTTATATTCTAGCAAGGGTGCCTAGGGCAAGGGGCACTGTTAGAGGCACAAGCACCACAGCTGTGTGCAGTCCTCCAGCCTTTCTCTTGTTTCATGACAAGAGATTGCTTGCAGGTCACAGAACATGTACGCAAGATATATGGAGCCTGAGTGGGAGAGGGATCGGGGAACTGCATGGCTTGTAGATCCAGGTGGCACGGCCACAGAAGCGTGTGGCCTCTGCCAGATGCCTCTTGCGCAGTAGAAACTGTGGGTAATAGAGACAGAAAGGTTAGCTGGTGGAAACGGTATGCAGAATTTGTCTGGTTTTCCTTCTGCTTCAAATATAAAAAATGCACTCCTCTTAACATTTTCTGCTTGTCAAATTGCTAAAGATTTCTGCTTTTCCTTTTTTTTTTTTTTCTTTAGCTTTCCCTCAGATTAACCGATCTGTCAGGAATTTCATATTCCTGTTCATCTAAAATGACTCCCTTATACTGCATAAGGATATTTTCTCATTAAAAGTTATCATCCAAGGCTGTTAGCATTTCCAGATATTTTTCTTGTCATAAGTGAAATATATTGCAGGCGTCCTATTGACCTGACAGAGGAAAGTACTCCCTAATTGGGACATAAATGCAGGTGGATTTAATAAGGAGGCACATTAGTAGTCTAGTCCTTCACTGGGACCACCTGATTTTTCTAGCCTGGGTAGAGACTGTGGCTGTGCCCTGCCCTGCAGCTACCCAGATATCAGGTGCAGAGGCTCTGGGGGCAGGTTCTGCGCATGGAAGTAACCTACATAGGTAAAGGAGATGTTTGCACTAGAGGACTGCCTGCTCTCCTATAGCCAGGACCAAACAGCCTATATCCTTAGCAGGTGACCAAACTGAGCTGGAGTCCCTTTGACTGACAACTGAAAGTTATCTGCTCTCATTTATTCTGCAATGTGACCAGGTCCTCAGCTGCACTGAAACAGAATAATTCCGTCTGTGGTAAATGAGCTGGGGACATGGTTTCACATTACATGCATTTTAATGACTTTGCCACAGCATGTCTTAGGCTTAAACCCACCAAGTCCTATACATCTGAGAAGGGACATGAGAAATGTAGACCTTTGAAATCAGACTTGCTCATTTGTCACGTGTTCATCATATACATGGCTGGTATTACACGTTCTTGTATCTCCAGTCAAGGAGTGCCTTCAGCAGTCCACATCTCACGTTCACATTCATTGACAGTGAAACGGTGGGATGGTTCACCTGTGAGAAAAGGCAACAATTTTCCCCCTGAGTCTGTGCCTCTTGTGAGTTAATCTGTATGTTTCTTCATGTATAAAGGGCTTTGTTGCCACCAGACACCAAGTTAGATGCTGCCCCACAGCTGTGACCACATCACAGGGATACAGCTAAAACTGAAGGGGCTGAGGGAGGATGTGAGCCTGTGGAGGCATTGTGTAGAGCTGACCATAGCTATACTGCTGTCAGGGCACTCATACTCTCCAAGATGCTTGGATTGGTGCCTTGAAATCAGTGCTCAAGGGAGGAGAAAGTTCTGTGCTTTTAAGCTCTTATAGCTCTGTGTGCACTGCCAGTTTCCTGATACTGATTTATGCTGTTGGGGAGCAGACAATGCCACAGAATGCAATACTAGAGTTTGGTTTTATTTACTGACTTTCATGCTCTAAAGTGCTCCGAGCAACCTCCACAAATGGCAAGTTAAATGTTAACAGTTCAATGTGTTGCATGGTTCCTTGGGTGAATTAACCTCTGTAGTACTAAAGGCTTTCCACTTGCAATCTTGCAGCCTGCCCTCTGCTTGCAGCTCTGTACCCTTTCAGCTAAGCTTCTCTGGCAGTTTTTCCAGAGACTTGGTGACAGTAACCTTTCCCTTCTGGGTCTCATGCTGTTGCCCTCATGGTGTGAGCCTCAAGGGTCCTGCAAGCCCAGATACTGCTGTTATGGTGGGCCTCCATGGGAAGCGATATATGCCATCAGCTATGGGCTTGGCTAGTAAAGCTTTGGAGTATAAGCCTGTCTCAACATCCCTTGTACAACAAATGTCTAAGTAGACAAAATGCAGCAGCCAGTATGAACTCAATATATCATATCTCAATTTATGCATTAGAGCATTGCCAGTTGAAGAGAGCACCTGCTGGGCCAGGGTATTAAAGATCACCAATCATCTTTTACGCATCCTCCCTCTTCCCCCTGCTTTCCCTGGAACTTCTGTCAAATATACGAATCAGCTATCAGAATCCCAGTAATATATTCCATCAGAAGCAAGTTGCATTTAATTTTCTTAGCCTGGTTTCCAAAATAAGTGAGTCTGGTATTACCCATCTGTCAGTCAAATGGTCTCTCTCCTATCTTTTAAATCTGTTGGGCAAATTGACCTGCAAGTCGTTAAGATAACTAAAATTTTGTAACTTTGGTAAAAATCAGTTTCGGTGTGTGTGAGAGAGACCCAAACTATTGCCCCAGTGTGGCACGACCCAGCATTCCTGCACTGTTAATCTATTAGCTGCTAACAGATGTTTACAATAAATATTTGTAACTGACCACGTCTTGAACTGTGGCTTGTACTTGTACCATCCACACTTCTTCTGGCATCCCCCTGTTAGAGAGGCGTCATACAAGCGCCAGGGAGTACCAGAATGAGGGACTATGGCAATGACCAGGAGAAGGACACGTCTCTAAGAAATGAGCTTGATTAGTTCCGCTTCACATAGAAAAGTTTAGAAGGTGGGATTCACCATAAGCTCCAAAAATGGTCTTTCAGTCCACTCTTATGAAACCTAGTTTGTTCCCAATTGCAGATTGTCTTAATGAGCCATCTGCCCTTATCTTCTGCTCCACCAGGGAAAAAAAATAGCATTCAGGTGTGTCATTCTCATATCCATCTTACCTTTATTTGGCAACCTCACCAGTTCTCACTCATTTAAGTCTTTAGCAAGCTTTAAACACTAATTAATGTACTGTATTATCATATCTGTTAAGTTGTTTCTGGCAGTATTTGACAAGTTCTTATGTTTCTCCTTGCCGATCTTGTCACCTTGGATTGCATGATGAAGTAATGCATGCTCAGATCAGGCTGTGACTGGGGAGTTATTTCTTGATAAAGCTTGTGACTTTCTTTTCCTGATTATTGCATTTTAAGCTGTGTTTATGACAGACTGTCTGACATATTAGACATAATAAAGAGGCTAATAAACAGTATTATTGAAATCCATATAGAAGATAGGTCAAAACTCTGAGAAGAAGAAAAACACTGTTAATTATAGATGGAAGGCTGGCTTCTGAAAGTGCTGGAGGGTCTGTTTTAAGGATGTTTATCTCCAGTAGGTTATGAAAAAGTCAAAAGAACACATCCCTATCAACAAATATGTATGAATTAAATTTGGAAATAAATATCCGTTATATTCCTTTATCGAGTTATCAAGATAAATGAGATGCCAGAAACTAAACTGTTATCTTCAGTGACATGATGTTTTTCTGTTTTATACTTTTATTTCCTTCCTCAAGTTTTCTTTTCCCCTCCAAGCCAAAATGATTTTTCCTTTCCTGTGCTCAGCTGAAAGTAAATGAATCTTTAAATGGTTTCTCAATTCTTACTGATCCTTGCTACTTCATAGTTTTGTAATCAAAAAAATCTCCTCTCGAGTGTAAAGGAACATAGTCCGTTAAAGAAACTCCACATACTCAGTTAGGAGGATATGTTATCTTTTTCTATAACTTGCTTTTTCTGTCAGCTATAAGATACGCTAGAGCTTTAGGAATTCTTAATATGCTAAAAATGTTCTGCCTTTCACAGCCACTTAATAGTGAGTGATGGCTCGAGCCTGTGGAGCTTAATTTTATTTTAATTGGCCTGGATAGTCCCCAGGTACATGATAGTGGGCATTTGTAGAAAAATAATTATTCCACATTTTAGAAGTAATTGAACTTCAGTATCTCTACAACAAGAAGACTGACCTTTCCATAAATGGGCAATCCAGAGGTGCCTTCCTCTAAATGTAAGATGCCCTTGGCATTTTCCCATCAAGCTTGCAAACAGCTTCATTAAAATGCTCTTCCAAGCAACACCCACCTATTCCATAGGGGTCCTTGTGAGGGTTCTTGTGTATCACATGCAAAACCAACAGGCATCGTCTGTAGAAATATCTGTAATGAACTCTCTGTTTTGGAAGCAAATATGATGATTCCAGAACAGAGGCAGCATTGCTATGTGTAAACAGAAGCTTGTATCCTTAATCCAATACTTTTCAGATTGTGTCAGATAGGCAGACAAAGCAAAGGGATGTGGATGTCTGTCACAACTCAACCTCTTGCTGAACAGTTTTGGGGGAGACTATTAAATACTTACGGGATAATTAGCAATAGTTAGAAGCCACCAGAAAGCGCGTAGATTTGTGGGAAGCTCTGAAGGGACACACAGGACGAATGGAGACATCCTAGAATTGTTTTTGGCATCAGTTTATAATTTCTTTGCAGGTCCCTTTAAAACAGAAGAAAGCAGAACTTTTCTTTATCTCCTTGAGCCAGCCAGAAAAAAAGCTGTGCCAAAACTGTAGATTAGCGGCAGCTACTGGCACTTCATCATAGCAGTAGTCTTCTGTACCTGCCAACAGTGGCGTGTGGTGTCTGGTGTGGGAGGTGTATGGAACAGACAGCTGGGCATGGCTCTCACCCCACTCCTGTTTTGTCCTGTTGATATGGTGAAAGTTGTAGATTCTCAGTCTCTTGGAATTCAAGGAACTAGGCCTTTCTGTGGCACTTCTTGTCTGATCTGTAACGCCCTACTGCACTAAGGCTCCCAGATGGATTTGGTGCACCTTCTGCTATTCCTCTGTACCGTGCAGATGTCAAACAGGCCTGTTAAATCTCCTGTGGTGAGTGCAAGATCCTTCAGCACCTGTCTCCTCACACTTGCCTACTGCCATGCCATGTCTCACACTTCAGGGCTGCTGCTGCTACCTTCCCTTCCCTCAAGGCTCGCCTCCACACACTCTTGGCCGACAGCTCTGCAGTCTGTTCCCCTACTACGCCTGGTGCACAAGGGCAGGAGCAGTTGTGGCACTGTGCTCCATACATCCCTACGCTCCCTGCCAGCAGCCAAACCCTGTGGCCTTCTGTCCTGGTTTAACCCCAGCCGGCAGTTAAGCACCACACAGCCACTTGCTCACTCCCTCCACCCGGTGGGATAGGGGAAGAGAACTGAAAAAAACCCCAACTTGTAAGTTGAGATAAAGAACTTTTAATAGGACAGAAAAGGAAGAAAAGAATGATAATGGTAATGATGATGATGATGATAATAATAATAATAACCCCACAACTGACAATAATAATAATAATAGAATTAGAATACACAAAACAAGTGATGCACAATGCAATTGCTCACCACTTGCCGACCGATGCCCAGTCAGTTCCTGAGCAGCAATCCCCCCCAGGGCAACTCCCCCCAGTTTATATACTGGGCATGACGTCACATGGTATGGAATATCCCTGTTAGCCAGCGTGGGTCAGCTGTCCTGGCTGTGTCCCCTCCCAACTTCTTGTGCCCCTCCAGCCTTCTTGCTGGCTGGGCATGAGAAGCTGAAAAAGCCTTGATTTAGTCTAAACGCTACTTAGCAACAACTAAAACATCAGTGTGTTATCAACATTATTCTCTTACTAAATCCAAACCACAACACTATACCAGCTACTAGGAAGAATACTAACTCTAACCCAGATGAAATCATGACACCTTCCTTGCTCCTGTGGCAGATATGGTCTCCTGTTATATGACAACATCTCCCAGCCTGTGGCTCCATGTGTGAATCTCACATTTGGGGATCAGACTGGTCTGAGGGGTCTGTAGAAGGAACAAGCATGCCTGTGGGAATGATGGCATTAGATGGCATTTGTAGCATCTAAACCTGAAAAGCCTTCAGGAGAGGACATCTGAGAATGCAAACAAAAAGTGTTTATACTCTCCAGCCTCATTCAGACTGTTTTTCACGCAGTAGTTAAGTATGTTAACATCCCCTGTTAGTTGTTTGGTTTTGTATATATCTTGACGAGCAAAGAAGCAAACTGCCTTTCCTTCCACTATTTAACTTCTGTGGTTGAAGAGGGAATGGAAGAATGAAGTAATATTTTCAATAGCAGGGATTTATGTACACCAGCAAGTTGAAAACTGAGGAGTGACATCATGGGAGACTGGGATGAGAAATGAGCTGCTGGTGGGCTGAGACCACTGTTCGTGGCTGGAGAGATCCCCCTGCCCTTGACTTTCACTGCAGGGAAAGCAGGGATGCAAGTCTCCAAAATCTTTATGTTCTGCTTGGGGAGCCAAAAGAGTCTGAATGGGTATTGTCGTGATGGAGAGGTGAAAGAGGGCAAGTATCTCCACAGCTGTCTTGAGTTCCCCTTGAAGGACAGTAGCCAAACCAACCATAAAAAGATTTGTTTATAGTTCCTTAGAATTGAGTGGCTGTTTAAACACTGCATATGTTTGCATTGGTTAAGACTAGGGTCAGAGCACTTATTTTGTACTTTCCTTCATTCCTCTGAAATGTAAATACATTTCTTTATGTGCTGGGTGATTTACTTCGGTCCACAAAGGTATTTCCAAAAGGTTCCAAATACTGAATTTAAGTACTTGTTGGGTACTGGTTTTCATTTAGCCTTGTAAATTAGACTCCCAGAGAGAGGGGCCAGGATTCTTGAAAGGTCTTTATCTATCTAATGATGCCTTAGAAAAATATGCCACGTGGAGCTACTGAGGTCAGGTTGACTGCGAAGTATTGAGAAATTATACTAATACATCTATTGGGCTGTGAATATTATATATTCTTCAGAATTATGTTTTGCTTGCAGTTTATGGCATCGGTGTTTTACCTTTGACTAAACTGCATAGGTATCTGTGAATTTGCAGTGGATGTACTCTGCATTTTAAGGAACGACATGTCTTCCCTTTCTACAGTGATTTGGTTTTGTATTTATATAACATTGACTTTTTTTTCACAGAAGGGCTCTCTAGCAGTCACTTTTATTCTTTCTTTTTTTTTGTTTTTCTATTAAGTGTTTGAGTTTAAAGAATTACTAATTAAACTCTTTATTAGCTAATTTGTCTTGTAATTTAATCTCACTGAGTTTGTAAAAGGTGCTGTTATTTCTGAGACCATTTGTGTTACATATGCAGTTTTCAGCACTTCAACAGAAAGTACCTTAAGTATGAGTTAACAAACTGTTAATCTTAACACACATCGAGTATTAATTTACATTTCTCCTTTAAATGCTTATAAAGTAGCACATAATGACTGTCCTGTGCAGACGCAGTAAGAAGTGTGGCACTATGCTTCATTTTTGGATCCAAGTATGCAGAACAATGTTGGTTCACAATGGTGATATGGCCAGGTGATTTATGGAGACAGACCCTCTTTCTTTTCCATAAGCAAATGAAACATTCACAGTTGTTTCTCAGCTATTTCTTTGTTTGGGGAAAAAAAAAAATGGTATTGATAAAAGCCTGATATCTCTGGCAACTGCTGGGTACAGTATACTTGGTCATGCAACTGAAAGAAAATAAATTGATGTTATTAGTGGAGGAGGAACCATTCAATGTTATTCAGGTTGTTTAATACTTCCCACATAAAAGCATGTATTTAATTCTTATCTGCGTACTGAATTTGAATTTCACTTGGATTAAACTTTTCCAGGAAAGCGATACAGCTTAGGTGGATATTTTTGAAGGAAAGAGGAGACCTTAAATCAAATAATTCATTTGTCTTCGATAAGAGGCTCAAGGAAAAAAACCACGTGATTTTCTCTCCAGTGAAACTTTCAGTAATCTTTCCTTGAAGTAAATCTTCACCCCATGTGCTTGGAACTTAAGCATGGATTTTAGCAAGAATATCCTTTTTGCAGTTTCATGTCCATGAGCATGTTCCAGGTGAGACCTAAGCTGAGCAGGATCTTTCCTGTAACAACTTCAGACACCTGCAGGCTACTTGGCGTCCATGCTTCTTTTGGGAGAGAAGGGAGATGCTCTCAGTGGCTCAGCTACTGAATCTAGAACTTAGAACCTACTTTCCACTGTTGAAAACAGATTAAAACACAGTGGGAAGAAAAACAGAAATTGGAGGAAGAGCCTGGGAAAGGAGCCTGCTGGATGATACCAGCACTCAGCAACCACAGACGTTACCTAGGCAAGCGTACTTGGACTGGAAGCAGGCATGAGAAATGAGTGAGGGGACATGACTAGGGATCCTTGATGCGACAAGTCATTGGATTGCAATGCAAACCATTAGCAGTATAGTAAAAATACTGAAATTTTCCAGACATAGAGTTTCCTATGACATAAAAGAAATGAAAACACTGCAAATTGTACTGTTGTGATGTAGAACATTGAACTATCTGAAGCTTTGTATGCAGGCTAAATTATCTCAGCTACCACCGAAGTTCACTGCCTGTCTAAATCATCTCACACTGCTCTGAAGTTGTTGTTTCTTGGTTACTAGATGACTCTGTGTTGTTATTCAGTCTTCCCACACTGCAATGGTGCGTGTCAAAATGTCCTGCACAACCTTTCCAAGAGAGTAACTTTCTTTTTAACTCAATGATTTTGCCGTGACTTGAAAATACAGGTCCACTCAGTTGTCTGCAAATAGGTGAAATGAAAATTACAATAAGGCTTTTACACTATAACTCCCTGCCCCCACCAAACTCCTTTTCCTGCTCTCTTCAGATTTTACATTCATTGAATACTGAGCCTCAGCAATATATTCAATTCATATATTCAGTCATTATAACAATTTATATCTTGCTGCAGAATCCCATGGATGTAAATACAAACAATGATCTAGTCAATTTTAATTGTAGCAAATCAAAAGTTTCCTGTTCACCATTTGCTTCATGCTTTGTAACATCTTCATCTATGAAACTACGTTTTTAGATAGTTAATGTGTTTGTCTCCATTCTATTTAGTTGACATCAGCTGACATAGGAATTCTGCTATGCTTGTAAGTGATGTTTTTGCGAGTGTGTTCACTTAGGTTGGGTAAAACATAGAGGAAGATAACAATTGTATATAAGGATGCCGAAGACTTGTGACTCTGAGATCCACTGTGAAGTACTTCTGTAATCCTTGCGGGAGTGAGCAATGTGTCAGGTGGAACTCTCCCTATGTGGATATTCAGAGAACTCATTTCAGAATAAACAAGTTAGCCTCAGTGTATTCATTTTTGTAATGTTTTTGAGAGGGTTGAGAGATGATCTCTGAAAAGAGAGGAAGATAATTGTCTCCTGTTACAGAGATCTGACTCAAGTACCATGTATTATTTGTTTAAGAACCAGATTAAATTATCAAAGGCCAAACCAAATTTAAAATTTAAATTATAAATCAACAAGAAAAAAAAAGCAGGTTAGATTATTGAAATCTTAGAGCAGTACTACTCTGACAAATTAATGGAAAATGGAAAATCAAACAGAATGATTAAAACACACTGATGGATCCACAGAACAGAAGCAAAGAATATTAAATTAGTTTCCTAAAATATTAAATTAAGCCACTATATTAAAAATACTCAGGTGAAGGATATTCTTATCTCTGTATTACACTATTACCATCTTTTAATGTTGATAAATTATTTTATCTTGTCAACTCTATTAAATCCTGCCATGGGTAAAGAATTTCTCAGGATACATGTAGAGTTTTGTTTGTTGGTTCATTCTTTAAAGAATCTGTCACAGCTTGGCCTTAGTCTGGGAGGCACTAGGCGTAGGTAGATCCAGAGCTGGCTGGCAGGTCTAGCAATATAGTCCCCGCTGCTGCTAGAAATCTCATGCAGGGGCTCTGACAGTCAGGGTGTATGCTGGAGGACATGTCTTAGGACAGTTAATGCCATTTACAGCTTTGCTAATTTTTCAAGAGAAATTACGTCAATGACAATTATGATGAAGGCAATACTTATGAAGATGCACGTCTGCATTCAAATTACTTTTTTTCACCTACTTTCTGTCTCCTTATCTGTTAAGATTTTGGGCTCTCCAGGACAGGTATCGTTTCTTGAAACTAGTGGAACAAGGTTATTGTTTTGAACTGCAGTTTCTGGGCATTAGTACAAATAAGTGGTGACAACAATGACGACTTCATTACCATAGCAACAAAAGCAGTGATGATGTCAGTGGTGACCATGACAGTACCGCTACCGCTGCTTCTAACGGCAAGAAATTTAAGAGAAGTGAAGAGTTGTTGGAAGAAATTAAGGAGAAGGAGACAGCCTGGCTGAGAGTTTGCTTACGAGATTGCCTAAAGACTGGGAATGAGGAGAGGCTAGGGGACAGAAACCCCAAGATCTGTTTGCAAAGTGTATTTGTGCATGCTCAGTTGTATTGCTGGCCAGAATTTTATGACAACCCCTACTTAAAACAAAACGTGTCCTGGCAGTTCTGTCAATGGAAATGATGCAGAGTGGATATAATTTTCATGTATCCACATGTAATAGATTATGCCAACATTAAACATGTGATACCTAAGCAAAGGATCATTCAGTTGCTGAAGTATTGGCATGTAATGCAGTTTGAGACACTGTAGGAAATCTAAGGCATCCACATGAGGCTGGCAGTAAAGACACAGGAGCTGTAGGAGAGGCGGGGACCTTCTGGAGTGGCATTCAGGCAGTATGTGACAGGCAATCTCAGCTGGTACTGGAGACCTAGGTCGGACAAGTGTTTCACACTGCAGGTGCCTGGTGGAGTCCCACTGTCTAGGCTACCCATGGAAACAGCAGCAGGCGGGCATTCAGACAAGCTGTCTAATACACTTGTTTGAGGATGGGATGAGTTGCCTTCTGGCAGTGCCTAGCTTGCTCTTGACTATGGAGAGAACGTGAACAGGTAGCCTAAGATCTGGACATTAGATGAATTAGATGATACGCTCTCATAGAAGCTATAGCTTAGCCACAGAACAAGGCAGGGCACTCTTGTTTAAGACTATCAAGGAAACATTTGAGAATTTCCCCTGTGAAAAATCATATCAAGGAGAAAACAGTGAGAAGCTGTTCTATAGTAAGACTCTTTGTTTTTTAATATGCCATTTTCAAACAGGAATATACTTGAGGACTTCCACAACTAAGGTCAGTCTTTAAAACAAGTAAAGTGGGCTTAGAAAAAAATTTTTGCAGTACATTCCACTGGGAAGCAGGAAAATATTATCTGTGTAGACTAAAGAAATAAGATGACATGAATGGGGGAAAAAAAAAATAGGGTCTTTATCCCCTGTGCAAATACACTGAGCAGCTTGTGGTTACCTTTGAGGTATATTTATCCAGGTAGATCCTTTGAGGCTAATTCAAGTTGACAACAGTGAAGAACTGAGAAATTACTCACTGTTTATGTTTTCTATGAGAATGCAAATATTTCTGTTCTGATAGGGTCTTTGTGATTGCAAAAGCTGCATACTTGCTTTACTGTTTTCATAAAGGGAAAGTTTCCTCATGAAGAAACCACCTAAAGGCTATCAGATATGTTCTATCTTCTCTACAGCCTATTTTCTATCCACCCTTGTTGTGTAAGCATCTTAAATTAGAACTGTTCCTTTTATCAGCACAGATTGGATGTGTCATGAAATAGCTGAATCACAGCTGGGTGGTCCCAGCATGGAACGTTTACGCAATTCTTCAGAAGCAGGTGAGATTTGGATCTTCACGGATGCGATACCTGCCATGTCAGCATCCATTTTTTGAGAACAAGATTTCCTGGATCACAGAGAGTGCATTGCTGCTTCACAACAACTAATGAGAGTGACATGATTAGCACTGAATCTCGTTCATCCTTTGAAGATATCTGGTTACACTGCATATCCACTTTTTCAATTAATGGAAATAGTTTTTATGACAACCCACATGCACAAAAATGTATCATGTTGGAGCCTCCTTTGATAATGGATATATTTTTATTTAGGCTGACTTAGTCTTGGGTCAGTACAGAGGAAATGTACATAGAACAATGGAAAACATGTTAGCAAACTGTTCTTCCACTGCCTCATGTCATTTGGTAGAACCTCCATGCCTGTACGTATGCTTTTGAAAAATCACTTTTAATATATACAGCTAGTTGTTTAATCATACTTTAAAATTGTAAGTTTTGAATGTTCTTTGTCTTGTACCTGTTCTATTAGATTTGTAATAACTAGTAGAATTTCAGCTTTGATATAAATTGTTTTACTACTTAGTTTCATTCTTGCAATGAAAAGACAGTGAAGAATAAAACATCCTTAAAAAAAGGAAATTGATAAACGTTGTTCATGTCATATCTGTTTGGTAACATTTTCTAATAACTTTGGCCAGTCATGAGAGCTAAGCAAACTACACTTCTTAATTAGGATGTGTATTTTGAATTTAGTGAGGTTCTTAAATCACACCAGTATTTTTGAAAATCCCATGTATACAAGCTTAAAAGCCTAATTTTAGATTTGTCATTTTGAAAATGATAGTCTGTGAGTATTAAAAAGTCTAGTCACTCTATTACTCTATCGAAAGCCTAATCATTTCAGTTTTTTTCACAGTGACAGATTCTGTGCCACTAAAAATGTTTAGTAGGAAAATAGATACTTTTCTCTGGTTCACATATTTCTTTATAATCTTAACTTCTAATAAAGTAGTAATGCACGTGAGTAAAGCCATATGTTCTGTTAAGGGTTTGTAGGCCAACAGCCTTAATTGTAATATTCTGGGGTTTGCATGTATTAGTACTGTGACATTGCCATGCAAGACCTTGCTGGTAGTGGCTTTAAATAAAAACATAGGTTTGTTACATAAACATTTTAGTCTAAAGTCAGAACAGCCCAAATATTCCGTTTACTTCTATAGGCTTTATGCAACCAAGGTAAGCGATGAAAACAGAACAGTAAAATTCCTAAGTTGTTTCACTTTTCAAGATGCTGCTCTTAGCAGGGACTACAAGGAAGCACTACAGGGCAGCAAGCAAGGTGTAACAGTCTCCTTTCTGCATCTTCCAGTGCTTTGTGGCAACACATCCTGCTTAGGAACTCACCGTGAGTGTGAGCAACACCTCCTTACTCCAGGCTGTCGACCGCAGAGACCCACAAAGCTGCCTGTTCTGGAGAGGGGCACGCGAATGTGCTGGAGACAATGAGGGAGGTTGAAAAAAGCAAGCGGGCTGGAGAGCAAGGAAGTGTAGCTGGTAAATTTATTCTGGGAAGTTCTGGAGACACAGAAGCTTTTGGTGGAGGTGATTTTGGAAGGAACTCCCCAAATGCCTTATTTTGCAAAGAGTGTTTAGAGGATCTTTCTCCTCTTTCCAGTTTGGGGTTTGTTGTTAATTCAGTGGCATGTTCAGTCCTGAGGAATTTGAAAAATCCTCATTGTTTACATCTTTGGATGTTGCAAATTCTTACCTTGATATACTGGAAAAGTTTGAGATTAATTAACTCTACTTTCTTTACATGGTGATTCTGCTTTTGCGTGAGCCTCAAGTCCATGTATTGCACACTTGGAAGAATAAGTTACTACAGACATCGTACCCAAACTTCAGCCCATTGCTACAAACAAGATGCTGAACTAAGTAAGAGGAAGTGAGGAAGACGTCCTGGTGCTACTGTGTTTCAAAAGGTTATAAAAGCCTGACTGGGGAAAAGAAACAAAAGGGTAATTTGTCATGGTTTCTAAATTGACCATCTCAACTGTTCAAGGAAGGTGTGCAGCTCAGAGTCAGTACCTTCAAGTCTAGAAAAGTCTGTCAGGGCACAGCAAGGGCTGGCTGCTCCTGAAGGGCCAAAGTGACCCCCGTGCCAGCCATGCCCTCACCAACGGGCACTGTCCCACAGCATCTGAGCTCAGCGGGCAGAGCCGAGGGGCAACGGGGTCCATTGACCGCTCCTAATGCAGTGAGGGGATGAACCAGGGCCAGGGTCCATCCTGCGGGTCCAGTAAGGAAAGGCTGGAGACAAGGTGGTGATACGAGACCAACGTTCACCCAGGGCCAGAGATGGACGGGGGGACAAGCTACAACGTCCGTCCTAAGGATCTATCCAGGAGATGACCTACCGCAGCACAGGGCTGAGGTCCACCTGGGAGGCAGGGCCTGGGGGACCCACTGTGGCATAACTGGGGCAGACGCTGATTTCTCCAGTCTGAGATTAAATGGGGCTCCTGGGCCTGTGAGTGGGGGTCCTGGCGGAGGCTGGCAGTCAGGCCTGCTGGGGTACTCAGGTCCATGACAATGTCACGTGGAGAAGGCATCTCGCAGTGCGGTTCTCTGCATAACTGGTGAGCTAACTTTGTGGTTTGTTGCTCTTTGTTCTTTTATTGTTGCATTTTCTTGGCAGCTCTTTCACCTTCTGATATGACTAAATTTGAATGTTGTTGATCTATGCTGCAAATGAGCAATTAGTGCTTAATGCTTGTCAGACATCACTGTGTACATTTATCAGAAAATCTATTTAAAATTGAAGGAAGCAGTTGGAGACAAACAAGCAGAATCACCATGTAAAGAAAGTAGAGTTAATTAATCTCAAACTTTTCCAGTATATCAAGATAAGAATTTGCAACATCCAAAGATGTAAACAATGAGGATTTTTCAAATTCCTCAGGACTGAACATGCCACTGAATTAAGCCTTGTTCGTTGAGGTAGAGTCTGAAGACACTGGTGACCCTACAAATGAGATATTTTTAATAACATCATTACTATAAAAATATAGTTTTGTATTAATTTTCATTCTGTTCCACGCCTTGTGGTTATTCTTAAACACTTCTAGTAAATGTTATCATTCTCAGGACTGAGTGTGAGGAAATGGAGTGTTATTCCATCTGCATGTTCATGGTCCAGTGATGGTCAGTAGGAATCTCAGAAAAGGCCTGACTTGGCTTTTTGTAAGTGTACTGAAATTAGGATACTGCAGAACACTCACGGTTTCTAAAAGCACTGAAATTAATTAGAGTGATGAGATGGGCTAGAATTTGAGAGCACTACACTGTGAGTTTTGATGGGAATTGATTTGACTTAATAGAGAGCAAAGAAGTTGAACTTACATAAGGCTGGAAGAAGGATGGTGGGATGGTTCTCTTGGGCATCCACATAGATGGATGACAAGTCTGGGGGTGGTTCCAAAATGGAAAGACAGAGGCATGGCTTGTGGGATGTAAAGTCTCTGTTTGGTTTTGGTTATTCACATGGAAGACCCCTTTTTGATGCCAGTCTGGTGGTGTCACTTTTCTTTATGGAACATGATGGAAGCACCATCAGAGAGGGATGATCAGCTGGAACAAGAATACTGTCAACTTACAAGATTGCAAGTACTGTTTACCCTGTTCAGTGCCAGCTGAATACAATTTGAACTTTCTGATGAGTCTAGTAAGAAAAGAATGACCAAAATGCTGAAAAAAAACCCCAAATAAAAACTTGTCACTGTCTAGTGGAAAACATATATGAGCAGGAAGTCTGACTAGCCTGCATGCTCCTGACTGAACTAACTAACTGCTTGTATTTCCACATAGACAGGATCAAACTGCTCATTTTGGTTGAGGTAAGTAATTTTTCTCTTCATTCAGCATCTCAAAAAACCTTATCTCTGCTAGCTCCCTCTGTTTCCTCTCCTTCTTTCTTTCTGTCTTTCTCCTCGCAAGGAAATGTTGGGTTGTTTTTATATTTTTTTTTTAAACTGGAGATAATCACAGTGACTGTGATCACAGTGCTCTGCTTTCCCAGTTCAGAAATACGAGAAGCGTAGCAGCTTTTCTCCCTCCTTCTTGCCAATAGCAGTGCTACAAAGTAAAAGTTTGTCTCCTTTCCCCATTTCCAAGCTTTCACTAGCACTTATGTTCTGGGTCTCAAGTTTGCTGTTTACCTCATTTGCCCCACACTTGAGATAGTCATGGCTCAAATCCAGCAGCAGTTTCATTTTTGTTTCCTGGTCAGAACAAATGGACATAAACTGTGCCAATTCCAGTTGGATGAGCTCTAGTTAGCAACCTAGCTAGAGGTGCAGAGTTAGCAAAATCCACACAAGTAGGGCTTTGACAGCGGCCTAATACCTTAAATTGTATCAGCTTACTAACCTGATGTCACAATTCATCTTTATTTGCGTGATGCAGAATTGATGAGTTTAACATCATAATTTATTTCTGAGTTTATTTTTATTTGCCTACGTGCGAGAGGGGATTTCTACTGTCATTTGGTTTTTCCCATTAGAAGTCTTTTTCTTCAGCTGAGGAACTGTGATGATAGAGGCTGGTAATAAATTTTTGCTTTCCTGAGTCCTGTTGACCTAAAATTACATTTTCAGGTAAATCCTGATATTCTGCTGTATGGCGCACAAGAGAAGGTTTTATCTTCTGCTTTACAATTGTCTTTCATTTTTCCCCCATCTCCTATAAATCATGTGCTTCGTTTCTTCCTGGTTTATGTCTTAATTACACCATTTGTTTATAAATACTCAGAAAGACAAACGTTTACTTAGAATTTAAGCTTTTGTCAGAATTTCTGTACTGTGTTTTGGCAGTTTTTGTAACAGAACAAATCCATCCTGTTCTCCCTCACCTTCGGATCTGAAAATCTGCATTCATATTCTTGTTAGGTTCTGCTGTACTGCATGCAGGAATATTGGCAGGATGAGAGATATGTATTTGAGGTTGTCAGTGAATCTGAGAACCTTTCCAAGGAAGCCTTGGGGGAAGGGAGCTTGTTCTTAAATTTGCAATTTCTGGTGAGCGGTTTAAAGTAGTTTTATTAATAACTGCAGACTTTTTAATAAGGTGACAGCTGGTAGAATAATTTAATGGACAAGCTTGAAAGCTTTTTTTCTTCTTCTTCTTCTTCCAGAAACAAACTGTTCAAACTGCAAATAAACACTAGTGGGTACAGAATCACACATTTCTGAGATGTTAATGTAGGTTTTTCAATTTGCATATTCAATTAGGAATGGCTAAGTAGGCATTTTAACCATTGCAATTATGCTCGGTGCTGTAATCCTGAAATACCTTGGACAGCTCAGGATATTACACACCGCTTCCCACCGAACGGCAAGGAGCGTGAAGATGAACTGGCTCAGCTGAGGCCTAGCAAGGTTTCTAATTTCCAAAATTTCACTCCAGGTTGGAGTTTAGTGGTTTATTTACCCCTCAAGCAAATGGGAAGCTGCTGATTTCATAGATGGAGAAAGCTGAGTAGAGTCCGTATAAAGGTTCAGGCTCAATTTCATGGACTAACTGAAAAAATAAAACTGCATTCTGATATAATGAAATAAAATAAACTGTGCTCTTCAAAGTGAATGGCCTGCTGTGCTTTCTAATGAGAAAGTTCAGTAGAACCTACAATAGTTTAAAATCACATGCAATCAATGAACACGAGTCTTAATCCTCTTCCTCTCTGGGACACTAATTTAGCAAAGGATTTAAGCATGTGTTTATCTCCATTCCTGTTAGTTAAGCACTTGCAGCACTGGAGATGATGGGACTTAACTTCGTTTATAAAGCTAAGCATGAGTCTTGATAAAAAGAATTGGAGAGCCTTACTGAGGCCCTGGGCAATCCAGAGCTGAGGATCTGTGCAGCAGACAGGGCCTGGTGATAAACAAAGCTGGGTCAAAATGTTATGCTTTGAGTATAACAGCCTAATAATTGTGTTTTCCTCAAACTGGTGTAAAAAATAGGAACACTGATTGAAGCTGAAGACAGAAAGGAAAGGGTGTGTATCCACCAGGATTCAGCAGTGTTGGCAGACTCCTGGAGTGTGCTCCATGAAGTCAGTGGAAGTCAATCCGGGGTGGCTGGCGAGCACAAACTTGGCCCTCGATCAGAAAGTGCAAAAAGCAGGTGAAATGCCTCTTGCAGATGCAATGACCTGGTGTCCTGGTTTCAGCTGGGATAGAGTTAACTCTCTTCCTAGTAGCTGGTACAGTGCTATGTTTTGAGTTCAGCGTGCGAAGAATGTTGATAACACTGATGTTTTCAGTTGGTGCTCAGTAGTGTTTAGACTATAGTCAAGGATTTTTCAGCTTCTCATGGCCAGCCAGGGCACAAGAAGTTGGCACAGGACACAACCAAGGCACCTGACCCAAACTGGCCAACGGTGTATTCCATACCATGGGACGTCCCATCTAGTTTAGGAACTGGGAAGGGGGGGGGGGCAGGGAATCGCTGCTCGGGGACTGGCGGGGTGTCGGTCGGCAGGTGGTGAGCTATTGCCCTGCGCATCATTTGTACATTCCAATCCTTTTATTATGACTGTTGTCATTTTATTAGTGTTATCATTATCATTATAATTTCTTCTTTTCTGCTCTATTAAATCGTTCTTATCTCAACCCAGAAGTTTTACCTTTTTTTTCCCGAGTTCCTCCCCCATCCCACTGGATGGGGGAAGTGAGTGAGCGGCTGCGTGGTACTTAGTTGCTGGCTGGAGTTAAACCACGACACCTGGTCACCCAACCCCAAATATGTAGTATAGCCAAGATTGATGTTCACTGAATGCCCTGGCTGACAGACTGCTGACATAGGACTGAAGCCCCTGCCACTAGCAACAAAAGGATAAGCAGCCTATGTCCTGCTTGGAGAAAAAGCACCCGTACGTCAGTGGAAGTCCTGGACTCTGCTTGAGGGGGGCCGGCAGACCCAGTGTCGTCTTCTGGCAATTCAACTGCCTAATAATCTAACACATGAAGGGCATCTGCTTCCTCCATGCAACAGGCCAAAAGAGAACTCAGCATTTTGGATTGCAAGGCTTACCCTGTGGGGCCACTGAATCATCTTACAAGAAAGTGTAGACTCTGCACTACCAATCTAGGTTTACTGAACCAGCCCCTGAAGGTTTTTAGAAGCACCTTACTCTCTGTTTTTCCAAGATCACATAAGCATCTAATTTAGATAGTCTGAATCACCCTGGTGCGGTGAGATGCCTAATTTCTAGGTGCTGCAATGCTACACTTAGGTGTCTAAAAGGAGAAGTCTGAATATAACCCTCAGTATCTAATGTGTGGGTTAAACACAAAATACTATCAGGTTCTAAATTACATTGTGAAGTTAATTTCAGGCTCCCATCACTTCAGACTAATTAGTGCAAATTAAATTTCATCCTTGTCAGCTGGGGCGAGTAGTGCAAAATATGCCGTTTTGGGATTGTTTGAATACCTTTTCTGTAAAAGATCACACAAACCACATGTGTTTACGCAAGACTTGACTGTAGAGACTGTCCAGAATCTTTCTAAATGCTACAGCAAGTGTATGAGGAGAGGAATATGGTCTTGGCTTAACCTGAACTTCCTGATGTCTAAATACCCTCTGTGGCCCCTTGATTTGAATGACAATCATCTACATTTTAATCTGTGCAGGACTGGGGCAGCCAGGGAGAGATTTTCAACTGGTGTTCAGTGTCATTGCACAACAGTGGAAACTTGCAAATGTATAATGTGATCTGTCCTAGAATGCCCATGAGAAATGATGAGTTGCTGTCTCCCTTGATTTCAGTGGAGCTGGAGGCTTTTTTCATCTGATTGAGTCACCAGCATATGTTTTAATCATTCAGTTTAACTGTACTCCCGTGCATATATATAAAGACTGTAGTTACCCAGTGCATGTCCCTATCCCTTCAAGCAGCTAGAGTACTGCAAACTCTGAAATAGAAGTAGGTTATTTTATCCTTGCCTAGGGAACACTAGAGCTGGTTGTGACAAATATGCTATGCAAAAGAAAAGTATGCACAAAAGAAGCAGGAAATGGTCTCTAAGCTTGGAGGTTACAGCTCTTTTGTGTGTGAGAGGAGGTTGTTGGTTTTTTTTGCAGGCAGCTATTTCCTCGCATGAATGAAGAGACCACACTGGTGTTCATAACATCAGTGAGACAGAGTACCAGAAAGTCCCTGGGACATTTTGTTCAAACCTCAGAAACCATGTATGCACTTCTGTCCTCAGGCAGAAGTGGTCCGAGAAAGGCTCAGCTGTATCAGCTGGACCGACTGAGAGCATCTCACAGAAGTTATGCCAAGCAGAGCAGGAGTCGTATTCAGAGACAGCAAAGAAGTGTGCTGCATAAAAGGCTGCGCTAATGATAGATGTGCCACGCAGCAGATGGTCTTAGGGTTCTGTTAGGAACCCACCACTGAGCATGACTTCGTTGAGGTCCTGTTCCGAACTTCTCTCTTTGTCTGTCTCCACAGAAGAAGCTGAGCACAGTTCCTATCACCTTGTGTGCACATAGATGTACACGCAGACATGTGCAGTATTTATAGTCTCTTTTTTAGCGGTCATTGCTTTGATGGGGAGAATTGGGCAGTGAGCAAAGCAGTACAGAGGTTTCTGCTCACACAGTAGTTAATTGCAGAGAGCTCTGATTTTATGAACCTTGACATCTCTAACTGAAAAAGAACAGAAAAATTTAGGACACAAGGGAAATCTGGGCTGCGTATTAACTATTACTAGCACACAAATGGACAAGGATAAATGAGGGAGACTACACAGAGGGCTGTCAATTTGTGTGAGGGACATTTCTTTGCACATTTTTGTCTTTATTACATATTCTTACTATTCCTCCTTATATTCTGCCCCTGGGGACTAAAGTGGAGAAGGTGGTAGAGAACAAGGCTAATATTCAATAATCTGTGATAACTGAGCTTAGCAAGGTTTTGAATATAACAACCAATATGCATGCCACAGTCTACCCTGGCCTTAAAAGCCGCAGCTGCAAAATCCTATGTGTGTAGGACTAGCTGGTGAGGTGGGGCAGGATCAGGCCAGTGAGGGACTGCCCCGGTGCTGACTTCTTTGGCGTGGCTGTGGGGAGGCTGTGCTGCACTGGGGAGATGTGCCTGCCAGGGATGGAGTGGTTGGTGCCCTGGCACACTGTATTCCATCACGTGCTGGGGGTCTGCAGCTCCCGGCATCGTGCACGTTGCCTCTGGATGCCCGCTGTAACACCTCCTGCTCACTCGCCCTGAGCTCAGGGTTGCCTCTGGTCTCCCCTGGGCTTGGTGCTGGCTGTGAGGAAGCGGGCGCAGGGAGATGGAGGGCCAGACCTGCTTACAAATAACCGTGATTCGGTCATCTGCCCAAGTACTGCAAGGCAGGACTTTGCTTTTACACCCTCTGCCCCCAAACACTGAGCGAAGCTGATGAACACCCCACCTGCTGCATATGTGTTAGCTGCAAGATGCAGCTTCTTCAACAGCCAGCGACAGGGGTAGCATGCTGCCCGGCTCCTCTCTCTCTCCTGGCATTTTCCCTTGTGCTGCCTTTGCAGGTGCCCTTGCTTTCTCCAAGATAGTCTTGTCACTGTCTAATGTTTCTTTTGTAATGAATTGTAATGTCTCTGTCCTTGTATTGGAAATGATAGTTTGAGGGAAGGAGAATTTATGCTTGAATTTTTTTTTTCTGATTATATCTGCTGTCTAGTTAATAAAAATAACAATAGTGATGATGGCAGTAATGATAACAATAATAACTCTCCCTGCAAACTACACCTTGCTTTGAACAGGACAGTGATTTTTAAGGTATTTTGTTGCTCGTCTCTGCTTTTCTTGAAAGCTGTAGGATGCAGTGTTGATGTGAAAATGTCATTGTATGTTATTAAGGGAAAACTGAATTATGGCAGTGACAATTAAGAAAGCCTGAAAATGTGTCTATTAAACTCTGTTTTACACTTCACATTTGGGTGAACAGCTCTCAAGGGTTCTGTCTCAGCAAAGTAATTAAATTTGTGTCTAACTTTAAGGTTATGCTTAAAGTTATAAACTTAAAAAGCAGTATGTGCTCAACAGATGTGGTTGGTTGCACTTCAGAAGAAGCTTTTTTTGAACTATTTGAACCTGAAATTTCATCCCTTCCTTTTTCTTAGTATATCTGTTTGTTTTTATTAGCCTAGTCTGTTAAAGTCCTTACACCATCCGTTACTACCACAGTATTCAGCTGCTTTCCTTGGTTCATTTGGACTGCTTTGTATAGTACTTTGGTAGCAAATTGTTAAACAGTTTTTTAATTCTGTGTTGCTGTCTGTACATGGTCGTGAAAGAAAGGTAGAAGAAATGTGCCACTTCTTCATCCTTATGAAGGAAATGCCATTGAGTTGGGGGAGCAGAACTGCTTACAGAAAGCTTCAGCTGCACGTTACAAGCTGACTTGGGGATGCTGAATGCAGATGACTGATCATCTTTACAGAGGGGACCGAGATTTTTAATTTGACCAACACTTCAATGGGATGCCAGCGGAGAAAGCCCAAGGCTGTGCCCATCGTAGCCTGTCAGGAGAGGATCTGCAGCATGCTGTGTTACCTGGGGATGCGCAAAAGCAGTCAGCCTCCTGCCCGGGCACTGGGGCAGTGGTACAAATGGACAGACACAAAGTGTCTGTCCCCAGGTTACACCATCGTCTGGACAGGTGAGGCAAGGTCTGTTCACCGGTGGGCTCTGCTCAGTGAGGAGCCTGGAAATAGTTCCTCATGGAACCCATACAGTGTTTTTGTCTTTGAGTAGCAAAGTACCTCTCACTAGTACTTCATTGTGGTAGCGAACATGCATATCACCAGGCAATACTATCTTCTATCACTTTATAATGCACTGGGAAATTAAGCTTCAGAGGGAAGTTTAATGTGTTCATTCTTAGCGTATTGTACTAAGTCCAAAAATAGACTGCCAACAGGAGTAAGTCTATCACTTCATTTTACAATCAGGGCACCATTTTTTAGCACTTAATTTAAAAATATATGTAACACAATGGTTGTCCAGTATTTCTTTCTCAGGTTTTTCTTGCCTAGAACCAGGAAGCCAGTGAGGAGGCAGTTCTGTCTGGGTATCTGGATGCCTCATGCCTTCTTGGCCACGGTCAGTTTAGACAGAGGCATGAGAATTTGCAGCACCATGTATTTGTTTCATTAACATGTTAACAGAGATGTGATTATTTCTTCTTCAGCCTAACATTGTTCTGATGGTCCTTGCAATTGCTGCCTTGAGACTGGTTTCCTTGTTCAGCTTCATGATGGGATCCCATGCCCCAGAGAGTCAGGAGTGCATCCCTTAGAACCACGAGTGTGTGGATCCTGTGGCCCCAAACCTGGTTTGCACACAAGGTGCAAGGAGACTGTAATCAGTCTGTCAGTCTTCAGAGTGCAGTGGTGATACTACAGAGGCTGTATAACAGCTTGGATAGCTATTGAGTACATTTCTTCCCTCTGAAACTCTTCCTAGGCTCCTACAAAATAATTGACTTCATATGAGGGACAGATTGCAGCCTGAACTCTGAAGTGTACTCTCATTGCAATGTCTGCCTAACTCAAACTTTCCAGAGGATTATATTTCACCCTCTGTGTTTCTTGGCCAAGAGCCTTTCAATAGCATGATGTTTTGATGGATAATCTGTTTGGATAAGCATGTTACAAAGGACAGTTTCTGTGAGGTTTACTTTGAATTGAAAAGACTGTGTATTTTTGGTCTTGTTTGTTCTGCTGTATTAATAAACCCATTAGATTCTAAATCAAGTGTGTAACAATCGAGCTTAAAAGTTACAATTAAATGATCACTTTATCTGTCTTTTCTGTTGCATGATCCATGAAAGCTGCTATCTGATAAATAGTACTGCTGTTAATAATGTAATGAATATAAATAGGAGCGAGAATAATGACAGGACGGTAAGTTTGCTTGCATGCTAATGAACACAGACTGTGTGGGTAACTGGGTTACTTAGGAGAGGGTGAGAGTGAAATAAAACCTTCTACATACATGATGTCTAAACTTTAAAACCTGCAAAGATGTAAACGGCGGCCACTCACTGGCTGTGCCAATGGTCTGTGTATGATCATGTGCTAGCAGAGGACATGCTGTCACAGCTGATTCATGTCTGCTTTTTCTGGCAAGAGTATAAAATGCACATTATAAATCAGTATCTGGTAATGTGTTAGACTGCTGAAGGGACTGTGCTTTCAAGTATATTTGGACAGAGCTGGATAGAAGCACATAGAAAGCCAAAAACTGTTCTTGTGCAGAGATATAAATGTGGAATTATCTAAAATGGGAAATTGATGGAATGGCTCCAGGTTTACACAAGAGCAGTTGGGAGCATAACATGACCCAGAAGTGTTTCGATTACTGGCTCACCCTTTCTCATGGATGGCAGGGGGAGACAGTAGTGGCGGCTGGCTGACAGTCAAAGAAACACAAGCAGCATTGCTTTGGGCTGCTTTCAGACTATACTTAGATTATTATAGGTATTGCTGGAAACATTTCCACCTGGGATAAACCTTTAAAATAACTGTGTTTTCCTAGATGGTGAGAAGATGATGATAGCCAGACTTCTAATTTAATGGAAAAACTTGTTGATGGGGAAAGGAAAGGGTGAAGACTGAATTTAAGACTATTAGTTTATTGGAAAAATCTAGGCTTTCATTTTGGTTCAAGTCTCAAATTTCAAGTTTTAAAAATCTCCTCTTCTGGATTCTTGGGGCAGGATTGTTATGGTCAAGACATCAGGTCAGAAAGATTTTCTGCGCCCTGCAAAACAAGTAACTGTAGCCACTGGGATCACTAGCATGAATATTAGCCTACCTCCTCAGAAAATAAAGGGGATTAGCCTAAGAAGAGAAGAATACGTCCAGGCTCAGAAACTCAGAAATCCAGATGGGGAGTTCCATTTCAACATCTGTCTGTCTAGGTAGTTACAGGGTTTTCGCCATCGAGGAATCAAAGCACCTACAGGCTTTTTTGCTGATTGACAGTGCTCTAAAATTAGGCTGTGCCCCAGTCATTAAGAGCTATTTGAAAGTCAGACTTTCTAAGTGTTCCTTACCTGAGTGCGTAGGCTAAATTTGACACGGCTGTTCCTTCAGCTTTTTTTTTGTGTGTGTCTTGTAACAATAATAACATTATAATGAGAAATCTAAAAGTTGTTGCATCCGCAGCAATTGCCAAGGAGCCAAGAGCCAGCTGGTTGTCAGGGCAACAGCAAGAGCACGCAGAGCGATACCCAAAGAAATGCTTCTGCTGACTTTTGCTTTGCTGCTTTTTAATGGGTAGCTGATGCTCAAGTTAATTTTCAGGGGCTATTTAAAATATCTTGCCAATCTAATTGTCTAAAAATCTAGAAAGAGACATTAAAATTACAATTTTTTTGTGTATTACTTCCCTCCCCTTCACTGTATGAATATGAAATTGCATTATTTATTGTTCTCACTCTGTATCTCATGCTAAACATCAAAGAGGCTTTTTGCAAGTCTTCCTCTGGAGATCATTTCTTTCAGACACTCCTGTGGGCCTAGAGCTGGGTAAACTGAGTGCCATCCCCACCAAGCTGTTAGTCCCTGGCATCAGGCACCGTGGCATCGCAGTGCTGCTGTGTGGAAGCTAGAGGGGAAAGCCAGGGCTTTTGGTCCTGCCTGTTGTGAACAGAGGGGAAGGAGCATGAGGGGGAGGAGGAGGAAGATCTCCAGGGCAGAGGAACGATGGCTGCAGGCAGCAAAGGAGAGGGCAGCGGTTCCCCCCTTCTCAGCACTGTGCTCCATGCAGCCCTGGAGAGCCTGGTCTGCATGTGGGGACCTTAAGTCACCTTCAGCATCATAAGGTGTTGTGCATGTCAGAGCAGCGCAGTACCACTGGCTGACCAGGAAATTTGCCTCATCGTGACTAGAAGTGGCTTAAATGAATGCTTACAACTGAAATGACATTTACGCTAGGGCTGGAAACATGAAGTGGGCTTTGGCTGTTGTACAGTAATGTGGATGGTAATGGGGATGCTGTGCCTTTGAAGGTGAACTTGTATTAAAGGTTGACATCCCATTCCAGGTGGTATTACCTGTTGACCTACTTTGCTCCGTATCTGCAGTCCGTGACCACCAGCTTTGTAATATCGCACTGCAGTTTTGATATGCCAATAGCTATGTATGCACTGCGTCCATCTCCTTGTGTGGGACTTTGGTCTGAGAAGCAGCAAGAAACCCAGAGACAGTACCCAGCTTCCCAGTTACCCATCAGAAATACAGGATACTGCTTTATAACCCGTATGGCTGGTGCCCTGACTCCAGAGCTGGTGTCACTAGTGTTGTCATCATGCCTAACTGCTCACAGTGCAGCACTGGTGCCCTATGAGGAGAAGTGCTCCCCAGGTCTTCCTCCTGGAGGTCTCCTGGATAATGGGGCATTCCCCCATGGTGAGCCTCCTGCTCCAATTCCCTTCTCCACCTGGGCCTCAGGGCTTCTGCCCCGGTTTCTGTTTCGACCTCACCTCTGCGTCTCTCTGTTTTACTCTGGATGCCTGTTTTGGGGGGATTTAGTCACAGTGATGCTAATATCCACCCCATGTGAACCTTAGCACCTCCAAGTGGGCAGCCAGGAGGACAGAAGACCAATGTTTCCTCTCCTGTTTTGGAAAGAATAGATCTGAATGGAGAAAACATACAAGGAGAAAGCTGTTATTAAAAGTGATATGCAAAGTATTGAAAGATTTGGCTTTTTATGTCACCTTACCTTGTTTAAGAAATGTCTGGGCATGTTTTTAAAATATATTTTCTCCTCTCTTCCCTGGTTCTTCTCAAGAGCAGTGTAAGTGGGAGTGTTGAAGGGATTTGATCTCACTTTAGGGGGAGAGTGTTACATCTTTAAAGAGGGCTGTTTTTCTCCAGAAAGGTTAATCAGTCATTGAAGTTAAAGTAGTGCTAGTGAAAACCAAACTGTAAGGACTGACTGTAATTTTCATGAGGTGTATTAATAGATTTGTTGAAAGCAATTGTAGTCACATTGCAATTTTGGTGCTAATATTTGTTCTGTGATGTCTAGAAAGCTGGATGAAATGCACAGTGGTTTAATGCCATCTGTAATTGTAGTTTTAAATGGAGGTGTGAGTAGCCATTGAAACAAGGGTTAAAAATAGCCTTATGGTGATTTTTGTAGCAAACCTTTTGAACCAACCCCATGCCAAACAACCTCAACACTTCTTGCAATTAGGCTACCTTTCTCATGTCCTCATAGATAGATTCTTAAGTTGTGTTTAAGTGTACATGATGGAAGGGACTCCTAGTTTGTGCTTTGGTAAGTCTTCACCTGTTGAGAATAAAATATTTCAGAAATCTATATTATCTTATGTACCTTATAAATGCTAGAAATTGCTCTAGTAACCTTCCAACCTAGGTTTGATTCTTTGTGTTTTTATTTCTACCCATGACTCATGAGTGCTTGCTGGGAGGTGGGAGTATGGAAGTACATTATTCTCCAAAGTTCATTTATTCTAAAATAACTTACTGAGAAGAATTGCTCGGCTTGACTCTGTCCTCTGCTTCCTTGTATAACTTCAGCAGCTCCAAGGGACAGACATTCTGGTAAGGGTGACCATCAGTGCTAGAAAGTCCATTTTAGGGGAATGAAGTGCCATTTTGCACTTCATTTTAGGGGAATGAAGTGCCATTTTGCACTTCATAGAACTGACACAGTTCTATGTTGCACCAGATTCAGATGAATTCACAGCACGTAGCATTTTCCGTCCCCTCTCCCTTGCTGAGTGTGTGCTGATGGCAGCTGCACCAGAGGAGAAGAAATGGCCAATTATTTACTACCAAAGTTAACGGCTAGTCTGAATAAAGCATGTGTTAGGATTGCTTTGGCCCAGTGTTTGCAAGAACCAGCCACAAAAGGTGTTATTTTCTCAAAGGGCTGGCTGTCACAAAAAGAAGAATAAGATGGCCTGTGCAGTCTCTGTGACTCAGCTGTCAAAGTTTTATCTTTTGTGTATACAAGAAATATTATTTGTGTAATGAAGCTACTAAGCACATATCAAAAACATTGTATGTCTACCAGAGATGAAGTAAAACAGTACTTTATAAACAGTAGAATATACCATGGAAGGTGGCTTCTGTAAAAATCCTTGCACAGTAGAAACATTTCTTCTATGAGAGCACACTGTATAGCAGAGGAAATGCCAACTGTGCTGGTTGTATCCAGGCCCTGAAGTCAGATCCAGCTCTATGGGAACTGTAAAAAACAACAGTTTATGGACCAAGGAAATGGACCTCGAGGCATTTACAAGGAGCAGTAAGAAGAAGAATGCCCATCTCTACAACATTAAATATCACGCTGTAGCTATTACTCTTCTTCAACAGCACGTGTGACCCTCCCTGTCCCTGTTCCAGGTTGGTTCTATACTAGCAAGAGTGCAGTGAAGTCAGGAAAATGCCATGCTTACTGAGAAAAGGCACTGGCAGCCAGCCACTACCCCTAAAAAAGGGGAAGAGTAGTGCCGGTAAACATCAAAGCCCCATCCTTCTGGCCACTCCTGCAGAATCCCTGGGAGAGGCACCATGGCTCCTTGCACTGCAAACACAGAGCGCTGGGCAGGACGACGTTTGTGGCTATCATAACACAGACCACTGACAACCCAAAGTTGTCAATAACAAAGGCTTAGTAGAAAGGTAAGTCTCAAACCTGGGACATAGTTGTCTCAACCAACATTACTAAGAGATGCTTCTCTCCTGGCTCTGAAAGGTAAGTCCAAATGCTTTTTGTCTTGAGAACAAAGCAGAGCCATGACCATCCTTAGAACTGACAGTGATGGGTGTGATGCCACTGCTCCTGGATAGGGAACGCAGCCACGAAACAGGAGCCTTATGTGCTTTCCCTACCCTCAGGGATTCAGACTTCCAGCTCCCCTTTGGAGCTGTGCCAGGCCACAAGGCAGGGTAAGAAGAAAGGAGTTCTTCCTTTGTTTGAAGCTATTCCACTTGGCAAAGGAGAACGACCAACTTACTGAGTTGGGAAAGCATGCCTTGGACCTGTGCCCTCCTTTGGGCTGGGGAGAGCTCAGTTTCAGCGTGCACATTTAGTATCTGTTTGATGTGAATATATAGCTACAGCTACAGCCTCCACTGCCAGTGTCATTTCTGGTCTGTTACTGTAACACTCCAATATTGATGTGGTAATGACATTTTATCCCTGGTAATAAAAATTTAAGCTGTGTCGCCCCTAATTTTATGTCCTTTTCTAACCCACTTCTTTTTTTTTTTTTTTATTTAGGAAGCTCTCTATCAGTGGGTGTCCCTGTCTAACAGCAAATCATTTTGTATTTTAATTCCTTTCTGGTTTGATTGTGTTCATCATGAAAAGCAGCACACATAGATACATGGGTTTATAGCTACCCACAGTGTTTGTTCTGTGCAGTAGTGCACAGCTTTGAACGAGTTAGATAAAAAGATAAGGAACCAAGTGGCATTAGATTGTACCTCACTGCACAGATACTGCCAATGGAGTGACCTGGACTTCTTCAGTATGTATTCAAGTACAAGACAAAATACTGGAATATGGAACTTAAAAGCAGGGTATGATTTTAAATTTCACATCCTAGGCCGCAAAATGTCATAAATTTCACATGAGAAGTCCACAGGGAATTGAAAGTCAAAGTGTTTTGGAAAAGGTCTACCTGTACTTGACCTCCTAGTATGAAGCTTACTAGCGCATGGGGAAAGAGGGTGAGTGTCTGAAGAAGTGTTTCTGGGCTAGCTGTGACTGCACTAACTGACTATTTCACCAATACTAATAAACTTATTAGCCAGGAAGTCTTCACCCATCAGCTTCTGAGAAACTCTTGTAAGCATTTAAAAAGAGCTGATGGATAGCATCTTTTCCCCATTCTGGCCCTTCTTTGGCTTGTCCTGCCCAACAAGACCCCTTGTCATGCACAGTAAGCCAAGGGCCAAGCTACTGTTAATCAAACTGGTCTCCTGCAGCAGTGGGCAGTGAGCCAAATTTGAGAATGGGGAGGGTGAGTGGAGGGGCAATGTGCTAACAGAAGAGAAAACCATCTAACTGCAGAGTCATCTGTCAATGAGTAGGAAGATGGACTGAACCTTTATTATGTTCCCTTCTCTCAATGGCAGCTTTAACACAAACATCTTCTGTATACGAAACCAAATACATGTATATACATGTATGAGGGTGCAGGCTGAAAACTTTTATTCCTGCAGATGGTGTCAATAACCTCACGTGGAAGAGTTAAGTCATGTGAAAGAGCATTTGTTATAGATGTGGGTAATTATAAGGCATATATGCGGTATATATAGGATAGAAGTAGTGTATATGTCTACATCAGGGAAAGCCCAGTCCAAAGGGTGCATGGCCTTTTCTGCTGTGCAGCAGAAATGGGTGTACAGAAGGAAAATGTACACTGCGTTTATACAGACTAGAGACAAAAAAAGAGTAAGCTGGTGGAAAGCAGGCTGTGAGAGGACGGAGAGAAACACCAAAGGTCAGCCTAGCTATTGCGTGCGATTGTACCACGGGGAGGAAGGGACCTCTTTTACTGATCCAAAGCTGAGAACCAGCACAGCAAGGCAGGCAAAGTGTGACTCCCAGTACGAACAGCAGCATAAAACTTCGAGAAAGGCAGCTTGTTTATTTCAGCCTTTCTGTCTGAATTTACTGAACAGGCCTCCCTGGGTAATGAGAAAACAGGTCCAGATCCTAATGGTTTGGAACTGATATTTTTAATGAGCGGGTGTTCCCCAGCAGCTTGATTAGCTGTCTTACAAGAGTGCAGTGAGTCTGGTGTAGTAGGAACGCACTTTCTGGTGATACAAATAATCATAGACTTCAAGGACTTAGAATTTGCTCGTACCAGTACATTTTGCTTTTCTAATTCCATGAAGTAAACCTGGGAATAAAAAAGTGTGTGGCAGCCAGCATTTCATTCTGCTCAGAGTGTTTTTCAGGCTCTGTGCTCACTTATTTTGAAATAAACCAGCTGTGGTTTTGTTGTAAAGCAGAATCCCATTAAGGAAGACTAATTGATTCACCTTTTAATCAGGATGCATGGAGGATTATTGTTTATCAGTTCACTACCAGGAACTGTTTTGGCACCTTAATAAATCTACCAAGCAGCTTGGATATGAGGTGGAGAGATGTTTTTAGTTTATCTTCTTATGACATCAGAATGGCTTATGCCTACTCCCAATGGAAAAATAATGTAATGCTGTGGCCTCATTTTAGCCTTATCACTTGTGATTGTTCTGCTCATTTTAAATGACAGACTGATGACCTGTTAACAAATTATACTAGTTCCATTCTAGTGATCAAAATCGTAGCAACCTTGCTCAGCGTTTTCCATTAGTGAAGTGATTACAGAAGTTAATTCACTTACAGTCTGCAGTACTATTCTTGCCTCTTTAAAAGTAAAAATGAATGCACAGTCATAACCTCAGAAGAATCAAATATCATCGTGAGCCTCCACTCCCACTCATTTCATAAGCTTGTCTCTTCAAAATATTCTTTTACTCTCCATCAAAATGCTATTTATTGTCTCTCTCTGTAGACATGGTTATTAGACATTTCATATATAATGCCTCATACATTTTCCCACTCACAGGGGTTTAAGCTGTCAGCTAGGGTGTTTGAATAGCAAGTAGGAATAGATGAAGCTAATGACATTAACACTGTACTGGCATAATAAAAATTGTATTAAATGTCTTGAGGTGTAAAACTGTATAAAATATTTTAATGTGAACTGAACAGAAACAGTCATTATCTTTTAAAGCTATTGTTTTTATAAACCAAGAGACCTCTTATTTAGCGAATTAGGCTCTACAACGGTTTGCCATACCTGGTGATTTCTTGTATTTAACAACATTCAAACATCTTTTTTTTTCTCCCAAGACAATTAAGTGAACTACCAGACTTCAGTTTCCTAGATGCGTTCAAAAGAAGAATATTAGGTACCTTACTTGGCCTGAATTTTGGATTGTTCACTATCTCTGAAAAGTGGGACATCCTGGCTTGAATATTTAAATATTGATGTAAGAATTGAACAGGTTGGAGTATTTCAGGTTTTGGAAGTGTTTTTGTCAAATGTGTGAAAAACTGGGACATTTTCAGGCATACACTGCTTTCAGAAATCACACGTGTTCATCAGCCTACATACCTCCAGTCCAGAAAAGAATCTGGGGGTTGGAAAACAAGACGTAAAAGGGAGGGTACCAAGAGCAAGGTACATCTCCTCCTTCCAAAGTATCCCAAAGGAAGGGCTCAGGCTGTCACCTGGGAAGTGCAGTGTCTACTCCAGAGCATGTACAGTAGAGAAGAAGGTCAGCTCCGGTCATTCTGCATCCCACAGCCACGGATTAGCTGGCCTTTCTCAGAGGACATGCTCTCCTCTTTCCCAAAAGACATGAAGAAACCTGGTTTTACTCTGCTGCAGAATGAGCCTTGAACAGGCACACATTCCTCAAAGGCAGAATAAATGTTTTCATGCTCAACTATAGGTAGCAGGATATTACTAGTCACTCAGGTTTGAAAGCTTTCCCTGAAGCAAGGAAGCCAAACCAAAGAAGGGATGGGGGCTTAGTTTTGGAAGTGGGTTGTGTTCTGCAAAGTGGGATTATTTCAGGGGAGAAAGTCCAAGTCAAAACCTAACTTAGTCACTCTGGATCACCCTGAGAGAAGCCTGTCTTTCTCCAGTAATTCCAGGCTGGCCTGAGAAGACCAGACAGCAAGGATAGGTGCCTATAATTAGGTACAATGAACACTCCCCAACACACCTGTTGCTATTTCCCAGTGTGCTAAAGGTGGTATTTTAAGCTTCCCAGCAACATCAGCTACTGCACAAGAATCTGCAAAATACATGCCATCAGTTTTGAGACAGAACTTCATTTTAGTGAAGACCTCTCTTTATAAAAGGATAGTACCATATGGCCCAGCATATCAGATCTAAGCTATATAAACTTATATAAGCTTCTGCTGTCAATGAACACCACACAGACTTAGTCTAACGAACAGGATTTTGTTCTGAAAGAATTTGCCTAGATACCTGACTGACACTAATTTCCTCAGAAATGATGAGAATCATGGTTAGTGAGGACTCCCATTTGTCAAGAACTTAGCTCATCTTTTAGTAAAAGGACTATCCTCTGTTCAGAACAACCCAAATGAACAAATCTAAACTCCTGGGGGTGCATCTTTCTGAATTTGGCAGTAGCCATTCCTCAATTGTTATGAATAAGTAAGGAGGAAATTATTAGTCTGTGCGTTAAATTTGGGCACGAACCCCCATCTCCTAAGCAGAAACTGGTGTTTTCTTACACTGTATTGATAATGATCATCACTGTATTTTATTAAATATAGTAAGATCTATTTTCCTGACTGTTGTGGTTTAACCCCAGCCAGAAACTAAGCACCACACAGCCACTTGCTCACTCCCCCGGCAGCAGGATGGGAGAGAGAATCGGAAGAGTAAAAGTGAGAAAACTGGTGGGTTGAGATAAAAACAGTTTAATAGGTAAAGAAAAATCCATGCACGCAAGCAAAGCAAGGAATTCATTCACCACTTCCCATCAGCAGGCAGGTGTTCAGCCATCTCCAGGAAAGCAGGGCTCCATCACGTGTAACAGTCACTTGGGAAGACAAACGCCATTCCTCTGAACGCTCCCCCTTTTTTCTTCTTCCCCCAGCTTTATATACTGAGCATGATGTCATATGGTCTGGAATATCCCTTGGGTCAGCTGGGGTCAGCTGTCCCAGCTGGGTCCCCTCCCAACTTCTTGCGCACCCCAAGCCTACTCACTGGTGGGGTGGGGTGAGAAGCAGAAAAGGCCTTGGCTCTGTGTAAGCACTGCTCAGCGGTAACTAAAATATCCCTGTGTTATCAACACCGTTTCCAGCACAAATGCAAAATACAGCCCATACTAGCTACCTTGAAGAAAATGAGCTCTATCCCAGCCAAAACCAGCACACTGATCCATTTTCTGACTCAACATCGGATTTTTCATGCCGATTCTGCTTTTTTTTGTATTTTTGTTATTGAATATAAAGCTAAAACAAAACAGGTAATTAATTTAAAGACTGCATGCCAAATAATCAAGCAGTACTGGGGTGTTCCCTTGATTCTTTTCTCATGCTGAGAGCTCTATAAAGTAATCTGTAGGACAGAGGAAAGATTTTACCCACCATTACCCCTGCTCCAGGACCCAACAGCAAACAGACTTGGTACCCACGGTGAGTTTGTCCTGCTTCATTTGATCACTCCAGTTGTTTAACATGACACCAGCATACCTGGACATGCAGAGAGGGGGAGATCTGATGGGTCACCCAGCACTTGAATCCCATTGGGGGTCTGTAGCCACTGGTGCCTGTGACTGTGAGCTAGGGGCACGGGTGCAGGTTGCTGGAGGTGACCTCAGCTCTTGCAAGCCTGTATGAGCATTGAAGAATCTGGAGAAGCAGGGATCAAGAAGGTCACCCACCTAACCTCTAAGATATAGAAAATGAGGGCAAATATGGGCAACTGAATGATGTGCCGCTGCTGCCTGGACTAGCTGAGGGCAGACTGGGCAGAAAGAGCTGGACAGAGCCCATGGGGGAAAGAAGGAGCAGGGACATGAAGGCTTGGCTGGGAGGGAATAGGCATTTGGTGTGAGGGGCTGGAGTTCAAGAAGTCTCGCTCTGCTAATATATGCTCATTTTCTGATTTATTTTTCAGCTTGTTTGCCATGAATATGTTTCAGGAGCCTCCAGAGCCTGAGACCTTGACTGGAGGTTGATCCATCTGGTCTTGCCCTCTGATCTTGGTGGCATCTGCCCAGCAGTGTCCTATGGCAGAGCTGTGCCCATACTGCTGAAGTCCTCCATCCAGCAGAACTCCTCCTTCTGGAGAGCAGGATGACAGAGAAGATGGTGCCTGAGGAGAGGGACATGGGGGCACTGGTGCCTGCTGCCTGTGCCCTGTTCCACTTGCATGGGCCATGCTTTTCTGGGTATACATAAAGCATGCTCTGTGAAGCTAACCACTCTACAGCATCATTTACTTGATTGTGTTACCACATAGAGATGATGCAGGTATTTTAATAGGCAGATTCAGCCTGCAGAGAGTGCAGTGGCTCTGTGGAAACTGGGCAGCTTGTGCTCTCTGCGGTGTTTATGGTACAGGACACAGTTTTTCACTGCCAGCAACACTCGCTGCTGGGCACACACATAGTCAGCCAAATTCCCTTCCAAGGTCAGAGTCCATCTGCAAGAGTGCTTCTGCTGTTTTGAAGCACATAGGGTTTTTTCTCTTAAGTGTTGTTATGAATTGAACATGCCCTAGCTACCCAGCGTGTCCACTTGAGCTTTCAGGCAGTGCTGGCGCTCTGGTTTTCATAGGTTATGTTTTTGTAGGACCTTTCATGCCTTAACTTCCTCTGCGTACACAGTGTCCTTCTCATGGTTTCTAATGACGATTTGATGGAGGTGAGAATTCACAAGTATATTTTGGCCACAAACCTTAGCCCAGCAAACCCCCTAACCTGCTGTTATGTCTGGACCACAAATATACATGCACAAGGAACAGCCAAGCCAAGACTTGCACAGCTGGAGCTGTTGAGCTGTTCCCTGCAGGAGCAGGAAGATTTCAGAACAGATTCAGTCACTGGTAATCTTGTTCCAAAACCTTCTTCTGCTGGCAATTCTGGAAACTGCAGCTATAAGACAATTGGCAAGGCTCAAGCTTCACTTTAAACTGTCGTCTGTTAGTTTACTACTTCAGTTAAGATGCAGCTGCTGAGTGTGTGAGCCCTCCTGGATGGTATGAACCAGCACTGAAGGTAGTTAAGCAGTTTACGTGGTGCACTTGGTTTTGCCTACCTGGGTCTGTTTTTCACCACTTTGCTGCTAGCTCCAAGCTTCACATCCTGAGTTTCTGGATGTCTTTTGTCATTCTGCCTGGTGCCTAGACTGCGCATTGGGGGTGAGATAAGTTCACCCAGAAGTACTAGGTAATCTTTCTCCTCTGTGGGCTCTAGAGACGTTCAGCTTTGATCAAATAAGACAAAATAGCAAAGGTCTAGAGAAGATCTGCACATGGAGCCCTGAACTGAGGGCAGGAATAACATTTAACACAGCTTTCTGTCCAGGGGCGTAGTGTTGGATACTGATCTATGATCTTTTGGGGATCGTCTCCATCTACTGATTCTCTGCTGTGGTGCTGCCAGCTCACATATTTCTAGGATAGGGGCTGCTGCTTCTCTGCAGGTCGCAGTACAGCAGCCGGACCTGCTTGGCCAACCACCCCCAGCAGAAGGGGAAGCCACGGCCCTGTTGAGCACCTGCACTCTCGCACTTCCTAGCAGGACCTGCATTTAAAGAAACTGCCTTGGAAGGTACCAGTCCCCTGGCTTCAGATGTATGCCGTGTCCTCCTCCTGATGCATGAGAAACACGTGGGTGCGTTCCATCTGATGTCGTCCCCTCTGCCTCTTAGCCTCTGTCACCTCGCAAGTGGAGCCCAACTGGCGACACCGCCAAGGAGGGCTGAGCACTTGGGCTAGCTGCCACCACGCTCTCTTCGCTTTCAAGCCCAGCTGGGTCCCTTTGCTCTGCCTTCCTCTCTGCACATCTCGTCATAACATTTGATCTAACATTAGAAAGCTGCTCAGAAACCACGATGATGAGCATAGTACAGAAGTGCTAGCAATATATCCATACTACTCTGTGAATTTGTTTTCCCTGAATGCTAGAGGACTGGAAAGCAGCGAAAGGATGGGCTACTGACTGGTTTTCTTTGGAGCACTATGTCTATGAATCAGAGCAATTCTATTTTGAACTTGGATATTAGTGTTGTGAACGTGGCTGCTACCTACTAATTCCCTACCTTCCTACAGTACCATGCTTTGTCATGGTGGGACATTGCATTAATCACTGCTGCATTTCACCTGGAGCTTCATTTAATAGGTTTTTGTTGAATAAGTCAGAAAGCAAAACCCAGGTAGCTTTCCAATTACAAAATGCCTAAATGACATGCATGCTAGCTTAGGCAGTGTGCACTTTCTTTCTTTTCTTCCCTCTTTTTTTTTTTAGCATGGCATTTGGGTTTTTCACAGCACTTAATTTGCCTTCATCAAGAGAGATGCTAATTGTCAATAATCATTGCTTGTCCACATGAATGAACAAGGAGAACCACACTGTATGCTGTTGAGGAGCCTGTGGGCTTGGCAGAAAAATGCTAGGCATCCCTTACTGAGGAAAGAAGAGCTCATGTTGCTGCAATATTTGGTTTGCTTTCATTCCCTCATTTATCTGAAATGTTTACTGAGCATAGCTGTCATCTGTCATGGAGGCTGGAACTAGTTCATTTTCAACTCTTAACTCGCTTGCAATTCTCTGCTGCTAGCTCTGTCTCAAGTATTACACCACCAGGAAAACAAAGTAGCGTTCACAGGTTTGGTTGTTTTCTTATGGCTGACTCTATGACAGTACAGGTGGTGTGAATTTCATCGATCACAACAGAATATAGGTTTCCTTTGTAGTGTTATTTGAAAGAAATAGCAGCTCTTGGGTAGCAAATACACTTCTCTGTCCTGGAGAGCAACTCATTCTGCAAGAAAGGGTTAATGGTGGAAAATGAGACCTGAAACTTTTCAGATGCAGAAATACTTTGGGAATTGCAGGGCATTTGGGGTCAGAGTCTCTGCTGCAGCTGAGGTCTGCTGGGGCTGGGGTTGCCAGGAAGCCAATTATGAAGGATTTGTGTCTGGTTGCAGCAGCCTGGGGATTGCTCTAACCTGAGCTCAGCTGGCTCTGCTTCCCCAGGGAGAACATGCCTGCTCTGGATAGTGCCAACACATGTGTGCTGCCCATCCTCCTTCTCACCTAGCTGTTCACAGCTATGTGGAGGGAGTTTAAAGAGACGGAGGGAGAGAGAGGGACTCGGTTTGCCAGTATAAAGTGGTTTCTGGCTCTGTGTGGTTGCCACTGCGAGTCAGACTGATCTTTGATGTGTGCCCTACATAGTCCTTTGGGACTACACTTACATTGTCCTTGGGCAAGTTTGGGTTTAATTCCTGAGAACTCTGTGACTCAAGACATTTACAGCTGCACTGTTTTTATGGGCTCAGCTGCAAGCTCTGCTCAACCCCAGACCTCCCCAGAGCTGGGCAGCTTGGCTTGAAGAACTTACAGGCTTTCTTTTGACTAAGGTCATAGTGAAAACATAAAGTCCATGAGGATGACTGAAGAACATGGATTTAGGTATACAATTAAAATCTGTGTATATTTTCTAAGGAGACCCCCATCTGCCCATCTGGTCTAAATTCCCAGTTGCTTGGCACCACATCAAATGTGGCAATGTCCCTGAAGAAGTAGTTTGTGTGGTATATCATGGCTCCCAGCTGATCTCGTTTGTGGCTTTGGCTCTAATTAAATGGCTCCTTGGTAGACAAATAATCGCATCAATACCCATACATGTTTGCCTTGAAATAAAGATTGAGTAGTATACCACAGTATATTATAGCGGTACATCAAAGCAACATACTTGTCCAAAAGAAAGAGTCTTGTAAAGAAAGTAGAAGGGTGTTTGAAAACCATAAAAAATATGGACTACACAGGGAAACAAACACTCTGATGTTTAGGACAAACCGAATTTCAGAACATGAGCAAAAGAAGCTATAGTAATCTGCAGGAAGGTGGTGTTAACATTTAGGACTGACAGCTGGTATTTCAAAAGTCAACTGTGTAAGTGCTGCACATGAACATGCATATTTACATGTCTTAATTGAGAGTTTGACTGATTGTCTCAGGCAGGCAACATGACTGAACTAGTGCTACTGTAAGATTGGGGGCCCCCTCCGCTCTCTAGACTCTGTTTTTCTGGCTTTGCTTCTTGCCTGTTGTGAAATTGTAGGTTTGGATTTGGTTTAATTGCTGTTTTTAGACTTTCCCACCTCTCTTTGTGAATAAAAGTACTTTGCATGGCTTTCTGGAGTACCTTGACATAAGGAAGAATGAAGGAACTCTAAGACCGATTTCAGGGTAGACCAGGAACTACTTATATGGCACAAGAGGTTGTACAAAAGTTGGAGAAGCAAAAAGACAGACTCAGTACTGAAGATGGTGGGAGGAAAAGATTATTTGAATGCTGTAGAAATAACACAGTGGTGTAGCCTTTACACTTCTTCTGAATTTACATGTTATCCTTGAATGTTTGCTCGAGTTCATTTAGCCTGCTAAGTTTAGGTACACTCTAATGATAGTTCTTTATAAATCATTAATGTTTTTTTTGCTATATGTAGATATATGTTTTATACAAATACAGTGAAAATGGCGCAGGTCTGGGGAAGAGAATGTTTTTGTGTAACTTTAGCTGACTGCAGTGGCTAGGCAGATATATATACTTCCGTACTTTAAGTGGGTTGTCAGCACAAGGGTTGTATCCATTAAATCCATTTATGTATGACTAAACTTCTACAAAAGCTGAATGCTGGGTCACACAAGGGAAATCAGATCACTTTAGTTATCAACTTGATAATACATATATTGCTTTGTTTTATTGATTTAAACAGAGCTAGCAGGCATACAAAATTATTTGACAGTGTATATGAAATGCCGAATTACTGCAGCACTTGGATCTACTCTCTTAGGCAGGACACTGTCTCCCCTATAACTGCCAGACTGCTTAGGGAGAAATTTGCAGTTGTGCAGACACACAGCATCAAGTTCATGGATTTCTTAAGCCCTGCCTAATCCCTGTTTTGAGGCTGTGTCACACAGCTCCTGTTCAAACCCTCTGTTAAAGACTCAGTTTCACCTTTCCTTTATTAGTTTTGCTCTGCTGTTCAGCTTATCCATCAGCTTCCTGGGATAAGCTAGTCTGAAAGTTCAGGACAGTGTCTGTTTACTCCGGGTGATTTGTCTTTCAAGCACCAGCTTTGGCCAAAATATCCACAGTAGTGACTTTTAGAAATCCTGAACGTTTTCCAGTGCTGGCAATGCAGATGCTTCAGAGAAAACATATTCTGTTTTCCTCTAGCTTTCAGTCCAAAAGAGCATTTGGGTCTTGGTTCTGCTTGGCTCTGCTGCAGGAGAGCATGATGTTTTCTCCCTCTTGGTTGCTCCTGGGTCAGGATTAAATCAAGCAGGTAAAAAGTAACGTATTTTTGTCTCATCTTCCTTATTTGATACATATCTTTATCTATATGTCTAGCTGATACATAAAATCAAGCTACGTCCCACTTTCCTTGGCTAAAAAAAGGGAGCACAAGTTCCAATGGACTGAACAGTTTATAGAAGATCTGCCACTTTCACTGAACTTGGCATCCCCCCTCCCCCAGGCCCTCTGCCTGCTGTAATTACTTGATTTTAAAGGGAAATAAGTCAGGTTTCTTTCTGCCAGTGGCACCAGTACACATTTGTGCTGTTGATCCCACCCCAGTGACTGCAGCAGGAGCCAGTTTAGGCTAGCTGTTTCCTCAGGATGCTTTACCTGCCGAAGGAGTCCCACCCTTGGCAAAGCCCTCAGTCATCTTTACTTAATGTGCTACCAGCTGTGAAGTGGTTAACAGTGTTGGCCTGTTATGGTGCTCAGCCTTGAAGGGAAAAAATCAGTCCTCTGTACACAGGTCTTGTTGTGAGCAATGTCAAAGAAGATCTCGCTCCCTTTTTTTGTCATTGCGGCTTGCTGCAGTGGGTTGCAGTTTTTCAATAAAAGCTGCATCTCTGCATGTTATCTGCTTGCTGTGCTGTGTACTGTGCTGTTCTTCCACGGTACATATTTCTCTGGGTGATTCAGGCTGCTTTTAAGCAAATTGCTAAGTCCTACCATGGTCTTTCTGTTTAGGAAGTGAAAGAAAGAAATTTTAGCTGTTTGCTCAAGACAAAAAAAGACTTTCTGGGTTTGCAGCATGCAGGTTTAAGGCCTGTCCATCCTAGAATACCTTGTGCAAATCTACACATTTGCACTGAGGCTAGAACCTGTCCCCTGGATAAATCTGAGCCTGTGTCATGTTTGTCTGGAGTCCCCTGAAGACTATGAATTTAGAGAAGTCATAACCCTTTGCGCCCACCTTCCACAGAAGCTCTGAGCCAGCACTATGATATCCTCTTGCTTCTTTACACCGCTTTGATGACACAAAACAGTCACACAGGTAAGAAATCCAGCCCCTTCACAAAAGGGACTTGGAGGTTGGCAAGTAACTATGACACTAATGGAAACAGCCCATGGCCTGGCTGTCCTAAGGTTAGCAGAAATATAATGGTAGTCTTCAACTACTTTCAGCTTCGCAGCTGACCACTGAGTTAGGTGAACATCAACTGAATTTGAAATTGAAACAAGTGCCTTCACATTTTCTTCCCCAAAACCTGGTAGAAAATGTGGTTATAGTCCCCGGTGAATGCAAAAAATTAGGACTTCAAATATAACCATCTTTTAAATGTTTGAAAATGTAGGAAAAGCCAAAGAGTTGTCTATATGCAAATGATTTCTGTATGTGGCTTCTGTTCTTCACCCCATATTTAATTTCACAGGGATCTTCTTGTTTAAACAAGTGCTTAATGAAAATCTGCATTGTCAGTGCAAGGAAGGGCTTATGCACAAACACCCATAAGCTGCGCCTCTTGAGCGTCTTTTCTCTGCAAGATAAAGAGTTTGTTCCCACAACCACAGGGAATGGTTTTAATTACACCTGGGGATCCCAGAAGAAGGAAGGAGATTTTCTGTGAGGCTTCTTAAGATTGTAAATGTCGGTGGGATTTGTCTTGCCCAATTGCAAGGTAGATGTCTCATGTAAGTCAATTATCTCAGTTTCTTCCATGAAAGAAAAACTGGCATTTCTGGTGTGATTTCCTCCCATCTTTAAATGAAAAACAGATTAAATGAATCTCACTCTAAAGGTATTTCTACCTGTCTGATGACCAGAGAAGGAATCTAGATGATTTTAGACACAGCTAGGGGAGATACTACAGATGGATGAATAGGACAGCTCATCTTTTGAGACATGTTTGTGCTCAGCTGTGATTTGTGCATGTGTATTTCCTAGCTCTGAAACTGGAGGTGATACCACAGCTGTTCCTTGTTGGCCCAAGAGCTCTGGTCCCCTTTGTCCCACCAGCTGTGCAAAGGAGCACCATGGAGCAAGGTCCAAGCTGGCCCGGGGCTGGGACCACTCGGGCATTACCCTGGGAGCTCTGTCACACACAGGCTTGAAGGGCTCAATTTTCATTTCAAATAAACTGGGGCTTTCCTTCTGTGGGGGTCGGAGGTAGAAGATGCGCTTAGTTTTAGGACAATGTTGATTGTAATAACTCTTTGCTCAGCTGCTGTTTAAAATCCTATTTTAAAATGGTGACAGACAAGATTTTCTGCTGCTTCACTCCTCCCTCCCCCTTGTATTTATAGTCAGCTAAAATACTGAAGTTTCAATTCTTTTTCCCATCATCTATAAAATTCTGTGTCAAATTTCCAATTTGTGGCCTTATCTTTAGTTTTCCAGGAATAGTAACAGTTTTCCAGAGTAACAGGAGACAGTGGGCCCAGCCTTTCTAGAAAACAGGGTTTCCTCTGTACAGAAAACAAGCTATGTTAGAGAAACCTCCTTTTCATTTCTCACAGCAGCAATTGGAGGAGTTTTATTATGGGACTTGTGGAGGGGCAGAACGTTCCTAGTTTGACTTTGGAGTTTTACTCAAGTGTCGTTTGGATTTGTTGGCTTAGTTTTTTTCATACAGAGAATGAGAGAAGGAAAAAACACACTCTCCACTGGGAAAACTGGCAAATTTGAAATGGGGCCAATGAAAGATAAAAACCATGGAAGCCTGCAATACAATTTAATTGTGTTAATTTTCAGACGATTATGCATATTTCTTTAAATAGTACTGCAAAGTTCTCCCTCCACCCAAAATGAGTCTCTTTTCTTTCTTAGAACTTGCCAGAAACGTAAGAAAACAATTGTAATCTTGAACTTCCTTAAGCTGTTCAAATCCAGATATGTTGTCTAGGGAATCACCTCATTTCCTTCTAAAATCTTTTACATTACATCCAAGCCTTCTGGTCCAGTGTGAGAATTTAGTTCACGAGTTGTTTCAGAGCTATCTGGCTTAGATCCTGGTAAATTATATGAAGTTAACAGAAAGCCAAACTTGACTGGAATAGGAGTTCAATAATAATGTAACCCCATCCACCTTTCCCCCTTTCTAAGCACAGGAGTCAGAGCAGAGGAGGGACTGGCGGGAGAGAACCTACCGGCGGAGGCTGCAAGCTTGGCTCAACACAGCCAAGAATCTGGGTGGCCTTTGACAAGTCACATCTTTCTTCTCCCACCATTCTGGTCCCACTTCTGCTGCACTGGAAAAGGCTGCTAAACACCAGGGAAAGTCTGAAATCCCATGTGTTTCACAGACAGCTCCCACTCTTCAAGCACATTCATCTGACTGTATTTTTTGCCAAAACCCAGACATGACTAGCCTTTTGTTTCATGTTGCATGGTTTTCATTTTAATATCTGAACTAAGATTGACATGCTCATAAGAAATCTGGCTTAATAATCCTTGATTGTCTGATCAATGATCCATCTATAGCAGGTTGTGCAGGGTAACTTATCCCCTGGGACTTGTCCGTGCTCATGTACAAGTTGGGTCAATACATCTCAGTAGATCAGAAGATTGCTGAACATGAGGGAAAATTACTTTTGATTGCCCTTCCTCTTTTTGCTTTATTGTACATTGCTTGCTTGATGAGACTAGTTGCCCTTAAAATGAACTCTAGATTCATTTTACTTGAAAATGGGACCAGCTTGTAAATCAGCAATCTGAGCAGCAATTTCACTACAACATCTCTTACATGGTCGGGCTTGGAAAGTTACTGCCATCTTCGGCAATCTGTTCCATTTCATAGCACAGAGTAACCCCCAGTTGTAGGTATCATCTCCCCTAGGGTTTAGAAACTCTAGGCTTTCTTGAAGACAGTGTGTGAATGTGCACAAGCGCACACACACAGACTGAAAAGCACAGCAATCCAAATATTCATCTCTTTAACGCTGAGCCTGTTTCTTGGTTGGTTGCTGGAGGGCAACGTACTGCACCCTGGCACTAGGCAGGGGTGCTGGGATAAGTACACTAGAGCTTCAGTCAGCAGAACAGCCGGAGGCAAAGGATTTGTTTCTCTGAAAGGAGACTTTGAGAGATATGTGATACATGACACATATAGAAGAAAACAGTTCTAACGTAGCCAATATTGGACACCCATTCAACCTTTGCTGTCTCCAAGATCTGCAGAGTTTACAGGTGTATTGGCTTTACGTGACAAGGTTTTGGCAGTGAGGGGTGCTGCAGGGGGGCCTCTGTGAGAAGAGGCCGGGGTTGCCCTGTACGGACGCAGCTGGTTCCAGGTATCTCCAAAACTGACCCACCACTGGCCCAAGCTGAGCCCATCAGCCAAGCTGGTGGTGTTGCTGTGAAAACATATTTAAGAAAGAGTAAAAATACATGGTGCAGCAGTTGTGTGAGAGAGGAGTGAGTTAAAAAGGTGTGAGAAGCGATCCTGCAGCACAAGGGCAGAGCAGAAGGAGGGGGAATGGGAGAGCAGCTGGGTGGGCGGCTGGTAGCCAGACAACATCAACCACCACAACAGGTGATTGTTCTGCCTGTGAAATACCTTTCCAATGTTCTTGTGTAACTGACGAGTTTGGACTCATCTTCTCTCCCATTTGTTATGATTTCCCCCTCTTTAATCCCCAGAAGCTATGCAAAGTCTGTAAGACTCCTCTTGCCAAACCTATTTCAGTCTGCCAAACAATGAAGAAACTTAATCCCCTACAACTCCTCTTCTCAGAGTCTGTACATGGTTACACCCCTCTGGAGTTGTGCATGTGAAGGTTTTTTTACTACATTAATCTTGGGATAAAATCTGATTTTTAACAGAGCAAATCCTTTGTGCTCATAACAAAGTTATGTATGTGAGACAAAAGAATTCCCTTCCGTAAACTGCTCTTGATTATATACCTTTTTTTTTTCATTCCATACTTAATTGCTGTTAATCCTTTTTTGGAAATAAAATAATGTAGAAATAATCTCAACATCTCGGGATCCAGCTTCAAAGATACCCTTGCTAATTAATTTTGTTATTTTTGTTTATTTTTTGCTGAGGTGAGATTTTAAGGCAGGAACCTGAGCTGTGCAAAGTCTCTGCATGACAGTAAAAAGGCAATGGCAAACCCTATGTTGTTGCCACCACATATCTGGATGGACAGTTCTGTTTCCTGATTGGCAATCTGAGGCTCAGCATTGCTCACAGTTCAGAAAAGGATCACCTTTTAGAGCAGCTACGATTTTAGATCAAACGTGAAAGTGGAGGGAAACAGCAGGTTTGTCTGCAGGATTCATAGATCTGTCCCAAGTAATATTAAACCCATTGCAAAGGAGTGTTGAGAAAAGAAGATGAGAGAGATCTGGGGAGCTGAGGAGCAAAGGAGAAAGAGAATGATGTTGTGAGAGGTGAAGGCTTGCAATAATCTGCCTGAGCTAGCTTTCTTTGCAGCTCCCTTGCTGAAATCTGAAGGAAAACCTGCTTGCTTTCTAATACGACCATTCCTGCTTCATCTCTACCTTAAGTGACCCCAGGCAGGCACAGCAGGAAGGTGAAAAGGTGGAAGAAATGTTCATTGCCCCCAGTGCAGTGCACAGTCCCAGTTCTGCGGGCCCCGTTTCCGAGGCAGATTGTGACGTGGTGCAGTCAGGACAGGAGCCAGCACGACTCTCCTGATTCATCCCGGCTTCAGATACACTCTGGGAGCTTCTGCCAGTCCCTTGCTTGCTACCAGAGATTTGTTGCAGTTGTAGACAGCTTGAAGTGGCTTTGATTCCAGAGCTTATGCTCCTTTGCTCTTCTCAACCTCCAAAATTTCTGCCCAGGAAAATGGCAGGAATACATCTTCTCTTCCACTGCTTCCTTCTGGGCTGTGCGGTCCTGCTCTCTCCTCCATTCCTGCTCCCTTATTCCCTTAAAAACTGCCAAGAAAAAGCCATGTACTCCCAGTTCTACTTCTAAAGTGCCTGACTGCTGTGATTGTAGGTGATTGCTCTAGGGCAGGACAAGCCCGGAGTGCTCTGGGAGGATATCCATAGTCTGTGTTATACATCTGATTAAAGCAATTCAGCATCTTGGCAGGAAAGCAGCAAACCGAGAGAGTGCAAAGGAAGCAGATGATCATAAAGGCACAGTTCTCTCTTGTGTCAGGACTTAGCTTCAGCTCTGAGCAGAGGCAAAGACCTGTTTCCTACAGATTTAGATTACTGCATCAAAAATGCTTATGGGCCTTACTTGGTACTGTTCATTCTCTGCCACGTGGGCCAGACCGTCAGGCCCCCAGTGACTTGAGGTCACCATGGGCCATTCAGCCCATCTGTTGGGGTGTTTGTTGTCAGGGCAGACTGGAGGTGGCTGCAGTAACCTTGTGTGACAAACAACCCTTCCACCTGCTGGCTGGGACCTCTCTCAGCTTCCTTGCTTCTAGGAAGAGTCCAAAGGCTTGATACGTGAATTGTGAATTATATAATCTGCGGCAAAATTCCCAACGGATGAGAGATGTACACTGATACAAAACTTGACCACTGCGATAGAAATCAGAAACAGAGCTGTGAAGACATGAACACAAAGGATGAAGCACTAAAGAGTTATGAGTGACTGAAGACTTGTTGTCAGAATGAAACTGTTCATGCAGTGATAACCTATAATAACCACCCTGAATCATCTTTGGGCTCTGAAGGTGGTTGGAGCTCAGTGGGGTCTCTGTGGAAGAGCAATACATTGCCAGGACAACTGAACTGGTGGGAAATGCCATGAGGTATGTGTGTCCTAGTCTCAGTCCTGCTGTTTACTTGCTGTGTGTTCTTGGGTAAGTTATTTCTCTTCTGTACTTTCCTCCTTTGTAAAGCTCAGTGAGATTTTATGAATATCAAACTCTATATACGAGTCCTACAGTTCTTGACACTCCTAGTGTTGTCTCTGTTTCAATGTAGGGTTTGTGGGTGGGCAAGAATTTGAGTGAGAAAATATTAATCTCTCTTTTATTTTTCTTCTTTTCTTCTTTTTTTCTCCCTTTCTGTATATGTATTTAAGTCTAAATTCAGAATGTGGAAGCAAATAGAGGGAAGAAATTCAAGCAGAACCCCCATGGAATCAAGACATTCCAGACAGCCCTGAAGTTACTCAGTTGTCTATAGCTTCAGCAGAGCTGACAAAATCAGAGGGCTGGTCACAACATGCAGTGCTGACACGTGGCAAAGCTGAATATGACTTCTCATGGTACAACTGTTCCCCACATGTCTCGCACCAGGAATGGTGACCGTTTCTCCTAATGAAGCCGCATCTTGAAAGGAAACAGTTTTCTGAGGCATTATCCTTAGAAATGGCCTCTGGAGTCAAAGATACGGAGCTCTGGCATATTGAAGATCAAGGGTGATCCTAAGAATTAACAGGAAGACGGCCATGTACTTCACTGAATTCAAAAAGTTCCCACATAATGTTTTATGACTTTGGCAACATGTTGTGCCACTAGGGACAGGACATAAAAATCCTACCAATGCTTTCCCACACAGAGGTTTATTATTTCAGCTAGGCTATAATCAAAAGAGGGAAAAAAAAGGGAAAGCACAAAGCCTACTGCACTGAAAAGGGAAGACAAGGCAGGAGAGTTATGAAGTGCTCTTACTCCATATTTGATCAGAACTTCTTTGTCTTCCCTAACTACAGGCATGATTTCATTGCAGAAGTACCACCTCAGTTTTGCAGCTTGCTTGGGCATAGCGGGGCACACAAATCATCCTACAGCAGGCTGCATACAGACCTTGCTTGTATGGGGAAGTGTTCCAGAGGAAGTGCCAGTGTTGTGCTAAGAGTTAGGAATTTCAGGCTCCCCAGGTTCTGTTTTGCCTTTTCTGATTTATCTGTTTCTTGCTCCACCTGCAGTGCTTTCCTGCCGGCGCTGACATCAGCAGGTACTGGCAAATGTCTAGAAGAAACCAAAACGGTTCAAAGCCTCTGAGAACACAGATTTTGTGACTAGTATAATACTGGTTTCATAGTAAATTTTCTTTATCTTTGGGTCAAAATGATAAATTACTTTGGGGAATAATATGCATTTTTTAAGCATTTCACTCTGTACGCCAGTTTCAGACAGATGGTGACATTTTCCTTCATTATACTTCTAATTTTTCTAAGGAATTGACTACCCAAGTTAAAAAGTCAAACCAATTACAGTGGGCTTGGGGCACAATTTTTCCTGACAAAAGAAAATACCTGAAATTTCCTGACATATCGTTTATTTAGAAGAAATATGCATATGAATGAAGAAGTGCTTATGCTTTTAACTGTATCAAATCAGTATTACCATCACAATAGAGATTCCCACAGAAGAAAGAGGTTTTTTAAAGCAAATGTTCTTTGAGCAATGATGTTAGCCATATACTGGCACAGAGCAGATTTGCCAGGATTTCAAACTCAGATAGCCCCTGAAGGTTGTAAACTCAATGGATGTATTTTTCTCTTCATACCTAATCCATTGGATCCCTTCTGGAGGCAGTAGGAATGAGGAAAAATTTTAGCATCTAAGCTGGCAGAATAATTTTCCTCCCCTCCCAGGAATGTGAGCCTGTGGCAAGGAATAGTAACATGCTCCATACCTGTTGTGGCCTTGAGATTGCAATTGGAAAATGACTTGTTGCTGTGTGAAGTTTGTCCCCCCTGTATGTGAAAACGTGGGTGCCTCATGTCTGAGGAAATTGCAGGAGGACACCCTCGTCTGTGTGAGAGGTGCCCGTCAGGTTAGAGTCACGCTTAGGGCCTAGGATGTGCTGGACTTCCCAGGTGCTGGTGGAAACTACAGCAGGGAGGTGTACGATGAGATGCCTGAGGGGACAGGATCTGCCAGAGGCACATGAGAAACTTAAATATAGGCCCTGAAGCTTCTAGCCTGATGTTTCAGCAACTCACCTGCGGTGTTGCATTAGGCTGTCGCCTGGCGTTTGAGGTTTGGGTAGCATTTGTTTTTTATCACAATATTTTTGTTGTCACTCTCATTATGATCTGCAAGAACAAGGCGGCTGGGGGTGCCAGGGTTCTTGCATAGTACACAATCCTTCAATGGATGGAAATATCAAATGACATCTATCCAGTATTTCAGTTCAACAGTTTATAACCTGTGCCCACCCAGCAATGCTCACAGTGTTGTATTTTGGCATGTCTTTTGTGTCCTTGCCCTTCTAGCCATGTAATACTAATGAGGGAAGTTACAGCTTAAACTCTTGTTTGATTAACATTATTATGGCATCTGCACTATTCCTTGTGCTCGGTTTATTGACATATTGACTTGTTATCACCATATCCACCTCAGTGGTATCTTCCATTGGAAACCAACCTAATCTAATCTCTGACACATTTTCCCAGTTACAGCATCTGCAGTGATTCCAGAAAAGTGCTGCAGAAACAGATTAATTCCCTAGGCACAAATCTGTCTGTCTTTCACCAGCTAGTGGGATGATGCCTGGTGTTTCTTCTGGTGCATTTGCCTCAAAAAAGTTCAGAAATTTTGTTCTCCCACTTAGGAAGTGTCTAGGGAGGGAATCAGGGTGAGTAATTTAGGACCTACATCAAATGCCATTGGATAGGATGGGATATGTATATATATGACTATCTATCTCACTTTTACATCAGAATCCCTTGACTCTCCCGAGAAGGACTGCTATTGAAGAGTAGCTCTGTGTGGCAGCACTGGGGATTTGTTTCTATATGTGTTACCCTACCTTGACAGGTAATTTTAATGAATCTGTTTCAAGTTTCTTTGGATCAGCTTCCCTTCTGTTAGTCTAGCTGTACTTCACTGATACTCAAAGCATATAAATAATGTGGTAGAGGAGAGAGGCAGGCACAAGGTGCTTTGGTGTCTATAAGAGTGTTCACCAAAACATATTCATTTGGCTCCAGAACAGCTCTGTCTATCAGTCACAGCAGAGCTGCAGGTACTTTGACAAACCCAGTTAACTGACGGAAGGCTCCTCAGCCCTTCTGACGCAGCAAACAGACTAGTTGTTGCAGATCCAGTTTCAATGAGCTACCCTTGCTGCTCCAGACACGTCGGTTTGGGCATTCAGTTTCAGACAGCAGAGGTTCTGATGAGGCTGTAGCGCAGGAACCTTGGAGAGGTCGGTTACAGCCGATATTTTGTTCACAACACTAGTCACAGCCCAAACTATATAACTTGGACGCGTTATAATGCAATTCACAGATGGATTTTTTTCAGTGTCAATAAATAACTTGCTTTGCTACCGTTTGACCTGACCGATTAGCCCACAAGTGCTGCAAATCTCAAAAATTTGCTATCAGCATTGAAAAGAATGCCCTAGTCAGGAGGCACACCTGGAAATAAATGTTCTGAAGTACCGAGAGAGCAAACTGTCGCCGGGAGATCGTTTACAGCAGAAGCAGTGTTTCGGAATGGATGTTTGAAAGGAAGATGCTTCAATGCTGCTATACAGTGGCGTTTTTTTGGCGGCATCCTGGAGTAGAAATTGATGTAGGCTAATGACGTATTTGCCCATTGTTGTGGTTTAACCCCAGCCAGCAACTAAGCACCACGCAGCCGCTCACTTACTCCCCCCCCATCCAGTGGGATAGGTGAGAAAATTGGGAAAAAGAAGTAAAACTCGTGGGTTGAGATAAGAACGGTTTAATAGAACAGAAAAGAAGAAACTAATAATGATAATGATAACACTAATAAAATGACAACAGCAGTAATAAAAGGATTGGAATGTACAAATGATGCGCAGGGCAATTGCTCACCACCTGCCGACCGACACCCAGCCAGTGTCCGAGCGGCGATTCCCTGCCCCCACTTCCCAGTTCCTAAACTAGATGGGACGTCCCATGGTATGGAATACCCCGTTGGCCAGTTTGGGTCAGGTGCCCTGGCTGTGTCGTGTGCCAACTTCTTGTGCCCTGGCTGAGCATGAGAAGCTGAAAAATCCTTGACTATAGTCTAAACCCTACTGAGCACCAACTGAAAACATCAGTGTTATCAACATTCTTCACATACTGAACTCAAAACATAGCGCTGTACCAGCTACTAGGAAGACAGTTAACTCTATCCCAGCTGAAACCAGGACACCCATCTTCAAGTGCCAAGTGCCAGAACGCTGTTGGGTGAGCCGTGCAGCTCCAGGAGGGTTCCAGCAGATGCCACCGGAGGAGTTCGCGGGACGGAGATGCCATCTAGTGGCACCAGCTGCCGGCGCGGTGACACCGGACTAGGTCCCCAAGTGCCGAAGCCTTCGGCAGCGTGGAAAAAAAAGGGGATTTGTGCTTTCCTTGGCTCCTGAGCTGCTGACAGTTGTACTGGAAACCAGTCGCACTCGGGGTGCTTGAAACCTGGGGCCGAGAGGGGAATCCGGCTGGGGGAAGTCCTGGGGAAGTCCAACCTCAGAGACAGGGAGTCCTTCTCTCCCTCCCTCTCCTGCTTTGTCCCTCTGGGCTGATGACAAGCAAAACAGGTTCAACAGGAGCAAATGAAGGAGTGTCCACCTAAGAGTAGCCCGTTTTCTCCAAAAAGGAGATAGGCAGTGAATACCTATATCACGGAATGGATTGAAGTGTGGAGACGCTCAAGCTGGCTGTGAAGGAGCCACCTTCTGAACCTAAAGCAGAGGGGGATGGGGGCTGATTTCAGCCTTATATCAGAGTCTCAGTATGGTACTTTTTCTTTCTTTCTTTCTTTCTTTCTTTCTTTCTTTCTTTCTTTCTTTCTTTCTCTCTTTCTTTCTTTCTCTCTCTCTTTCCTTCTTTATCTCTTTCTTTCTCTCTTTCTTTCTCTCTTTCTTTTTTTCTTTCTTTCTTTTTGGCAAGGCATGTTAACAGCTGATGACATGATGCCTGCAAGATGGAATTAATCCCCATATAATACAATAAGCGTTGGGGATATAGCTTCTTATTGTGCTGTGCTGGTCAGGGTGCAGAAAGGAATATGCCACAAGTACCCCAATGGGTAGCAGAGATGTGGGAGGGGTGAGGTGAGATGACAGGAGCCACTGGATGGCTCTAGAGCAGGGACAAAGTGCCCTGGAGTTTAGCTCTTTCCTCACCATTCCCCTCCCCAGATCAGTCTGTGGGAGGCTGCTTCATCGACTTCAGTTTAGAGCAACACAGGTGTTGCTCTGAATTACTCATAGGGACCTTGCTAGTGCCTGGAGACCCAAGGTGTGAGAGCTGGTCTTGAGGACAGGACCATTTCCATGTGATTCTCGACCACTGAACAGGACCAATGTTCACTTCCTACGTCAAACGACTATAGCAAGGGTCACTGCACCAGCAGTCGCTGAGGGCTTTGAAGGTCCAGAGCATTATGTATACATTTAGTCTTTATTCTTAATCTACAGTTGTGAATGAAGGGATTATAATGTCCTTAAATCTTCTTGATGAAATCAGAATTTTGGAGAACAGAATGTGAGTTGCTAGCTCCTGACATCACTTTGCAGATGTATAATTTAAAAATGAAAAATGTCGCTCACACATTCAGCCAGTTCCATTTTTTTCCTTCCTTTTCCCTGTTGCTGCTCTTCTCTCATCTATAAATAGCTGCTCAAGTGCCTGGTCCCAAAGCAGTGCTAGAGCAGCTCTTCTTGTTATCAGCAAAGCCTGATCATTTTGTCTGCCAAGAGCTGAAATGTGCTGACTTGAGTTGCAGAAAGACCTGGATGCAGGGGAACTGTCCTGGCTCTGCTGGTTTACACAAGAGGCAGACCTCCAGGCTCCTTGTATTGGGACTGGGGGTCCCATGTGACTTCTTCTGTGAGGCGATTACACTGGAAACTCTCCATTTCAGCAGGACTCTGTCTCCCTATGCTCTGTAGGGAGGGCCTTGATGCCAAAACCAGGGTTATAGATCCCACCTGTGGGAGTCAGAAACTAAAAACATTAAAGGCATTTTGTGTTTTCAGACTGGTGAAGTTTCTTGTAGAACTTGGCCCTTATGTTCTCAGGTTGATCAAGTCTCTAATTATCTCTGCAGTTGAATATATTTTGATGATGGAAGAGCTCCCCAACTCCTTGGAGTGCCGTCTGTGCTAAAGAAATTTTGCAAAATTCATCCATGGCTGCTCACATCAGAACCTCTCCACTGTGGTAAAGCCATAGCTCCTAAGGCAAGTGAGCTGCTGCCCCCATGGTTGTAGTAAAGAGTGTTGGTGTTTCATATGATGCTCCAACTGCCTGCTGAGCACGAATAAGGTGCTACATTGCATAACACGGTGGTTGCAGCCAAAGGTCTGTTTGCTCTGTCATCTCCCATAGCCGAGCCTATGCTAACAATGGTACAAGCAAAACTCCAGAAACAAGATGCACCACACAATGACATGTGGCTGACATGGGCTGTCAACAACAACTAGCTTCTCCACAGTTGGTACATACTTAACTGTTATTATGAGGGAGACTGAAAAGTATTAAGGGTGCTGAGTACTGTTCAGCTAGATGAGTCTCCTGCAATAGTTGTGAAAATTATTTCCATCCCATTGACTCAAGCAACCAAGTCACTGTCAACACCAGTTGAAAAGAAAATGGCTGGGAAATATTCACAGTGGGGGGAAAGGAGGAATTTCTGATGCTGACATCCTTGTCTGTAGCAGGTTGTTTTCCAAGAGCAGATAGACCTACATGGGTTTTTTTCTCGTTCTTAGTTAAGAGCTTTGTTTTGTTCAGAGCCTGCTGCAGTTCACTCTGCAGCAGACTCCTTCTGTGTGAGAGGTATTATTTATACTTCACTCTTTGCCTGGACAGCAGGGACTGCTTCTCTCAGCCTGTTCTGTTTGCTTTTGCAATAGTACAGCTCTTCTTTATTCCTTCTGTGGCTATTTCTCTTGGTCTTTCTTCTTCCTTCTCTGCTGGAAGTGGATCAATGCTTGGCCTGGCCATAAACTTGCCAAGATGTTTTTCAGGTCATTTATTTAAGAACTGATCATTAGCACTTCTTGTACAGAGTGGGGAAAAATAACAAGGCAAAAGAAATGGATGTATGGATGTTGGCTTTTTTCTCCTCTCTGGAAACGTTAGAGTATAAATATAAAGGAGGCATTTTCATTATTATTATTATTATTGCTCAAAAAAAAAAAAAATAGCAGTCAAGCCTGAGCTGATGCTGATAAAAAGAAGAAAAACAAAAAAAAAAGAAAAGAAGACCTCAGTTTGCAAAATGACTGCAAAGCCAAAATGCTCTGCAGCCTAAGTCATGTATGATTCTGTCCAGTAAGTCCAGCTGGGTCAATTACTAGGTGGAAGAGCTGCCATGAGCCATTGCTTGAATCCTTAGCAAACCCTAATAGCAAAGTAGTAGCAATAACAATACCCGTAAGATGCTGGTGGATTCTCTGTCAAAACAGGCTACTTTGAACCAGAAGCTGCACATGGATGCTGAAAATTTCATGAACCTGGAGGTTTTCAGCAACAGCTGCTTTGTTCCTATTGCACTGCACTCCATGATAATGCCAACATAGACTAATGCTCTTCACCAACTGGTGCCCCATCCATTTTTACACCCACTGCTGATTAGCTAAGGCTTGTTTTCCAGTCACTGTGGCTTATATAACCTTCAGAAACTAACAAATTATTTTTCTCAGTCTCACAGCTTGCTCTCATAACTTGCCTTTGAAGCTTTCTCCTACAGGTGAACAGTGCTACCTAAGTACTCTGGGAAGGTTGTCTTACCTTATGGATTTTGCTTTGATATTAGTAACCTTTCCTCTTTGACAAGAGCTCTGTCAGCAGTTACAACAGCAATTCAGATCCTGCCAGCCCTGGAGCAGGAAGCAAAACAGCAGCTGGGTGGTGCGCATAATATTTTCATCCTCAGTCTGTTTCATGTACATAAATAAGCTGGGAAGAAAACATAGTAAACTGATTTTATTTATCAGATAGAAAAGCAATTTCTAATGAGCAGGAAATTGAGAGGGGAAAGGAAAGTGACATTTTATTGAAAACAATTGCAAGTTTTGCTTTGCTTGCTTCAGATTTGTTAACAGCACTATCAGAGCACTGTTGCCAAATGCCACTGGCTTCAAACCCATGTTTTGTTTTCTACAACTAAGAAATAGAAGTAATTTTTAAAACTGGACACTGTTGCCTGCATGGAGTCTGCTGACTTTTTAATTTCTGCCTCTAGGTAGCCCTTACTGTCCTTGCTGAGCCCAGTGCAACTGGACAGGTGTAATTCAAGGTGAAAAGAAACAGTGGTAGTCCGTCACTTGGGGTGTGACAACTTTTCATGCCCATACTTCAAGCAGCTCTGTACAAAGTCACTGAACTGCATCGGGATGGGCTGATGTTGTATAGGGCCACTTCAGGGCTATGTCCTGACCTCAGCCAATCTGCAGTGAGAAATAAGTGTTCTGAGACTTGCAAATGGTCCTGTTGGTACTTCTGTACCCTTTCTGATCACTGCAGCGTGTATTTGTGCATAAAAGATGTGTATTAATTGTATGTCTATGTGTCTATGTGGGTTTTCCATAATAAATTCTTAAGAATGGCTGCAAGAAATAATCTTATCCTCCAGCTACTAGTCAATGCAGAAGGAGGGAGCATTTATGGAAATAGCAGGTTCTTCAGCCTCCAGATGATTTGACTAAAATGGTAAGAAAAAAAGTGCTTTTACTAAAATATGAATCTTTCAGCTCTCCACAACATTACACAGACTTTTACGCTTGCTGTAGAAAGATGAATCAGTAGCTATCTTTTAGAATAAAAATAATAGGAATACTTCATTCATCTGACTTGCTCTGATTTCTGCTGAGCCAACAGAGCTAAGGAGGAGGACATTGGAAGGTCCAGGTACTGCTTTCATTTCCCTGTTCTGCATAGACTGTGTCATTTCTGGCACTGTTTACCAAGTCAAAAATGGAAAGCCAGTGCTTTAAGAGCCTCTCCTCACCAGAAGTCCTCAGTAGCCTTAGCCCTGTCACTGCTAAATAGGAATTTCTCTGGATCTTACCAAGTGGATGAAAGTCTTAATAAAACCTCACCTCTCTATGTGTATTTGCATGCTGTATTATAAGTCTGTCATCATAAAATATGCCACCCTTTTTCTGCGACTGCATGGAAGTCTGCCCCTGATAAGAGGAACAACAGACTCCTGGTTTTATTGTTGCAGGGCTTTTTCCAAATCCCAGTAAACCAATGGAAATTTAAGCTGGGAACCATACATCCAGGAGCACAGCAGACCCAGGAAGTTAATTACTCCCTCCTGGGTGCTGGGTAAGGAGGAGGCACAGCCATTTTAAACACAATGCAGCTAGTACAGCATGGATGACCAGCTAGCCAGGCTTGCAAATCTCTGAGGGAAATACACTGGAAGCTGCTGAGTTGAGTATACCTCTTTTTCTCTTTGTCTATACTCAAGAGTCAAAGAGTTTCAATGTGCTGCAGCATGTAAAATTCATTTCCAGTTACAACAGGCTTCTAGCCAGAATCTCACCTTTCACGTGAAGAAAAAGTCATTGAAAGAAAATTACACTAGATGTTCAGGCTAAAAAAGAGGCAGAAAACAATCCCTTCAAATCCAGTTTGAGTGTCACTCCTGCTATGTATTTATGTCTTCTTACAAACACTTCTGTAAAATTAAATTTGTGGGGTGCATTTTATTTAGATTACTAACCATGTCTTTCTATAGAGGCTACATCTCTACCAGTAAATTAAACTGTGCCAGGAAACGTTCCCAGCTGCCATAAATTTGTCTCCTGTTCAGTGTAACTTTTAGAGCAGTCCCTAATACAGTTTTAGTCTCAGACAGATAGGACTCTCCCAAATATCTCTTAGTCCCTGTTTGGGAGTTAGCATGTCCCAGAGGTAGTTCCCAATAAATAGTTTGCATGTAGGTGAGTTGACAGAGAGGCTGAGAGTTCACTAGTACGAATGTGGCTGCCCCTTGCCTTTTAGTCCCAGTGCCAAAGAACGGTCCTGAGCACTTTGAATTTATCGGCAAAAACGTAGCAAGTGTTTTGCATATACACGTGTTCACCTTCTGGAAATAAGGGCAGTATGATTGTTAACTTAAAACCCCACATTTGCTACCAAATGTTGGCAATTTCTGAACAAAGTTGCTCTGTGTAGAACTGCACTTGCCATTGGATCCACACATGAAGATGAAGACTTCTTTGTTAATAAGGGTGGCTTGAAGTTAACATTGGGTCAGATACTCCATCTTGTGCATTTGTTTAATCCAGTCCATTTTGATACAAGGCAGGCACCTGACACTACCAAACTGTATGCCTTGATAGAAAGGGTTCCCTGAGGAACAGAGCAATGAGGAACCTCAGTCAGGAGCTGTCTTCCTGCACTACGCCCAAACCTTCCCTTCCTGCTAATGCAAGAAACCCCTTCATGCATTTGTGTTTCTTAGAGAACAGTGGCTGCTTAATGTGACTTTGATCTTTTTGGTTAACTGGATACAAATACGGACCTTTCTATGAGGGGAATCTCGGCTTCTCACTCACATATATTTCACTTTTTCTCTCTCCCATAGTCCACTCATGCTCTGGGCATTTTAAGCTAAGACAAAGATTAAATTGGGTTGAGCCTTTACTTAAGCATAGCTCGTGCTTTATTTGACTGTAGTGCATGTGAAGGCATGCCTACCTCCTCACAGGATCAAGCCTTTAGCGTGGGAACTTGGGCAAGACACTTGATTCTCTGTGTTTAGTCAGCTGTGACCAGGCTGATGCCTGCTGCATGGGTCTTAAAAACATGGATCTGTACTGCAGAACATACTTGAGTAAGCTGCACAGCTTTTTCATGTAGACTGAAAATAGAAGGGCATACAGGGGATTATAACACTTTTTTGCAACCCTAGAGCAAATCTATCAGAGCTTTCATCCAGAAGTCTGTGGGTTTAACATCAATTACTTGAGAAATAATGAATAAGTAAGAAACAAAAGACAGACCCATTACTTAGACAGAAAAAATCTGTTAGCAATACAAAGTGGATTTGGGAGCAGCACCATAAATATACTGGACCAGATCATTAGATTAGAGATGGTTCTTTAGACAACCATGCAGAGAGATGAATATTGAATGGTCCCATTTACAGTCCTCCTTTCAGAAGTCTATGACTCATTTTGGAGTGAAACGGATTATTCTTACACTTACAGCAAACCAAATCATAATGGTGGCTTGCTAAGTGGGACTGTTTCACTTTAGGTAAAGACATTACATAATTCAGAGCAGGGGGATTAGCATTCTTTGAAGAGGTATTGTCAGCTTGGTTTTATGAATCTTCTGCTATGTCTGTCCCCTTCTCCATTTCTCTCTCACAGGGGAGAAGATGGGGGTTTTCACTCTTTGCCTGCCTTTGAGTTCTCCAGACTGCTTTGTAAGTGCAATAATTTCTTCATCTGCACTGACATTTATTCTTCTATTTTCTCAATTTAGTCTTTGCAAACCCTTAAAATCTCTAGGTGAGATTTGTAAACGGTAGGCCCCATTCCATCTGACTTTTGCCAACCACCATTTAAGCTTCTAGATTAGTCTGGCAAACTCCTGCTGAAGGTAATGTCTAAATTAGGTGGATTTCCCCTTGGAGTTCCCTGTCTGCATTGCCTCCAAAGAGATCAAAGATCATCAGTTTATGCAGTTAATTGGATATTTTAGGTAAGATGAATCCTACCCTAGTGTGGACTGTGAGGTGAAATCACTAGCTCTCCTTGCTTGCAGTTTGCTAGGATGGCTATACCTCCCCATGCTTCACCTTTCCAAAATGTCCATAGAGCTGTCTGAACTTCAGAGATAGTCAGCGACAGTGCTCTATTCTGTAAATGAAGACTGGATGCTCAGCCCTTTTGAAAACTAGGTGTATGATGTGCTGAATTCTACTTTTCAGTCTAGGTTCCTGGCATGTGAACCCAAAGGTGAACTCTAAAAGTAATGAGACCATAAAAAGAAGCAGACACTTTAGAAATGCTGGCCTTAACCTCTATCTGTTCTCTCCATCTACAGTTGCCAGATAGCTAAATTGGAGTTTGTCAAGTGTTTTGAAATCCTGAATATGTGTGCTACAGCCAAGGCAGTTTCATCTTCATTCTCACCTATCTTTGGATTTCTATTATCTTCCTGTCCTTTATCTACAGACTGTTGTCCCCTGTGCTGGCAAGTATACTAACTAGGTTATACGCTTCAGCTTAGCAAGCTCTCTTGTTTGCAGGTGATGTACCTCTCACAAAATACATTGTTCTAGACCTAATACCATGAGATGTAATGAGTTGGTCTAGGAGGGATTTAGAATGGTTAGAGCTGTGCGCGTTGTGAGGGGCAGCCAGAATACCTGAATTTTTTACTCCTGATTTATCTCACTCTGGCACTCTGGCTAAGCTCCTTATTAAAAGGAATAAGCACGACGTGTAAGAGGTCAGCCTGCTGTCAAACTGTTTCTTGGAGGGAAGGTTTGGGCCTTTGTTTGAGATAACAGCAAGCTTGACAACAGCAGGATCATTTGGAGTGTCCTGAGGCTTGTAGTTGTCCACCCTTGCACTTGAGATCCAGGACTTGGCCCAGGAGTATTTTTATGTCCACATCTTTACCATCATCTGTGGAGTAGAATAAGTAGGATATAGGATTCTGAGTCTTTGCAAGTGAATGTGAGCTGGAATATGAATCTTTCTCATTTCTGGAATTTGTTTGACAAGAAAATGAAACTGAAGCACATGTGTTTCGGGAGAAAACACCATGAACATAGAAGCAAAAGAAAAATCAAGTTAGTAACCCAGGGTGTGCACATACAACTTGCCAGGACCATGCCAGTGGTCCCTATTTCAGTGGTCCCAGAGCTCTGCCTGGGTTCTGCCATCTCTGTATCAGGAATTCCTTAAGAAGTCAAATGACATCACACAACCCCTGTGTTGGTGTGTGAGGCTGGTATTTTCCACTCACCACCATTCGTGAAGTCAAAAAATTTCAAAGTTTGTTCTAGCTATGTAAGTCCCTGGCAGTTCAGAAATTTACAGTCTGGGATGTACAGCTGAAATCCTTCATCTACAAAAAAGTGATGGAAATATAACATCTCAATGCTCTCAGCTTCCAATAATCTGGGAAAAAGCATAACTCTCACTGAAGAATTTCAACACTTTCATTCTTGGTCATAACCTGAATCTATGATTGAGTGAAAATGATTTTTTTCAACTGATTGTAGGAATCATCAGTCTATAAAAGTACCATTCAACAGTAAGTTACTGTAATTTCTTTCTGGCAATGAAACCTTGATTTCATTACATGTTTATTTTTTAATATCCAAGAGAGCCAACTTTCATAAGAAGTCTCACTTTGTAGTAACAGTGATATTAATTTCTAAAACCAAATTTCTTAGTGTTTGACTTTGAAATCAAGAAATTATTATACAGCAGCACAGCCTCACTGATCAGTGTAGAATTGCCTGGTTAAAAGCAGCATTTAAAATAATGAAATAGCCTCCTGTTTCTGTGGTTTTCCAATGAATTATTTGCACTTCTATAGGCAATGGAAGAGATTAAGTGGAAACCTTAAGTAATGAGTATTATTCATCATCTCTCTGTCTGAAGCTGAAATTATCTCCCTGAGTCTTTGCTATCCAGGCTGTGATTTAGCAAGTCATTTAAGCATGTTGCTAATGTTTAAATATGCAAGAAAGAATTAGTTTATTGACTGAAGTCCTCACTACTTCTGGGCTCCATACAAGAGGAACTATTGAAAAATTTGAGCTAGTTTTCATCAAAGAAAACCACAGTATTATCTTGATTTCAATTTATATATAAATAATAGCAGAAGAATGACCAAAATGAGGATGTTCCTTCATCATACAGGGAAATCATAAATTGTACATCATTCAGATGATACAATTGTTTCTAAGACAGTTGAAAGAAAGCTAGCTATAGGTCTTGATGAAACAGTGACATGAAACCCAGACATAAAAGGTGAGAAAATACTGGAAAGAAAATTATAACTTAAATATTTCCCCCCCCCCCAAAAAAAAGTAAGAAATTCCTAACAGGTGTTCAGTGCATAAAAAAAAAAAGCATTTGAAGGATGCTTAACTGAGTGAAAGTAGCTTCCTTATTAAAAAGTAATTTTTTTTCTAAATTCAATATCTATTCTTAGTATAGAAGTGACATTTCACTGAGCAACAGAGCAATCACTTTTCCTGATATACAGGCTGTAAACAAAGGAAACACATCTGAAGCTGTGACCCTGGCCCTAAAGCCTTGTCCCTCTCCCCATATCATTAATCTGTCCTTTAGTGATTTCAGGAAGCGGCAACATTTGTTAAAGAGATTTATACGTTAGTCAGAACTTGAAACTGCCAGACATGCTCTGGGATAAATATGATTCACTGAACATCCAGAAGATGGCATAGACGTAGCAAGCCTGGTGTGGGGAAGCCTTTAAATGCCATTATACAGGACAAAAAAAAAAAAAAAAAAAAAAAAAAAAAGAAGAAGCAGCAAAAACTTCACATAACTTCATTTATACTCGGCAGGGCTACCCCAGCAAATATCAATACACAGAGAAAAGGGACAGACTAGCCAGTTTGTGAGGAAAAGTCTAAGGACCTTGACTTGCAGAGCTATGGGCAGTGCCAGGGAAGGGACGGAGCCTCTAGCAAAGGCTGGAGCCTACAAAAAGCAAGGGGCAGTGAGGGGGCTGGGAGAGGCTGCAAGGGGCGGAAGGGGCTGCAGCAAAATTTAGGATGCCTGTAAGGAAAACACGGTGGTAGGGACTCACCTGCCAATAGCTTCTGACAGAAAAGGCTTTGAAAGGGAAGGCCATTTCTTTGGATGTTATTATGATGTTATGAATGCGGATTATTGTAATAGTGTTTTTATTAGATGTTAATATAGGGTATTATTACATTAAGTTGGATATTATTAAGTGCGCTGCTGTTATCTGTTTTGCACTGACAAGGAGATGGTACAGGTATATGTTTTTAGTGTTTCTAGTCTCCATTATGCAGAAAAGTAAAAAGAAATAATCCAAGTGACTCCTTTGATATTTTTATCAACGCAGAACTAGCAGAGAGGAAGAGTGAAAAGGTAGTCTGACTAAAAGAGCTTTCAGCATAAAATGTAATTATAGACAGGATACTATTGAGAGCTTAATACTGTAGCCCGTGACTTGCCACACTTGTGTCCAAAATGGAGGAAATGGAGGAAATGGAGGAAAACATTGTTCACACACCAAGGCTGAAAGCAGTGCTGATGACAGCTTACAGATGGTGAAAGACACTGCTGAATCCTAAGACTTCCTGAAGTCCTGCAAAGGTGTTGCTTTCTGCCATTGCAATGTCTGTTCTCACATCAAAAGAAAACTCATGCTATGACTGGGGTGGGAAAGGTCTGGAATTCAAAATTCACTAGGGAAATTCTGCATGTTGCAACATGGTCCATTGGGTGGCTCTTGCACTCATGAGAAACTTCCCTTTGATAGAGCCATCTTGGACAAAGAGATCTGTGAAGACACGTCAAGAAGCAAATATTTTGAAATTCGCAACAATTATTAATATGGTTGAATGCAAACCCATCTTTTGCAAACTGTGGTAAGAATTAATCTGAATCATCAGGGAAAAGGTGCTATTTCATCAATTCTTGCATCATCTTTACTATGGGGTCAGGACTGGACACCCAGCTCTGTAGTCCTCGGGTTGAGACGTGACTCAGAAAGCTTGAAAAAAAGAAAAGATGGGGCTTTCCCTTCTCTAAGTAGCAAAGGCTTCTGTCCTCCATGCTTTTTACATACAACCCCAAGTGTAGCTCTTTGATTTGTGTAACAATGGGAGAAATAAGTGAACGAGAGATGATTTAAAGGTGAGAGATGGGACTACATGTCTGGAAAACTGCTTTCTGCTCTGATGCCAGCACTGTGTAGGAGCAGGGACAAGTCACCCAGGATTGGAGTCATACAGCAGGACAAGCACCACAGCCTCGGTTGCCCCCAAAGACTCTGTCCATTGAAGCCTGCTCTTAGAAATGCTGACATTTCTTACAAAAATGTTCCCTTGGTGCTTAAAGGTCCTGCGCAGTCTTGACAGGTCTGAGCACTTATCCCATGGCTAAGCCCTGCTGGCATTCACAGGTGGGCTGTTTCCAAACTCATCTCACCTGTGATCTGCTTGATCCAACAGGCCTTCCTACTGCACCCCTCTCCTAATGAGCTCCAGCCAAAACCTGGCTGCCAGGAAGGTGCTTATTTTGTAGCCAATAGCTCAAGGTCAACCACAATAAAACATTTCATTTGGGATGGTCTGCTGGGAAATCAGAAAACATCAGGAAAATTAAGCTTTCCTCATGGAAATATGATGTTAGTAGAAAATTACCAACTAGCTCTCCTGCTACATGGTGTCAAAGACACTTAGACCCCAATCTTTGTTATGACCTGTAGCACTTTCTGTGGTAAATAATTAAAAGTACCGCTTGATGCAAGAGAAGCCAGTCTAGTTTAAGGTGAAAACCACAATTCCTGTGAAGAATAAAAAGGAAAGAAGAAAGAAGACAGATCAGTCTCTTCTCCTGTCTTTTAGTAGCAAACTTCCTGCTCTGAAATATGATTTCCTTCTTGGTGACTCGAGCTTCACCTTAAAGCACAGCAATCTTCTAAAAAGCACAGTATCATTTTCAAGCTAGGAAACCAGTGCCAGAGTCACTTTCCAAAATCAACATGTATGCTGTCCTGCTCTATCATTAATACTGAAGCTTTCAATATGGGATCAATCTATTTGTTAGCGGCACTACTTGTTGTTACTGAACAGATTATAGATTCTGAGCTGAGAATAAAGAATTGTTTATAATTAGGATTGCAAACCCTTTTTCTGATTTTAGGAGGCATAAATGCAGTGTTTGTTTCATGGAAGAGGAAACAGATTTCCACTTCTTTATTGAAATGGCATAGAGCCGGCAGTTCTAGAGATAATTAATCACAAGTAATGAAAAAATCCTTCTAATTCTGAGATTACATTGTACTTCTTGCTTTTTTTGCTGCTTTTTCCAGAATTCTTATGTATAAAAGACTCTTCAGTTCATTATGCTGGAGCTAGCATAAAACTAAATACCAATAAGTTAAAGACATAATTATGAAATAAAACGTAATTAATGGCCATGTTCCAGCAAATAATATAATTTCTTCCATGTAAATGTAGCTGGCCTCTATAAACGTCTCAGGCTGATATATAGCATTCCCCAGCACATTCTGGCTTAGGCCAATTGCTGTGTGTTCACTTTGATGTTTACAGCTTGATTAACTGAAAGGAGCACGGTTCCCTCTCCTGTCTTTACAACCTCCTTCCTCTAATGTTTGTTGATTGACTTGTTATATAAAGTTCCATCATAATTAAATGTCAGTTTAGGTTTCTCCTTAGTCATGCCTTCAACAACTTATGGATAAATGGCACATGTGCAAAATACCTCCGTGAAGTCATTCAAGTAGCTCTGACATGAGCATGGTAGGACTCACACAGCTTCAGGACAAGAAGAACCATGTTTGCTCTACTCCTCATGGACAATCATACAACTGACTTGGGTTAGCTTGAAGAAAGCCAGTTTGAAATAACCTGATGAAAAACTACATATAATCTGAGGCAAAGTCACAATCTCTATCTAGCTGGACCTGCCTGCCTTTGCCTTTGAGTAAGGGAATGAGGATATGTTGAGTAATAAGAAAGAGAAGCCATGAGGAAAAATTTAAAGGTAACTTTTTCCATGGCCTCTGAAAGAAGTTATCGAAGTAAGTGCTAAATGTCAGCAAAGTGATGTCAGCACCACTGCTAATACAGTTACCATTGAACTGTAAACCCTGAAAGCTTTCAGTTTCTGCAATGACTAGAACACACAGAGAAATAAATGGAAATACAAGGCAATGGGATTTTTTTCAGACAGAGAGTTGGCCGTCTAGGCCTCCTATCTTCCAGTAAGGTAAAAGGTAATCCAGCCAGCCTCTTTCACACCCTCCTTAAAGACAGAGATTTAGCACGAGATAGGGAATCAGGCGTTCCTGAGGCCAGTCCCACATTCTCTGCCAGTCTCGCTGGGTGAGGGGACATGGCACTAACCAGGAGCTCCAGCAGGATTGGTTACCCAGCCATTAATTGCCTATTCCTATGCTGACTGTTGGAGCTGTGAGGGTAAACTTGTTGAAGCTTAGACAGCACTTTGTGCAGCAAATAATTACCCCTGCTATTCAGTAGCTTTGTGAAAATGAAAATGTGCCAACAGATAGCTGTTTCATAACCACATCTTTTTTGCTGAGTTTGTATGCCTCAGTGCTCAGTTAGTTAATCACAAATCACCAGTATACTGTTATTTTATTAACATTAACAAAGTACTTAGTTTTGGTTTTCTGCCTTTCTGTAGACTAGGCTTTTCTGTCTGAAATTACCCCTTACGAAGCTCAACTCACTTCCTTCATAAGACTCTTTTCTTTTGGTTTGTGTTTTAAATTGCCCACTGCTGGTAAGACTTACCATTCATAAAGGCTGATGCTGATTTCTCCTCAAACATGGGATCTGAATTTTAACCTGCCTGGAATTTAAACACAACCTCCTCCTCAAGCAGTCTTTAAGATTAAAACAGAGCATTAACCTCATGCAGAGTTTTAAAGCACATGCACCTTTCCAGTCACTCAATTCAGAGATGGCTTGGTGTATTTCAAACTTTGGCAAAATGTAAGAATTTTGTATTTACTGCTTGCCAAAATGCTGCACATAGTCTCCTGATAGCAAGTGGAATGCTGCTCACCCTTTGAAGTAATTTATTGTTATAAATCAAACCACTGACTCTCTGTTTCTAAACAAAGAAGAAATCACCAGAATTAAGCCATTTCAAGTGGACCAGTTGGAACAACAAAATAACTGCCCTGGGAGCTTGTATATATAGCTGAGGATTCAGCCGCTAGAGAAGGCAGGTGACTGAACAGATGAAAATGCAACCTCAAAGCCTACCAAGAGGTGGAAAGCCCAGAGGTCACCCCAGGAGTAGTTCAAAAGGGTAATTCTCTTAGGAAAATGGCCACAGTGGAAAAGGACTCTCAGAGGGTGCTGCCACCTGTATGGGCTTTTTAGATTAGCTCAGGGGGGACTCCCTGGCACCACCACTTGCCCTCCTTTTGTAGGGGCCAGAGTGAGCAAACCAGAGTGGTTCTGCATGGTGCCTGCCTGGGAGGTGCGCTCTGGGCATGGGGTCACCAATGGAGCTCGCTCTGCAGACCCAGGCTAGGGATAGTTTGAAGTAGAACTCAGTGACCACATAGTCAGGGACAGTCAGGTCCCTGGCATGGGCCGTTTAGTGCTATTGATCTGTTCTTGTTGGACCTTTCTAGTCGCACAGCCTGCTCTGGTGCGATTTCAGCTGCATGGACACTGAACTGTAGTGAGAAAGAAGGGAATCAGGTGGGCTGTGGGACGGCAAGTTTCATCAAAATGAGTCCCTGTACGTGGGCTCAGTGCATAGAGGACCTGAGCAGTGCTGGAGCCGAACCCTGCCCTGTCTCCTATTTATAGCACACACCGTCGGGTCTCTAACCTAACACTGCATTTAGACCTAGGGAAAGCACTTATCCCCAAGCCTGATTTGAACATGTGTATTTTTATATATATATATATATATGTCCATTTGGTTTCCATGAAACTTGAAATACATGTCTAAATTCATAGCTCTCATTCCTCGACTTGAGGTCTGTGCTGGGAGTAGACGACTCAGACCTGCAAAGCTGACAAAGCTACTCTTAAAATCTTGTTTATGGCAAAGGGAAAGCACACCTTATATAGCAATAAATCCATGAATTCATTGAAATCTTAAGAAACTAATCGTAACTAGTCCAGATCTAAGAGTTACAGAAGAAGAAATAATAATGCTTGAATTCAAATTGATATCCATATAATTCTTAGTTTCTTCCCATTTTCCTGGTGTTACGCTCACCCCTCCACCACTCCTCTGGTTGGTAAAGTTGGCAGTTTTATTGCTGTAGCAGTGGGGTTAGAGAGCTGTCAGTGTGCAGAGTCCTTCTCTGGGAGGAAAGTGGTGTTCATGCTGATGGATTCTTCTTTCTCACTCTAGGATTCACTTGGGGTCACTTTTATGTTTACTAACATGCTGTTATACCCTTGCTCTGTCTTTTCTGGTCTGCAGCACTCTGTTGCATTTGAGTTTACCATATACAGGGCCTTTTACATATGTTAGATACTGTTTCTTTCTTACTCATATAATTTTATTTGTCCAGATCCAGGTCTGGCATATCTCTAACTGACCATTGGCGAGTTGTTTATAGCCAATGCCAAGCCCGTGCCCCATCTCTTGTCATCTTGTGCCCGTACTCCTTTATGTTGCATCCTGTGTCTCCACTTCTCAGGGCCTCTGCTGTCATATCAGGGCTGTATTTCTTTGCAGGACATCATCATTTTGGAATCATAAATACCTCATTCTGTATAGACAGCAGTAACAAGCAGTTATTCTATCTAATTCTATGGTTGTACCACACAAAGATAAACGAATGTAGAATAAATTAGCCATAGACACTTGGTCAATTAGAGAAATTGCTGCCACAGTTAAACCAAGTAAAAGAAAACTGCAGGCAGGTCAAGCTGCAGTTCAGGCTGAGCAAGACCGAGACTCCTCAGCCCTGAGGCTTCGCAGACTCAGTACTGAGCTTATGACCTGTGACTAGCAATGGCAATACTGTAGTACAGCACTACATGGTTACAGTTCAGGGAGAGTCAGGTTTGCTGAGGGCCTCTTAGAAGCGCTCAGCACCATCCCAGCTCAAAGCGGGGAAATAAAAATTTCCCCAAAGGCGGTAGGTACATGGTCATCTTCTTTCTCTCATGTAGCAACAGGAAGAGGCAGCGGGTGTTATCACTGACATGTCGAGGTGGTGGTTTCTTTCAACACAAAGGAAAATAAAGAGGTTTTGAAGCTTATTGGACCAGCATGCTGAAAGCAGAGGATGAAGGGCTTCAGTAGCCTCTCTCTTGTTAAACCCTACTAGCTTTTTGCTTACAAGGATCACTGAGAGCATGTGAGGGTTGTGCTGAGCAGCTTCAAGCTCCTTAGACCCAGCACACAGACAAGGTCGCTGATCTCACATCTTTACTACAAAGTCTGTTCTCAGATGTCATCAGCCACATTCCAACTGTATCTTTTTTTCCCCTTTCCTACCACCAGGATCTGAGTACCACTGCTACCTTCCCACGGACTTTTCTTAAATTCCCACATGCACCTCTGACATATTCAAATGAGTTTGTTTTCTATGGCTTGGGAAGCCCAGATATGGATAAATGTATGAGGATGTACTGAAGTCCAAATATTTAGCAAAGCATTTAGGCATATCTTTCTATGGAATTAGCCTCAGTGGAGAGGGTCATAAGCTTCTGTGCCTTGTTGAACAAGGTGAAATGTTAAGTGCACATGAAGTACCTGCTCAAAATTTATGCTGAATCAGGATCTTAATTGGTTGAAAATCTACAGCTCAGCCTTGAGCTTTTCTTTCTACAGGAAACCCCTTTGGCTGGAGTGAGATGAGTCATTGCTGCCTGAGTGCAGTTGTGCTTATTGCAGTCAAATAATATCAAAATCACCAGTCGTAAGAGCACAGTTTGCTTCTGGTTAAACCAATGACAGTTGTAAAGGATCATTCATATCCAGAGAGTTACACTAAAATAGAACAGAATCTGGTTCAAATTCAGCTTCTTTGGGGGAAAAATAAAGGAGAGAGAGGGCTGGGAGCTGAACCTATGGACTACAAGGGCCGGAGGAGGATTCCTGGGTAGGAAATATGGCTGAACACGTACTGCCAGAAGAATGGCTAGCCTTCACACACTTCTCCAGTCCCAGAAATTAGGGATACCCTTCAGAAAAAAACTCTTGAAAATCAGCTTCTTAATGTCAAGAAGCAATTGACAGAGACTGAAAGGGGCCTGCAGAATCAGTGGCTTCTGAGTACTGAAGTAGTCCTGAGTGGCATTCAGGAGTCAAAGTTATTTGACATTTTTGATATCGAGGCATATTTTGGTACAGCAAGTGTATTTGACAGAATTTCGATTAAGATGTAATGGATTTGGGTAGTATTAAAATGTATTAGTAGGGAAGATGGGTTAAGTTTTGAAAGGCAAAAGAGACTGTATTTTGTTAGGGCCATATATACCCATATATGCGGTTTTAAATACAGAAACTTTCATCCCTCAGAATGGGTGATAGAAGAGGTAGCAGATGTCTGTCTTGCAAAGTTTATTTTTAACCTGGCAATCATGCTTTCACTTCATGAACTATTGCACTCTGTGGGGTTTTCTTATGTTGTTAGAGCACTGTTCTGTTTCTTCCCAGATTAAATGTTGTATCAGGAGTGGCTGAAAAAGTGTTGTGTACCTATGCAGTAAATTATCAGAAGTCTGTTAATTTCTGTGCTCAGGCATGGAATAAAGGCAGTCAGGCCTTTACAGGGCTCTTTCTTCATACTCCTTTTCAGCAATTGCACACTGAAAAAGGGGAAATAACTTTCAAGCACAAACTGAATTTAAGAATACTTTAAAAACTCCAGTGCAATCAAGTTAAGGAAAGCTTTCTGAGCATGCACAACTATTACTTGGGGAAGAAAGCTCCTGAAGCAGTTTTGCAGATTGCAGGATACTTTAAACATCTGTAAAATGTAGACTCTAAGTGGAACCGAAAAGAACGCAAACCTGTGAAAACACCCAGTCCAACCACCCAGACAACTTTATCTGTGCTCCCTCTGGTGCTGCCTTAGGCAAGAAAACAGAACCTGCAGGCAACTTTATCCAGCCAACACTAAAAAGTCTTGTTTCATTAGTTATGGTCTAGTGTCATTACTGTAGCCTGGGGAAAACATCCCCCGGGGAAAGCCATTGGGCTCTTTTAAGGTTTGCTGGCCTGTGCTTTCACTCCCAATCTCCGACAGCTGCTGCTGTTTCTAAATAGCCTTAGCTTCATTAAATGTAGCTGAAATGTTTATTTCATCAGGGTCTGCGCAGGGCACCTGAGGTTTCTTCATATTGCCTGGGCATACAATATGTATATAGTATATCCTGGGATATGACAGGTTGGAAGGAGCTGAAGTGCAGCTCCTGTCCAACACTCCCTCTTTGGAGGTAGACAACTATTACTGCGAACAGAGGGAAAAGTCGTCTTTGCTCCCCAGAGCCTTTCCTCCCTGCTTTTCACAGTCCACAGCCTTACTGGCCTCTCTATCTTTTCAATGAGCCTAATTCACTTCTTTCCTATTTAGCTTCAAGATGGGGGGCTCGGTTGGCTACCTCCTCTCTGTGTATCCTATTGCCAGGTTCCTCTCTCTCCAGTATGCCATTGGGTTAACACTCTTTTAGTTTCTATTACCTTCCATAAAAGAAAAAGATCATGAGTTGCATTTGTCCCTCCCACACACTCATAGTGGCCAACACTGGTGCTCAGATTGATTGTCCAGCTAAAGAGAATCCACCAGCCTTGAACTCCTTACAAGTTACCTCCTGGAGAACGGTCCGCAATTCAAAATGTCCTAAGGGGTTTCTGCATCCCAGGCTCTGAAAGCCCACTGTTGATCAGGACTGGAGAACCCCTAAAGCATAGCGCCTGGGAGGTAAATAAAGTGTGGGAAATGTATAACGAAAAAGCACAAAATTCTCTTTACTTTCTAAATGCTAAAGAGGAAAAAAGGGGAAAAAATGTTTCCTTCTGCCTTGTTTTAAATGTCACAGTGTGTGAATACATCAGTTACTCCAGGCGCAAGTTAAAAGAGGGGCTGAAAATACAAAACCTATAATGGATGTCTAGACTCAGAATCACTCCCAACACCTTAATATTACTGCCCATGTATGGGAACAAGATGGGTATGCCCACATTCATTCAGCAGCACATTCCTCCACATTTTCTCTTATTTGTTTTACTCCACACAAATGAAGCTCTCTAGCCACTTTACAGACATATAATTAGACAGTTCCCTTCCCTTTAAAACTTTTTATGTTGAGGTGTCTCAAAAGGCGTAGGACCGAGCATGGCTTTTATAGAAAGAAAAAAAAAGATTGACCACAAGGAGCAAATTAAAGTAATAGTTAAAAAATGAACTGCTAATTCAACCACATCTTCAATGGAAAATTCATATTACAATGAAAACACCAGCATATTTCTTTCTCCTTTGTGAGTTTAACTTGGAACGTCACCACAGCTTTAAAACTGGATGAAAAGCAAAGAGTTTTGGAGTGAGAATTTCTAGCATCTGTTTTGCTATGGCAGCACTACAAGGAAAAAAGGCTCTTGTGTTAAAAGATAGCTGAGGATGTTTGGCTCAGTTTTCTGACCTTGATCTTCATGTTGACACTGAGAAAATCTGATCACTATACCCTAATTTATTTTGTCTTAGTGCAAACTATATTTTTACACTTTCTAATTGTTTCTGGTATTATTTGAGAGGCATTTCCAGCACCTTGGTATGACAGTGAGGTCCTGCTTTTTCTGCAAATGTTCCAGGTTGTATAGATTGAAAGCTGTCAAATTAAATAAAAATTACCCTACAGTTTAAACCGGCAATTGCATTCCCCAACTCCCTTGCCTGGTGCTAACTTATTGTGAGATAAAGGCCCAATTCAGCACCTTCTGCCACAGCAGCGCTTGCTCACCACTGAATTGAATGGCCATTCATTCCGTCCCCATGGTAATGGGCAGATCCTGCTGGCTTGATTCATGCAGGCGTGTCAGTGAATGAGCCACTGAACGGGATTTGTCCCCATGCATTTATAAGAAACTGGTTAGATCCTCAGTTAACCTCTGGACCTCTAATTGCTGAAGAAGGATGTAGGAACTGTGAGGGCAATTACTTAAGGGTAGGAATTCATTCAATGATTACTGAACAACTGACTCAGTGTACATTTTCAGGATTTTGCTCGCCAGGAATGGTTAAAAAGTAGCCAGCATACAATTCGTACATAATAGGATTCTCACTGATGTGTTAAACATCATGGAAGATGATGTTCTTGAACCAAAGACTTAATAGCACAGTGGTTCCCGCTCCATCACAGACAGCTTTTGTACTTGCAGATTGCAGGTTGTCTGGTGAATAAATGCTGAATCTTGGCTCTTGTGATAACAGAAGTGATTTGTCATGTGCTTTCAGTCATAAGTTTTAGCATTGGCATGACTTCTTCCAAAAAATGAGCATAGTTTTTGCTCTTTGGAAAACATAGTGTAGTTTTATCAGTAAAAACTCTACAAGATTTCAGCTGTCTGCTGAAGTCTCCTTCGGATTCTTGAGTTTGCCTGCTAGGGTGGCACACTGGCACTGAGTTTTAGCTTTCACAAGAAGCAGAAGGAAAGGACTTTATAACAGCCACTGCAGTTAATGGATTTGTCAGAGTGTCTTTACACTATAGCTATAGTCTCGTTAAATGCAGTTTTAGCTGAAAACAATTGCCCAGTGACAGCGACAAGGAGAATACAGGCAAATAAAAAGTTTTATTTGATAAATGAGTGGACTGAGTAATTGATTATATATCCAAGTGATCTATGGAAAAAGCAAAGACAGTTGTTCAAATACAAATAGGAAAGAATTAATTTGGGTGTAAACCCTGTACTGATCAACTGAGTCTCAGTAACCACTCAGGAGACAGACCATCACAAAGTAAGTTTCGGGAAATCATTTTCCTGACAATCCATTTCCCTTCCCCAGTACAGGTGCATTAACAAGAGCAGTTATTTTTGAAGTGACTGGGATGCAAACACCGGTTTGGTGATCTGTAATCTCAACTAGGCTTGTAATTCTGGTCAGTTTAGAGCAACAGCTCTGCTTCTGCACATGGCCAGCATTTTCCTGCTGAAACCAGCTAAGCCCAGAGTTCTTGCCTAGACTAACAGGGGACTGGGCAATTTCTTTACCTATGCTGCCACAAGGTCAACGTTCTGGTCAGTGTTCAGGTCAGGATGCTTATCACACCCTGACAGAATCAGACCCCCTCACAAGATGTACCTGTGATGCTTTATTTTAGTATATGGCAGTTTTCTTTTCAACAGCCAGCTTGTGCAAGAGGGAAGAACACACAGATGCAGTGCTCAGCCTGCTTCTGCGTGGTCTGCGATTACTCCTGAGGAGACCCTCCTGTGACTGAGGGGAGACACTTCTTGGGGAGGGAGTATAAATCAGCTGATAGCTGTATAAACCACGCGTGCAGTCTCCAACCGCTGCAAAAGCCTGGCCTAGTTCCCACAAAAAGAGTATGTGACTGTGCTTAGAAGAGGTCTCCAAAAGTGTACTTCTGAGTGCCTGTGTTCCCAAGGGTTAAATTTTGGATGCCCTGTAAGCATATTCTTGCACGCCATCCAGGAAACCAGGGATAAAGTAACAGGACAGGGTAGGAAGCCCTTATCTCCAACTGGGCTGCAGCAATTTCTGAGGCTACTCAGGAGTTACTCCAGTAAAGAAGTTGAATGGCACCAGACTTCCAGGCTTCAGGTGATTTGCCAAAGAGGAATCCAAAAGATCAGGGCTTCCTACTCCTGTTGCTTTACCAGAGGGTGTGCAAGAGTGTGTTTATGGGGGTTTTCTGAACTCTCTAACATCAGTAACAAACATGGTCTCAGAGTTTTGGGTATACACAGAAAACCAGGTGTTTATCTGCAAATTAAAACTAGGCAAATTACCTGCTTCAAGCATATAGCTCCCTTTTACAATAGTTGAGAACAGGGCAAAGGTAAATCTTGCCCCGTCTTGTATTGTGAGAAGTAGGCGTGAGAGACTTTCCTTTTCACATCTCTGCCCATTCAGACAGTTTTCACAGAAATCAGGCAAACCAGTGACTGAGCCATCTAAGTCTTATGCAGAAGATCTAACAAAAGGGCCACAAGGATCAGTTGTTGGGGCTGCCTTGTGGTGTAAGAATCTGCCACCATCCCCTCTTCGTACCCCGCTGCTACTCCAACCTGGACCCCCAGACGTAGTGATTGCCAGGATGTCTGGGGCATCTTGCTTGGCTCTGCCTGGGGGAGACATGGTAAGTGCCAAAGGAGGCAGAAGGAGATGAAAACCTATATAAACATGTAGTGCATGAAATTCTGCAGTTGCCGTGCTTTGACTTTGACCTTAGCTCTTTCCTCCACTCACGTCTCCCTAACCATGCCTGAAGACAGCTTTGCTGCTAAACCATTTTTGTTGTAATTTAATTTTTTTATATATTACTGAGATGAAAATCAGCATACATCAATGTAGATACTGATACATTTTCATATACATATTCTGCTTAATGTAACTTGAAGCACAAAATCTCAAAACTTTAACAAATTTCAAATTCTGCTGGCCCTGGCAGACTGCAAACTCCCTGCTTGTCTTTGCTAAAAGAAGATTGTTTCAATAGATCTAAGAAGTTGCAAAGATCATCCCTTGGTTAACTTCAACACCTGCAAATCACAGGTATTTTTCATTGGAGCTTTCAAGATTATTGTACTATGCACATTGTTGTGTTTCCATAGAGCTGTAAACACTGATCAGCTGTTTCCAACAAGAAGATCAGTTTTTATCTCAGAGGCTGTAAGGTCAGCTTTGGCTATTGCACTGTAATAAGACAAAGGTTAGTGTTTGTCTCAGTTCTGCTAACTTGATAGCAAAATACATCACTGTGTCTTGGGAAGCCAGCAAGCTCCAGGGAAGACATCATGTTGGAACATCTTTAGTCCAGCATCTCTGCATGGAACTGTATTCCTCTGCGTGTGTGTGTATGCAGGTCTGTGTTGGGAGTGCATGGTTTACTCCGATGTGGTAAAGTTATGCATGAGGGATATAGAGAAAAATTGCATAGAATGTAAATGACAGTGGAGAAATGCAGGCTAGAAAAGCTGCATATGTTCTCCAGGAGTAAATGTGGGGCTCAGGTTTTTTTTCTCCTTACTATCATTTCTGTGGTAAATTGTTAATCCATTTAATTTACAGTACTCATAAGAAGTGCCAACAAGCTATTTCCCTAATCCAGATGGATCAAAAATAAAGTGATATGATGTACTTGGAATTTTAATATCAAGGATAAAAACACTACAACTTTACAAAGAATCAACATCATAAACAACCCACGCTTTATGTATTTAATTTATCTGCTTAGTACAGAGGCAGCATCTGTTTTCAGTGAGATGCCGCTTTCTTTTTTTTTCCCTAACTCAGCAGCTGGGATAAATGAAATAGTAGTCAAAGACCAAATTAACAGTTTGAGGGCCACAAGTCTGCTGGAATGAGGGGAAGGGAGGACAGTTGAAGAGGACAGTGACAGGAGGAATTGCAACCTCCGAATGTCCTGATAATAACTCCCAGGCACACGATCTCGTAATGTGGGATGTATTATGCTCCACAGTAGACCACTCTATCTCAGACAAGTTTCTTGCAGTGCTGCTAATTATTCGGTTATCCCTTTCCTCCCACAGCACTGCAGAAAGGAGACGAGTGAAGGAGAGGTTCCCGTGAATCCACCACACATCACTGATGCTGGCAGCTTCTGACAAGACATGGGCCACAGTGTTGCGATAGGAATAAACCTGCCTCGCTCCGCTCTGTAACTGGAGAGCCAAGCATTTTGGCCTCAAGTCACGTTCTTAAGCTTCTCCCTGGATTCCAGCTTCCAAAATTCCAAAGTATAAATTCTCTTCTTTCTTCTTTGCTCTCCAGCTCTCCGGCTCACCACCTCAACCTTCTCCAGCAGCTGAGAGTGAGGAAGCTGCAGGAGCAGTCACGAACGGGTCCGACTAGAAGAAACAGCAGAGCCTCAGTAACCAGCAGGGCAGAAGAGAGGTGAGATGAGATTTTCAATCCTCAGCAACTGACTGCTGACACACTCAGGAGATGCCGTTGAGAAGAGGACCCCCTTTCTGCTGATGAAGGCGAGGAGGAGGGACCAGGAATAAATGGACTGGTATGGAGAGGTATTTGTGGGTGCATGGCTGAGTGGAGAGAGTGGCATGACTGACAAGGAATAGTGTAATGAGTTTAAATTGCCTTTATTTTAATGAAGACAATTAATCAGGTTTTTAATCATCCCAATTGAAATATTCAAGCTTTTATGATGTCAGATCGTCCTGATTAGAATCAGGGCTCTATCACAGCTGGAATAACCAAGTGTCTCTGTTTAAGTACCCTTTCTAGCCCTGCACTTTCTGTTAGAGGGTCTGAACCTTTCTTACACTTAGGTCTCTCCATACTGCCAGAGACATGTAAAAAGAACTGAGTGGAATTGAGAATAATACCTGGAATATTCTTCATTTCCTTCTCTTAACGGCTGTGCCGCACTGCAGAGCACTTGTTGCTGCTTTTCACCTTAGGGAGGGTTATTTGCTTTAACGGTGACACACTGAAGTGGAGACAAAGTGTATAATTCCACTCTCTACTCCCAGTTGTCCTACCTCTGCAATACTTAATACAGAACCCACAGTATGAGCACGTCCCTGAAGAGTGCAGCCTGGTTCCCAGTGAGAGGATCACCCTGAAAGGAGCTAGAACATTTTGGATGAGAAGCCCTGCACAAATGCAAGATGATAGTGCTGACTGATAGTATTAACTACCTTGTAGTTCTGCATTACAGGGGTTGGAGATGACTGAATGATCTCAGAGACAGTATTTGCAGTAATAGCTTTGCACAAGGAGGTCACTTAGAGATAAAGTAGCAGTTAATTCAAAACAGAATTTCAGACTTAGCTTTGCCTTTTCCCCCCTCTTTGAAGGAAATGAGAGGTGACACAATTGGATTAGATACACATTTTAGGCTTTTTCAGAAACCAGGATATTATTTACTGAAAAGATTGTAATAGTTCCAAGCTGATAAATGCAGTACATTGTTTTTGGCATGCATATCAATTCTTAAAACAAATACTATTTACCAGAAATTTTGTAGAAGCTCCTTTGGACTCTCGACAGTCTATTAGGTAAATAGGGGCTTTGTAGCACTGTAGGAAAATGTACATTTTCACAGAAGCTTTTCAAAGTTTGGCAACACCATCCAGCTTCAACCATAACAAAGCTCTTGAGATTCATTTTTTAGGACCCAGTTGTCAATGTCCACAATACTCGGCCTACTCTTAATGTGACAGTAAGAGAGCGAGTGAGATAGAGATGTACTTTGACTAGCAAATGTGTCAGGAGCAGAGATATAAAAATGAGAAAGAATCTGAAGTGAAGTAGTTCCAGAAACCTGGGACAAGCAAAGGACCCCTTCCTTCTCCAACACCATGGGATCTGGGATCACAGGAGGTAAAGATGGTCTGGTCTGCCAAGGAAAGCGTGAAAAGCTCACTTCTAAAAAATACCTCTGCTCCTGTGTGCACACATGTACACAAAATACATACATCATCTAGCATGAATGTGTGTATACAAATTCAGGTTTTATTTACACAGAGGTACCTATCTCAATGCAGATATAGGTATAGACTACAATTATTTTAATTTAATTGGCTTTCATTTCAGAAACTGCTGGCAACAAGTACAGTAGCTCTTTTGAGGTAGACCACTTCTCTCAGCTCTCTCTTTCTAGCAGCAAGCTAGTTTCATCTTTGCTAGAGCTGCGTGAAACATTTTACTTGCTGTGGAACTACAAATAAGGAAGGATTCACCTGCTTTGGAGCGTGCGCCCAAAACCAGAACTGGCAGGACATCTTGTAATGTGTTGCGTCCAAACGCTGTCTTGCCAATGCTGGAATTAAATTGTCTCACTCAGTTTTGATAGCTCCAGATTCCTGGAGGTTCAACTTATTGGAAATCCAGAGCCCTTTCCATGGCCTAGGCCTGATGGCCAAGCTCCAGAAAAAATCAGTGCAGCTCACTACGTTCTTCTGGAAAGAGTGCGTGCCTTTTTGGCCAGCCTATTTTGTCCAGCAGGAAGGAGAGCCACGTCAGGGCCCATTGTGTGGCCAGGACCAGATGTTGCCCTCTTGCTGTCCAAAGTGAGATGGTCTCCATCATCCCAGTGGGAACTCGGGGCTGTCCTCTGGGACAGACTCACCTGTATAGCTCTGTGAGCTGCCTGCCTGGAGTCTGTGTCCCTCTCATACCTGGCTCAGTAGCATCTTATCCATGTTATTCAGTGGAAACCTCATGGCTTCAGTCAAGGTAGAGTGCTTTCCTGCTTCTGTTCACCTGTGGAAAGCACCTCAAACTTCCTGCGTCCGAGTATAGGATCGTGTTAAAGGGTAGCTCTTGGAGACAGTCCTCTAAGGGGGTTTTTGGTGACTTTTCAGGCCACTGACTTGCAAGGATGAAGAAATCTCACTACAGATCAGCTGGGATATATTCAAGGAAGTGATAAAAAACAAAGTGAAGGAAGTTATTGGAAGGTACACATAGTTAATGACAGTCTAGATGAGCAATAAAACAAGGCAATATGGGGAAAATGTAAACAAGCCAAGGCTGAAAAGAAACAAAAGGAATAAAAGTATCTTGCAGAAATTTGAGCAAATCACTCTGAGGCTGAACAAGCAGAGAAAGATCTGAGGGAAGATCAAGAAAACAAGGCACAAGAGCAGTGTGCTAAAGGTTAATTTCTGTGGAAATGCAGTTTGGCCAATAATACCAACAATTGGGGGGGGGAAAGAGTGGTGAACCACATACCACAAAGGTGAAGTAAATATGGAGGAAGTATTCTGAAGCCTGCCTTAGCCAGCTTTAGAAGCTTGCAGTCCACCCTGCAATGCAAACACAGTAGACATGCTTGAATGGGCTCAGTTCCTTCATCAGAAAACTCTACTCCAAGAAAGAGTTAAAAGCAGATGTCCTCCAAAAAGAGACAAATAGCACAGCTGGCCTTTTAAGGGCTGGAGGGACAAAATCTGCCAAAGTAGAAAAAAAAATCCAAAAAGGTATATTGGAGCAAATGGAGGTTCAAGGTTGCTGAATAAAGAAAATAGCTGAATGAACCCTAAGGAAAAGAGTTCCTTTCATTCCAAGCAATCCAGAGGTATAAGTTCATTGTTCTGATGAAATCAATTGTCAGCAGGCTGCAGTTAGCTGCAGAGTAGGGGGAAGAGACAGTGTGACTTCCAATCAGGGTTTGTTGCAGTGGTCAAGGTATCAGTACTCCAACAGTACATGGAAAAGTATGGAGAGTGGGGGCACTCCACTGTGACTCCACTGTCCCTGTTTCTGTGGGATTCATCACAGCATTCAGCTGAGATATATTGTGGGAAGTAGAAGAAACATAGGGAGCTCCACATAAATGCACTGATAAAGGCTATGCTTGAACTCCTACACAACAGTAAGAATTTATGGGGGTTAAGCAATTGCTTCATAAAAAATTAGTGAATGACATAACAGTATGGCAAAATACCCTTTTTGCTTTTAATCAGGTATGACAAATACTAGATGTATTAGAGAACAAAGTGTCACCGAAGGTCTGATGTTAAGGTCCATATCCAGGTGCAATTGCATATCTGACAGATATTCTTAGATAGCATGCAAAACTAGAGGAATTATTTAACAATAATTACCATGTAGATTAATTAGTTGCAGCTAGGAAAAGGAAGTTATAAACCTAGCAGATTATTTTGTGCACCTTGTAAACTTAATCTTTGCTAGGCATTTTGTTGTGCTTGAGATTAAAAGTATTGCATTAAAGTGTTATATTTAATGTCAAATACGAATGTATCAAGACGGTGCATGAACAGTATGTTTTTGTGGACTGAACAATGTGGTCAACAAAAGTAGATAATCAGGCACTCAAAGGCTGAAGTTAGAACAATAGCAGATGTAAAGTGCAATCATTTGAAGACAAATGAGGAAACTGGAAGGAGGGTAGGAGGTGAAATCTAGGCATGGGAACGACTGAACCTGAAAAGATTAGGATGGTGGGAATACTGCAGAAATCAAACAGAAAACAGAATGCCAGAGATAGTCATGCAAATGCAGCCAAGGTCAGTTCAACAAGAAACAGCCTGAACTGGTTGGTCTGAATGGGTTCAGCTAAGTGGGCTGGTGCCCTACACAGGGATGTAGCCAAACTAGACTCAGTGCAGGAACAAGTCCCTGGGCAGGGACAAGCAGCAATGCTGCTCTCTTCCCGGTGTCTGCTGAAAGCCTGGGAAATGCAGAGAAAGAAGGCATTTAAAGATATTATTCATCGTTGCCTGCAAAATTTTCGATGCATAAATTAAGGCTTCGGTGTAACTTGTCTTTGGCCTTCTGTACACCGATTGTGAAGTTTTACTGAAGCCATCCTATCTGTTTCTAGAAAGCCTATCTCAGATTTTCATGCAGCTTGTGCCTTAAAATCTGTGACTGAAATCCCTGTAAGACCAAACAACATGAGGTGAACTTAGAGCTGAATATTAATCAACTGTTCAGCAGTATTAAAGATCATATTGCAATCAAATTTTCTCTGCCTGCAACTTGGCACCAAATGAAGCTGTAAGCTGGGTGTGCATCCTCATAGACTAGATCTACTGAAACAAATACATTTGCACTCCCAGAGACCTTTGGATAGCTCTAGTCTTTATTGTGGCCTGTAGGGAGACTGGCTTTTCCTGTCTGTACAGTATCTTTTAGACATATTTTCCGAGAATGATAAAATCAGGAGAATGTGGGGGGGTATATGAGGCCACCTGGGTGCTATGTCTTAACAATAGACATGGGGTTTTGTTTTGGGGTTGTTTTTGGCTTTGAGTGCTGCTCATCACCTCTATCCTAATGAATAGTCTGTGGTGTTTAAAGCCCCGAGAGGGCATTTTCAAGCATGGGTACCTGTAGTTCAGCATCTATATCCATGTTTTAAGGCTCCTTCAAGTGTTCTGCTTCTCAAAAATGCCGAGCATCTAATGCCCTTGGCACTGACCAGTACCCAGCCTTTTAGGAAACCAGCTAACTTATGGCAATGGATGGGAATGCACACCCTTTTACTTCTTAATGAACTGCTTGAAAAAAGCATTATCCCATCTAAGAGACACTCAAAGGGACAAAATGGACCCAGTCTCCTGTTGCATGGTTTGTCTCTGTAACCCAAGAGCTCCTGATGCGAATAAGGTAGTGTCAGCAATTGTCACTAAAGGAGACTCTTGCTCAGTTGAGTATCTCCCAGTTAAATCTCTCTTCTCTTTACCTGCTGCCATTTGCAAGCCTAAACAGTCCTTGCAAACCTTAAAATCAGGAGAGCTCTGATTCGTTTTTCATGCTTTTAATTTTCTACTTTACATGATGGATGGCAGGATTTATTATAGCTCAGAGGAACAAAGCAATTGCTATACTATCTGCCCCAGGCAAGCCGTCCTGGCAACGGCCGAAAAGTAATAGCCATGGTCCCTGAAAAGATTTTGCTCAGACTTTCTGAAAGAATTCACCTTTGGGGCAGGGAGCAAGCATGGAAAAATGCAGCCCCAAAGGTCAGCATTTTGCAATGCTTATGGCATATGAAAATAGGAGGTTGCGATGGAAACTATGGTGCAATCACTGTGACAAGGGGTGCGGCCAGCACCCCTGTGCCATCTTCTTGTCACGAAACAATAATTTTCTTCCCCTGTAATATCATAGATTACAATTTGCTTCCTCTCAAAGTTGAGTTCAGTAAAGAATGACAGCTCTGCTTTCTACAAACTTTGATCTTAAAGTTGAATCTTTTTAGCACTGTCTGGACAAATGTTTGCACTTTGCTTCCAGAAGACCACTACCCTAATCTTTTTGTAGTAGGGGTGCCATGATCTTTGCTGGTGATAGTAAGCCTGGGGATACTCTTTGTGCATACACTCTGTCCTGCAAACTATGTACCCTTCCCTTATTACCCTCTTTTCCTGTACTTTCAGTAGTGTCATATGCTCTGTCAACCTCAGGAGTTGTTCATAATCCTTTTTGATAAAGTTTGGCAAAAGTACAGCCTTCAGTTCCTTTCATTCAAGCCAGAAGTTATTTTCCAGGAAGACACATTTAAAATGCACAAAGGTACTAGTTTAATTTGTTCTGCCTTTTTAGTACTGTTTCCTGAGAGGCCATCTAGTCTCGGCATCTGAATCTGGTAATAGTAATGCCACATTTTTGTCCCAAATAGTCACAGGCTTGTACAGCTCAAAGAAATTCAGTAAAAAAAGTCCAGAATGTTTTTTGGTTTTTTTCACAAAGCTCTTATTGCTGCTCATAAAAATAATTTTCCAAGGAAAGTAATCCATTATTTCTCAAATACTCCAAAGCAGGGCTTCATTAAAGTATCACTGAGTTTTAAAGGTAAGGAAAAAACTAACCTACCTGCTGGAGACTGCTAAGAAATGTGTTTGGGAATTAGACATTTTGGCCCTATGGTGGAGAATTCAGAGTGGACTCTCCAGATTCAGCGACCCCCCCAGTAAACTGAAATCTGACTGGGAGAGATTTCCCTTCCCCTTGCTGTCCTGATGTGTGCTATTAAAGATATATGACAGCATATAGCTAGGAGGTATTGAATATGCAACTTTCTCTTTGACTGAGGAATGTTCTTTGTGCCACAGAAAACACATCAATAGAAGGAGGGATCCAATGGTTGAGAAGCTGGGGCTTTCCAGCATTTCCCAGAAGGATTTCTGGTCATCACAGCAGCTCTAACTAGGGAAGTTCACACTTGACAAGAAGCCACAGGAACGCCAAGGGGACTGCCCATCATAGGTCAAGTGGAGGAAAATGCTAGATCAGAGTAAGCTGCCTCCCTTCTCGTGGTCAGTGGTTCTCACAGCTGACTGCTTTCAGCCCTGCTTCTCCCAGCATCCCCTGGAGCAGCTTTTCTGGACCATAACCCTGGGCCATTTTTTAGGTCAGCTATCCTGCTTGTAGCTGAGAGCAATTTTCAGGACTGCGTCCTGCGGAGAATAGTTGTCCATGACTTTGGATGATTTTATTGCAACAAACCCGATGTCACGTTAGAGCTACAACCTGAGTGACCTGGAAAGCTGTCTGCTCTTGTTCTCATAAGAACGAAACATGGAAATGCTACAGGAAGCATCTTTGCCTGCTGGGGTGCTACCAGCAATGTGAGCGGATCATCCCCATGGACAGATTTATGCATCCTTCTGGTTCATGATGTGGCAAACCAAGCATGCACCCACCACAGAGTTTCAGAAAGCAAAGACTTGTGGCCCAGTTCCAGGAATCTGAGGTGTATTTTGGCTGCTTTGGACTTTTTGACCAGATTGGCAGGGGAGGGGAAATTAAAATCCCTCTTGGATCTGAAGCCCATTGTTGTTTTCATGCTGGTGTGGAAGGTCAGCTTGGATTTGAATTCCTGCTTGTGAATCTGCCCCAGCTCTGGGCTAGAATCAAAACCAGAGGATGCTCGTTTCCGCAGCTGGGGAGAAGGCAGCCAAATGCACCTGGGCATGAGTGGCTTTTCTCAGGGGACTGTTTTTTCTCCAGAGCTTTCTGCTACCTGGTAATCCTTTTGACATCTTGGGCAGTAACATGTCAGTACTTCTATCATCAAGAAGCAAGACCTCTGGGCTGGAGCTTAAATTTGGAAGCTGAGGTTTGCCATCTAAGTCCTTCCATCCCTAGCAGGACAGCAGCCTTGCTGAGGCTCTGAAACCCCAAGCCATTTGGATGAAGAGCAAACACCTTCCCTACTGTGAATAAATAAGACACATCTCAGTAACTGCAGTCTTCTCGAATCCAAATTACTTCGGATGAAGTTGAAGCTTTTGAAAGCATTAACTGCTGTGGTAACAGGGTTTCCGCAAAGGTCGCTGCTCACTTCATTGAGAACAGAGCTAGGCCCTCCTCAGCCGGATTCTTCTGGGTGAAGCTCGTCAAGTGGAATAAAATCCCATTCCAATTATATGTTTTCATGTGCACAAATCTCCCTTAGGAATGACAGTGTCAGCCACAACCTCTCATAATGCAAAGAACATACAGTGGAGGGCTTGTACGCAAACCACCTCTTTACACCACAGCAGGCTAGGTAATGTGCTGCGAGTTCCTTGGTGCGGCCGCTGTTGCAATGTCAAAAAAGAGGCAACAAAAGAAAGAAGACAGAAAAATGTGTATCAGCCATCCTAAGAGCACAAATATGCAGTGAGAGCATGGTTTCTGATTTCTTTGGACTGTTAAAATTCATGTACCCATTAGCATTCACATGCCTGGAGAACTGCATTTCCTATAGCACCTTCAGGTCCAATGTTTCACCTAATCTCATGGGAATGTGCATAATGAATTTTAGCCCTTTCAATTCTTTTTTAATCAAGAACTTCATCAATAAGAAGCAGATGAGTGGTTTGATTTATCGTTTAGATTGATACTCTAAAGCACAGGGGAAAAATACAAAAAATAAGAGACTGTTTTAAAACAATTAAAGAAGATGTACAGTAAAGAAAGTGCAAAGTCACAGGAGAGTTCCTCTGTGTTTAACAAGAACTAGTTTTGGAGTAAATGCATTGAATGTCTCATATCCAAGAGTTCTGGTTTGGAAAGTATATATTTCTATTTCCATATGAGAAAATCACTGAAACTTTAGCTGCAGGAGATCTTCTAGTAAGTTTATGAATAGGAAAACAAATTTTAGCTTGGTGTCTTACTTTTAAAATCCAATTCTTTCATGTGCACAAAAATGTTAGGTTTTTTACTATTTTTAACAAATGTAATTTTAATCCTGGAGGTGTCTTGTACTGAATGACTAGGTATAATTTAAATAATGCTTCACAAAATGGTATTTGGGCTTAGTTCTGCATTGTGGGTTACATTTTGTTATTGTTAATATGAAGTGGATAGTTTCTGTTACATTGGGTTTTTTAGGACGTGCTTTCAAATCAAGACATGTTTTGAAGTAATGAGTCCATGGATAACTTAGGCAGCATTCCTACCAGCTTTTCACTAACACTTCCACTAACTAAGGCCTTGGTATTATTGATGCAATTTCTCAAAAGCCTACAATAAAAATAGAAAAAAATAGCTTGCATAGATTAAGGTGGAAAGCCAGCTGGTACATGCAGAAAACATTAAGTTCTAGCAGTTTAGTACCAAAATATAAAAGCAATGTTTGAGCTGCAGGACTGAAGTGGCTGCAGAATGCAGAGCATCATGAATCATGGCAGAATAGTTCTGGCCTCCAGCTAGCAGAACTGAACGCTTTACCAAATTGTTTTGACTTGGAGGGTGCACTAAAAATAAATGTGCTATCACAAGAGATAAATTTTTGTGCTTTTCCTTCCCATCTTTATTGTATTTGTCATGAAATGCTTCTAAGGTTTGGCTGTACTATTATCCCAATGTTACAGAGGGAGCTCGAGTCCTGAGAGACCATGTATGCAACAGTGTTTAGGCACCAGTGTGATTTGTCTAGGAGATGTGCTCTTCAGTACTTGCAAAGATCTGGGCAAGGGTAGACAAGGCTCAGCTTTACACAGATGTTTAGGTGCATATAAGTATAAATAGGTGTTTGGCAGTTCTCAGGTGACACGTCTGCTCAGGACATCTTGAACTTATTTTGGGCAAGGGCCATTTCTAGTCTTGTATCTGGTTTTATATAACAATCCCAATTTCTTTATATCCTGTGTCAGATTTTTAACTCATGAATTTGGGGTTCGCAGGAACAGAGAAAAAGAGATAAGGCTTGAAGTGTCACTGTGGCTTTTCCCCATTCCCTCTGTGCACATCCTCGTGAGCTCAGGGTCACTCTTCACATGAGAAGCCCAAAGCACTTTTTCAGTAAAAGAAGAACTGACTTTTGGATCAAGGATAAGTTGGAGGTGCAGATCTGATGTGTAGGACTAACTTTTCTGCCAGGGATTCTAGTTTTATTGCCTCTTTTCCTAACTTAACTCCATCCAGACCCAACACAAGAACTGAAAATGCCCTGAGCAAGCCTCTTATCATCATGGGATTTCCTGCTCAGCTTTATTGACTGAAGAAGTTTGGATAAGTATTTCAATTTATCTAGCCCAAACTTTTGAACTCTTACCTGTTGTTGCTGTAAGGAGACAGGTTTAGGAGCTTCGGTACTGAGGCAAAGCTGAAGAAACAACACGTGAGCTTATGCATTTTGGAAGGCACAAACTAACAAATTATCTTCTTCTTTTAGCCTGCCTCAGCAGCAGTGTGGGAACAGTCCGGGAGCATGTGGTCACCCACCAGGAAATGACGCTTGTTTAAGATAGTTTGTTTGTAATAAAGGACGAGTAAGGGCTGAGCACAGACAGCTATTGGCAGGCAGCTGACTTGTGGTAACCCATGTCCTGCTCTTCCTCTGCTGGCCACACACTCCTCTCACTCCTCTTGTAGGAGCTCCCAAACTCAGGTGACCTCTAGATGAGGTGCCTCAGATCACTAGATTGGCAGAAAGGTAACCCTGCAGAAAGGAACAGATGTTTGGCACTTTCTGTCTGATTTAGTAAGCTGGCAGGATTCACTGAGGGGGTTGGACAAGCACCAGAGATGGTGCAAAGGTAGGGAAGGGACAGCACAGTTAAGGCAGAGAGAAAATGGGGGATGAGAAATTGGAAGATGGCTCTCTATGGCCATGAGCAGTGTAGTCAACTCAGTCGTCTTCTGGACCCTCTCCATAGCTTCCTGAGAGAGAGGTTTTGTAGTCATCATTTCCCGCTAAGAGCCCTGATCACCCATGGGCTCTCTGCTAAAGGGATGAATGGAAAACTGTGTTCAAAGAAAGGTGTTTACATTTTCAAGTCAAGCGTGCAAAGCTGGGAAATGCCCATGCAACTTAAATTCTACCCTTTGCTCTGCTGGCTTGTCTTCCGGAATGGGATAGGGATCCACAGGGTATTAGCAAAACAGCACAGGAGTTAAAAACTGCACTGTAGTGTGTTTGCACAAAGTGTGAAATGCATCATTCAGAGCATATCCTTGTATTACGCTCTCCCAATGACCCCTCACGCTACAGCTGATTTCACCGGCACCATGTTGCCATGGATGCTGAATTGGGGGATGTGTGGGACTAACACATTTGAATATTCATGATTGGGGCAGTTTCCCAAACTTTGACAGAAGAAAGAAGAGGGAAGTTGTAATTGGGGATTTTTAATAATGCATAATTCAGTTACAGCTAAACATAATTTAACTGGGTAGTGGAAAAGAATTTCTAGAATAGGTGCTTCATCCCATGACATTGCAGAGGGCTCCACAAACAGAAGAGCTTATCTGAAAGCAGAAAAAGACATTCGCAGGCATTTTTTTATATATATATATATATATATAATGAAAACTGATAGGAGCTGTTGCCATTTCCCTCATAGTAAATATAGAGAAAGAGATACCAGTGCAACAGGTTCATGGATTTGGGGAACAATCCAAGTCGTGTGAAATTCTTTAGTCTCTGGCAAAGTGAAAAAAATCACATCTAACTGTTGTCCTTTTAAATGTAAAACAGCTGCTGCCTACTGGCACTGCCTGGATGCCTACATACTTGACCGCTTGACGGCAGAATTCCGGCCTCTAGTTTCCTACAGTTGCATACACAACATTATTAATGTCTGTTAATGAGTGGCATTTAAACGTCTGTTTACCAATGCTGCTGAGAAAAGGAGAGATTTTGCTTCTGCTAATGTGTTCTCTGTGAATTTGGGGTGGGCAGAGTTTTGTTAGTAAACCACTCCCCCCATGTGTTGATCTCCTCTTTCCCCCAAGCAAAAAGGAATGAAGTTAACCTGGCATCGGTTGGCCCATGGGATGTCCCTGCAGGTGATGCTGAGCTACAGGTGTATTGGACTAGCTTACTGATATAATTCCTGGAAGCCATATCCCTGGGAATACAGACACAAAAGAACGATATCCAAGGGCTATCACGTTAGCCTTTCTAGTGCTGCAGTGACTTCCCTTTCACTGCTGCTGTTTGCATTCAGTTCTGGGAATCCCATCAAATACCGGAGTGGTACCAGTGGCAGTGTACAGGTTTTATAGATTGCAAACATCCACACCTCTTCCTCGCTGTGTTCAGGGTACCTGACTTTCCCCAGTTCAAATCAGCACAATCTGTGCTTTCTGCATCTAGGAAACAAGAGCAGAAAGGCACTGAAGCAAACCCAGAATAAGTCATCAAAGGAAAAGAGTGTTGTGGCTAAACAGATTGGAAACTTTGGTGGTCAGGGATTTCAGCTGCGTCCGTGGCTGCTACAGCTCAGTGTGTTATAACCATAGTATGAATTTATTTCAGATGAGTTTCAGCCTTCCTTTTGCCAACAGGAAAGTGGTAATCAATAATGTTGACTTTTTATTCTTCTTACTCTTTTCTTAGCATTATACAACCACTTGTAACCTTATTTATTTAAGCAATAAGGCCTTTAAGGGACTTTGATCAGCCTGGCTAAAGTTTCTTCAAAGATTAACTGACGTTCTTTAAAAGTACATCAGTTTCCTCTTAAGCAGGTATTTGCTTACCACGTAACTGGGTGTCGAGTGCTATGTAGTTATAAAGTTTGCTGGGCTCAGCTGTAGATTTCCTTAAGACATACTGCTGACATCACTGAGTCTCCTCTCGGACTATTTTTTTCTCTCTCTCTTTCCCCCTCCCTCCCTCTCCTCCCTCCCTCTCTCCAGTTTCTTTATTCAGGTAATTCCAACTCAGACTTATTCCAACTTGTTTTTGACTGACAGTGTGAGAAGGGAGACTCTCTGAGGGTTGTGTTTTGTTTTTGTTTTTGTTTTTTTTTTAAACCATGCACACATGCTTTATTGAAAAGACATCCAACTTTTTATAAAAAAGATTGTTTGACTTGTCATGACGATAACATCTAGTAAGGAATCTGAACATTGCTCTTTTACAGGTAAGAGGTATTTGTCAAAAATGCATACATGCTTAACAGTGCTTTGGAAACTGTGTGGAACTGGAAGCTAATGAGTAGGTTCTTTTCCTATTTTTGTCTTATTTTAGCAATTTAAGAATTTAGAAACTGTCTGTAAAATAAAAATATTTATAAGATTATGCCTTCCTGCAAACTTTGAAATACAGGCAGTTTAGCGATGATAAAGCAAAAGCTGTCATGGTTTGGTCTTTCCACTGATGCAAGCTACTGAATGTGAGGTTTGTAATGTATGTGGCTGATATTTTTATATGTTGGGGAGGGGGTCAGATACTGTACCTAACTTTGTAAATGTTTGCCTGCCAGAGACTTTTTCTCATAGAAATACATAGTGCTTTTTAGGGTCTTAGAAGCATATCTTTCAGTCAGCTTTTGTTCTTTCAATGCAGAAGTCAGTTTTCATTGACATAGTGGGAAAACTTGCCTAGAACTTTATCCAGTCCCTGTTACCTATCTGTATAAGAAAAGATTATGTAAGTTTTCTGTGGTAGGTAGAAAGAATGTAAACATGTCTGAGTTGGAGAACAATATGCATTTTCTTCCAACTTTTGCATGTGTCTTCATATTACTTGTTTACAACAGGTTTGGCTTATCCTCAGTAAACACAGTCTGAGCCTGTGGTACAAATTCCCCTCTACTTCAGTGTAGCTCGTTTTTGCCTCCCTTTTATTTTCACATCGGGATCATGCTGTAAAGAGATTTACAGATAAGTTCCTTTTTTCTCCATGACGTGCTGGTTGTAAAAAGGAACAAAGCTAGCTTTCCTTTGTGAACCAGGAGTATCTACATTACTTTTTAACTAACCTTGTTTCCTCACTTGCCTTTGGCTGTATTGGGTTTAGAGGCATTTCTAGGGTCTTTCTGATCACAGTGCCTTCATACCAATCTGCCAAGCCTATTGTCTGTGTTCTCCTGTGATATTATTACCTGCAATTTATTTTTTTAAAATTGAGGGGGAATGGGGGATATTTTTTATTACAGAAATGTCTTCTTTATTTCCTTGGTTGTAAAATGTCACTATGCTCTCTGCACTCTCTAATAATCAGCTTATAGGAGGGGGGAAACAAGCCTGGAATGTAACATACTGCTGGTTGTACAGTGCAAACTGGCATTGTTTTTGTAAAGCAGAGTGTAGACGAGACCAAAAACTTCCCCAAGAATTTAATCCCAGTAAATGAGGCATGGCCTAGAGACAAAAACAGCAGCAGATGACTTGGGCTTCGGTTTTCCAACATACATACAATACTTCAGTTCTGTTACTTTTTATAGAATTTCAAATGAAAACAAATAGTTCTTTTTTATCCTGGCTCCTCATGCAATGAAACAAACAAGCCATCAACCCACAGCCCTGATTGGAGCTGAAATTTTTGTTTGTCCAGATTTCATTAAAGCAGTCTGGATTATTCCCTCCTCCTCTCCTGTTTCTGTCTTCTAAGCCACATAGTTCACAGGGACAGGCTGTATTCTTTGGGAACAGGTAGAGACCAAAGTTGTGAAGTACCATGCGGTACTCTTGTGAGGGGCCAAGAAAAACAGAAACTTAACTGTTTTGCATGCTGAACCTCAGAACATTTTGAAATTTGATTCGCTTTGCTTCCAGGAAAAACAAAGCAGACTATGGGATAACTTTTTTTTTTTTTTTTAATGGAGGGAAAAGTCTTTACCTTATTGGCTATACCGTGTAGATTAAAATCAGAAAAAATATTGGTTGGAGTATCAGTTAAAATCAACCTTTCAGTCCAAACAAATTCACTAGATGTTAAATATTTGAAAGCTACCTTCCTGCTGAGCTGTGCTTAACCCCTTGGGATGAAAGAACATTCATGGCTTACTTGAATGAGTTACCACAGGCTTGAGGATCATTTTAACACTCAGTGTGTTTGTATCTTTAATATGGTAAATAGCTTGGCATTAAGCATGTGCATGCTCTTGGAGTGAACAGGGCACAGCTGAAAAAAGTAGCTCACTTGTATTGGCTGTGCATGAACTGAAACGCCTGCTCATTCTATACCTATCTAGCCTGAATGGTGTGAAAGACACATGGAGACCAGCCAAAAAGAGTGGATACATTACTAATTGTGCTGGAGGAAGGAAGAAAAATGGCAGGTAAGAACCATAGCACTTTTCCCGCCTGCTAAGCATATGAAATTGTCTTTGTATGACTAGCACGCTCTGAGGTTCACAGCAAGTTAGAGGTCATGGTCAGGTGGAAAGAGAGCAGGCAACGACATGAATGCTCTAAGTATTATCATCTTTTACTGGACAAAATAAATGCTTGGACATAAAGAGGGTAGGCATGTGTTTTGGGATAACACATCTGCAGTCATTTTTACCCTCTGGGTAGAAAGTGTTTTGGCAAATTTCATCTTTGAGCAGAGCCCTTTGCAAACCTTGGCCTGCCTTTGGTGAAAGGTTGAAACTGGGACAGGGCTTGGACCCGGCATGTACCTCAGGGAAGTACCATGGTGGTGTGCAGATTCCCTAGGTTTGCCGGACACCCTTGGGGATACTGGGAAGCCTTGCAAGCTTTTAGTCACCAAGGCTTAAGAATCCCTTTGGCCTCCTTGCTGAGGAGATTTGGCTCACTTTGCAGGTGTCAGTAGTGAATATTTGATCATTTTGATCTAGGCATTTCATCACTTGCAAAGCCCCTTCGCTCCCTGCACTGTGTCTGCCGAGGTATGAGAGCCAGCTGCCTTTCTGTTGCCTCCCAGGAGGGCTTCTTGTTTAAGAAATGTCTCTCTTCCACTTGGTTCGAAGTAGCCCCTGCAATTTGACCTTCAGGGCATACTGCATTTTAGCTGGCTTTTAAGGTGGAGGGGAGCTCTAAAGCTTGGGAACTGCAGCTTGGTACATTTTAAAACCACACTTGACTCCTTTCTGGTTTGTTTTTCTCATGGAGATTGTCAGCTAGATTTGTCCGTGCTTAGAGAGCCTAGGTAAGCCACCTTCTCTTTGTAAATCAAAAGTGATAAAGTAAAATAAGTTTTGACTGGAACAATAGTAAGGCCTGATTAGATTAATTTAATCTCCATTGCTTTAACTGAGGTGATTCACTCTTAATTAGATCATAGCTTGCAGGATACCTCTCTGGTTTTACATTATGAACGTTTTCTTATCTACAGTTAGCACTTTTGTGTTGAGGCTATATGATAAAAATGTTGTTCTGTTGAATAAATTACTGTAATCTATAATGAAGCAATATGTATAACAGTACACCTACTTAGATGACTTAAAAGGTATATTCTTAGCATGAACTGATGAAGAGAAAAGGGAAAAATAGATTATGATAAAAATTTCCCCTTTTCCTCACTAGAATTACACAGACTGACAAAGACAAAAACATATAATAGAATAGGTGTTTCTAACATTTCGACTAGTAAATAAATTCTTCCCGCTTAAATGGTTTTTATTTCAGTCAATATTTTCCAAGGAAAATGTCGACCAAAAAAATGTTTCTGAATTTTTCTGACCCTGTCTGTGAAGGTCCCCATAAGTGCTCCCTTGTTTTCTGCTTAGCAATGATCCCACCCAAAGCTGCCTACCCTTAGTCCTGGAAACTTCCATGCCAGCTGTCCTCTTTTGAACCCCCTCCAGCCTCTCACTCAAGCAAACAGGCTTCAGTTTCCTGCTGCCTTATCCAGAATTAATGTTTCCTGGAAGTTTCCTTCCTCAAACACTACAACACCAAACCTATCAACAGTCCCCTCTCTCCACAGCATGCATCCAAACCACAACTCTATGTACTGAAGCAATGGATAAAAGGGCTGAGGGAGGACAAGCAAAGATGTGCTTTCACAGCCCTTGAGCGAGGCTGGGCTTCAGTCGCACACCAAAGGTGTAACAGCATATGGGAGGAGGTGTTTGAGTGATACAGAGCACCTGAGATTCTGATTCATTTTCTTAGGCAAATGACAAAACGTTCTTGCAACAATGTGAAAGCTTAGGATGAAAAAAAGAAAAACTTCTAAGGCAACGATTTATTTTATTACCATATTGAGTTTCATTAACTGGCACACTTGGTGGCCTCTATGGTACAGGGTAGTTGGTCTCTTGACTGTTCCCAGATTAATGGTTTTAGATCACAACTCCGCTTTCCCTAAGACTAGGCAGAAAGTCAATTGTTACAAGGGACTCCGTTTATGAGTTATAAATTAACATAGCGAACGTCAGCTCATGGGTGCTGGCCTTCAGTATGTCCGTTACCTGTTGTGAAATGTGCTACGTAAAAGGTGCTGAAAGCTCTTGTCAAGGAACAAAAAAGAGTCAAAGACTGAAATGGCCTGCAGTGTAAAATGCTTCCACAAGACTAGAGGTGAATGAACACAACTCAGGCAGGTGTGGGAAAACTAACAGTGCTATTTTTATCTCTGTATAATGGACAAACAAAAGGCTTCACGTCTGGATCTCATTCACACTGTGACCCTTTCACACTGCTACGGGAAATGTAGAGGCCAGAAGGGGTTCTTCAGCTGGTGGCATCACACAATGAGCTCCAAGTTGAGGTCTGTTTGGTTTCATCTGTGAAAACAGATTTCAACGAGGAAAATTCATAGAATTATGCCATATTTCAGATAGCTTTGCAGAGGTCTAACCGTCTGTCATACTGCCAGGAATCCTAATAATATATGTTATTTTTCCTTATACCCTTTCTCTTCTTGAGCTAATTATGCCAATACACTTAAGATTTCACGCCTCACTCCCTGTCCTCAGTACAGGTAACAATAGTACTGGTGCTTCAGCCCGAGTCTTGAAGAGTGCCTGGTCCTTGAACTTCATTCCTACTCTCTTCTGTTGTTGCAGTTTAAAAAAAAAAACAAACAAACCACCAACCCCCAAAACCAAACCAACAAATAAAAAACCACCCCAAAGATGTACTGAACCTTAAATATATATTTTTGGAACAAAAATGTCTAAAATGTAGTGCTCATTTCTTTTCCTGTCAGCTGTCAAATTTCTGTCAAATTTCCTGTCAAAATTACCAAAGCTGTGACTTGATCATAACCCCGAATAATATTTATTGGTGGTAAATCTCCCTCCCCTTTGTAAGGTCTCAGGTGAGGGGGAACATAAAATCTTATTTTAAGACCATTTCTTAGTGTTTATGTGCAGAAATCCAAGAAAACATTTCAGTGGAGCAACTCCAGTGATATATCCTCCTACTGCATCTCGATGTGGGGTTCTGCCTTTGCAGATATATTTCTGGCTTGTAAGATGCAAAAGTGGGACACTATGCCTTTAAATGCTACAATACTTCTTTAGGTTTTATAAATAATGATTACATAATCAAGGAAAAGCTTTTGTTTCTGATTGCTTTATATGATCTTAAGAAACTTGTTAACCACCCAAGCTGTCACATAAAGACTGTCAGTACCACAGAAGTCAATAACCCTTGTGTCCTCACTAGAAACTTTGATTTAAGCATGTTGCTAATAATACATACTATATGGGCTCAAACATTAATACTGAAATCTGCAAAAAAGCTGGGAGAAGGACCAGATCCTCATTCCCCAGCCTCAGAAGAAAAACAGTGGTCAAAGCTTCAGAATTCGCCAAGTTCCTAAAACTCCAGGTGCCATTAACAGAAATTATTTCTGATCTTCAGCTTTACTCACTTAAGACAATACATGCCACTGAATGGCCCTGGCTTAATCTTGTTTTTTTCAACTGATTACTAGCTCCATCTTGCTGAATGGCAGGTTAGGCATGGTGAGGTAGATTTGAGCTGCACTGTGAAAAGGGGGAATTTCATGTATGTCAAACGGGAAGCTACCATCGAATGGCATAAGAGAAGTCTAAAAGATGAAGGGAGCAAAAAAATCACCAGGAGTAGGCATTGATGAGACAGATGAAGGACATGCCAACAAAGAGCAAACGAAAGCAAAGCTATGGGGGCCAGGGCAGTAGCTGTGGAAAGGTTAGACTGTGAGCTTTATGGGTATGAAGTAATGAAAGAGTTGTTTGCATTAATGAAGGGAAAAATTATGATCAAAATAGCAGAAAGGAAGTAAGATTTTTGCCCTAGAAGTTTCAGTCATTTGGCCATGGAACAGATGAGAAAGAGTGTGAACAAGAGGCACATTGGGAAATGGTTAATGAATAAACTGAAATTCTGGACTTGAAGAAAAGGTGGATTTTGGAGATGCTGTGGCCTCAAGCTTCCTGCAGACAAGAAGTCTGAACCATACAGCAAGTGGAGCAGAGGAAGTGCTTTCAGAAAGGAAATGTCCTTTGGGGAAAGACTGGGTTTGACAGCGTGTCACCAGAGCAGTGAATGAAGGCTTTTTCTGTCATCTGACTAGTGCAGTCAGTCTCTGGGACTTTCAGCAATGGCACTATCTTAACCCCAGTTGAAATAGGCTGCTGCAATTGATATATTCATAGTCTGCTTAGCTACTTTTTGCTACCACTTATCTTTAGCAGTTGTCTGCAAAATATGAATTCTGTTCAATAGCTGTAAAATAACACATAAATAGCACTAAAATAACATATCAATGTCTACTAGGTCTAGTTACACATTTCCCATCAAGCGTGTTTTTCAATGAAAATGGAGGCTTTATTAAATTAAATATTACAGGAAAAGTACAGAGGGTTAGAGATCAAAAAGTTTGATTATTCCACTGAAAGAATGATCTCTTGTGGGAGATGTAGTTGATTTCCTCATACCCCAGCCTGGTCTCCTCCGCCAGACTATATTTCCATTGATGTATCAAGCCTTATAACAAGGCGACAGAAAGTAATTGGGGAATGGTGGTATTTTTTGTTCTCATAAATCAGGCTGCTTGGAAAACATCAAAGTGACTTCTGAAATTCACGGCATCTGTAAAACTTACAAAAAACAAGGTAGAAGTTGCTGAATATTGTAGAATTTTAAAAATAAGTTTGTGGTATTCTGAATGTAGTCGGAAACTATTCTCAGCAGAACATGAACAATGTTCTATTCAGTCTAATTACTTCAGTGATCAAAGCTAGACCTTCCCAAGTTCCCAACTGTAAAAGATTGTGGAGCTTTTGAGATGACATGGGTTCATAAAGGAACAGTCATAAAGATAAGGTATGTGTAAATAAACAAGCAAAATAACCTCCTTTGAGTATAAGGAAATGTAGTAACTTTGAAAAACAGCATGAGCTTTTTTTCTTGTTTGGGCACATTATCACTGCTTTTTTTTCAGCCTGTTGTACCATAGCACCATAAAGCTTTTATGGAGGTTCCCAAGAAACTATAGGACAAAGAAAAATGACCAGTGAATCACACAGTTATGCCCTCACATCCCAGCAATGGGGACAGGCGTTACTTCTGCTGTGTTGTCCTAAGAGGAACAGTAGTTCATTGCACAAGCTTCACTTGTCACTGAACCAGCCAGGAAACTCATATGGTCTTTACAGTTACAGAAGGCTGAGATTTTTCAGCCCCAAATCTTATGGGCTGAAAATGCAGATTTAGGTCAGATGAAAGATACAATGAATTCATGTGAACAAGATAGAGCAGCTTAGACTGAAAAAGTCTGAAAACAATTTTGAAAGTTAAAAATTTTAATTTTGACTTTGTAGAAGCAAGATGTTGTGATCTGTTACCTCAAGCAATGTTTTTTTCCTCACCTGATTTAAATCAGACACACACACACACATATCTATACAAATGTCAAAATAAAATGAAAGGTTTAGTTTTGGTTTAAACAAACAAAATCTTCAGTCCAGAATGACTTTTTTTTTATTTTGCCAGAAAAGTTGAAACTTTTTTTTTGCATTTTTTTTTTTGTTTGTTTTGATATTTTTGGTTTGGCGAGAAAATCAAAAAACAGTGATGTGCACCAGTACATTCACGCTATTTCCTCCCTTTCAGAAGCCACAGTCTCTGCAGCAGACTGAGGGGTCTGTGTCATGGAAATTGGCAGAGACCGAGTAATTTGGGAAAGCAATGAGGAAAACAAATATTCTTTTCCCTCTGATTCTGTGGGAGTTTATCTGGAAGGCATACAATCCTGGGCTGTGTAACCTCCCAGTCAAGAAACTTGGGGGACAGATTTTTCTTTAAAAAGTATATTTTTTCATTCCATTTTTTGCAACATAAGAGTGGCAATAAGGTTCTGTACAATGATGACATTTTGTTGATGGAAAGGATGAGTAATTAACCTAGCATATTTTCATTTCCATCCCCTCAAAACGAAGGGATACAAAACAGCCCACATATTTAAATCCGCAGGCTAATTTCAACTTCACTTGGCAGGTGAACAGAGGCTTCACAAATTACGTTCCAACAAGCTTCATGAAACTAGGTGGCTCTGTAAGTCAGAGAGACTTTATTAATGCCTTCACTGAAAAGAGGAAATCGAGGGGGACCAGCCTTAACCAGATATCAGAGAATCCCCATGCAGGCGAGTGCAATGGAAAAGGCTTTGCCTGGTGCTTGCATGTTGTTACAGCCCTGGGGTTCACCCTGGAGATGCACTAGCCGGAGGCAACAGGGCTCTGCTGGCTCCTTCCCTGTAGCCTGGGGGGTCCTGCCACCCCATGAGCTACAAAGGCAGGGGGTGTAGGAGGGAAGGCGTGGGCAGAGGTGGAAAAGTGGTTGTCCTGCAGCCTTCCCTCTGCCACGCTGCTGGGGGTGACAAGAGGAGCCCTTTGCTCTGGGTCCCCCACCTCTCAGCGAGATGCTTATGGCCTGAAATACCCTATTAAAGGGAGCACAGAATGACACAGCTGAAAACTATCACTGCTATTTAAAACTCCCCAGCGTTTTTCACCATTAAGCTTTGATTTTTTTTTCATCCCTCTCATAAAATATCAATGCATTCAAGAGTGTTACTAAAGTACTTCATATAAACAGAATGGAAACACATACCAGCCAGCAGCTTATGCTACTTTTACTTTATAATTGTTCATTTTTAAATCTCCTTAGCACTCCACAAAGACAGCTTAGAGTCCTAAGCAAGCAGTGGGGCTTGGACCCCATGCACCTCCACCCATGGGCAGAAACAGTGTTCCCATGGATGACACTGGGACTCTTTCCTGTTTCTCCTCTGAAATAACAGGTATAACTAAATTCCTCTGGAGGCCTTTCCTCCCTCTCTTCTACATGCTCTCCCCCTCCTCCTCCCCTCAAAATGTGCAGAAGTGGAAAAAAGGGCATTTTTCCATTCATTGCATGGAGAGTATGAAAGCTTGGCACACAAGTGAGCTATGTACTGGAATTTGGGTGGGTCTAGGAAAAAGCACAGACTTCAGTGGAAAACATATATGGGTGTGTGTGTATGTGTGAGAAAAAGCCTTTTAAACCTTAAATTAACCACATCCATGGATTGGTCAAAAAAAAAGAAAAAAAAAAAGAGATCGCTGCCCTGAAATAAAACTCTGGGGCAGTACTGAGAATAAGCAACCCCAACAATATGAAAGTGTCACTGATATTTCTTATTTGTCCCTGACCACTTCAAAGAGACAGGTGAAAGGCCCCAGTTTACACACCAGTGCAGCATTTTAATGGTTCGTAGGACCCCCGTGACCATTTCTGTCCCCCCAGGAGCTGTGGCCACCCTCCATGAGACCAGTGAGAAGGCAGCGTTTGGCTGGGGCAGCAGCAGGTCCAGGATGGGAGCGGGGCCAGGGATAGAGGTGAGGACGGGGACAGGTTGCATGAGCCCCAGGGTGACACCCGTGGCCCCTGGGGACTGCGTTGTGACTGTTTGGGCAGAGCTTTGGCAAAGCTCAAGGGGAGACTTGACTGGGTGAAGACTTTGCTCCGAGACCGTAGTCACAGGTTGCGGTTACTGGGCATTGTGGATGTGTCCAAGACTTGCTGTTTGAGAAAATTATTTTGTGTCAAGGTCTAGAGACTTTATTAAGGGTAATAATGGCACAACGGGAAACTTATGTAAAAGAAGATGCATTCACAACTGACTCTAGATACACCAAAATCTCCCACATTGATACTCGATATTTGCAACTGCTTGTGCTTTACAGAATAGGCAATGCCTCATTTATGAAAACACACATACCATGAAGCAATATTTTAAATAGTAAAAACGAACCTATGATTTCTATGTAAGTGCATATATATGTTCACCTGTGAAATATCATGTACTGATTTTATTGGACGCTATTCCAGCATTTAAAAGTTTTAATATTTTGTTTTTGTTAAGTAGCTACCAAATGTTTGTTTGAGATCAAGTAGAACTTGTTCTCTGTTTATCAGACCTGGACAATCAAGGGAAATGTGTGCTTGGTGCAATTTGAAATCTTTGTAGTGCAGAGAAAACAGAGGAGGAATGAACATTTTTGAAGCTGTTGTGTCCCTCAAAGAGAATACGGGCCACACTTACTCCGTAATTCACAATGAACTAATTCATTATCAAAAAATAAGTAAGTAATCTATACGTGTCTCTGCTGTGCCAGTAGCATCATCTGTGCTTTGCCTAAGAGAGAAAGACATCCAATTTAAAAATCATTAGGTTTGGGTGAGGGAAGTGGATACTTCGTCTCACAGGCTGCATTTTGCTAGCATGAAAGAGTCATTTTTTGAAAACATTTTCCACAGTATGAACTTGTTCACACAGGTAAGGCAATTCTTCATAACCAAATAACTTCCTGAGAAAATCAGCTTGTAACAAGTTTTAAGATGAAACCATGCCAAACCCATCCTTCTTTCTTGGAAATGTGCTTTGTAGTATTGCAAAAATCACACAACCAAAATTCACTGGTATGTCCTAGCCATGCATAGAAGCCATGAATTTGGCTTAATTAGCAGGTTACACTGCATTTATTGTTACGCTGCCTAGATGAAGTAGGGCAAAGCAGCTACACCATACAGGTAGGAGAGACCCGGCAGCTGTTACAGAGGAAAAGCTTTACTACTGTAACAGGGTCCGTCTTCCTGCTGGGTTAAAGTGTGCCGTTTCTCCAGTTAGATTTGATTCCGTCTACATTAGGCACTATATAAACAAAAGGTTACCAATATACAGACCTTTAAATAAAATGCTTTTTTCCCTTGCTAGTTTCCTTGCCTTTTGCAGCTCTACCATTATTTTCAATACTATTGAGGTTTTTACATATTTAAAAGGCGCAGAAATTTTTTGGTGGAAAATTCTTTTCAGAGACTGGTATTTCATTTTTGAGATTTACTGACTGCATAGAGATGGAAAATTATAAACATGTTTATTTCGGCAGTGTTTGTGAATGTGTACATGCAGTGGGATATTTGTGGGGTGCTAAGGTCATTCCTCCACCAACGTAATGTCTCGTGGTATGGGCTAAAGGAGTGCTGTGATTTACAGGAAATGCAGCTTTCATATGGAGAGATCACATTAAAAAATCTGCCACAGCAGAAGCCTGACACCCTGCAGGGAGCCTCATCTCACAGCCACACCTACAGTGAGCTATGAGAGCCCCGGTGTGCAATGACTAATTAAAAAACAAACCCCAACTTGACTGGGATACAGTGCATGCATCATGCGATGAATTGGCATGGCAAATGGTAATTAAAAAGAGAGCTGCTGAGCCACTGGATGTATTCATGCTTGTACGGTTAACATACAGGTAGGATGTGATGGCCCCGCTCATCAGAGCGAAGACAAGGCTGGTGCTGGGACCCGGTGTTGGGTTTGAGGCTCGGGGTCCAAGAAAGGAAAGAGGGGCACAAACCACTCCAAATGATTTGAAATACCCCACTGCTACCTGCTAAATATCTTTCATGTACCGGCCATGGTAGCTGAGAAACAGGGAGAAGAAGAGGCCCTGGAGAAGGGAGACTGCAGATGTTTTAGCCAGCTTTCGTGAACTATCAGCAAAGTGCTAAATTTTCTCCCTGCCTCTTGCATAACCATGACTAGGCACATTACTATTCATTTTCAGCCACCTGCTGACAATTTAAATTAAAAATCTAGAGTAAGTGTCTGTTTTTGGTTTTGTTTGCTTGTTTGTTTTTAAATGAAACCAGATTTTTATTAGACCAAGAAATGAATTTGGAGAAAAGAGCAAACAAACAAGAAAAGAAACCACACAAGCTTTCTGTCCCACTAACCCTTCAGGTCTGAAACAAAAGCAGCAAATTTCAAACTAACTGCAGATTGGCAAATCACTTGCTCTGAGTTTAACTTTATTAGTATTAGTATTAGCATTAGTATTAGTATTAGTATTCAGTGGTAGAGTACACGACTCCCAGCTTGTGAAGTGATGGGTCAGTACTGGAGAGGTTAAAAACAAGGTGCTGTCCTTTACCTGCTATGAAAGAAAGGAAAACAAGGGTACAGCCAAGCTACAGGGAGCAGGGAACCACAATAACAGCAAACTTAGGCAGCAGCTCGGTCCGGTACATTTGTGCTCTGCGCTGACCTGGGAGGGGACTCCCTTCCCCAGGAACTAAGCAGTAGATGGGTTCAAACTCATTATTTTCTATATCGTTATAAAAGCTGCCACCACTAGAAGGAAATAGAGTCATCCCTTGGTTGTGTACAGAAACATGAAACTGTCTTGGCACATGAGCTCCTGCGGTCAGATTATAGCCAGGTGATTTATACCAGGCAGTATATAAATAAGCATAAAGAGAGGTAAAATATGCCTCTGGGCAAACAACTCAACCACCTTGAGCCCCAGCCCTGAAATCAGAGAGCCGCTCTGGGTGCCTTTGCCTGCCGGTGCTCCCCTGGGAGCCGTGCTCCAGCGGGGTGGCCTGTCCTCACACCGGGATGGGGAAGGCAGTGGGGGGCTGTGTGAAAGCACACTCTCACAGCAGCTGGAGCAGCTGGCTGGCAGAGGCCCCATTCCCCAAAAGGGAGTTCAGTACTTAAGTAGGACTTAGGTAGGCCTTAGTTGACTCAGTGAAAAACTATTTTGCAGAAAATCCCTGCCCAGCTTCTGGTTTGTGCTGGAAGTGCTCGACATGTACAGGTGTCTCCATTTCTGACCCTCATTTTGCTGGGCGCCCAGCAGCTCTGCATTTGGGCATGCCACAAAACACCCTGTAAGACACCAAATGGATTAGTTTATCTTGTGTCTAAGCAAGAAGAGCCAGAAATGAGGCATTCCCTGGCTTTTCTTCAACCTTCTCCCACCATACCCCCTTCTCTACTTCTCTACCTCCTTCCTGCATAGCAAGGCTCCCCGAACTGTGTGGCTGCTGCCACTTGTGTTCCCAAATCTGACCATCGAAGGAGGTGGAGGTGAGACTCCTCCCTGTGTCTGAGGCAATTTGTTCCCACATTTCCACCCTTGCAGGGGAGTTCACTAATAAGGAACTGGGTAGATAGGGAGGGGAGACTCTGCACTTCCTAATGAAGCTGCATCACTGTATGGATGAGGATTTATAAGGCCAGAAAGCAAGAAGACATTGACATTACTCTATGGCCAAGCTGTTAGGGTGCTCAGCTGGCCATGGGGAGCGTGAGCGTCCGTCTCTGTACCAAGAATTGCTTATGCATTTACACTCTGCCTTCCTGAAGGAAAAGACACCAAAACTGTCTTAAAACGGACGCAGAAACATCCCAAAACATATTTTCTTGGCTTTGATTTTGGAAATGGCTATTTTGTTTTGACTGACACATTAAGTAAACAATGAATAAAAAAGTGTGTTCACTTGTGACCGGTCTTGAGGAAAACCTCAGCCCAAAGGATTGAAGCCTTGCAAAATTTGAAACCATTGAAAACAGAGTCATATGATGGAGGGGTCAGGAATAGGTGCTGTAAACCTACGGTAAGATACTTGCAGAACATAAACCAGTGTGCAGTCTTGTGAGAAGCAGCTCTGCTGCTACGGCTACGTGCTCCTCTGGTGGTGGTGTAAGCACAACTAGTTTGGATCTTTTGATTCGCAGAGAGTGGGAAAGAAGAAAGGAATGGGCTTCTAAGCAAAATGAGGGAAAACAGGATAAGGAGAGATACCCTCATGGAAAAAAGAAACACCTCAGGGAGAAAGAAGGACAAGATGTAGCTCCTGAAAGCCCCCAAAGGCATCCTAGAAGGGAAGAGTGAAGAAATAGTGGCAGTGACTGCGAAACAGGACAGCAATAGGTGTTAAGCTCTCTAAAGGTCTGGTTCTGGCCTTACTATTGACTGCTAACATTGATTGGGATAGGACGTCACTCCCACCCTCCCTTAGCTCAGTTCCTTCTCTGTGGTGCTGCTGAGATGTTTGCCTGTGCTGAAGGCCTACTGTACGGGGTCACTGATGTTCCTACAAAAGGTCACAGATGTAAATGAAAGGGTATGAGCTTGATAAGCATAATGCAACAACAATGTCCCTTTCAGCCTTGCAGAGCAGTTCTGGCACCCAGCTCCTCAGAAACAGAAAGGACAGGCTCTCGAGAGTCTGTTTAGACTTGCCCGGGTAGAAAGAGACAGCTAAGGTTTGCACAGCAAGAATGAGGAAAGGGTTAGTGGGTGGGAAAAGCATCACAGCAGAGGCAGGTTTTAAATGCTTAACTGTGCTAATGAAGTGTTTGAAATAGAATAGAGTTTGAAGCAACAATACCCCAGCGAGGGAGACATTCAAAGGTATTGAATGTTGCACTGCTGAAGAAAAGCCATTCGTAAAAATAAAAGAGGAGAACAGGTTTCTGGAGAGCCTTTCTCTCTTTTCCAGCAGCATTGTATAAACTATATTACCGAACACAAAAAGGACAGTTTCAGAAACTGATCAGTTTACTTACTTCTTTCTGAAAGAAGACTTTGGCATATTTGAAGGTTCCCAGACTGAAGGCTCTGCAAGACCCAGTGCCCTCTTCACCCACAGACCTCAGGGCAGAGGCTGGCGGGCAGGTTTTTCGAAGGACAGACAGCTCACTTGCAGTGTGTTAGCTGTTCAGATGTTAGCAGTATGTGCTTTTTCTCCACTTGAAGGCCTGATCCAGAGACCTGTGAAATCACTGGGAGCTTCTCCATTAACCTCAATAAGCTTTGAGTCATCTTTTGCCTTCTCTCTGCCTGCTTGGTTGTTTTTCTATTTGCTTGCATCAGTCTAGTTTCCAAGGCTCATCTACGTAAATCAACAGTTACTGCAAAACCTTACATCCTGCCCTTGGAAAGAACAAGATTCCTGAACAAAACTCCCTTAGAAACAATGCACCATGACACTTCTCCAGCTTTAATTCATCTTCCATGGCCAGATGTCAGGCAGGCAGCCTAGGACAGACAAAGATGGATTTGGGTTTTCACTTTCTTAACACTGGTCTGGAAACAGTTTTTGCCCTGGCCTTGCCGTGAGTGATGAAAAACACGCCGCCAGCTCCCGCACCGCGGTGCTCACCCCCAGCTCCGACGCCGTCAGTTCTGCAGCCCCCGGACACTATCCTGCCTGCGGGCTCAGCGGTGCCTCTGCTTCCACCCGCTCCTGGGTGCCCGAGCCCGGGGAGAGTCACCGTTCCCTGGGCTGCCCTGCGCTGATGGGTGGCCCTGCGGAGGGATGGGAAGCTGGAGGCACAGCTTTGGGAACAGATTTTGACTTGAGGGCATATTTACAGTTCTCTTGGCTCAGTCCTATTGTGAAAGAAAATAAAAAGGTGTTCATTTAGTTCTTAAAGGCAGCATCTTTCACAAAATGACTGACTGCCAGCCTGCCTATCACCACTCTCAATGCTGATCAGTCCTAGCACTGAAGGACTTTTATGAGGTCCAGGGTAGCAGTGTCCAGCTGTATGACTGCATACGGCAGCGTGTGGCCGAGATGAAGCATCCTTTCGCAACCACTGCTTCTCTGCCTCTACCTTTGCTCTCTGCTTTTCTATTCCATAACTCAGCTACAGAGGAGGTTTTTGCTGGTTGATAATTGTGTGGCATAACCTGGTGCATTGCCCAAAGGGACGAGGGTGTTCATGCTAGGCAGAGCACTGAGAATTCAGGAGGGACTTTTACAACCTACTGAACCACGTCAGACCTAGGAAAGATCTAAAGATTATGTAGTTCTTTTCAATGTTTTCTTTCACAGCCCTGCATTTTTTAATGCCAAGCCTGCTAATGGTTTATGCTGGTTGAAAAAACAGTTCAAGTTTTGCCCCTGTATCAGAGTAGTAGTGAAGTGTGCATGAGGGTTTGCTCAAGTGGCAAAGGATATCTGATTTGAAAAAAAGCAAACAGCTGAAGCCATTTGAACAAGTCATGCTCCTGTACACTTTTAATCAGTTGTGTCTGCCAAAAGAGATCTTGCACAAGCAAATCTGGCTTCATGCAACAGGAACATTTTTGCGTGTATGCAAGCTGGCTTCGACTTCTTGATAATGTGGTCTCTGGAAGCAGTGTTAACGTGCTTGTTATATCCCTGGCTGCTGGAATTACCTTAACATCAAGGTATTCATGGTTGGTGGTTTGGTATGTAGCTCTATGTTTTATTGACTTTGTCTGCACTAAACTTCCTTACCAGCATGTGCTCTGATGGGCAGTCTCCTTTGGCTGTTCCAAAGGGCTGGTGAGGAAAGGAGGTAATTCATAGTACATTAGAGTGCTAGACAAGTCTGAGACAATTTCATTTTCTTCCCTTTTGAAGTATCTGTTTCCTTAACTGTACTTCAGTTCACTTCTATTTGCAGCTACAGTTTGAGTAGAGGGTTTTTTACAGTAATAAAAAATACTTTGTCAGTGTAAAATCAGTTAGCTAACAGACAGTAGATGTTCTTTTAATTTAAAAATGTATACTATTATTACTCAGGCTTGTTCGCTTATATTAATGTGCTGTGGTAGATGTGCTTTCTGATTTAGCAGGAAAGGAGCAGGAACCAAACAAACCAAAATCTTTTGGCTGAGGTGCTAGGGATGGTTGTCAAGGTGTAGAGAATCTGAGGTGCCTATATAAGGTATAAGGAAATAGTAATGCAGATGTTATAACATGGGTTTTATACATACGGACACCAACAAATCATTTACTGTGGGATATTGTACTGGTCACTTCACTCAGGAAACAGTGGGGAAGTGGAGGGCAGGGGAAAACTCTCCTCTGAAGCCCAGTTTTGTTCCGCTGTTGGTTTCATCAGAGTTTCTTCTCCCAGATGACTGCTGCTGGCTGCTGCCAGCAATAAGGGAGGGGAGCAGAGGCAGTGCTGCTCCAAGGCGGCATGACAGATCCTCTCTTCCCGTATCAGTGTGGCAGAGAAGAAGGGAAGTATTTCTGCAGGGAAAGGAAACCAAGATGAATTTCCCTGGAGAGGAAAAGAGCACTAGAGGAATTCAGGATCACACAGGAAAAAGTGATGTAAGAGAAAAAGATAGGAAGCAAATCAACACAAAAAATACCCTACCACCAAAAAAAGCACCAGAAATTGGCTGGGATCCATTTCAGGAAATCACTAAAGCTGAGTAACTTTGTCACACACAGAAATACAAATCAAGGGAGGACACAAAAGATGACAGGGGAGCTCTGATACAGCCCCTTTCATCTATGGCGGACTCCAAAATGAACAGCTCTGCCACGCTGACCTCACATGCGGAGATGAACTTTACACATGCGAACAGTAGAGAGGCACAGTGAGAAACAGCTTTGGTTGTGAGATGAAACAGTCTGGAGCGTGCCAGACATTGCCCAGGGCTGCAGCAAAACTTTATGTCTCAGATTAAGCCTCAAATGGCAAATTTTGTGGCTGTCCCTCTGTTGGCGTAGCCCAGGGAAGACATTGTGCCTTGCAACTCTCTTCCTACCTCCCATCTTGGGGGTAACTCTTCTGCTACGGCATGTCAGTGTGTCTGTGATGTTAGGTGTCCTCCACCAGGCCTCGAAATGCAGCAGGTAGCAGTGTGAGGATTGTCTCTGTTTCTCCCGGACAGGGAACAATGTATTTCAGGGCAGAGCAGAGCCAGGGGCAAGAACTCTTACCAGGCCCTTGTGCCGGTTGAAACTGTGGACCTGGCCGGTGCTGCAGACGAATGGTGCAGTGTACACGTACCAAGTCTGGCATGTGAAGGATGTATGAGAGCCGCAGTGCATGTGGGGCAGAGCCGCTCCGCACAGCATGCCCAGTGCGTCCCAAATGTGCAATATTTACCGCACATATGCCGACCACTTGTGCAGAAGCCAGTGTTTCTTGGGCATGGTAAAGCCATGGCGAGTGTGCTGTGCCGACTGTCCATGCTCCCCTCGCCTTGGGCCACCCCTGACCCTGAGCAGGTAAGTCTGCTCTTTGCCTGCCCCACCAGCAAAAGACTCCTGCCCCATCAGCAAAAGCCCACCAGCCAGAGTACCGAGGAGGGAAGGTGGAGCCTTGTCCGTCTCTATCCTGGTGGCCTCCAGAGGAGGAGGAGGAGCCGGCAGCCCTGGGGAGCTGCTCCCAGGAGCAGGCGTCCAGGTAGGCTGAGCAGGGGAATGGGATGGGGCCGTGTCCCCGGCGCTGGATTGGAAACGCCAGCTATCTCCTGGCCAGCAATCCGTGGCAGGGAAATTTGTTCTGACAGCATAATGTTTGTGCCTGGAAGTAATAGCTAAAGGGAAGTGTGCTTGAGGAGAAGAAGCGTGCTTATTTCGGGACAGATTTTTGCATACGTTTTATTATCCATAGCTTATGCACGGTGAGGTTCGGTGTGGGGAATGAAGCCTCTTCACTACGTGGTATGCATTTTTCTAAAAGCTTTCCCATGAGAGGTTGCCTGTATTTAACACGCACTGACAGTAGCGCTTGATTTTGAGTTTGCCTAAAGAGCAGTTGCATGTACGCTCCTTCCCACCCCTACTCCTCCCACCCCCCCATTTCCTCCCGTTGTTCTTTTTCAGATCACTTGAAGGTTTTTTCCTGTTTATTATCCGGACATGCTGCGCACTGTGGGTTGATTTGACTGTCACATAAGGAATCTCCTACTGGGATCATTGATGCACTCCTTTCTTTTATATATACACACATATATATATATATATATATCAATGGTTCCTTGGCTATGGAAGAGAAATGTTGCTGATTAAACCAAAATTGGAATGAGCTACAGGTGTTAATGGGAGTTAAGTTTAATTACCCTTTCCCAGAAAGCTTGCAACAGTGTGATGGGTATAGTCATAAACAAAAATTCTCCTTAATTGACATAACAGGAAAGGTACTTCAGTGAGCAATTATGCTGATGTCCTGGACTGGCACATGTGTGTACCACAAATATATCTTGTACTTCCTGCAAAATTCTTTTAAGTAGCTATAAGGAAGACGTTCTTCTTTTTTCTTTTTTTTTCTTTTTTTTTTTTCCAGTGGTTCACAAAAACGAATCACTTACTTAAGGCTCTTTTTGAGGAAAACAATGGAACAAAACAATGCTTTTTGTACGACCTGCCAAAGCACAAAGGATGCATGGGATGTTTTCTTTCTTTGTTGTTTTTGTCAGCAGGAAGTTTTGTTGTTGGAAACGACTATAACATGCACTGTCCTCGCTCTACGTAATCACTGTCTAGTCTTGCAAGCCGGGTCTTGTTACTTGCCTCATCAAACTGGCACAGGCACTGTTCTGCTTCACTCTGTGGGCTTTGTTCAGTCCTGAGTGTCTGCACACTTATTCTCCATCCGGACTGATGCACAGTAAACAAACTTCAAGAGTCGGGTGGTCCAATGATTGCTGGGTTCGCGCAGGTCAGGGCCCATGGCTAGAATGCTGACTTTGTGAATTGCCTCCTTTTTTTTTTCCTTAGACGGCTTAAAATCGGAGTGCTGTACAGTGCAAACATCTTCGAAGTGTTTTCAGGTGTAAATATTCCTTTCCAAATCTCGACTTTGATGTGTTCAGGTCTGCTTTGTTTCCCTCTAGGTTAGTTGTAAGTTTGTAACAAAGAGCCAGATCCGACTGAGTAAATCACTTGTGGAAGTTAATTGTTCACAGTGAAAGCTGGTCTGGCTCATTTTGTCTCCGTCGCAGGAAGAGACAGAGGTGGTGTGCTGGATCTGCGTTCTAAACCAAGCATTGACGCGACTTTAATTTTGATCAGATGTCTCTCTTCAGGGCATTAAAGAAAACCTGCTCAGTAATCAAAAAGAGCCTCTTCTCTAGAGAAACGTAAGAAAAAAAAATTTAATGCATTTTACAGAAATAAAGTACTAATATAAAATTTCAGCTTTGTCAAATTTCTTTTGCAGGCTATCATAAAAGAAACTTACTTCTCCATATCTGGCAGTCACCAGAATCAAAGAATGATTTTTTTATTTTTTTTCCAAATTATTTGTAATGTCAGATATTGTATGATGGTAACTTTGTATTCCAATTGTTTTTATTCACTGCTGCTGTGTTTAGATTATGTTTGTGCCTTCTTTCCATCAAATGCTTTTCAGAATCAGTTATGTGCTTTGATTTCATTAAGTAACAATCTTCTTTTATTCTCTCCTTAGGACTGAAGCAGTGAGAATGGAAACCACAAAGATTAATATGTCCCGCGTCCCACTGGTTAACGGAGGCATTGACACTGCCATGCTTAAGGCACACAAACCCCGTGTGATGTCCAAAAGTGGTCACAGCAATGTGCGGATAGACAAAGTCGATGGCATTTACCTACTCTACCTTCAAGATTTGTGGACTACAGTTATAGACATGAAGTGGAGGTACAAACTCACCTTATTTGCTGCTACTTTTGTTATGACCTGGTTCCTCTTTGGAGTTATCTACTATGCCATTGCATTCCTTCATGGTGATTTAGAAATAAACAAGTTCACCCCAAAGCGTGAGCCATGTGTCAAGAACGTAGACTCTCTGACTGGGGCATTCCTCTTCTCCCTGGAGTCACAGACAACCATTGGCTATGGATTTCGTTTCATTACAGAGGAGTGTCCTCATGCCATTTTCTTACTTGTGGCCCAACTGGTCATCACCACCTTGATTGAAATCTTCATCACAGGTACCTTTCTGGCCAAAATTGCAAGACCTAAAAAAAGGGCAGAGACTATTAAATTCAGCCACTGTGCCGTCATTACTAAACACAATGGAGAACTTTGCCTAGTGATCAGAGTAGCAAATATGAGGAAGAGCCTTCTGATACAGTGTCAGCTGTCTGGGAAGCTTCTTCAAACATATGAAACCAAAGAAGGGGAGCGGATCCTGCTGAATCAAGCCAGTGTCAAGTTCAATGTTGACTCCTCTTCAGAGAGTCCATTTCTCATTTTGCCTTTAACCTTCTACCATATTTTGGACGAAAGCAGCCCTTTAAGAGATCTCACACCTCAAAATCTCAAGGAGAAGGACTTTGAGCTTGTGGTGCTCCTGAACGCCACGGTGGAGTCCACCAGCGCTGTCTGCCAAAGCAGGACTTCCTACATCCCCGAGGAGATCCACTGGGGCTACGAGTTCGTGCCTGTGGTTTCTCTCTCTCCAAATGGAAAGTACGTTGCGGATTTCAGTCAGTTTGAGAAGATTAGGAGAAGCACAGATTCCACTTTTTATAGTATGGACTCTGAAAAACAAAAACTAGAGGAGAAATACAGGCAGGAGGATCAAAGAGAAAGGGAACTGAGAACGATGTTGTTGCAGCAGAGCAATGTTTGACTGAATGGACAAACTATTCTGATTAATTCTTTTCGCAAACTGAAAAAACATAATCTCTGTGCTGTATGTCTGCTATGAAAACGGCAGTGAAGTCCTTTTCAGCAAATAGCTTTGGTGTATAGTAAACCTATCCCTTTGTTTGGCTGAGTTGTTAATCAAGTATTTTGTAATTAGGCAGGATTTCTTTGTTCATGATCGTGACTTAGCAAAGTTGGATTTGTATTAAGTCTCTGCCTTATACCACCACTAAAAGCAGACACACCACTTTCCGTTTGGAAAGTGAAACTGGATGCACTGTGCTGATTCCTTCAAATATTTATTTGACATGGTTTTACTGTGAACACGGATTCACAGAGACAGCACACCGTACTGCTAGAAGAAAATATGCTCCTTTAAAATATGTATATTTAAAATGTATATTCTCATACCAGGTATTGCCTTAGTGGGAATTCCTGGCACTGAAAGTAAATTGATTGGAGATACAAATGGTTGCATGTGGGAAGAGCCTGTAGGGAGGTTATAAACTCCTTCTTAAATCTTGAAGGAGGGTGACAGAGTAGTCGTGCTGGGTGGTGAGGAAGGGAGCTCCCCCTCTGTCTCTGCTACTCAGAGCTCGTTTTGTGATTGTTTTGTGATCACTCACTTTTTTAACCTCGTTAATGCCCGATTTATGTATAAAAGCAAAAAGGGGAGATAAGGGCAAGATACACAGAATCATTACAGTAATCAACTAAGGTTAAAGCTGGCTTTGAGACACCTGTTTTTATCCAATGTAAGTAGTTTGCAATAGCAGCATAACAATACATTTCTACAGATTGCTTGCTTTGCTATGGACCGTATTTAATTTTGGTTAAAAGAAAGCTGTATAATGTCTGTAGACAACATTTACTTTCTTTGGCAACCATAAAGGACAAGCATTCCTTTCATCCATTTCATTTTTGGTCTATTAAAACCATTCCATTAATAAAGGAATTTAATTTGAGCAGCTCCTGATCTCTTTGTGGCACGGGGAGAGGGTGTGGTACCTCGGAGAAAAAGCCGAGTGCTTGGCGTAGGCAGTTGCGTCCCGCACAGAACCCAGGGACTCCGCAGATCAGTACAGCGGTCAGGTTACGGGGAGCAAACCAGGTAGCAGTGGTGTCCACGTAGCATGCCTAGTATACATAACTCAGCTTTTTTAACGGGACTTAGAAATTATTTCTGACTCATATCACTTTGGCAGCTTTCTGAGTTCTAGAGATTTTGCTCCTCTAAAGCTTTGGCAAGGAAAAGCTGTATTAAGTACGAGTTTTGGGCCTGTGGGCCAGGTCTTGGCCTGAGAGCCACCAAGGCCTGTAGTGGTGAAAGGACTTTTGGCATCATTACAATTACTGTTTCTGTGCTTAGCTTCCCGGCACCGTGTGGCCTAGTGGAATGTAGTCCTGCAGTCTGCCATACAATACTCTATACAATAAATTAATCTAGCCTGGTGCCTAAAAAGGCACGCGGCAAGTTGAGCACAGAGATGCCCATGGCACCAAGAATGAATGTCAAGAAGAAGGGGGGGGTAGGAGGGTAGTAAGGGGGACCATGAGAGGCTTAAAACTGCTCATGTAAATGGTTAGCTCTTCTGTGTGAGAAGTCAGACATCCAAGTAATTGTCTGAAGAGAGAGATTCAAATTAATCGAAGAAGGCTCCCTACCCACTACAATACAAGCAAGGTTTCTCAAACCATTGTAATTACAGGGCCCACCTAGCATTTTTAAAATGAATTTCCAGGTGGTATTATGCTGTGTTGTCACACAGGTTTCATTTGCAACCACATATAGAGGATGTTAATGTTTAAATTATTAATTGTTAATTTTCAATTTTCCTTGACTTTAATCACTTGTTTCATTGCAAGGAAGCATGTATCCTCCATAAATTTTTGCAGTCAGTTTGTAGACCTGAGGTTCATGTCCTACAACTCAAAGAAAGAACAGTGTTTTGGGATGCTGAGGTGAAAGTGCACAGGTGTCTTAACCCTACTTCTGCCAAGCCTTAGCCTCTGTGTTTTGATAATCAGACATACACTCCAATTCTTTCTTATCTGGGTAAGTGCTCAGATCATTCCTTAAGTAATTGTCTGTGTATTGCCTATAAAAGAGCTTCACCAACAGCAGGTGAGCTGGTTCTTCTCCAGAAGTACCTGATGATGAACTGATCCCCTTCCTCCCATCCTCTTCCCATCCCTGGAAACAAAGACAGACATGTCAATTTGTATCCTTCAGGTGACCACTCCATTGATTTCAATAAACTTGTTATTGTACTTTCTTGCTTGTATCTTAAGAAATCCTAGGGCATTGAGCCCTGTAGGGTACACACGTGCCAAGTCCCAGTGGGCCTATGTGTTTCTTGAGTGTCAGATCTAGGAAGTCCTGCAGGTACCCAGCTGCAGCAATGTACTTGTGTGGGGACTTCTGTGGCAGCCATTTAGGAGCCTAGAGACCAGGCTGCTCCAGGCTTTGACAGCTGCTGATCAGTAATTTTTTAGGATCCTCACTTTGGGAGCTAAGCAAGTAGGTAGACACCTAAGTCCTTGTGTACATCAATACCAAGGTTCAGTCGCTATGTTCACTAGGCCATTCCAGTTGTTAGGTTATTCGGAAGAAAAAACACCATGAGCAAAAGCCTCGGAAAGAAAAAAAGCATCACAGAAATTATTTTGTCTGAAATTTCAGTCCTACAAGTCTTTAAAAAAAAAAAAAAAAAAAAAGAAAATAAAAGAAAAAGAAAACACTAGAAAACTTTGGCAAAGTCAAAGCAAACCTTCATCAGCTAGTGAGAGACTGTATACATAGTATTATATACTTACATTTGTATAATATAAAATGCATTGCTATTCATCCATTCCAGCTTCAGAACACAGTCTTACTCTGTAACAAGCTGTACTTTGCCTTCATGCTTTTGTGCAAGCACAACTTCCATTGCTTTATCTGCAAGTTAAGAAGAGTAGAAGTGGCCTTGGAGAAGCATGCTTAGCTGCAGAGTACTTAACTGCAGTGGAAAAATATCATGGCACGTGAATCTGATATGAATCACCAGCAAACCACAACCTCTCACTGCTTGTGGTAAGCTCTTCTGGTTGTGTAAACACAGCTATAGTGATTTACCTCGGCTGAGGACTGACAGGATGAAGAACCAGAAAGCAAAACTTCCATGGCCGTCCCAAATCTGCCTTACCCCTGAGTAAGGACTGTCCTGCCCATGTGGTGACTGAGGGTGTGCGAGCCTTCTTGTCTGCCGACTGCTTGTCCCAGGGGTGTTGGAGCAGAACATCCACAGTTCCAGCAGGTCAGGTCCCTGCACAGCTGGCAGCAGCCCCTTCTCACTCCTCTCCCTGCCCCACAAATGGAAGATACCACTTTGGGAACCACTGAGTTGGATGATTATACTAGTCTCTAAAATGTACTAACTTTACAAATAAATTTAAATTAAGTCTATATCTAAAGTTTCAGGAACTAAAGAAAGCAGTGGAGCCCCATGTCCCTGTGCGCACTACGTGCATGCGTATGTCCATCAAATAAATCCTTCATCCCAGTCACTAGATCATTCAGAAGGAAATAGCCATGGTAAATTAAAATCTACCTTTTAAAATTTACTGAGGAATATGACATATTTGTCTTTCTTCTATTCATGAGTTATCAGTGAGCAGAACATTTTTAGAGTAATTTTAATTATTTGGACTTGTACAGCACACAGCTGAATGGGAACTTATTTCAGCTCATGGACTGCTTCTGAACTATTTGCTTTGGCTTTGGCTTCAATACTTCATTATTCTTTTTTTCCTCTTTTTGATTTTTTTTTCTGTAGAGGTAGGTGATTGAAGAAGCATAGTTTCACTTCTGTTGCTTCCTTGGAATGATTTAGGAAGGGAAGAAAAGAACCCCCAGAGACTGCAGGCTGACTGTGCCAGACTCAGATCCACCATCCTTCACAAATGTTTCACTTCATCTTCCGAACCGATGACAATGCTTGGGGAAAGCCAAAAACTTGCCAGGGGAGCATAGTGGTCTCCAGAAAAATGTGGTTCTCTAATTTTCTGAATAGAGGTAGGAGGGCAAATAGCCATGAGGTCTAAAAGATACTGGGTGAGGGGATGCAGAATGGAAAAACAGAGAGAAAAAAAACCCCAATCATGCACACTCATACTGATCTGTATGACTGAACATTTGCCACTTCCATAGGATGCCAGGCTAAAAAAACCCCTACTCTCAGATTTGCTGAGATGACTCAAAGGACTGGGAAAAGTGAATGCAAGTTCTGTATTTGAGCAAAAGTTCCTGATGACTTCTGAATATGTTTGCTCAGTCTTAGTCTGATGACAGCCTGATCTTGAAAAAGAATGGGTAAGACCCTGTGATGACTATCAAATCCGTGATGGAGAGAAGCTTACAAAAAGCATAGTGTATGCTCTAGCTCTTGCTTATTCATTGCTAATATACTGTTTGGCTGCAAAGCAGTCATGTCCTGGTCACCCTCATGTTGTTGGGATTACATGAATAAAGGAATGTTACCCTGACTTGCCTGCTCAGCTTTCAGCAGTTACTCTCTGCAAATATTAGATTACCAGAACAGAGCCCTTTTAATGCAATAGGTACTGATTGAACATCCTGTACACAAATGGCTTGAAAGAGCTTTTGGAGTATTTCCAGGATGTCATGTATTCCCTCAGCAGAGACTGTTCAGAGCTGCCCTGTCCTGCATTAGCACACATTACACACAGCAAAATAACATAATTCCGCAAGTAGCACAACATACATACGCTTTTTGTATCTCCTCTTAACAATAAATTCCACAATGGTCACTGTGCACCTCACCATATTGCATGACCATTAAATTCATTCCTTACTATGCCCTGTAAATGTTTATCAAGACCAAATATGACATGATGACTGACATTAGTGATACTGAGAGGAGGAAAGTGTTTAAGGACATAGGATTTATGACTCTGACAGACACATTGGCATGAGTCTTTCATAGCAAACAAAGACTGTACTGCTCTACCTGCCTGCTTCTGTCCTGTGCCCAAGATCAGCATCCTCAGGACCAACAGCAGAATGGAGCATTGCCTGGCACTACCGAGGCTCCGGTTGAGATACAAATGTATGGCAGGCTCTGCTGAAACCAAAACCAGCTCATGGAAGTAAGTTGGTGCTAAGATCCTGCACTGTGGAGGTGCAAGACGTGCGTTTTGTTCTTCTGACTTTCATGCAGAGCAAAAGTGCCCGATGGGGGCAGCAACATAAAGATGTCTTTGGCCACCCTCACTGTATACCTACTCTCTCTTGGGAACACACCAGCCTCAAACTACAAAGTGGTGAGTCTGAGTTGCTATACATTCAAAAGGGCTGAGGTGTCTGAGGAAGACTTATCAGAGGTCAGATGGCTCCAGTACTCATTAATGGCTTTTGCAGTACAAATTGTTCACCTCCCATAGACCTATTTCAATGTCTTTTCCCTTCTACTGCTCATATTAAGCATCTAATTATCTGAAGCTGGTTAGGATCATAATTTATTTATCTTTCCTTCGCAACAAAGATATATACTTAAATCATAAGCAGAGTAAGATTTCACTTAACAGCTGCGGTTAAACAACAATTTTCAAGTTAGGGAATTATTATTCATTCTTTACCCAATGAAATTGGTAAAATGGTCTGTGAAATGTACCCTTTGCTGTGCTCCAAAATAAGAAATATCTCAAAATAAATATCAAAGTCCAAGATCTGGAACAAATTAGGTGATTCATGCTAAATGGCCAATCTTGCTAGTTATTGGAAAAAACCAGATTGTTATTTTCAGAAAAAAGTATCATAAATGCTATCCTGATGGAAGACAAAGTGTGGAAAGAACAGTATATACCATAGTAGCCTATGAAAGATGCTTGTTGTAAGTCAGGATAGTTTTTCATTGTAAAGCTGCAGATGTATAGCTGCTTTCCTGTGAGAAGCAAAGGTTTAGGCTATGTTCATTTCCCAAAGCATGACCAACTCATGTGACAGAATCACTCACTTCAGTCTCAGAGTGGTACCATCAGGTGTCAGGGGAAGGTCAGAATGGAGGTTAAGCGTAATTCCTAATGAGATCCCCATGTTTCTTCCTCCCTCCCTCTCTCCTCTGCTCTATTCCATGAATTCATTTTGAGAGGATCTGTTCTGTACACCAAGTGCCCTGAAATAGCAATGAATAACAAATGGCATCCCTACAAGTTCTGTATAAACATGAAGCATCTCTAAAAGCTGCAAACTTGGGTGCATATTATGACAGTGCATGTCTGGCAAAAAAATAGGGAAAATGCTTACCAAAAGACAGGCAAGAAAAAGAGGAACAGATAAATACCTTCTTTAAGTGTGTAGCACTTCAGAAGTGAGACTTGCTTTCCTCTTCAAGTTGCACCTAAGTATAAGGCAAGTTGTTTTTCTTTTCTAGAAAATTGCCCTAAACCCATATTTTGACTTATATCTGGGTGAGTATGATAGCTGATCTTTTCTCCACTTTTCAACCAAAGTGCTTGAAAGCTAGCAGACACTCAAACCTGATGTTTCCAAAACCAGAAATGGTTGAGTCTTCCAGCTGATACATTGAAAAAAGTTTACTCAGCTGTAAAATGTCAATTAATGAAACACTGATTGCTTTATTCTGGCAATTTTATTTACACTAACCTCACAAACATGGGCAAATGTTTTGTCCTGAGAGGAAATAAGAAAGCTGAATTTATTCCCTGATAGACTTCTGCCATTCCCCTGTTCTACAGAAAAAATGAGAGTTTGTCTGCACATGGAGTTATTCCAGCGCAATCATTTAACAACTCCAAGTAACTCAGTCCAGAGTGATAGTACACGTGGACGCTGTGAGACTGGAATGTGGGTGTCATTCTCTGCACCAACTTCACTGACTTTCATGACCGATCCCATCAGAAATAAAAAAGAAATAATCACATCGCCACATGACTTGCTCCATTTTACCACTCTCCCACTTTAAATTTACAGCTTCTCTTATTCCAGATGCATTTATTTGCATGTGCAGACAAGCCCCAGACTGCGAGGAATGGCTCCAGTTTCGCTCATGGAAGTGGTCCTTCCCAGGAATTCTTGCTGGGTGTTAATGTCACTGAAATCCAGAGGCCAAATTCTTGGCTCCACAGTTCCCCTTTCTGCAGCAGCCTGGCGTTGCAAAGAGGCCGTAAAGCTGATCCAAGAAGCCAGCTGAACCTTTTCTCTGGCGCAGAGAGAAGCATCGTCAAGAGCAGGCTATTTCCACTGGAAAAATGAGCCTCACTTTGTTCAAGAAATGAATGTACTGTAATGAAATTTTACAACCCTCATAATAAGCCCATTATCAAGATTGTGACAAAACATGAAAAAGCTTTAAACTTCTAGTAGTTTCATGCTAACCCAGAAGGATTGTAGCCAGCTGTAATTCTGTTTTGTGAAGATCGGTTGGTGTTAGATACAGGTTTGTTTAAACATTATATTTTACAGCCATACATTTGGCTTTTTAGCTGGAATTTGAACTTAGACTTCATTGCTAATCCATGGTCAGTGATTGAACTGGTATTTCACAAGTTCATCTGTGGACTTTTATATTCTGAAAATGTCTATTTTAAACCTGCAATCTGATATCACCATCCCATTACCAAGTATCCATGTCATACCTGAATACAGCTGCTAAATAATAGTAACTCTGCCTATTTTGCTTTTGCTCATCTTTAGAGGAGGAAGTCCGATAGTGCTTTATTAAAGCAATCAGCGTGATTTACCGTCATTCCTCTCCATAGCTGGGAAGCTGTGGCACAGAATACAAAAACAGCAAGGGTAACCCAGCAGGTCAAAGCTGGAGATGTCAATACCAGGTGTCAAAGCTGGAGACCTGATTTTTAGTTTAGTGAGGTTGCAATACGGTCACATTAGGCACGTAAATATTTTTAATACATTTGATGCTACCTGAGAAGTGGATGTGTCAGATTTTCTATCTCATCCTCCTGTCATCCAAGAGATAGTTCAAATTCACACTGATGTTTGTCCATTGAGATAAACACGGCTGTTACTGGCACAGTTTTTGTTCTCCTCAGTTTTCTTGGTCAGCCTGTGCTGCCATTCCTGCCTGTGAGGACAGCCGCTCTGGTTATTCCTCTGTGTGTCTGCTCTGTCTCTGTCTCTCCATGGCCGCCTTCTCTCACAAACATTTGTTGTGCTGAGATGGACAAGTAAAAATCCATTTACTCCCTCAGTCTCTCAATAGGAAAGGTGGAGTGCCACTGCTGAGACCTGTGGCTCGATCTAAAGGCCCAGGGCAGACAGGACACAGGTCTGACTGAGGGTCACCCAGGTGATGCATCCTGAGCCTGTCCAGAGATGCCATCTGAGGCACCCCACCAAGTCATTGGGAAGCAGAGCCTATGAAGAGCTTCATGTTTCATTGGACTTTCTCTGCATTTCTTTAGTTATGTGATGACTGGAGTCACTGCATTGCTTACATGTAGCTTCTCTACCCAGGTTGGACAGTATTTGACAAGAGCACGCTCTGCAACTTAACGCTACTAACTGGTGGTTAAAATGCATGATCTTGCTCTCCGTCATCCTTCTCCTACCTAACTTCTGCCAGAGAGCTTTCTTGGGAAAATTATGTTCACAGCTAGGTTTAGAGAACAGACAGCTGGTGCAGGGCAAGAATATGTTAGCTTATAACCACATCTTTTCCGATGAAGCTTCATCTAAAATAGCTTCATTTTTCAGGCAGTTACTGAGCGATTTGAGGGGGTGATGGAATAACAAGCTAGAAGGAATTAAACTGCAAACAAACTGAGGGGCTGGGCACTAAGTGGAAATATTCTAAATGTGAAGAGACCAGCTCCAAATGCAGGCTTGAGTTACAGAAATAGAGTATTTGCTGCTAGGGATGCATTTTCAGTCCCACTCCCAGATCAGTACGTGTCACAACACTGAATACGTATGTACATGGTGATCTGCAGTATAACTTACTCAGTTGCTGGCAAAACACATGGTACACCAGACATGATCCAAAGTCCCTTGAAGTCAAGGGCCCTTTCCATTGACTTCAAAGGACTCTGGATCCGTGCTGCAGGGATGGCGAGCCAAGCTCACCAGTGGAACAAATGATGACAACTCCATGGAAGCCAATGTAACTCTGCTTGTGCCAACAGTGAATCTGGCCTATAAACTTTGTTCTGCAGCAATCAGAGGCTGCATAATTCATTCAGTGGTTTGGAAGGTAATTAAATTTTCATGGCCATCAACGTATCGGCCATGTTATGTACCAATTACATTTTGACTATATGAAATAGTTCTTTTCCATAATCATTTATTTAAATGCTCCCTCTGTTGTTGTTGTTGTTGAAGCAGTCATGGTTTGCTCACTCTCCTTATCTAAAATGCTGCTTCATCTTTGAAGCCTTCCTTTTCATGCAGTGGCAATGTAATAAAATTGATTGTATGATTTTGAGTCTGGTTTTCATTTACTGGACTGTTGATAGAGGAGAAATGAAATCACATGACTTGTAAAAAAGCAGAGCGGAAATAACTCTGGACATTACTAGATCTAGTAAATGTAGCAGTAATTCTGAGCTGGCTCAATACTGGCCATTTTCAGTTTAGGCATTTGAATTCAGAGGAGACCTTCAAAGCATTGCATTTTGTCTTCTTTTTACTAGGTCTTGGTGATAAATCCTTTACTCCGTGATACATGCAAGAGAGTCATGTAGACTGTAATGGCAACATTTATGATCGCAAGACCACACAGACAAAAATAATAAATAGGAGACCATATGGAGGAGGGCCTGATATTTATTCCCCTTTCTGTTGTTTTATTTAAGTCCATAGGCTGATTACTAGTTTTATTGGATTTGTTCATGTCAGGAACCTGAAAAATGACCATTATCTGTGTATTGTGGCAACTGAAATGCTCCACAGATTTCCATCCCTTTCTGGCCAGCTGAATGGATAGCCTTAATCCAGATAACAGATGTCAAGTGGGGTATAACTTTTTATGAACATATAAAACGTATATGAAAAAAAATATACATTACATGTTGGCAAGGGGAGACAGTGAATGGAATCAGGGCCCCAACAGCACATACAAGCCTTATGTTAATATCAGTCTGGGCAGGAGGAATTTTGTGGTAGTGGAGAAAAATAGCACTTACAGGGAAGCAAAGGGATATTGCACGATGTCATTCTTGTTTGTTCATTTGTCCTTATGAGCACCACCAGTGACCAATGAGGAGGAAAAACCCTATTAAAAATGCTTATTGCACCTGCCTCCTTCTTCAGTTTCGAGATTTCTTCCCCTTTGGGCAGACAACAGCTCCATAAATAGTTAATCTGGCATTTGGCACATCTGAGGGATCTGTGGTGGAGGAAGGAACAAATTAGTGATGGGTGGAAATCTCTGGTAATGCCAATAAAAAGGTAGCCCAATTACTTTTCGTAAACATGATCATCAGTAAGCCAGTAACAATTTAGCAGCCGTATAAGGAGCTATGCTAGAGTGATTAGGTTTAATTAATACACAGTCATTTTTCAGAAAGAAATGATTCAGCCTGGTGATTTCTTATTCGTGTCTTCATGAAGGGGAAGGTGGATGCTCCAGTGTGGCTTTGCATCATTTCCTCTGCTTCCCGTTGTTTGCGCAGGAGCGAGGCCTCGATTGTGTCCGGGGTATTGTACTGCCTGGAACTGAGCTCGCTAGAACACCAGAATGACAAATGCTTCTCTTTCAAAAGTGGCAATGCTTTCAGCCTATTAAGAGTCTTCACAGTTGCATTTGTAGTAATAAGGGTCTCTCCTGGAAAGGTTTTAGATCTGGGAGATTCTTAATTCAGGGTAAAATCTGTCTCACATTTCACCTATGTGGTAGACCACTCTGTCAACATTTGTGTCACCCATGAGGTAAGCACCTACACGGACAAGCTACCATGAGGCGGATTTTGCGTGATGGTCACTTCTTCAGGAGCGCAAAGCACAGGAACAAATGGGTGGGGATGGTTCGGACATTGTACTAAATGTCAAATGTAATTTAAAGCATTCTACTGAAGGTGGACACCTATGTTTCCCTGAATATAGGTTGGGATAGGAGTAGTGACATAATCTTGCCTGCAGTCTTCTGCTGGCTGACATCACGTGGGTGACATAAGCCCTACAAGCACATTTTGGTCTGCGTGACCTGGTGGCTAGGTGCACATGTGGGGTCTTGCTACTGGCCCCTCCATTTCACAATCCAATGATGGCATTAAACAGCCAGCTCGAGCCTTCACCTCTTAAACCACAATCAGTTCTCCACTAGTCTTGTTATTTCGCTCCAAGGGCAAGCATTACATCATACTGGCTTTGACAACAGCAGTAATCAGTTTTTGGGCTGAATGCAGCTCTCACAAGCCTTTCTAACAGCAGTTTGATGAGGCTGGTGAAGTCTCATCTGCTTCAGAAAAGCCCCCCAAGCACAAAGCAGCGTTGGGAAATATTTTTCGTGCCTGTGACGAGTCGGTTGGAATTTCTAATCTGCAGCTTCCCCACAGCTGCAGGCACCCCTCCAAAATGGGTCTGTCTTGAGGTATTTATAACGTGTCTGTCACCAGGGTAGCCAAGCACCACATGGAAACGCGGCACCCAGGTTTGCAGCTGATGCAGCTCGTCATCGTTTTGTCTCTCTCCCAGGTTCCCCTCCCTGGCACGCTTCCCACGGCATTCACTCTGAAAGAGCTTGTTACAAACGTTCGCTCCTCCGAAAGCTCCCTCATGGCAATGGTGGGCAAGCCTGGCACCTGCTGCCCTGCAGTGCAGCATCCCCTCCACAGAGAAATGGCTTTTAGACAGGGCTTTAATTTTCCTGTTCAAGAGTTTGGGCTAGCATGCAACAGACTTTGAATGCTGCAGTGAACAGCCACATTTAGCTAAATAGAATTTATACTAGCTCTTCAGACTTCTTCTGAATTAACTTTCAGTGTCTACCTCTACTGAACTTGCCAGGTGAATATTTTGCAAGGATCACAAGCCAATGTAGAGCATTGCACTTGGTCCTACAAAGCCATGAACTGTTTTCCCCTCTAATCTCCTTTCTGAGCCATTCTGAAGGTACTTCAACCTGAACTAACTATCTAATAGCCTGATCAGTCATTTCCTTTTCATTCTGCCTGCAGTTTTCATCCCTTCTTTGTGTTCTGCCCAATATTTACTCGTAGGAGAGTAATCTTATCTGAAGGATGAAGTTTCTGCTCTTCCAAGTAAATGCAGCTTGGACTGCTAGTAAATTATCTGTAAAGTAGCTGATAAAGGAAAATCACTCCCAAGCAGTTCTGGTCTGATCCAGATCTGAAGCCAAGGTAAAGACCTGGGACTCCAGAAAGCAGCCAAGGAATTCGAACATTTGTGCTGTCTAACTGGAATATATGTCTGAAACATTTCCGAGGCAAACTCACCCAGTGCTTCCCAAACAAACTCCACCACTGGGTTTCATACATGCTTGCATGTCTGCGGTTTGACAGTTTTGCAAAATAAGTTTGGAAAAAACCACTCTAAGTGGCATTTGGGTTACAAACGGCTGAGAATTCAGGTAACAGGCTTTCCTGAGCAGTGAGACAGCCCTGTGCCCACCCAACCAGTCACTCAGCCTGCCTAGTAGGGCTCAGGTACCGGGACTCACTGAGCTTCAGGGCCTGGGTAAGGCTTTTGTGTAAACCCTCTGAACAGGACAGAGTTTTTACCCGCTTTGAAAAGTTTTCTCCACTTTGGTGGATGTTCACCGGGCAAATTCTCTTAGAGGCGTACAATGCAAAGGATGGGAATCTTAGACAGAAATTGTTAACGCTCCCTTTCTTTTTTCCTCCCTCAGATTTCAAACCTGGAGAATACAGATCTGCAGTGGGCTAGCAGCAGCTCCCCTAGTGCTCCCTGCTAGCTCTGCCTCTTGCATATTTGCTGAACCCTGTAGTTACAGAAGGTTACAGACACAGAGCAGATTCTGCCATCGATTTCCCATGTTTTCCCTAGAGAGCAGCCTCATTGACTTCCAAGGTATTACCCACAAAGCAAACAACTGTTTCCACTCATCTGGCTCTCAATAGCCATGTTACGTGCTTGCTTTGCCCACACGCTGCTCCACAGAGACTATCGCAAACCATGGAAAATTCCAAAATTTGCCTTTGGAATTCCTGCGTGTTTTGAACGGGTGAAGGGGCTGGGTCTGCATCCAGATTAAGTTTAGATTTGGTTTGTGGCTCGAACCTGACCCTGGACTAGAGTTCATACTCATAATTGAGGAGTGGAAAACTCATGGATTCATCTGATGAGGATTCTTACCAAAACAGCTGCTATCGTTGGATTTAGGGCACACATGAAGCAGAGCAGGACATAAAGTATCCCCTTAGCATCCACTGATTTCCATGGTATGACCAGAAGATTCAAACCCTAAAACCAGCCTATGTGAGCCTTATGATTTTCAGATTCTTACGCTGAACTGTATCCACTGAAGCAAGTTTGCTTGTGGGGATCAAAGTCCTGGATATTCGAAAGATACTGTGACTTCTAACATCATAGGACTGGGCTTTGTCCTAAACTAGCTGGGGGGAGTGTACCTCCACTGCTATGGCTGTGGAGCTGAGTATATTTGCTGCACTGGCCAGGGCAAGGGGATTGGGCTAAGGGAGGGCTAAGGGACATGTGCCAGCTGGCAGATTCATACCATAAATATGCATTGCTGTTTACTCTTTGAACTTGATTCTCTGGTATCAGGGCTTAATAGAAGATGCTTATCATCAGAGTTTTTTATTCATTTCTGGGACACCTCCTTCCCCAACATCTTACAACACTGCATCTGACAACTCGCTCAAAAAGAAGGTGAGGTCTTCGAAACTGCGGAGAGTAGCATCTCTCTTAGCTTATAGAAGAAACACACTTTTTAGCAGGAACAACACAACGTGTCCAGACCAGAAGAGTCAGATCAAATATGCGTCAGATCCTCCTAGCTGATGTGCTTCTGTACCCCTAGAAACAAATCTGTTTGCTCTTTTATCAGTGCAGCACACAGCACCAGTTTTCCATTCATTCCATTGCTGATCCAAAAGGGAAAGAAGCCAAACCTTTCACTTTTCCACTGTTGTTAAAGCACAAGCATTTTATTTGGAGACTCTGAGAACATAATTATTTAAAGTCTTAAATGAGATTTCTGTGCTGCCAAAGATACCCATTCAGAAACCGCAAATCAGGCCACTAGAAATCTTAAGACTGGCATAAACATCATGAGACCTTAAAACCCAAGAAAATATGGATTATTTCCTTCTTTTTTTTTTTTTCTGTTTATCTCTTTCCCTCTTTCTTTTTCTCTTCCTCTCTTTCCCTTTCTCCTTCTCCCCCTCTTCTACCTCTCTCCTGCTCTCCACTTCTCTTCCTCCAGGAGTAATATTTTAAAGCTTTTCTCGGGACCATTAGAAGTAGGGAAACTTGTTTTTCATTGGAAGCTGAGACTCAGCTGTAACCACCTGACTCTAAGACATGAAGTTTTCAGAAAAACTCAAATATTGGGAGACTTCTAGTGCCATTATAAGAACCTGCCACATTGACCTGCCATAGGAGCTCCACATAACCAAGACAACTAGTAAAGTTTTTACAGGCATAGAAGCTCGGCTGCATGCTGTTTGTTTCCCTTCTTTTTGGTTCATATCTGGTGACAGCAATTTCATGGCTACTTTTATTACTGTTTATTGTCTGTATTAGAGTAACACCTATGGCCCCTGGCCAAACTCAGGGTACTCATACACTCTATGAGAAGCAGCCGTTAACCTCAGAAGCTACAGCCTTAAAGGACAAGATGAACAAAGGGAGGAAGAAATGAGAGATCATCTCTCCCTCCCCCCTTCACAGACAGACACTGTGCGGCACGGCGAGATGGAGTGGCTTTCCCACGCTATCTCAGGAAGTCCATGGCAGAGCTCAAAACTGAACCTAGACTCTGACTTCCAGGAGACTGCCTTATTTGCAAAGCCTTCCTTTCAACCAAAAGCTAAAGAAATGAGAGCAGTAACACTCCGGCAGCAACCTGAGGCAAGCCACTACCAGATGAACTGTCATCAGGTTCCGCTTTGCCTCCCCCACCAGCTGCCACTGCCTGTGCAGGAGAGGCACCCACGGTGGTTGGAGTCCCTCTTGGGGCAAGGGGGGGTCCTTGTTTGGGTGTCCCCAGGTGCCGAAGAGCGTGTTTCTGCAGCACAGACCCTGGCAGGTGACCTGTGACCTGAGGGTGACTTCAGGACTTGTCCTGACGCACAGCACGGGGAGGCAGCAGCGGTGCCGATGCACAGTGTGACCTGCCGTGCTGGGTCTCCCCCATCCTCCCAAGGGCTCCCTGCACCGTCCGAGGTGATGCCAGGCTGCTGGCTCTCAGGTGGCTCATTTTGGTCCAAAAGGAAAGGAAAACATGAACAGTTTCACTTATTGTAGCATGACAGGAACAAAGGAACAAAGTACACTATTCTTGAAAGTCAACACATTACGGAGAAATATCTCAGAGCTGGCAGGAATATTACTTTGATAAAAAAAATTGGTTTGCTGGTAAACTTCCTCTATTTTAAGGAATCTGACTGACCTTATCAGAAGACAGGCTGGGAGTGCTGAATTACCTTCCACATACCTGGAAAACTATCTAATGTAAATAAATTTTATGACTCCCAACTATATATTATTAGGTAATAAACTTAATGACTTTATGAAGGTTATTAAGAGAATCCGTATAAACTGTATCAGCATCCAGGAATAGCTGTTGCATGTTTTAATTTAAAGGAGTCTCTGGAAAAAATAAACAGGGAAGTAACCTACCAGTTTTCTGTGGAAGGTGATTTAAGGTTATATCAACAGACAGTAAGCAGTGCTGTTGGGTTCAGAGGTCTTGTCTCCAGTGCATTGAAAATTATGTATTGGTGGAGCTTGGGATCAAAAGGAGATTGATTACAGAACTTAAAAGCCTTTCTGGGGGGAGGTAAAAGGATGGGTAAGCACAAGCAAGGGACAAGTTTGCTTTTGCAAAGGAAGGAGGTAGGATGCGCCTCTCCAGGAGCAGGGAAGAGCCAAGCCTCAGGAAGGGGCTAGAATCAGGTTTTCTGGTTTTTCTTTTCTCTGAAGTGGATTTGATTTGAGTAAAAGTCATTGGCTCTGAAGATTGTGCCTGCTGCTGACCACGACCCTCAGTGCCCTGGCGGGACTGAAGTCAGAGTGGCTGACATAAACAAGCCCAGCTGGCTGGAGGGATGTGGGCAATGCAGAAATGCGTTGAACTGCAGCTGGCAGTGCCTGGGGACCTGGAGAGACCTGGGGGATGCCTCCCCCAGCACAGGGAGGACTGGGGGGGCAGAGCATGGGACAGGGGTTCGGAGACTGTGTGGATCTCTCTGGGTCAGAGAGGTCGGTTGTTTGCTAACTCTGGCAGCAATGGAGCTGTACTGAAAAATATTCCTATTCCAGGTGCATCTCATGGGCCAAAGCGTGGTCCCTGTTGCCCTGCACCCAGACACGGACCTGCCCCTGCCATGGCAGCTCCGGGGGCTGGGCTGTCCCCGTCAACACGGCAGCTATGGCTGGGCCTTGGCAGCCGCACGGCTTCGCCCACTCCTCCTCTCCTCGCCACCATCCCAGGCACAAGCTACTGCCATCACCAGTCACAGGGCTCTCTGTCTTGAAAGAGGAGAGAAGGTTTGCTGTTTACTTTGGAAGGCTTTTACAACCCCTTTTGTTATTGCAGATCACACACAAAGGACAATCTTTGTCAGTTTTTCTCTGATCCCTACTCAGATATTTTTCCAGGGCTGATACTAATCTTGCTGGCTGCAAATGCAGGTACCCTTTCCTTCCTGCTCTGCTCTCTCCTTTCCCATGGTTACCCAAGTAAAATAAATTATTTACAACAGAATTTGTCTTTGGAGCATTGTTCAATTTAGTCAGAAGGCTCCTGTTTAAAGGCCAGGTCATGCTGCTTTGTGGACATACTCCCTGGACTTTGATAGGAGCTACAATAATGTCATCTGGTTTTACTATGGGCAGTAAAATGGGCAGATACTTTAAAAGCCAGTTTTGATTCTCCTAGAAAGGCTCTGCAGGAGTGGGCATGGGCCAGCTGATGGAGGACAACACATCTTGCATGCACACATGAAAAAAAAGGTCTCTGATCCAGAGCACCCTGAGCCTTCTCTGAAATGCACAGAGCTCATGGGTGAGCAACCCACTGGCTGCACCAGGCAGTGGTTCAGCCCCATACAGGGGTGTAAATGCACAGGCTGCTTTTGTTAGCTTTTTTTCCTCTGCTGAAGGTGGCACTGCGCAGCTGGGCTGGCCTGGTAGGAATTGCCTCAAGGACCTGGTGCAGATCACACACCATCCCAGGCTGATCTCTGTGAACACCATCTCTGTGTTGTTTCATGGCTTTCAAAGACTGGAATGGCCCAGGAAAAAAGTGAAAAACAATTGCTGCATCTGCAGCAATTTCATGATGTGTCCTAGACCTCCAGTATCACAGAGGCTTTGTCATTGTAGTTCCCCATTCAAGAGGAGGGTTATTCCACCCCATAAGCTCACCTTTTCCCTTTCTGTCCTCACAGAGCACTGACATTTCCCAGAGGAGCATTAGGCCAACAAAAAATGCCAGATTGCTGTCTTTTCTTTAACATTTACATATTATTCAACAGATCTTTGAGGTGTCCCAATGATGTATAAGCATTGTTGTTCTTTAGATCAGATGGGCAGGTATAACCAAGGGAAAAGCACAATTTCTGACCCACTACTAAAGTGGAGGGTGAAGGTGGTTCTGGTTGGCCAAGGGCAGCGGTTAGAAGAGTTTGCAGCTCTACTGCAGCCGCTTGGGGTTCAATCTGCAGAACTGCAGCAGATTCATTTAGCCTGCAGCTCCAGGGAGGTCCCAGGTCCTCCATGTCTGTTAAGTAATGCTAGATGGTACCAATAAACAGCACTGTTGGTCAACACCCATTGTCTAGGAACTGCCATTCTTTTCTGACATGGCCATTTGCACTCCCTTGGATTCCTCACTTATCACGCAGACCACAGCAAAACCGTAAAGCCATCAGCCCATGGGAACACTAACTGCAAGAGAAAGCTGTGGCAGCTCTGCTTTGCAATACCGGCTGCCACAGACATGCCATGGGACTGAGCCCAGCATTTCTGAAAACCTGCCTCAAGCTTTGAGGTGGAGAATGACTTTGCCGCTGCCAATAACTTCCACCCATAAATTTAATATTCTTCCGTTCAGGAGAAAAGGTTGCTTTGAAAGCTGGTCCTGGACCATGAAATCATCTGCCCGCAGAAACTGTCGGTAATCTCAGCCCTTGTCACCCTCTAATACACATACACAGAAGAATGAGAATAATAAAAAAAAGTGCATCCTAAAAACCTTGAAAGCAATAAATCAAACACAACATTGTACAAGTAATTTTTCCTCTGGGAAAGGAAAACCAAACCACACGCACCATATGCTAATCATGTGATATAACGTACTACTGGAATCACGTACAGCTCCTGGGAAGACAAAAGCAGTATAATTAAAAAAACCCCAAACTATGGACAGTAGAACAGCCTGAACAGCACTGTTCACTAAATTCACAGAGCCATTTCCATTAAGCTGAAGTAGAGGATGGGTGAGATGCACAGAGAGGCATTTCTGGTGATTTTTTTCCTCCAGAGTGGAATCAAACCTTTGATCAATAGGAAAAGCTAATTACGAGGGCTGCGGAGGGCATGGATGAGAAGCAAGTCTCTCTCTCTCTCACACACACACACACACAGAAAAACACGTGGTCTTTGAAGCAGAAGTTAAAATAAAAAATCCCACAGGGCTCATGCCCCCCCTGAGGCTCAGTGTAGCGTGGGCACCAGCAGGACGGAGGGCTCAGGGATGATAGCTTCCTGCTCCACCAAGGCAACAGGATGAGTCCCAGCACGGCCCCGTGCATGCCCTGCGCTCGAATAATGTCACTGCTGCAGCCACTGAGCCCTCCCATTTCCTTCAGCGAATAAACACCTCTGCTTCCTCTTGATTCTCCCAACAGATATTTGGCGACCGAGCTTCTCAATTTCCTCATGAGGGATGAAGAAAAGTCTAGGTTTTTCCCAGTTGCGCAAATCCCCCCGATTATAACCTTGGCATGCATCAAGAAATTATTTCCTCTTTCATCAGTGAAACCTTTGCACAAGCCTCCCCCGGCTCCTGAGCTGGCAGGAAAGACACTGTTGGATTCACATTGGCTCAAGAGAGGGCACAGCATGCTATGGGCCAGCGCAGCCTCATCGGTGATTAAATGTAAGCAGCGGGAGGACATTTCTTGGCTTTTACGCCATTCACACTCTTGATGGCTCAATGCCGATTTGTTGCGGCCCACCTTCACTCACCTCTGCTCCCTTCTCCAAAAGAGTTGGACAGCAGAGACATTGCCAAGGCCTTTGCCATACCAAACCTAGAGCATTATGCCAGTAAAGCAGCTTGAAGGACAAGTGTGATTACTTTTTTCAGAAGGTAGGCAAGGTAATGGTCGCAATCTGCTAGTAGAAATCACTATAACTCATGAGCACATTTCTTCCCTTCAGCTTAAACAGGTCGTGCAGTCCTTGTGCAAGGAAGTAGTTCATCGTCTCATTTCCCTCTCTTTCCAGGCAGTGATGGGCATGTCAGCCCTCTAACCATTACTCTGTTTTCAGCGTGTTCATCTCTGGTATAGGACTCAGCCTTCAGGGATGTGACACTGCTATGACAACGGTGTTACTGGGTTAGGCACCTGTGGTTTTCTTTCTGGCCCCTCACCGTGTCGCAGAGTGAGAGCGGGATTCCACTTTATGAATAGCAAGGACAGGATGCTGTGCAGTTTTTAGCCTTTTGTGTATTGAATCCATGTTCTGCACAATGGCATGTTTCAGAGCTAATAGTCCCTCAGGAGGAAAACACACCGGAGGAAGCATTTCCTGCTGTGGGCAGTTGACAGCTGGTGTTGAAAAAGGGCTTCTCGAGTGATGGAGAGGAGGAGGTTATTTTGGGGAAGTTTTGGTAACATTATTTTACTCTTCTTGTCAACAGCATCGATGGTTACCATGACACAAGTACAGTGACAGATCAAAGGGAAAAAATGATGGTAGTTAAGGACCTCAGGTCAGTATGCATGTCCCACCACGCAAACACAGGTATCTCCACTCAACTCTTGTCATCCTCAGATAGGGCCAACTGTCCCTCACCTGACAATCATGTTTTCTGAGCAAGGATGGAGATGATGAGCACAGACATGCCACAAATCCTCATTTATATAATACCATGCATGGACTATGTCTCTGAAGAGCTGTGATAGTTGGGGGGAGGTTGCAGTAACAATGCACAAGAAAGAGTACAGGGTGAAGTCAAGCTATTTCAGTGGTTCAGTCAGGTCTTAACAGAGCAGGGATTTCATGAGCCATATTTTCTGCAATGAGACAAGGACAAGTGGGAATATAAGGGTCAAGATTAGGACAATTCTGGTGAAGATCTGAAAAGACAGGACCATTTCAGCTGGTAGTGGGGGTCTGAGAGGAAGAAACGAAGGAGGGGTCAAAGAAACTCATTCACTGAGCTCTGAGGCCAGCAGAATTGCAACAGCCAGAGTTGCAGAGGCCAGTCAGCTGGGAAATCTGATAGACGTAGAAAGAAATACTTGTTTCTGCTAACTAATAGCAAAATGTTTTATTACACTGAGCAAACCAAAAGGGAATGCATCTATTGCAATTACATATTTCTAGCCAGTCACTACCTGCACAAAACCTGTGGCACAGCTTAGCCTGGCTGTAACATAATTTGGTTTTGGGAGAAGAAATTTGAAATAAAGGTGATATAAATATGAAGAAAACATCAGTTTGGACAATCATACAGTTTTCATGAGTGGAACTGGATGAAACCATTTTGAACAAAAGGGTTTAAATCAGAAAAATATCTGTTTTAAATGACCAAATATTTTGGTGAATTTCTATCAAATTCATTGAACTACTTCAACCAGAAAGGGCTGAGAAGACAATGGTTAACCAACAAAATATTTATATTCAAGACTCTCAAATGGAAATATTTGGTTTTTCTGCTTTAAAATTGAGTGTAGCTTTCAAAAATATATCTCTCTATAAATATATCTTTATGATTAAGGCAGGTGGGCAAGTGTTTATCTCTGAAGTAATTTATTTGCAGTTTGGGGCAGCTTTACTGGAGATGTAAAAGGAGGTTGCAGAGCTCCTTCTCAAACCGCCTGGCATGTCACGCGCCACATATTACAGGACAGCTGCACAGTCTCCTTTTGTCCATCCATCCCTGGCATCGTGACTGTCATCACTTCTCATAGATTCAGCTGACACAATGAACTTGACAACACAGATGAGCTTGTCCTTTGTGTTGCTGCTTGGTCTCGTCTATGACTAGTCCAGTATGTTCCTCATGTTAGACTACCATTCCCCATATATATCATTTCCCCGTAGCACCATTGCTGAAGCAAGGCTGGTTGCCTTTTCTCCTTTTCTTCGTAACACTTCCGTTATTATAAAAGGGTTATGCAGGCTTGGGAGAGGGGAAAAAAAAAAAGAAAACGGCAGCAAGCTGGATGTTTACTTAATTGTTGGTCAAGAGTTGGCTCCCATGGAAATGTTGGCTGAAGGCAATGCTGTGAAGTGTAGTCCCTTCTACGAGAGTGCCAAAAAACCAAGGGGCAGGTGGCAGTTCTTGAACAATAGTCAATTACACTTTTTAGGCAAATATTTGCTCATGTGTCCAGACAATAATGTCTTGTGGAAATGTGTTTGCACAATGTCCTTGACAAAGGCTCGTCTATTAACCTGGACACAATCGGGTACAGCTCTGGAACAGTGTTTAACATATGAACTTCTCAGTTCAAGCAACAACAAAACATCATGCATCCAACACTGAACAAAACAATCACCCCAAATTACCTTCATAAGGGGGAAAAAAAAAAGCCTCTTGAAGAGGATTTACTTTTAGCCTATCAAAGCACCCAACGTGAACGCGTGGGCTGGGATCTGTGACTCAGTTCCTACAATTTCAGTGTGCTTCTAGTATAGCCTTGGCCAGGTCACTCAAGAATGGAGTTTCAAAAGCCCTTGCGGGGTGCCTACGTTGTGCCGTGCTGTGCTGCTGCAAGCGAGCTTTGCCTGTGCTCAGTGCTGCTGGGGGCCCAGCAGTTGTCTCAACATGACACTGCCTCCAAGCTCACATGCCGAGACCCCCGTGAGTAGCTGGTTTTGCTTGGCCCCACGATGATCATGCACACATGACCTCCACTTGCCCCATGCCCAGGCAGGGGAGGAGTCTGCCTGAGAGCTGTTGAGGATCATTCTCGTTCCTTCTCAACCTGGACGTGGGTAGAAAGTCTGAAGGACGAGGCCTATCACAGATCAGCAGCATCTTCTTCTGGGGAGCTGGTGCCACTGATTCCAGCCCTCTCTTGGGGATGGCAGGGACAGCAGAGCCTCATTTTCAGTCCGTAAAGGGAGTTTTGGGTGGTGTATGGTGTACGACAGTGTACCACTGTATTGCTAGTAGTCATAGTCCTAAGCAAACAATAGTTTAGTCCAATAGTGCCCAAACTTGGAATGGGGACTGCTGAGGGGCAGTTGTTGGACTAGAGGTAGACAAAGTTCTGCTGAATTTTCTATATTTCTCTCTGGTTTTGGGGTTACACAAAATGAATGGTCTGTATTGGGGGTGGCAGCCAAAAGCATTTGGGAATTGTTAGTATAGTGCTTTGGGTTGTAAATAATCATTCACAAGCTGCTCCTCTTCCCCTCCTGTGAATTCCTCCATGTGTACCAGTATTTTCTGAATGTTTTGGCTGAAAACGTTCCAGCCTCCGCTTTGCACACCACATGTTCACCTCATCTTAATGGTGATTCAGTATCCACGAGGTGTGTGAGTCACCTCAGGGATGTGGGATTGTTTCTTATTCCCTGACTGACGTGTGGGCACTTATACATGGGAAAACATAATATTTGCTATAGACAGTAAACAAATAAAGGAACTAAAGAGCAACAAACACAGTAGTGGCTGAATGTTTGGCAGAATTTGTGCTAAAACTGATGAAAGTGACAGAATTCTTGAAGTTCTGCCTGGACATTATTGAAAAACATAGAACCTGTTCCCCTAGTGTCAAGTTCATTACAGGAGTAGCTGCATGAATTTGTGAGGCTTCTGCTAATGAAGGAGGTAAGGCAAGATAAGCAAATGGTTACCTGCTCACCTCAAAACAGAATCCAGGAGACACAGCAAAATAACTTGCCTTGTTTGTTCATAGAAAATATTTCTGAGCCAATTGTTTAGGTTTTGTCCCTCTTGATGAATGATAAAAAAAAATCTCAAATTCCTGCTGCAGCATTCCTGACAGTGAAATCACACTTGTAACCATTTTATTGTGATCATTATCTTACACCTCTTTCCCTCCCCAAGCTTATTATTTTCCTGTATCATTTCAATGCTTGTTTTCCATAAGCTTTGAAAACTCAAGCTTTGAAAAACTCTTTCGCATGCTAAAAGAAACTTTGTTCTTCTGGGAAGCTAAGCTCAGGTTTACATTGCAAGGACCACAGAAAGAGACTTTTAAGGAACAACAGTTATGGTGGATTGTGCTGAAAGCCTTACTCAGTTATTGTAATGTATCACATTTTCTTCCTTTTCAGTTCTTCATTAATTATAAAGCAATGCCTGAATTGGAGGCACCTTTTGCTCTTTCATGACATCCCAGTTTTGATCACTATATGCATATAACTGAAGAAGGGTCTAATAAAAATAGGTAAGTACCAAACACCAGGACAGGTTTAAACTGCATTCAGAATATTTCTTGGGGTAGTGGGAAGGTGATCAAAACTGCTGAAGTTGCTCAAGATCACAGAGTTCAGTAAATTACAGTAGGATTTCATGTGCCTAATCCACAGCATCATGAAGGAAATCCTCCCAGAAGTCTTTCTTCTGACCTCCAGTATGCTGCCGGCACGTATGTTGATGAAAAGAAAATCATCTATTCAGAAGAGGAAAAAATCACGCCTTGAACAACCATACTCAACAGCTTCTGAAGAAGTAACTAAAATATATCCTCTGTTAATTACCGCTCTGCAGAAGACATATTTAACAGCATGATTACAAAAATCAGGGAATATACAAAGGCAAAAAATATTCATTCCCTTGGGCCAAAAGCTGCTTGCAGTTACACCCAAGAAACCACATTAAAGCCTTCTGCCTGCGAGGTGCCAAGCCATCCTCAAAGCACCGAATCCCATTTGCTGCCGTTGACATCAGCGAGCGCCCACGGCTCCCCGTGGCAGCTCAGCACTTGCCAGATGAAGCACCGATGCCCTGGTCTGGCAGCGCACATACACACATGCCGAATTCTGCTCCCACGGCCGGCCCCGCCAGTGTCACCACGAGCTGGACACATGCTTATGGGCTGCGGGGAAAGAGTCCCCGCAGCAGAGCTAGACTCAATCCAGTGCCTATTTTGGCGCTAGAGGTGAGCTCCTGGCCTTTTGGGGGTGATTAATTTTGGTAATTAGCTTTGCTTCTTCTGTAATCTCTGGGCAACGGTGCTGTTAATGAAAGCGAGCGAAGGAGAAGCGGAACTGGGGTGAGAGCGGGCTGGCAGAGCTGCAGACAGCTGAGCACCTCTCTGCGCCCTGGCCCCAAACCACAGGGCTCCTCCAGACCCCGGCGCCTCTTGAGCGGAGGCTGACAAACATGCACCGTCCTGCCAAACCCCGGGACGGGCCTGAAAAGTGCTCCAAACGGGGTCTCCGGCAGAGAGGGCATTGCTCTAATCCACCGCACCATCTAGTGTCAGGACATTTTAAAACACTCCGTTCCCCCATGCCCACGCGTTTTGCTCTATAGCATCCTAAATATAGAGTCTTTACGCAGTGCGTTTCCACAACCAGGGTCTGCTTTGTAAAGTTTTGGGTGTTGTTTTTTGGTTTGGGGTTTTTTGTGGTATTTTTTTTTTGTGTGTGTGTGTGTGGTTTTGGTTTTGGTTTTTTTGTTGTTTTGTTTTGTTTTGTTTTGTTTTTGTTTTTGTTTTTGTCCAAGGTCTCCTAAGTTTATAAAAGGCAGCAAACTGAAGCAAACTCCAGAAGGCCTATGGGTGAATCCAGCCTGGAGCAGTCCTCTCCTCTGAGACTGTGTTACCACTTCACTATTTCATTAGGAGTTGTGCTGTAACAGTGCGTGGCAATTTGTAGATACTGAACAGACCGGCTTTCTACCCAAAGACATGAATAGCAGAAGTGTATTGCTAAGCACAACAAAAGGAGTGGGCAATGCAAGAAGCGGGACATACAGATCATGCTTCACACTGTTAAAATAGGGTAACGCTCAGCAACAGTAATGTGTTCAATAGACACCTCCAAGCTTATGTACTTACAATAACATCTGCATTGCAAGGACCTCACCTTCCCCAGGTCTATCACATGGGCTCTTCAGCTCAGGGGTAAGTACAGTCTTCAGACTGCCCTTCACACTTGGGTTTTCAATCATGCTTTAGTGGCAGTAACATGCAGAGGAAAAAAGCATCTTTCCGGCTGCTAGCAGTAGGAATCACTGTATGCTAACCTCTGGTCCAAAAAAAGTTGGAAGCACGTGGGAATCAGACTTCTATCTTTCAGGAGACACCAGCATTTGCAAAACAAAGACCTTCTTGCAAGAAGCGTCAGCTGCTGAACTTGCTATTGCTAATGAATATTACTTGCTCCGGCAATTGTGGGACCCAATAGTCCTTGGAGGCTGCTGAGCTGCCCAGGAAGGTGAGTCACTCTGACAAGGTGCTCCCTTCATTTTTAAATGCAATGAGGCAGCACTTTCAGCTTTGGTGTTCTGCAGTCTTTAGAAACTCTTCATCTGCATGCTTTAACTTCTTTTCATTTAGAGAGCTAGGTTCCTACCATTTTCTTTAATGAAAAGAAAAATTCCAGCTATTAAGGTGACAGCTCTATTAGAGATGTTAATGAATACAAAAAAGTCCATTATCTTGGAATGGGGATTGTTTTTAAGGCAAAAACCTAATAGGTTTCACTGACAGATAAAAAGCTTTCTTCAATATGTTATAAAAATTGCAAGGAAAAATAATCTCGCTAAAAGTTATTTTCATTAGTTTTATTCTTTTAATCATGAAAATATTTCTATAATTATCATTATGTAGAAGCATTTGCATTCAAAAAAACCTTAAAAATGTGGCCTAATTTACCAGACAGACTCTCTATTCATAGGTTTATGGGCTGTGTTGCTCAAATGAAAAAATAATTAACTTCTCAGTAAAAGTCCTAATGATGTCAATTTTGCTACAGCAGATAGTGTCAGCATACAAGAAGATTAATTCCAATATCGCACATTTGGTTTTCTCATTGCCCTGGAAATAAACCACAGCAGGTACATAGGGAGGATATTTTCATCCTACCAAAAGACAACCCCCTCCTGCCACGTACTCTGAGCAGGTGGCAACTCATTTTTCACTCTGCTGTTCTTGCCCATCACCTAAAGCCCGTTAGGGTCTGCCCTGGGGAGGTGGTGGCCGAATGCTCCGGAGGGACCATCCCTCTGTTATGGGAGGCGAGGCACGGGCACCCCAGTGGAGGGCCCTGGTGGCTTTTTTCACAGATGTAAAAATATTCAGGATGCTGAGTGGTTCACTTTTGGTGAATCCTAGTGCCATCTTTTGGGGGAAATAGGAATATGCCTTGACCGGTGAATATGCCCTGACACATTTCAGGAGAGCAGCTCTGGTTGTCCTGCTGCTGGCGCCTGGCTCCCAGGGGAGCGGGGTGTCCCTGGGGCTGATGTCCCTGCAGGGCAGGTCTGGAGGTGCAAGGTCTCCTGGGTCCCTTGCTGTTGCGGCAGCTTGAGGAGACAAACTAGGGCTGGCTTTCATGAACAGGACCACAGCCCCGGACAAGTGGGACGGTGTGGCATTCAACAGTGGCTACGGGGCGGGGGGGCACAGCCAGCACTGCCGCAGGGGGTGAGCACTGGGCTGGGGACCACTTGTCCTTGGGGTGAGCACACTGCCACCCACACCACAGGGAACTGCTGAGGGGATGGGAAACATGCAGGCTCTTCCCAGAAGGAACAGCAGGATTGCACCTGCGGTGTGGTACAGCTGTAGCGTAAAGTCAGTCCCGGGCAGCAGAGGAGGGACAGCACAGTCTGCAGTACCTTTCCAGCCCATGCTGCCTTCACGTCCCTCTCCCCCACACCTCCATCTCTCCTTTGGCTGGCCTGGGGAGACCAAGCTCAGCATGTTGGCCTACTCCAGGTTGGGGAAAAGGGCACAACCCAGACCTTCAAACAGAAACTTCAGGGACCATCTGAAATAGAGGGCATCCAAAAATGTCCTGTGCCTTCAGCTCTTGCCAGTCACCCAGCTGTAGCCCAGGAGGAAAGACATGAGGGGAGAGGGCAAAGAGACTGAATATGATGTGTGTCACAAAACATAGCCCTCAATGCCGGTTATAAACCACTGGGCAAAACCCTGCTTGTCACTCAGTACTACTGAGCACTGGTGTGGGAATGACGAGATCATGGGGAGACTTTACCAGGGAGCGTTATGGGCATGGAAACTACGCGCACGCACACACACGCAGTCTTCTGCTGACATCTGAGGGAAGCCCTGACCCACGCCTGAGGGTGTCCAGCCCTCCCTCCTCGGCTGCAGGGAGAGACATGGGCAGGCGGGGGACACCGTGGGCTGCTCGGTGGATCGCTGCCTGCAAAAGCCCCAACCCCTCAGGTTCGTGCCCCAGGAGGAACCCCACCATAGGAGGAGCACAGTGGCCATGCAGGATGAGAAAGCAGGAGGTTTTGACTTGGCATCCCTCTGCCCCAGCACCCCTTGACATAGGCTGCACCGGTAGCTTACAAAGCTTTTGTCCACAGCCCAGAGATGCTGAAAACGCTGGGGCTGCCGGCATGGCTCTGTCAGTGGGTTTGGTCCCAACATGGCAGCCCACCCTGTCCACTGCTCTGCAGGAGCACAGCCAGGGGAGCCCTGCCCCAGCTGTCCAGCCTGGGCACGCTGCTGCCAGTAACACGTGGGTTTCAAATTCGCTTACCAGTTCCTGTATTTTTTAAAACAGATTTTTTTGTTTTTCTTGCTAAAGAGAAGAAGAATGCCCCATGCCTTGCACATGCACAGCTCTGTGAGCAGCCTTGCCTGTAGGGCCTGATGAGTCGGGGTGTGCAGCTGCCACTGGAGCCATGGTTTCCTGATCTCAAAGCCTGAGCTAAGTGACAGGAGGAGTCGCAGGAGCTGACTCAGTCACTGTGTAACATGAGGCAGGGTCAAAGTGGAGGCATGAAGTATTTGCAGGCTGAGCCCAGCGTGCACTCCTGTACTTACTTCAACAGTCAAGCAAACCATACCACTCCTTGACACTGTTCAGGTCACCTCTTTCTATAGCAGGTGCAAGGGACTAAGCCTGAGAGTCTCCAGGAGCCTAATTATAAGGCTAATTGCATAAACCATGCAAGGCCCAGCGGGTGTATGGGAGCACTGCTCCTTCCCGGGAGGCCTGTCAATTCTTGATATGGTTCACAATGAACCACAACCCTGCCCAGAGCACTCAACCGTCAGACAATGCCACAAGTACGCAGACCTTCCTTAGTGCCTCATATTACATTATTATTCAGGAAACTCATTAGCACCTTCACAGCCTGCGAGAGTGCTTCTCTCTACAGATGCTCCATAGCCTTGAAATAGGTGACTGCCCAGACACTTGCTGGCTGATACTACCCTGAAGCCCTCAGAGGCCCCAGCAGCCCCACAGAAGGGGTTAGAAAATGCATGGGTATTTTTCGTTGAGGTCCAGGAGCCATAAGGCCCCTATTTCTGACTGTGTGGGAGAGCTTGCTTGGGAACAGAAGGACACATTTACACAACAAGATGCAGGTGTCAGATCAAGACTGTAGACTTCATAGTCAAGGGTACTCAAACACAGTCCCAAATCTACATCATTGTCCAGCTGTTTTTCTTTTCAAGACCACCCCAAGCCCCACCATGGGGACATAAAGCTATCAAACACAGTTTGAAAAGTGCTTTGGTGAACTACTTTTTCTTTAACGGTGAACATTTTGTATGGTGGCATTTTACCCCCTGATGGCTGCCTTTGCTGGAGGGTGGGTCACCCCCAGGGCTATGCACTCATCTCCAAGTCCTTTCAAACGAATGTGACTTTGTTAAAAGACAAAGCACCAGGGAAGGATTTCTGGAACATCTGAGAGACATCTGAGAGACTGAAGGATACAAATCCCATTGCAAGTCTATCAGATTTGAGGGCCTAAACTACTTTGGGTCTTTTGGAAACCTCATCATTAGTCAACTAACTACATTTTTCCAGGTATTCTGACTAAATAAAGCTGCTCTACCTCTTCCAGGTTTTCTACATTTATGTCGTATTGTGTGAAAATTGAAGTAAAAGGCATGTTAGACCCCAATGACTCTTTACAACATAATTATAATTACACTAAAGCCCACCAGACATTTTTGAGTAATAGATGACTGAGCTACAACCCAAATGTCTCAGCTTTTAGCCAAAGCAGGGAAATGGAGATGCAACAGTTACTAGGAACACCTACAATGTCTCAGCTCAAAACCTATTCCAGTAGGTACAGTGGAACATCAAAAATGATAAAGTTGTGACTGGTTTCCCACCTTATGACTGCTACGCTAAAACCTTTCACCATGATCTTCATCTAGTAGGAACAGAAGAGCATATTGGATTTGGCACATAGCAGGAGACACACACTGTATGCATGAAACTTTACTGGTTTTTGGTATACAATTAAAATAACAAGAGTGAACAAAGCCGTTTACAGAGTGCTAAGCCAGCATTTTATACAGCTTATGACAAAACAACAGAGATGTATCGTCTGATGCTTTTATACAGAGTGGAATGATTTATTACATACTGTACATTTAGCATTATAATACATTTAATTGTTGAGGTAAGTGGTTAAAGAAATGAAAAATGCTGGATAGCTCATTTTGTATAGCACTCATCAGTGATTGGAACTGGATATTACATTCCCAGTGCAAATTACCAGCATTGGCAAGGCTATTTTACAGCTGTTCAGTGTGCTGCCTACATTGTAATGAAGTCGTGACATGAAATGTTTGTGGAAATGGTAATGAAATGTTAGCTGAAAATATACTAAAGTGGTAAGTGTAGAAAGAGAAATGAAGTATAACATTTACAAATTCCACCATCTCCTTGGCTCAGGCGGCTTCAGCTGTTACTTCACCCCAGACGTGCTAACCTGCCTCCTCCTACCAAACTGCACATCACAGTCGCTCTCCAGCATCTCCTTTGGGCTCAGTACTTCGAATTAAACCTGACCTTATCTTCTTTTTAAGGCTTTTTTGGTTCTCTTGAACCTCTAAATTTTCTAGGGTCTATGGTCTCCTTCCACTTGCACCTCTCTTTCTATTAACCTCTTGATATCCAGTTGCTGTTTCCTTCCCCACATCTGTCAGATCCATCTTTCACTTTCCATGCCTATACAGGAAAATAATGTGTTTGGGTTTCCCCAGGTATTGAAGCCTTCGTGGCAGCCCCTGACCACATGCAATTCCCCTTTCCCTAAGGGGCAGGGGAGGTTGAGCTAAGTCAACCTCCTTGATTGCTGCCTTCACTTTGTCAGCCCATGTTTTGATCCTCTGGTTGGCTCTCTGTTTACTGACAACTCAGATCTGGTCTCATGTCATTCTCATCAAATCTTGTCTAACACTTACCACTGAGTAATTCTTACAAGAATGTCTTTAAGGTCCACTTATATCCTCTTCCATAAATTGCTAATAAGCGGGCAAGTGTCATGACACTTTGCTACCGCCTCTGACAGCACTTCATAACTCTTTTTCTTCTTCTTTCCCTCTTGATTTTGGCCTCCTCCTCCTATTTTTCCTTCCCCTTTCCAAGCCCAACTGATAATAGCTTTTTCATTTCCATGCATCCTTGGTTTTATGCCCCTTTTCCTGCCACCTCCTTCACTTCAATCTTCCAGGAACAGCCAAGGTAACAACCTTTATTTTCACAACTGTTTTAAGGACCAAGCCCTGCTCTGCTCCAAAGGCTGTGTGCCACTTGCTTTAGTCCTAATTTTCCCTCTTTTCTTTGGAAACTCATGGTGGGAGGTTTACGACTTGCTTACAACCATACCGAGCCATTTACAACTTTTCCATAGCTGTAACCATCAGGGAAACAGCAGACACTTCAGTTCCTTGGGGAGTCAGGCTGTGAGCTGTCTATCTATGTGAGGATATGAGCCCATTGCAATGTCCAAGCACCTTCTACATGTTTCCTGGATTTATCCTCAGAGCATGTTAGCAGAAAAAAACAATCCCATCTTCCTTCCTTGAAGAAAGAGCTGAAATGGAAAATGTTCAGCTAGTCTTGGTAGTAAATACAGCTTCTTCCAGCATTTATTAGTCTTGTGTATTTAAAGATATGAACACTTAAAAGCAACATCTGTTAGTCATGATCTGTATTTACCACATCCAGCACAATAGGATCCGACTCATGACTGGGTCACCTGAATGCCATTCTCATCCCAGGAGACTGAAACATATTGATGTAGCAGTGTTTCTGGGAAAGAGACAGCATGGGGTGATTTTTCAAGCATAAACCAAATGAATATTTTTACTTTCCTTTTTTTCTTTTCTTCCCCTTGTATTTTGAATACAGTAATGCAGGTCAACATACCCCTCCTCAACCCACAAGGGAAAAGGGACATTATTTCAAAAATTGACCATTTCAGTGGTCAGTGCTGTTGCAGATGTTCTGGAGAGCTACACAATCCCTCCAGCTCTTCTCCAGGAGGGTGCAGGAAGGTGGTCTTTGAAGTCCTGTACCGCTCCTGGCAGTCCTGCGCTCATGTCTCAGGTGGCCAAGGGGTCTACATGGCTGGTTTTCCGATACAAACTGGCAATTTTGCAAAAATATATGAATGAATTGAGTGAAAGATGAGTCTAAAACTGAAAATTTGTCTTTCATGTCCTCTCAGGATTGCTTTGAAACCTAAAAGGACCATGGCAACCATTTAGCCCAAATGCCTGTGCCTGTTCTAAGTACTGTGTATCCATTTTCTGCAGAGCAGCTTTCAAGTTTCCATTGGAGAAGAATGACACCTTCATCATGAAGAAAATCAGAAAAGTATAGGCACTTTTTTGGCAACATTACTCATGATTATCTGCTATTACGCAGCAACACGCTGCTGGGTGCTCTGTGGATGTGCATTTTCTGCCTGAAGCAGCTTTCAGCCTGGCCGGGACACAGACAGAAGAGGGACAAAATAAACACTGCACAGTTGGGCGAGATGAGCTGGTGGAATTAGTGCAGCAAGTTCACAACAATAGTTTGGAAAAACCTTCCTAGTGGTCTGTTGGTGGAGAGATCTGAGGAAGGGAGGTTTTTCAGTTCATGAGAAAGAAACAGCTCCAAACAAAGAAGAACATGGAAGTCCATTCAGAGCTGAAGGGTGAAGGGTCTTTTAGCTGGTCAAAGAAGACCTTTCAGCCAGGTGAGGCTAGAAGCACATTAGCTGCTTGACTGAGGAGAGTGGCACAGACTCCAGTGGAAAGGAGGTGGCAATCAGAGAAGTCATAGATAGAAATGGTTTAGACAGCAGGAGACATCAGGCCTGCCCGTGTGCAGAAACAGAAAAAAATTTATAAAAAAAAAAAAAAAAAAGAAAGGAAAAAAAAAAAGGCCCATTAACAATTATCAGAGAAGAAGAGGGATAGGTTTGTGAAGTGGAATATGTCTAAGCTTGGCTAACATCCAGTCAAAGGGAGCATGATAACAAACTACAAATATTTGGAAAGCTGTAAACATTGAGGCAGGCTAGGAACTCTGGAGTGTGATGCATGGGGAGCGTAATCAGAAGAAATTGCAAAATACAAAAATATCAGGAAAACAAAAAAAAATCCCCACATTAACAATGAGATGTATTTGCCTCTGTGTTAAGGGAATGGGTAGAAATACCCTGGTGCTGAGACCTTTTCAAATGAGAAGGTTAAGGAACCATCAGTAAGTATACAATAGAAAATAGTTCCGTAATAGTGAGGGGGGTAGATGGGATTTCCCAATTAGACTTTCTCACTACTTCTAGGATTATGCACAGAAAACTATTCTGCCCCTTACTCTTTTACAAAACATATATGGCCCAATATTCAGGTACACAACCCAAGAAATTCTCTGAACCTGATTTTGAGAAGTCCTCATTCCACTGAGTTAAAAGGACATCTCAGGGCAATTCCTAGTCTAACCAGCCTGGCTGTTTTATTTAGTTTTCTTGAAAACATGTACCTTTTGAAACAATGATGGCCATTACATTTTGAAACAATATTCCACATTCCAGTTGGCCTAATATCCTCATTAACCAGCTCACCAAGTAGTGCCCCTTCTTCAAGCAAGATGGGTCATGCATCTGATGTAGTCTTAGCTGCCAGTGCCTTGAAGGAGCAGTCACACTGCTCAAGGGGCAGCAGTAGGATCCAAGCCACTTTGGAGGTTGCAGATGAAGCCTGGAAACAAGCAGGGAGCCAGGACAGCCTTCTGAGCAGCTTCACGTGCTTCCTGAAAATGGCGTGGCTTACCCAGACTTCATTTTCATGTTTTCTCTTGCTGAAATCCTGGTGTGACCCACTTGTGTGGTCTGCACGGAGGTCAAGATGTAACCAGGAGGTGAGAGGCATGCAGTGCATAGCCAAGAGCTTCATCCTTGACCAGATGTGTGTATATGCAGTTGTCATTATGGAAGGAGGGCCATAGGGCTAATTAACCACAGGGGAGGCTTCGTGGACTCCTTAGGCCTTGCCTCCCTCAGTGTAATGCCAAGTACTGAGGGGTGGCCTCATCTGGACCCTAAGGACTGCAAACTCTTAGGTGAGCTCTGATGAGGAAAGGATCTCTGAACAGCCCAACACAGCAGGGAATGTGACAACTCCAGTGAGGGCCAAAAAAAAGAAGAAATACCTTTACCAAGAAAGCACAAGGGAGGTCTGTTTTTTCCACCAGGTGTTGCTGACATGTAACTGTTACCTGTCACTCATGAAAGGGCTTGTCTTGCTGATGGTCAGCAAGGTCCCAACCAAGCCCAAGGACTAGCCACAGTCCACTATGAACCTCCCTGGTAGCACCTAATCTCCTCAACACAGGCCCCAAAGGCAGGCAGGATCTGCTGTGAAGGTATCTGAAGGCTCCCTCCACTGACCAGACAGGGAACTAAGCGCTTGTGTTGCATCAGGATTGCTTCAGGAGGCAGTTAAAATTCAGGCATGAGTTAACTGAATCCTTTGGATAGCTGAGGTGCCATTCTCACTTACCGGCAACCTAGGTAAGCAGCGACTATTCTCAGGGCCATTCCCCTGATGCGACCAAAACTTGAGAATATGGCACAGAAAAAGATCATGGGATCATTAAGCATATAATATAATGTAGAGTGTTTTTTTTACCTTGCTTTAATGCATCTGTAATTAAAAATTTATTTTAAAATTAGATCTTAGCTGGTGTAAGAAACAGCCTGAGCAAGAAGGTTTTGCTGAAGAAAGTCTAAATCATGGATAATACCTGTGTTTTTGTGGGCAGTTTAAAAAGCATGTCCTAACCTCTGTTGATCTTCCCTTAAGACTCACAATACAAGTGCTGTAAAATACATCCTTCAAAGGGATTGTTTTTATGTACACACTAAACCCAATTTAATATCAGGGGAAATATATTGATCAAGAATGGTGAAAGTTGAGCTTCCTAGGTTTAGTTTTAAAACTTTTCTCAGCACCACTTCCCATGTTACAGTGTAGCTTCTCAGACAGATGGGTATTTTTGGTGAAAGATAAGCACACACGTATATCTCTAAATTTCAGGAAATATAAAGCTTCTACTTTCAGAGGAGTCCTCAGAGTGCTGTAATAAGGTATGAGATGACTGACAACTGACTTTAAAAGAAGTCCTAATTTAAACAAAGGGCCAAAGTTATCAACGTGCCCAACTTGTACAAATGTGGACTCATCAGGGCCATGTTGTCCATGATTCCAGGTGCTTAAATGGCAAACAGACGGCACGTTCAGCCAAGGTCTTGGGGTCTGGCTGAGCCTCATGTGAATGTCTCTCACAGTATGGATGCAGAGATGCTCAGCTTTCCTGAGCGTTTTGGCTGTACTGGGCCCATCCTTTGTCATGGTCTGAACTGAGAACCAGCCCCTAAAACTCTGGCCTCACTCCCGTCTTTCTGGCTCCAAGTAGCAGGGCCAGATTGGGTATCAGGCAGTGAGTAGCAGAGACACTACCTTGGGTTCACCACCTGTTTTGGCTCTGCCAGTGCCCTGGGACACTGGCCTGGCCTTAGCCCTCCAACAGGAAGACCCTCATGGGGTGGCTGCTGCCCCTGGGGTAGGGAGGCCCTGCAAGTAGCAGAGTGACCCGTCCCAGTGCAGCAGCAGTAGGCTTTCTCCATCCTTCACTTTCCTCTTCATCCTCAGGGTTGCAAAATCCAGGTTTTCCAAGGCTCCCGGAAAGCTGTGAGCTGGTCGTGTGGAAAGGTGTAGCTCTAAGACAGATGTTCTGGACTGGTTCACCAGTGAGTTACTCATGGCCTACTGTAGGATTTTGTTCTTCATTATGAGGGGTCTCCATCAAGCCATCTGCTGTGACTTCATCCCTGTCCCAGGATTCGATCCCTTTCTTTTAATATCAGGATGTTGTTCCCATTGCACATGATAGCAGCCAGGCAACACAATCTGGAAATCCTGCAGGCAGCTCTGTCAGTGCTGGGGATGCTTTGGAGGCCTCCAGGCATGACCTTGCCAATCTAAACAAAGACGGTTGTTTAATCTGGATTTTTAAGTGTTTGATTAAAAGGTGGTTCAATAATACACTTACCGTTTTTTGAGTTGGAAGTGCACATGAAGTAGATATAGCAAGCATCTGTAGATTTATTTCCACTGAAAGGCAAACTATTATTCTCATAGTCAGCACATAGGTGTGCCTTCCATAACTTTCTAAAATCGTGAGTGACTAACCTTTTCCACGAGTTCCGTTTTTCTAACCTTTCCTTGAGTTTTTATTTTTTAAGAGATTTAGACTTACAGTGCTTATTTCCCAAACGGTCACAAGGCTTATGATGCCACTGCTCAGGTCTCAAACATTAGTAATATAATCCTGTGCTTATAAACTGCCACCAAGAAACCCATAACACAGGAATCTGGCAAGTAGGCTCCCATTCCACAGCACCAATTAATGCTCCACAAAACGGATATGCAGAACATTTGCTATAAAACCTGAAATCACACCCATTTTGTCTGAAAAAGAGACAAAAGGACAGAAAAAAAGAGGGATACAGTTGGAGGTCTAAGCTGACTGGGGTCTTTGCAGTAAACACTCCCTGCAGGGGAGAGGCACTCATAAATGTCAGTGCTGATTTTCCAGACCAGTTCTGCAGCTGGTGTTGCGAAAAAATGGAGTCATGCCATTAGGCACCAGATGCAGTTTTGGGGCCTGGGGTACAGTGCGGGAAGCCTCTAAATCTAGAAGAGAAAAAAACATCCTGCCCTTTGTAAACAGCCAGGATGGACTGCAATGACAAATTAATAAGCTGCCATACAATCTATTCTAAAGGGAGGAATAATGGAAATTATTCATTATTCACTTTATTTACTAATAATGATACAGTATGTATTAATAGCAAGGGGGTATGGTAATTTGACATATGACTCATATGAAAATACATCTAGGCTGAGATTATGCTGCATAATCAGATGGCAACAAAAGAATTTCTGGGTATCAGTATTCTTCCTTAGAGGCCTCCTTTAGACTTAATTTTCAATCTTGGCCATGATGTTGTCAAAGAATTGGGCATGGTTGCAATCTCTGGGCAAAAAGGAGCTCAGGACAGGAATGGCAAGGCACTGTTAAAGAAGGGCTGCAAGTATTTTAGCAGAACTGTCTGGAAAAGACGATACACAGCACCTGTCTACTTTGAACTTAGGCTAAGCATTGCTATTTGGTCCTACATTTTCAAGATTGCCAGATTTCACGAAACAAAAATTTAAAACAAAATGCCTAGCATATTTTAACATGGTGAGTAGGAGATCTGATAGGCGTGTCAGGCACTAAAAATGCAAATGCAAATGCAAACTACAGTGTCAATCTGAATTGCCATGCTAGGCCAAGCTTATTTTATTACATACATTCTGCATTCTAAGTACTAATATGTTCATAATGTAAACATTAAGCATACAGAGTTAAAATTCAAGGCCACAATATTTTTGATTGTCCCTTTTTTGTGTCTTTGGTTGGCCGAGATCAACTCGTAGTGTATAAATGCATAAGTTATATAATAATTATATAAAAAGGAAAAAATAACATTGACTTGTATACTTCATTCTGACAAACGCACAGCGTTCGCGACTCGATAAAGAAAAACTGGCGCCCGCCTAACAAAAATACTTAGATGATTTCTGATTTTGGCAGTCAGGGGTTGTCTCTTGCTTTAACCAATAGAAAACAAACTCCCTTAATAATGATGAGGTTCTAACTGGTAACTTTTAAATATCAAACACAATTCCAGTTTTACTTTTTTTTTTTTAAGAGATGCATACTCTGATTTCTGAATTCTTCTGCTTTTCCCTTTTTCCACTTTTTTTTATTACTATAAAATCAAGTCTGTTCCTCCTGTAATACTGGGAATGGTATGATACTGAGCAATATGTTTCACAAGTCCAAACAAGTGTTTCTTCATAGTCCCAACGCTACTAAGTTTTGAGTCTTTTCAGTCCTACTGGTAAAGAAGTTTCTTTTCTCCCATTCTCACCACCTTCGTCCTCCTCTTTCTCCTTTCTGCTTCCTCTGTCAGGTACAGGCCTCTGATCACAGTCATACACTTGCCCTTCAGCACATTCTTATTTCCAACGCTTGGCTCAGGGTTCCTGTAATACTGTCAAGGAATCTTAAAGTTTGGGTTGTCTTCACAGTTTGAGTAGCTGATAACACTCTGATGAATGGAATGCATTTGATTTCAACTAAAACAATGCTGTTATATTCCAAATCAGCTTCCACACTAAACCAGTCTCTTTTGTTGATATGTTTCTATTTTTTAAATACAGGTAGGGTCTTTTTCCTTTGTTTTCCCTTCCCCCCCCCTCTTTTGTAATGATTCATATATTGTATGTTAGGTCACTATAGACTTATCCTTATATTGCTGTAGTATAGTCCCAGTTTTGCACTAGCAAGATATCAAACTTTACACATAAGCTTATCAACTTTTTAAGACCACTAGCTTTCGTAGGTTTTCCTTACCATTTCATGCTTTTACCTACAATAGTCTATTGTTGTTTGGTCCACAGAGTCGATGCCCATATACATTACATTTTAGTATCTTAATACTTCTTGAATACCTCCTTTAAATCCCTACTACAAAGAGTCTTTTTGACATCTATTGTTTAATGTGTTTTTTCCCAGCCAAACCTTCACTTGTCTCTTAGGCACTTTTCATTCGTGTACTCCAATAGAGTTCATTGCAATTCATCAGGGACTGTATCCCAGGGAGAAGTGTCTTTGTTTGCTTTTTCTGGTGTTTCTTTTTTTCCCCACTTAGTAGTAGGTGCCAAGATGAGAAGGCATATGAGCAGCTGGCAGCCTGGTATTGGGGTAAATACCTCCAGTTGGTGAATTCCAGTATGGATTAGGGGCAGCAAAAAAGCTGGACGATGTTACGGGCAAAGCAGGGGGGTGGGGAGCTACAAAGTTCATCTTCTGAGGGTGTGCATGATAGGAGCTCATGTAGGGGAGGTCTGATGGGTATTTGTACATGGACGACTCCGGGGGGTGAGGCTGGAGAGCCTGAGCGATTCCGTGGAAATCAAATTTGTAGGCGTAGCGCTTACCATGAACCTTAGTCATAATATTTTTATCATAGTAGTAGCGAAGCGCACGGCTGAGTTTGTCATAGTTCATGTTAGGCTTGCTTTTCCGCTCGCCCCAGCGCCGAGCCACTTCGTCGGGGTCGGTCATCTTGAATTCTCCATTGGTGCCCTCCCAGGTGATGCAGTTGGAGTTGGAGCTGTCCGAGAGGAGCTCCAGCAGGAACTGCCATAGCTGTATCTGCCCACTCCCTGCAGGGGGAAATGAAATAGAAATGTCAGGACTACTGACTAATAACGTTAAGACATCAATTCTTCCAGGCTCTCACATAGGACCCTATTAGGAAATGTTGCAATGTCGGTTCCTACTTCTTACTCTTAACTAGTCCCCTTTCTCCCAGCGCTGTCTCATGAAATCCTAAAGAGCAGAGATAATGGTAATGTGTCATGTTTTCCTTCATCTAAGTGGCAGAATGCCATTACATGGAGATTTAATAGTTACCTAATGTCATTCAGTGTAGACAATTGATGGGGAAATAATACAGCGCTCATTTAGGAAACTAATCTCTAAAGTTCAGGACAAACAGCTTTCACTTGCGTAACATTTTGCTTGTTCTCACAGCATTATGTTGCAACTAAATGTTCTCTGCTATGGAATAAGCCTACACAAAATGGAGAAGTTTAGAGAAAGCTGGGCTTGTGCCAAACCATATCATCCATTTGCAGCATCTGGGGAAATGCAGAACGGAAACTTATTAGCTTGCTGTTGCACTGCATACAACCATAGGGCAAAACATTTGCAAGACCAGTGAAAAGGTCCATAGAATACATTCTTGTCATCGTTCTGTGTCAAACGAGTTAAAATGATTATTGAAGTTAAGACTTAAAACGTTGTTGTTGGTTTTTTTGCACTCCGCTGCCAATTTCATCTTAAAGAGAAAATAAATTAATCTGCTGTCAACTTTGCAGAAGTGTGTTGCCCAGAGTTATAGGAACAAAATTTGTCCATTTTAGGCAATTGAAAGTAGATTTCAAAGGGCCTTGCCACTGATATTCATGTTAAAAGCTTAGCATTTCTTAATAAAGCAGCACTGAAATGATGCAAAATACAGCTGAAGCAGCTTGCAAGGCAATCTGTTTCACAAGCACAATGTCAGCAGAATTTGCCAACCAGCTTGTATGTGCTAACTTCTAAGTACATCTCTGACCAGGAATCATTTGGGTTTCTTTTTTTTTTTTCTCCAAACCAGATATGTGGGTATAATAAACAAGCTTTTCTTTAGAAAGCTTATAGTAGCAAATTATAATATCAAGCTAGAGTAGCATCTGAAATCCATTAGCAGTTTATACTTCAGTGCAACTGAAACCCATATTCGTTTAAATTATATTTATCCAAACTGTCCTTAATGAATTTCTTCTGTTCCATTAACATGCATTAAGTAAACAAACAAACAAAAGAATCCATGGTATGAGCAAGGCATGCAAGTTTTAGTACATGAAACATAACAAGAGGATTAGCCTTTGAAAATCAATAAACAGTTCAGCACTGGACAAAACACAAATTTTTGAATAAGCAATCCAACATATGTTCTAACATAAACACTTGCCTTCCAAATGTAATACATAGTCCTATGAAAATAAACGGTTGCTGTCAATTTCCTTTTAATGAGAGAGTAATTCCACCAATTTATAAACACACAAAACATGTTAAAGCACAGGAATGATGGTGTGTAGGAATTCCATAACCAACTGTTAAAAAAGTATCCCAGTCCAGACCATGTGAGTGTCTTCCACAGTAATGAAGTCTACCAAATGGATGCTTGACACAATTGTAAAACCTGGGGTTTATGAACAAATTAAAGGGAGGTAGGCCCCCACTTCCAGTTAAGATCAGTGTCACCTGGAAACCCACCGCCTTAGGCCATTTGGAAAATCCTATTCCTAATACTTACTTAATTGCTTTCTTATGCCATGCAAAACTGTTTAGAAAGTAAGCTAATCTAGAACTGTGCTTGATGTCACTTGGGATAAAGTGAAAGGAAATGGATCAGTTTTTTTGGCAATTTCATGCCTTGAAAAGCCATACAACCATTGTAAGAAGAAACACTGTTGCTGGGGGTTGAGGAGACTTGCAATGTGGAACAAAGAACACTGTGCCCTGTGGCTGTTAAAGCAAGGGAAATAGGAAGTGGCATGTACAATGTCAATCCATTGTGGCAGATTATGATGTTGATTATGGTGGTGTATGGCCACAGTGTGTCCTGCAGACTCAGAGCAGCAACAGTGAAATCTGCACAGTTCACAATCAGTGTTATTAACTCACCAAGAAGGTTCTTTGTCTTTAGCTAAAATATGCTATAAACCCCTGTCCACAATGCACCCCATTGCTGCTTTCTTAAAGTGGAAGAACATTTTTGAAGTGTTTCACCCAATTATTCTTTGCAAACAGATTATGCTTTCCTGTTTTTTCCCTATGTATTTTTGCTGGTTTGAGTTATTCATGCCAAAATTTTGTATTTGTCAAGGTCAGTATGGCATTGTAGTGTGGATTAACAGATTCTGGGACACATATGATGCAGATCGGTAAGAGACTCATGCCCTTCTGGAGGGGTACCTGGAGGCCAGATGGGGTATCTTACAGCACTTAACAGAATCCCGATGTTTAGGCAACTGAAGTGAACTCCTATTGATATGAGGACTTCAAATACCTCTGATGAGGTATTTGACTGAATGTAACCATCTATTCTAGGATGATTTGAATAACTCTCTATGGAGAGCTATATTAACTACGTCTCCAATGAACATCATGGGAAATAAGACACCTAGTTTATATGTAGACACCTACATTAAGATACATAAGTATATGTGTCTTAATCTGTAACCTCAGTCCCACCCTTGTGTAATTTAGAAACTTAATCCTGCAACACACTGGGCATCACCAGCTGCCACTGAGACATACTGAACAGCAGTAAAATTGGTCACATCACCTTCCAGGTCTGGCCTTAAACCTGAAGTGGGGACACTAGCAGTGAAAAGAAATCCTCCTAAATCAGCAAAATCCCTTCTCACCTGGATTTGCAAGTCGGCTGCTGGTTGGTCCAAGAATCTGATATGGATCTACAAAATTGTGAAAGAAAGATTTAAAATCATATAATAATTATGTCAAATATTTTAGGTGTTATTTTTTAAGCTAGTAAGTGGCAGTGTATACTGCCTGATGGGACAGCAGGTCCAACACTGGGGAAAGCAGTTCCTTTCTCTGCATCACAATATTTGCATGTCTTGCCTTAAAACTGGGTGTGGAAGTGAACAATTGCAAGGATACACATTTGCCTTTTGTACTCTACTAGTGTGCACAAGCATATATTCAGACACATTGTAAATTTGTCCCAGAAGTATTCTGTTTCCTTTCCTGCTTAAATAAAGCACACATACGCGCACACACAGGCATCCTTTGGTACTATTGACCATTGCAGTATGTCAGGGCTCACAGGCACAGACAGGTAATGGGGCAAGAGTCCCCTCTGCAAAGGACAGCAGCCTTTCTTCTTGTAAGGCCACATTTGGGTTTTGTGCACCAGTGCTAACACTTTCTGTGCCAGAAGAGTCTCCAGAAGAGGGCTGAAAGTGCATGGCTGAACCCAGGCAATGTGGCTGGGTCGATTCTTTGTCACTGAAGTCCAGTGAGGGATGCCCTCTATTAATTTTGCAACTAAGGTTTTCAGAAGAGCCTGTGTCAGCCACACAATGTCCGTAGTATCTCAATGTTTTTCCTCAAGGGATTCCCTCTGAAAAAGAAAACTTATTTTGGCCTCAATTGAATACAGCAGGAAAAAGGGAAGGCTGTGACAGAAGTACAAAAGCCAAAGTGATGGGCTGCAAGCACAGCCCCTCGCCCTTTGCCTAATGACCCTGTCACTGGACTGCCTTGTCTCCGGACAGCTGCTCTCAAATGGCCGCCAGTTTTACAGCCAAGAAGATAATCAGGTTACATTCCTTATACATTTAAATAATCTGTGCAGCTCATACACAGCCATTAAATGGTCCTAAGGACTTACATAAATCAGCAGTATATTTCTTGAAAGATTCTCATGGTTGGAAGGCCAGATTAGATAAAACACTATTTGGGCAAAAAGCGGTATAATACTTCCCAGGCAGCATGTGTATGAGTTAATGAGATGTAGTTATGTGCACAGTCTTATTTAGCTATAACAAAAAACAGAATAATGATTTGAAATCCATGTGATAAAAACAGGCTCAGAGTCTTCTGAGCTAAGAATATCCTCCAAATCTCTTTTATTTCCTACTTCTACCCTTTTCCTGTTAACAAAAGCCATAACTAACTCAGAATCTCTGTAGTGCTTTCTAGCTACCTGTCCAAAACACAGTCGAATGCAAAATAAGGGATTAGGTCCTACCTCATGGATTAGCTGCTCTGAAAACACAAAATGTGCCCATTTTGCAAAACCACTAGTCTACAAACTCATAAACTTCTACCTTCTCCTCAGTTTCCCAACAGACTGAGAATCCTTCTAATTTTCCTGTTTAATTTCAGGAGCCAAATTCAAATAGGTTTCTGTACCCTGTAATCTATTTTCATTTCTTTGCCCCATGCCCATTTTCCAACTGCTAGCGTTTCAACTACAGTGGAGTATATGGTCTTCTGACATCCCTACCTTCCACCTTTGTACCTAAACTGTAGGTAGGCACTTTGTTTAACAGCTTTTTCACTCTGCAAGGTCATCACTGCCATTAAGCATTATTAAAAGCAATTTTGAGTGGCCGTGGGAGCCTTTGTCTCAGATCCAGCTGTAGAACAAACTCATACACATCTGGGGATTTAGTGGTCACCAGCTGGAGATCTCATTAGTGGTCTCAATTAGATGTTGCAATTTGTTTCTGGTTGCTGGGTGAGAGCTGTCCTCATCATATTCAACAAACCCCATAACACCCAGGCATAATTCAAACAAAATGACACCCACCTAACTGAGGACGCTGGTCTTCTGTTTTGGGAACTGTTGAGGATGATGGCTGAGTAGCTGAAAACAGAAAAACCCATGTAGTTATTTTTCCAGTTTGGAAGTTGGTCACCAAACCTGTGATAGATCACAGGCCTGGGACTCCTGCTGCTCACCACTCAATGATGGTCACAATAGGATTTAGCTTTATAAGACTATATATATGGTCATGGACTTGATGAAGCCTGAGTTCATGTAAGGATGTGGCTGCCCCAGTGACTCCACCCAGTATTGCCTACACATAGCTAACAGGCTTTCCAGCCAAGGCACAGGTAAGAATCCTCCAGAGCTAAATGTTGAGGTAGCACCTATCAGTTCACTTCAGAGTCTATGGAGGTTGCACCAGATGTGCATTAGGCCCACAGGTTAGACATATGCAAATGCTTTTACCTTTTGACTGAGGACTGGGGTGGGTGTGACTCGTCCATGCTGATCTCCTGGCTTGCTCATAAGGCAGATCTGCAAAGGAAAAATACACTGATTCATGCAGATATGACATAAAGTGTTTACGTCCACAAGGGGCACATTTCTAAGGGACTCACTGGCTTGGAAAAAATTACTGAAATAAGAAGGATACTCCTTGTTAACACCTTTATCGTCTTCATTGTCTCTAAAAGTAATAGTACCACATTGCCCTCTGCATTTCTCTTTAGAGGTGCTTATTCTTGTTAGATGTCCAAACTGCACTGAAATAGCTGGTACAAATACGCCATAGAGTCCATCATTTCCAAAGGCTCAGAGTACTCCCTTTGGTCCTCCTCCTCAGCCCAGAACACTAAGGGATGACACACACTGCACATCATGGACAATTTATGCTAGAGTCTTGCAGGAGAAGTCCCCCAAGAGGTCAGAGCTCAGATTAAGCATAAAGTGTGTACCACTCCCTCCCAATCTCAGCATGTAACAGTATTTTCTTTTAAGAAGGTAGGCTTTAGTTGATTTAATGTGCCATTCTCTGCTAGTCTGTTGCTGTCATCCTTTGAGATTAATCAAACCTTATAGGCTGAGTTTGAGAGCTCCCTCTTCTGCCACCTGGTCATAGGCAGAAATCTGTGAGACAATAGTCTTGGTTTTGTCTGTTGGAGATTCCTCTAAACCACTGTTGTATGCTGACATTTGCACTAGCTCTCATTGCCATCACGCACGTTATTATGATCTCCCTGTGATATTATTCCTCATGCTTGCAAACACTCTCTTCCTCAGATGCATGCTCTGGTCTCACTTTCCAAGTTCAGAATCCAACCTTTTGGGATAATTGATTGCTGCACTTTGCCAATCTCACTTGTTTCTCTTCTACTAGTAATTTCAAATTATTAATAATTTTTCCACATCCCAGGATCCTCACAGATCTTTAGAAACATTAACATGTGAAAACAGTGAACATGCTTAAATGTTAAAGATATATATGTATACATGTTATATCTCTTCCAAAAAGTAGATAGCTTTTTTCCTGCTTTATCTATTTAAATATTCCTTTCTGCTTCTTGGGACAAGCTCCTTAACTTTATGTATATAATTTTCATTCGCCTTTTCTTTCATTTAGTCATTACTTCTATTTCATTTAAATGCTTTAGCATATAAAAATAAAGAAACTAAAACATAAAAGCTTTTTTCATAAAGTATAGGTAGAAAATTCAAATGTTTGGTTTACCCTTTGAAATCTTTTGCAGTTGCCTGTGCTTTTCTATGGCTGGCTTTAACACATTAGCTAAAATTGCTGTCAAAATCAGACACTTATCTTGCCCACGATCTCAGGAACATAGCAGTACCCACCTGGGTGAACTAAGTTGATGAGGATGATTTAATTCTTAACAGTGCTTGTGCTTTATTTTAAAAATGATATTTGGAAATGAAACCATTTAGGAATTAAAGAAACAGTCACAGATTGTCTCTGTGCAAAACAGATGTATCTCTGCCAATTTCCAAGCACTATGAGCAGAAGTATCGAATGGAAATAAAGTGTAATGTGAAATTCACAACCAAATTGCCTGTAATTTATTTAGTCTGTTTGGCTTGAGGAGCAGACTGGCACTACCAGCACTGTCATCTCACAGAATCTTACACTTCAAAACCTTTGATTTTGCTGAGATATGCAATTTATCTTTGTATTGTATTTGAATAACTTGTGATCTTCTATCCCTGATTTCCTGAGAACTATTCCACAATCTTGTCCTTCAGAAACTCGGAGAAAATAACGTGAATTGTACAAGTGCTCATCTCTGAGCAGAAAACTGGTGTGCAGGTGTATCTGTAACATGCAGATGTCCTAACTAGGTTGAGATCAACACTATTAACTGTTGTAGTTAGAAACACCTCATGGCCTGACAACTTTATCATCTGGCAAAAAAAAATCAGAAGGACTCTGGTCATGTTTCCAGGGGGTTCTGAGTTCTGTCTGTACAGAGGGGGGACAGGGCTCAGCCATGGGCTGCTTGCATGTATCTTGTCCAGTCCTGTCTTGCCTGGCCAGTTCTCTACCTTCATGGCAGCCTTGCCAGGGAGATTCTGGTGACATAAGGAACCTAATTTTTCCCCAGTTCTTCCATTCCCTGCCCAGAAAGACTACAGACAAATAGGGGAGAAAGATCACATAGAAGGTATGTGTTTGTCATTAGGCTGTGCAACTCCTCCCACAATCTCATCTCTCCTTGCCTCGCCTCTCCTCGCCTCTCCTCTCCCCTCCTTTGCCTCTCTCTCCGATTTGTGTGTCTCCAAATTATTAGACACCTGTACACTGAGGGCTGTGTGATGCTGTGTGCTTGTACTCAGTGAGACTTGCAACCTTGAAATATATTTGGTACAAATTTAGTACTGTGAGAAAACTGGTTTGCCTTTTAACTCAACACATCGTAAGATGGTTTTCCGACAACACCCTCTCCATTAAAAGAAAAATCCGGTTATCAGCCTTTCTTGAAATAGCACAAAATTCCAACTTCATTCTTAGTTCAGTATTGTGCCTTGATAAACATGTTGCTATCCTAGATAAGCAAATCTGTTCTTATTCATGAGATATTAGTACAGCATGTCCTTATCTTGGACAGATCTTTGATGGGAATGCTCCTGTTTGATGAGACATGTAGACAAACCCCTATTAGGTCTTTCTGAGCTCCTGATAGCTTCATTGTATTACTTTCAGCTTGCTGAAACCTCATGTTCTGTTGTAAAGGTGACTGAAGAAATACGCCTTTGTCATTGCAGGTCATTACAAGCCCTGCACATTTCCTATTTTCTATTGTAGTGCCTTAACAATGGCAATGCTTAATTACTTTCTCCAAAATTGCACCCCAGGATTTGGCTAATTCCCATTTAACATTATTTATACCACCCACCCCCACCCCCCATTTTTGACCTTTTTCATGTCATCAAGTCATTGTCCCCAGGGTCTGCTATTGCTCTCACATGAAGGACACTTTGTTATGGAAAAGCTTCTTTGCCATCTAGTTGAAATGTGACATTTAACTAAAAGGAGTACCACAGAATAAGTCAACAAAATGTTTCTTGAGAGAAAACTGAATTTGTGAAAAAAAAAAATCTTTTTTCTTTCCAAATGAAAATTCTGATTTTAAAGATGTTTGTCAACTTTGGATTGTAAAAGATAAAATAAAATAATACTTTCAAAATCACATGACAGCTTGTTGTAGGAAATGTTTAGTTAGGATACATGGGTTTACACAGAAGAATAAAGACACCCTATATCCAAAATACAACTCCCACAAGTAGTTGTGTAAACACAGGAAGATGTTGACATAAAGCATTTAGTTTCGTAAGTGTCATTGTAAATGTGATTTAGATAAAATGCTGAAATGAGGAGTCCACTATGTCTGATATGTGTTTTTTTAGAACCTTCTACTTCAGAGAAAACTAGTATTTTATCTTTCCATCACAAGTCAGGATAAAACAAATAATGAAATCATAGAATTTCTCATGGGATAAAAAAATCCAGTTTTTGTTCAAGTCCACTGGAAACATACCCATAAAATAGTATTCTTTCACAGCAGACTCATTCTAGCCTTTGCCTGAAATCCTCTCAATTGGCATGGTTATTTCCTGCAGGACACCCAGGTCCCTCTGGTCTTATGTTACATGTTCATTTTCATTGGAAACTACTAAGAGTTTGGGGCATTCAGTTTTACATTGCATAGCTGGTAATTTTTTCCATAGCGATGCTTTGTCTTCTCATCCATATCCATGTCCACATTCCTCCAAGCCATTCAAAGCTCCTGGGTGCTACAATAACCTGTGATCACAAGGGCCACAGTCTACTTTAACGTTTCATGAAAATGTCTAAATTTTTTTTGAATATCCTTTCTTCTAATACTGAGACTAAGCAGGTACTCTGTGACACTCTTTATTTTGATAATTATATCATGTTTCCTCATCCCCAAACTCTGAGTTGAACAATTTGAAATTTTCATATCTTTCAACATGCTCAAAAGATTTTCCATATACCCATGACTTGCTCTAAGCACCTTCTAATTCTGCAAATAGCCCCTTTGATAAGGGATGATTCACACAGCTTTCTGTACAAGGCTACACTGCTGATTTATTTAATGGTATAGTCAGATTTCCCATATGCACCTCCACTGTGTTTCTTCATTTTTTTACTTTTTTTTTCACTTTGGCCAGCAACCGGAGCAGTGGCTTTCACTGTGCCATAAATAAAGATGCCTATGTCAAGTTCTTCTTTCATGAGTGAAGAGGGTTAATTTGAAATCAGTAAGATATGCAAGCAACTTGTGTCTTATACTGTAATCAACTTGTATTTTCAGCTGTTAACATATTGCCAGTTCTTTTCTCTCTAATAAGACTTCTGGGTGCCTATGCAGGAATCCTTTAGAGAAATCTCTGGTTTTAAGTAATGACAAAATCATGCCATCTCTAAGTTTTATACCAAATTTTACTGTGTCCTTTTTCAAATTATTAATAATTATAGATGATTGCAGAGAATGCTAAAGCACCCGTGACTTAAGATGTCCATTATTTAGTCTTGGTAACAGGTTAATTAGCCAGTTCTTGATCTGTTTCTTATGATATGCTGATTTAACTTTTATTGTAAATAGTTGTGGGGCACTTCGGTAAATGCCTTATGAAAGCCAAATGCCCAATATATGCATTGGATCAGTGGTTTCCTTTTTATTCACTATTGTAGACAAATAGATCTAGCAGAAGAGTTTGTTCTCCTAGAAACTTTGATCACATAATGGCCTCGTAGCTGTTTCCCTATCTATCTATTTTGATTATCAGTTAAGACATCTACAGACATGCATATATACATGTATACAAGTGTATATAAAATCATTACTTGTATATACTGTCCTGGATTATACCCTAAAGCATTGGTAAAAGATAGATAAGATATTTGCTGTCTAAAAACCCCCTCTGTTTTTAATGAGAGAACGTATCTTTCCACAAGAACTCAGTCAATTCAAGTGTATGTCCCTTCAGAACACTTGGATGCATGCCTCTGGCTCACTAATGAATTTCCTTTAAATTTAGTATTTTACTGCAGCTCCTCTTGATGTCTCACAGTACTCTGCACTTATTACTGGGAAAGCAAATGTCCAGATTAGGCATTTTTCCAGCATCTTTAGTGGTGAAGGGTGATACAAACAAAATGTTTAGCTTCATAGCAATGTCCTCATCTTCTTTAATTATTCCTTTTAGCCTTTCACAAGCCAGCACACTCACAATACTTTCACAGGCTTCAAACTTTTGAGCAGTAACAATTTCCTTATGTTTTGATTTTACTTATTTAGTCTCTTAAACTCACAATCAGATGTTGTGGGGTTTGTTTGCCTCAAACATAAATAAAAAGTTGATAGCAGGAGAAACAAGCATCCTGCATTTTTAGAGTACTTTTCCCGAATAGCATTATAAAAGAGGGTATTCTTGCCTTATTTTACAGACAGATAGCTTAAGTACATTGAAAAGTGACTGGGCTGGAACAATGCAATAGAACCAATGAATAAAGCTCAGGTCTTCTGATTCTCTGGTGCTTTAAACAGTAGATAGCATTGCTTCAAAGTCAGAGATATGTGGAAGAAACAGACTTACTAAACTGCTCTATTTAATCATCTCACTCTACACGATACACACACACACATATATATAAAATATATGTATATAATATGTGTGTGTATTCAAAATATAGCCTCATATTTATGAAAAGAGAGTTGAAGAAGAAAAAGAGTGAGATACTTCAAGAGATGAAATTAGTAAGATCACAGCATACAAAAGATGGTCATTGTTCATACCTGGCCTGGTTGTAATTCTTTGTGTTGCTTCTGGATAAACTGATGTATTTGGAAAAATAAAAGTGGCACCTCCTAAAGAGAAAGAAGAAGACATAACACCTAAAGATTCATTTTTACAGTCCCTAAGTCCACTACTATTTTCCCTCTTGTAGTGTGTCTGAATGAAGACTACAAGTAACTAATTTCTATCTTGGGACTGTTACATATAAAAGTTAATTCCGATAGCCTTTGCACCTGTGTAAATCCATTCAAATTACTGGATAAAATCTGCGCAAAATCCATGTTAAAGCACAAGACAGTCAAGTTCAGGAAATCCCTTCTACCTTCACCACAATTACCTCCACCTGGGCAGGTCGTTTCATATCTTCTGAAATAAAACTTCTTTGCCTTCTCTTCGTTAGTCCATACACTTCCCAAACAGGTTCATAATTTCAACTGAGACTGTAGGCCTGGTCTAAAGCCTATTGGTGTCTGTGGGAATCTTCTCACAGACTTTGGTTGGCTTTGGGTCAGACCCTGAGAAACCTCATTCTCTTCACAGAGTGAAAAAATTAAAAATATTGAGCTTGATACAGAAAATGGTATCTCACTTATCTCAGGCATTGAAATTGCTCTAACTACATCAACAGACTTCAATGACCATCTCTAGGAATATGAAAAGGGTCATAAGGATTTCTGCAGTTACTGCTGACTTCAATAAGAATTTGTTTCTAACTCTTTTGGGTCCTTTGAAAATCCCACTCCAAAGTTCTTCTGCCAACAGAACAACTAATTTTCCTTATGCTGATGACCAGCACGATATTATTCACACTCCCAATGACAGAAATGCAGACAATCTCATTTTGGTGAAATGAATTTCAAAATATCATTGTCAGTGCACACATATAGAAAAAGATAACACATAGAACTGCTGAACAACGCTTGGATAACTGTATGTGGAAACTGCTTGGAAAATTAAGAGTCTGGAAAGCCAGAAATGGAAAAGACCATCGAGTCCATCTATTTTTAAAAAGGGCTCAAGGCTTATTCCAAACCCCATCAAAGTCAATGGAAAAAATTTTGTTGCTTTTGGTGGGGTTTGCAGTAGGCCTACAGCCCACAATAGGACTTTATGTCAAGTGGCAAACATCTAGTCTCAGGGAGAGATCTTCTAATCTGTCAATTTTGCTAGGAAACTCACTGTTATTTACCACAGTGAAAAACTACATGAAATATGAGAGAGGCATCACTATCCAAGGTTTTCTTTTTTTTTTTTTTTTCCATTGCATTATCCTTTGTATTATCTTTTTCATTTCTCATAAAGACTTGTTATTTCTGGTCACTGTAGGTAACTAATACCCTCAGGCATGATCATGCAATATTCCAAACATCTTCAATCAGTACGTATGCCATACTATGTGTACAATTCCATGCCATCCTCTGTTGCACAATTGCTGGAGCAAGATAAAATTTATTCTGAATTATTTTCACAAATATTTTAAGTCACATCCTGAAGGACAGACACTTTTGAGGCATGTATTGTATCATTCTCCTACCTACACTCAATACTGTTCTGGGCCAAATTAAGAGAAGGGTGAATATTAACAAAAAGTATTTTACATTCAGATCAGACTTAGTGCAGATTACAACATCAAACTTAGCGGAGTTTCCAGCTCAAGTCCCATATAGCTGACAAATGAGGTGAGGTACCTGCCTAAATAGCATTTTATTGAATTATATGATATATACTGGATGGGAGGGGACACAGTCCCCATTCACCAGAGCCCACAGCACTTAGGCAAGCGCTGAAGCACTTAGGAGCTCCACCAACGTTCTAGGGATCCCTGGAGTAGATCTGACAGTACAATGAGACAGAATGAGAAAAAAAGTCCTCAGAGACAAAGGCCCCAAGCCTGCAGCTTATCATGTGTCAGGGACCCCATTGTCTTGTAGGACAAAAGAAATTACCAGCAAGGAGACCATTTTCGCACCATCTGGCCCTGCGTGATCTCACCTTTTTTCTGTGTGTCTGTGCATAAAACTCACACACACAGCAAGGAGAGGATACGCTTGTCTCCCTCCTGATTTACCATTTCCATTTTTAGCAAGCAACCCATAAAAAGGAATCCTGTGCTTTTCGAAGATGACCTATAGCAATGGGAGCAGTGCCAGCATTACCTGTGTTTCTAGCATGCATTAACCGTGGAGAGTTTTGTAAGGCCTTATCAACATCATCTGAAGTCAAATGTGGAAGAGGAGCTACAAAACAAAACAAAAAGCAACACCAAAATGAAAAAAAATTGTGAATTATCTTTTTAAACCATATTTTCCCCTGACAGGATTGTTTGAACGTGAATCTACCAACAGTCAGTTTCAGTCTGCAGTTTGGAGGGAGGCATGTGCGCTACAGCTTAAACTAGGGCATTCATTTATTCAGCATTATGAATGCATAATATTTCTGACTGATTATTGACAGTGTGCGTGTGGAGAAGACTACACCGCACTGGTGTTGCAATGCTTGTTGCTTTTTTCTTTAAAAACTACGTTTACCTTAACTTCTTTAAACTGAAGCAAACCTGCAAAATTTCCTCAAGCTTAGATGAAAGCCCTCAAGCCAGGAATTCACTAGTCCCTTCTTTCCCTTTGAAATGCTAGCCATGCACTACAAGTAATTTGCATTTGGACTTTAGGGACTGTTCCTTTTTTCCATGAATTTATAGAACTTTTATGCAGTTCAGTGAAATCTTCATGATTCTATTCAGAATAGAGCAAACTGCTGTCAGTCCTTACAATCATGCCTGGAATTCACTTTATGAATCGATGTTTGCACTCTCGTTTAGCATTCTCATCATTAAAATGGAAAGAAATGAGTATGTGACCAGAAAAAACATTAGCACTGAATCCCATATGATTTTCTTCCTATAGTATGCTGATGAATATGCTGGGTTTCAATTTAGTTTTTTTTCTGAGATGGACATGTAGAAATATTCCCTAACTCTTGTCTTTGATGAACATGAGTGAAAGCCAACTGAAATTAATGGGAATCTTCCCATCAAACTGAAAAGGCTTTGGATCAGGCTCCCTGCTATGTTCTTAGGAACAGCAACATTTGCAACAGACATTTGAAAACCCAGCTGAGTATATCCACATCATTAAATCTAAGACTGATATCAACCACAGATTTGATTGTAGCCACAACCATAATGACAGAAAACTAGCTTACTCTCTCTGAGGTAGTGTAGGTGTGACAGGAGGATATCTGCATTGTAGCTTGGGGTGAGTCTCTGGAAGTCATCTTTGGTCATTTTACACAGCTCTTTCCCATCAATGTTCTGGAACAACAAGATGTCTACGTCCGGGAGACCATACTCCTTCACCGCCCATTCCAGCCACTGGCGTACGTGGTCTGTGCTCCATAACGTAGGATCTGGTGGTATCACAAAGCACAAAATTAGGCAGAGAGGGGAGAGTGTTGATGTGCTGGACCAGTACAAAAGAGACATACACCACAGTCAAACTGCGTGAGACCTTAATCCCCTGTTTACTGACTGCTGGAGATACATGAGGAATTAATTTGGCCTGTTGAGTGCAAAGGAGAATAACTGCCTGTGAAAAACTATCAGGGAAGAGCTGTGAGCTCTGATTATTAACAACAAACCCTCTGCTGTTGAAGTCCTTCTCCCATTTAGTTCTTTTGTCTTGTAATTTTTATGCATTATTATCCACAGATTAACATAGGCTCCTGCCCTCAATCAGAGAATACTCTTTAAGAAGAGTATTTAAGAGAGCCCACTAACAGCACTACGACTTATATCTGAACAATTTTCAAAGCTCTCTGTTGAATTTGTAACTTTATTCAAGTGAAATTTCCACTCAAGTCAGAAGTACTGTTTCTTGGGCATAGGCTCAGTAAGCATTCAGAGATTTCAGTAGTTATTTCATAAACTAGTGGGTCATATGAAAATATTCTGCACTTTCTTTCCTAGACTGCTGTGCTGTACCTGTGTACATTGCTACACCTGCGTAGATTTTTACTTACTACATGAAGTATTGGCAAAACCATCTGGGGAAAAAAAAAGAACTAGTCTAGATCGTCAGCAAAACATAAGGCTAAATACCTTGTGTTTCTGAATGAATCCTTGATTTTAAATTAAACTTCTTTTTTTAGCTCTAAACTACTCCTTTTCTATTTCTCTTCCATTCCACTTTTCCCTATTCTTGAGTTACAGTAAGCACCCATCAACATGAAGGTCCCTAAGGACCTGCAGTGCACATCCCCATAATGGAAGACAGCTCCTACCACAAAGAATGTATACTTTTTGCAGAGAAATGATTAAAGCCAAGGGGAAACAAACTCCTTGAGAGTTTGTGCCTTCCAACCTAAATGACTCTGTGATTCTGTGATATCCTGAAGACTAAGAATGGAGCACACAGAGGTCAAATGGCTGTAATCCATCACATGAAAGTCTGTAGAAGGGCTGAGACTCGAATGACAGCCTAAATAGCTTTTCTGTGGCTTAACTTCAGTGCCATTCCCTCTCTTTTGATTGTTGTTCAGGCTGGTCTGAAAGAGGTGGGGTCCTCTTTCCATAGGCTAGGAACTAGTCAGAGTCTGTCATGCTGTTGCTCACTCCCAATCCTTCACTCATGAGAGTCTCCCGCTATCTGATGCTTCTCTTGGCATTTTAAGCCATTGCAAGTCAGAATATTTAATCTTCTGGAGCTTCAGAGGGCTTCTCTGTTCTCTGAAGTGCACCAAAAAACACTTAAAAGAACCCCTCCATCTGGTATGCAATAGGTAGCAAACTAGAGGGAAGCAAGTCTGGTGGTAAACCTAGGGTTTGGATGAGACTGCCCATACCTACAGCAAAGAACTCCAACATATACATTCAGTTTGATTTGAAGTAAAGAACCAAACACCAGCTCACCAAAACATTTTGATTATGCCTATATTTTTTAAAGGTTTCTTATTTATGATAACTAGAAAGTTACCATAGCCGGAAATGTGAATTTTGCTTTTTTTATTCCTAAACATCGCCAAACGAGCTGCACACTGCCTATGTGGCAGTCAAACAAAACCAACTGACTTTTACCCATACATTTCTTCTAGGGACCTCAAAATAGCAAGGCTGTGACTGACCATCTTGTTCCACGAATGTCACTCAAGTCCACCTCAAAACACACCTCTAGGAATACATGGAGAAATAAAGATCTTGCTGAGCTAACCATGCTAAGGGTTACTAAAAGACTAAAAAAAAAGTGACAAACACCAAGAAGACAAATGTTCTAGAAGAACATTAAAATGTCATGAATTTCGGTGTGGTCTGCTTCCAGTTGGCAGGACACTTCATTATTCAGTGCATCACTCTTCTGTCTTCAGAACAGAACTGTCAATACCATTGCAAAGGATACTGCAACATATTTGTCCACACGTATCTTGACAAATAACTGAAATAATCACAGCTTGCAAAATTGGCCACAGTTAGTACTCTTGCATATCTTAGCAACTGAAAAACTGTAAGAATATTAAGCAACATAGCAGTAGCAGAAATGTTTCAGATAGGCACATCTCTGCTGGAGAGGAACTAGCAGCAAATCCCTTTTATTTGCAGGTTGCAGGTGTTGTGTCTATGCTGTGTATATCCAGTTGTTTATAAACACCCTCATATGTCATGATGGTCTAATGCTTTGACTTCGGAAATACGCTTGCTAATTATTTTGCAAACTGAGGCAATAAACCTTCCAGCAGAGGTTTGTTTGGAGGACAAGGCACACAGGAGTGAATGCCTTCTTGTTCAATTAACTGCTGAATCCCACAACCAAGCTTGCCAAGACTAACCAAGAATTTCTCAATTGTGCTCTTATATTGCAGTGAAGTTGTCAGTTTGCTTATTAAAATGTTTTACACTGCCCAAACTCAGGGGATAACCTAGATAAATGCTTTTCATGCACTGTTTTATTTCACAGCAGCTACTGTGTTTTTAGCATGTTGAGAGCTGGAGTGCATTTGGGATTTGCAGGGATATCATGTGGTACAGTGATCCCTTCTCTCTCCCACACACTCTGCGCCCAGCTAGCCCATGGTGTTAAGAAATGGAAGTGGCTCTTCATTTTGCAAACTTTAGGGTGAAATACTCCAAAAGGAGCTAGAGAAGTCAGGTAAGATCTGAGTGCCTGTAATCATCCAGTTCTGCTCCTGAAATGGGAAGAACAGGTTGGGGAGGTGGCTTCACTATGACATTTCTCAGCTCATTCTCTCAATAACCCTGGGAAATTACTGCTCTTTTCTTTCTGATCACCTGTATCACATTGCCACTTTTCCCCACATCATCTTAAATAATGTTAGTAGACTTAGGAGAAATGCATTTTTTTGCTTGAAATTTTTGTGTAGAGGGTCTAACCTGCTGGCACAATGACTCTTCGTTCATTGGTAGTCATATTTGGGGGTGGAACGTGCTTCTCTTCCATGTAGTTTCCATAGTTCATCCCAACATTGTCTGAGCCACTAACCATTTTCCCTCCTTTTGCCACGCTGCAGTCATCAGGAGAATTCCTAGACAGAGAAGAGAGATGTGCTTCTATTATTATTCCAGTCCCTACTAATATCCTCAGCAAAGAATAATGCTGAATGAAATGGAAAAAATGAGACTTGAGCACCAGTGTTGGGCTGTCACTGGAAAACCCAGTACCTACCACCCAATGACTCTGCTGATTCCTTCAGTTGCCTCAGAGAAAATGATCAGCCTCAATGGACCATATATTTATTTTTATTTTCAAAGGATCATGCTCTTATATGTCTCCAAACACATAAACACTAACGATTTATTTCCAGAGACCGGGCTAGAACGGAGGCTTGTTCATGAGCTTGCTGAGCCTGATGGTTGCAAGTAGCTGCACTTCTCTCTCCAAACATCTCACAGACAACTCAGCAAACACAGAGATGCACTTAATGCAAATTTGCTGAGGGAAAACTATCACTATTTGTCATTGTCCAAGCATTGGACAAGGCTTCTCCAAGGCTTGGACAGCTTCCCATCTCCACTGCTGTCATTGTTTCATGTGGGCCACACTCAGTTGCACTTAATGTCATGCAATGTAGACACACTTCTACGTATAGCTTACAGAAAAGGAACATTTGCCAAAGCCATGATTCAAAATACCACACGCATGACTGGAAAAACCTTTCAGCTCCTGACTAGCACAGTCTCCATGGTACTGTAGTCAAGAAATGGAAATCTGCAGAGGATCTGCAACCAGACACCTCTTTAATTTTGGCTTTGCTTGCTGAATAGGGTCTTTAGGTTTAACATCCCACAGGGGGTTCCCTAATGGCATTTTAATTGCATCACAGTTTTCTTTCTGGCAGACACAGACATATTTGTCCCTTAATTTAATGTCTACAATGTGTTTCATCAGAGAGAGAAAAATTGTTACAAAAATCAAAATAAAGAACAGAGCCACAGGGAATACCTTTAAATGTAAAGAGGCTGTTTGGCAAGGGAAGGAGGGTGTTGGTTGGGTTTTGGTTTCTTTAGTGATACTACATTACTAACAACTTTCTTTTAGTTCTGCCATTTAACTCCTGAAACTGTACTATGGTCTTACTAAACAAGCAGCAAGTCAGGTTGCGATGCTTCGTTTTGGTTCCTTGCAAACCAACTAATTTGCAGTCCAGAGAACCAAGAGACCCTCCAAAACCCAGACTCCTGGAAGCTTGTTTCAGGATCTGTTCCGGGCCCCTCAAGAAGGTGTTTCACCAGGGCCTCTTGCTCTCCCCAGCTCAGAAATCCCAGCTCTTGCTGCAAGTGTTGGGCAGCAGCGTCACTGTAAGCCCACCAGCGGTCAGAATACAGGTGCTTTCCTAGAAGAGTTCTGCTATTGTTTTGAGGACAAAAGAGGAAAAATAGTATACAGTTTGGACTACTGTCTGCTCAACATGTCAAAAGGATGTGGCAGGTATTTTATCCAATGCCCAAGTGACTCAGTTTTGTTGACTGCTCAGCTCTACCATGGGTCAGGAACTAATGCAGTTATAATTCTCACATGTGTGTTTTAAAAAATAACTAGCACTTGGAAAGCCAAAAAGATTGAGTATACATATTAAATACTAGAAGTACATTTTAAGTATATAGGGTTTCTTCTGTGCAGTGTTACTACTAATTTTACCACGTTGTGTTAATGTATATATTAAAAAAAATTAACTGCTGATGGCTTTTAGTTTAAAAATAAAATGTATCACAGAAACCATTCAATGGGTACTGTCATCTTCTTTAGGAGAAGAAACAGGGCCTTGAATGTTGCCTGGGAAACATTGGCTTCACATACCTTTTTCAGGTATAAAATATCTTGGGTGCCGTGTAACATATTACATACAAAATCTGCCTTGTGTAAAGGTCCTACAACTGCTTTTTCAGCCACAGGACTGAATAATAACCACAAGGCAAGATATAGTCAGCACATGGTCTTGCCTGTCATTGAGGAAAGCCTTTCCTCTCAGAATCAAAATACTTGGGCATTATTCTCTCAGGTTTAAATTTTCTATCCCACTACATACCTCTAAATATAATTCTGGGATGCAGCTTATTTCTGTGTAAACAGAGCTAAGCAAAACAAAGTAACTTTTTCTTTCAGACATAAACATGTTGAAAAAGAGCTTTTGTGATGATTGCTTGTGACTAAAACTTCGGCTTTTTCTGTTTACCTTTAACAAATACAAATGGCATATATGCATAAGTGAGTTTGCATACTAAATCACATATATTTGGAAACATCATCCAACTCCTGCCCTTGTACCTGTGCAATGCCCACCCTAGCTCCCAAGGCCAGTTATATTACAAAGACAAAAGAAAGAACCATTTAGCCCATTCACTGACTTTTTAGGGATGTTTTTGGGAAACAGAGAGCTAGAAGCATCCTTTGGCCTAACTGGCACAGTTACCTTACTTTGTTTTCCTGTGAAAAGGAACTTGGGATATAGGGACATTAAAGTCTTGCTGCTGATGTGAAATATCACATCAGTATTAGCCTACACCACTTTTATGGGCAATCGTGCATTAAAAACACTCTTGTAAACACTGAACAGTAAATGATGTGAAAGATCCAGTAGTAGCACACAGCTTTTGGCAATCTGACAGGGCTTCTGAGCCGGTTTTCTGATCTGAATATAAACAGACGGGGGTGGGGAAGAAGATCATAAATAAGTCATAACTTTTCATTAAATTCCAGAAGCAGATGGTCAAGGGTTTTGTCCCGTTAGCTTACTGGGTGGACAAGCAAATCCTCAGTTCAGCAAATCTTCTAAGACCATGCTTAACTTCAAGCATGTAAGCAGCTCCATGGGAGCTAACAGGACTACTCAGGTACTTCAAATTGAGCGTGTGTTTATGCATACCACTGAACCAAGGCTTAATTCAAATGGCTGGAACGGACTTCTACAGTATAGAAAGCAAAACTGAAAATGCAAGCAGACACTAGAAAATGGTATTTTTAGTGCCCAGAACAACAAGAGAGTGATTGTCTGCAAAGGCTTTTTTTAGGCACTTTCTGTGAGTCTGCTTTATTTCTGAACCACCGGGGGAGCAGGGGCAGTGGAAAAGCAGCTTTCAGAAAGTGTGCCCAGTGTAAAGGGTGCAGCTTTGCAGTGATTCATCCTCAGCTCCAGGTCTGAAATGAAACCCGAGATGTTTTTCTTCACAGCTGCATGTTATTTTTACTCTTCGTAAATATACTGTGTTACACCTGGAATTTAAAAAGAAAAAAAAAAGAAAGTGGAAAGACTACAATCATGCTACCCAAGAGCACTTTGTCCAGTCCTGAGCTGATTCAACTCTGATTGCTGATAAATGTCTGTTGAAGAAAGTATTTCTCCATGGGTCCTTGGACCTGGAAGCCTCACCTTTATTCAGGGTTACTTAGAATCAAACTGATTTGATGGTTAAATTTAGCACCCACTCCTACTGAAGCCGATTGGAGTTTTGCCAACCATTGACTCTGATGAAAGCAGACGTAAGTTCATAAATAAGTGTATGAAACACATTTTTTCCTCTTTGCTATGCTACTATTTTCCCCATGTGACATAAAACACCTGTGCTGTGTTAAAATGCAAGGTGCCAGAGAAACACAGATTAGGAACAAGCAAAATTTTACATGATCTCTGTGACATTCCCATAATATAAACCCCTCTATTTAATATTTCTGAATTTCAGAGGGAAATAAATGAGAAAAATTGTATTCTTCGAATATCTACATAACTTTATAAGCTTATTTAAAAAGCACAGTTTGGATAACTTCCTTACAGAGGCTACTTATAGAAAAGAGGTCTCAGGAGAGTAGAGTGGTGTAAGGATATCTGTGAAGAGTTTTCTGTGCATGGTCCCCATCCAGCCTGTGGCTGGTCACGTCAGAGGACAGGCTGAGCTACCTGGAACTTCTCTTCTGTGAGGCTCTGGCGAACAAACCATGACACTGTCCTACAGGATACAGATTCCTCTCCTCACCTCTCCTCTCCCATTCCGTAATGCCAGTGATCTGAGAAAGAGGGGAATGGCCCCAGCAGGGCTGTGATGTCCCCACCCTGTCCTTACATACAAGAGGGAGAACTCTGCAAAGCCAGCTTCCTCAGATAATTTGGGCCAACATATGTAAACTTATATTTAGCAAAATGACATCACGTAAAGGTCCACTCATACTGAGTGTATTGCAAAGCATGATCAGGCTCATCTCCATTCACTGCAACTACTCAACTTGTAGTGGATTTGGTCAGCACTTCCCCCCACAAAATGGCTTGTCACTGAAAAAGTGGCCCACGAAGGAAAACCCAAAACTTCCCTGAGATTTCTTACTTTGATGTACACTGCTGTTTCTTAAAGCACACCTGACATACTTTAGTCCACAATATCAATTCAAAGGATTACACAGCTGCAGCCCTAAACTCTCTTCCCTGCCCCTCTCTACACCCTCTTCCTCTTCTCCAATCAGTGGGATTCACATTTGCTGAGACCTGCCACAGCAGTGACATGCAAAGAGGGGTCCTGCGGGGAACCCTTTGGGTTCCACTCTGGCAGCAATCACTGGGGACAGCCCGACCCTCTCTGCTGAGAAGGAGCCCACGCTCCCCATCCACCGGAGCAGGAGTGTGGCTGCACCAGAAGCTTTGCAGAGCCCCAGGGGCTGCTTCCCTGGCACCAACGGTGATCCCCATGAGTGCTAAGTGAGACTCTGAAAAGCGATACCAGAGGCCCCAACGCTTGTTTTGACAGAGCTCAGTTTCCACCACGCACGCTCATCGCCCAGCACCACAGCTGGAGGCGGCTGCCCGGCTTCTTCTGTGCATACACCAGGCCAAACCCTGCGCGCACACCAAGCCCTCTGCTCCTGTGCGGGCACCTGCCCTTCAGTTTGCTGCGGGAGTACCACCACACTTAACCTGCTGAAAGAAAAACAGGTTTCATTTTTCCTTCCAAGGCTTCTTGTGAAAGCAGTGCAAAATTCCCCGCAGAGGACTCCAGCATAACAGAGGCATTAAAATGCCAGAAGTTTGAAATATCCCTAGGGTGCTCACACAGGCTCTCACACAACTGCTGAGTGAACTGGGCTGGGGAGCTGCTTCCCCAGCAAGTACGCAAATAAGTAAATAAATGGGTGGGTGGGTGCTTAGCTATAACCTGAGTCACTCCCCCACCCACATGGGGTGGCTGTGTGAAGGCGATGCTCGCCCACAGGAAAAGGGACGGCCAGGGTGGGAGCGAGCTGCCGAGGTCCGTGGAAGGGAGGGAAGCCCCTCGGGACCTGTACCGCTGACTAAAGCTGGCTTAAACCGTCACTGAAGCCATGGTGACAGTCTGTTTAGCTTTGCTATAAGGTGAGTGTCAAAAGCAGTCCTAAGAAGACAAAAGAAAAGAAGAAAAAAGGAAAACAAGTCCTCACTGAGGCATGCAGTCATGGGAGTGCGCTGCTCCATGTGGGGCTACTCAGGGGCAACCAAAATGGTCTTCAACAGCCCCAACAGACCAGGGCTGCGGAGAGGCTGGGATTGGGGCAGCCCCATGCTAACGCACGCACACAGTGTCCAAAACAGGGGCAGACACTGCTGTGTGGGGTGCCCCGGGCTCGGTAGGTGCTCAGGGTTGCATGAGGCCGGCCCAGGGATCGCTCAGAGATGTCACAGCGTGGCACGTAGAGGTGCCTCCGGTCCCTTCCTCCAGCGAAAGCAGAAAGCAAACACCACATGCCAACACATGCAACGTTGCTGGCTTTCTGTAAGCAAAACAAAAGATGCTTGTTTATTGAGTTGTATGCGCAGCAGCCATTCATTTTCAATCAAACAATAACTTTTGCTAATTGAAACAATCTTTTCTTTTCTTTTTTTTTTTTTTTTGCTTAACTTTCCCCAGCTATCTTGCAAGTCCACAGCTGCTTCAAGCCTTAAGGCCATCATGGCAAATTAAGGCAGTCAGCGTCTGGCTCACTAGAGGCCAGTCAAGCTATAAATATTACCAGCCTGGCTCTTTGTGTTCACAGTGTGGGGAAACAGCTGGTTTAAGTTTGACTGCACGTTGTCATTTCTCCATTAGTGCAAACACTTCAATATTTCTTATGTGTGAGGTTGGAGTGAAGAAAGGGAAAGAAGGGAAGGGGGTCACTAAAAGCCAAAGCTAAGAAATGATGTTCTGTATATACATAATTTACAATTAGATTGCTGCCTGGGAGAAGGCTGAAGTCTGACATGGTGATAGCTAGGCCAAAGCCACAATGACTTCCCAGTTGGCCTATAACTTTCAGGACCTATTTTCTCTTGTTTTTCTTTTATTATTTTTATAGAAATTCTATTATAATGGTAATGGATTACATTTCTCAAATTGTATTTTATTTCAAGAGCTTGTAAGACTGTTGTATTTGTGGTTTCGTAAAATATGAAATACCGGGAGACAGGGCCCTTCCCAAACCACATATGCCTTCTTTTGTGGGCAGGGATCATATAGAAAGTTAGCAAAGTAGAGCATGCCAGGCATAAACAGAAGTGACATCTTGTATGAAAACCATAATCCCCCGTTGTCTGTGGAATGTCTGCTGATTTTCGTGATTAGCATTATCGAGCTGTGAGGCTGACGGGTGTGAAATGGTAAAGCCAACTATTAGCCACTTTTCTTTTTTCTTACCTTCTGCTTTGTCTTAAAATGCTATTCTCAAACTTTAAAAACTGAACAGCCCCACTGATACTACCCCGATCAAAATAAAACACCTACTAATGAAGGGGGAAAAGGAGAAGACTCATCTGCAAACACACTGGGGCAGAGACAACCAACAAACTGACAGTGCCTGTGCCGTGCCAGCCTGGGGGAACACTACAATCACCGGCTCTAAACATTCTAGACACAGTAAATACTGTACTGGAAATAAAGCTGTAATGATAGCAATAGTCATAAATAATGACAGTGATCATAACTCTTGTGGGGTCCTATGTCATTATTTGAAGACTAATTTTATATTTCACTACCCATATGAGAGCTTTTGGTTGCTTAGCACTTTTGAAATTCTGGCTATCCTCACCTCCCTCTTAAACTCCTGAAGCTAAATACACAATTTAAGCACCAGCGGTCAATCCAAAATGTAACCATGCCAATTATGAATGAACACATTATCCCAGAGTGAAAAGCTTCTTAGCTAGCACCTGCCAGCCCAGCACACCCCAAAAAGCTGCAAAATGGTAGCTATAGTAGTGCTGAGCTGGGTTTGTTTTTCTCCTTGACAACATGTTTGCCTCAAGAACAGAGCCAAACCATGCACCCACACACAAACACACACACACTCACTAATGTTAAACTGGTTGATTTTCAGAGCGAAGAGGAACTGCTTGAAGTAGTCACACATAAAGCCCTACATGGAGAAGATCCTGAATTTGCATTTTTTCCAGTTTGGTAGGCAGCCACTCCACCAACCACCCAGTGAATGGGAAAAAAGAATCAGTGTGAGATAACTAACACCACAACTTTTTACCCAAGATTAATGTTACTTTATATAGGCAGCTCCAATAATTGCATTAGGAAAGTCATCCTCTTAAGACAGATCTCCCAGCTTTGCAGTGGACTGACGTAGGGGCTGACTCAAGCCCCGTTGGAGACAGAGGAGAGAGACCCATTGACTGCCATGGGTTTTGGACCACGCTTGTTGTTTAGTCTGAGCTGAGGTTTACCAAGAATACCAGGGCTGCATGCCGGTGGTACACCACCAGATGTGGAAGGGATGGCACTTAGCCGCGGGGTTGTGCTCCAGCAATGGAAAAAGCCATGCCCTTGAAAAACAAGTGATGTCAGGGTAATTACTGCAGACCAACTCTGTTTCTCCATGTATTGGACAAAGGCAAGGTGTGCAAATGCTCTAACTAGCTCCACCAGCATCATACGACAGACAGAAGCATAATGCAGAGGTGCCTCATCTAGCTTAATGCACGTCAGCCTGGATCCTAGGAACATGATGGTCCTGTTGTGGTGGCAATACAGAGCCCCCATATTGATGAATGTACCCTCCTTAGTGGCTGGGCACATCAGCTGGCACATGGCCAGACTGCGCAAGATACCTGAAGTGCTACTCATTCAAATTAACTGATTTGTATAGCACAAAATAGCTACCACTTAGGAGACTTTACATCAAGGGGAAAAGGAAAAAAACCCCAAACCCAAAAACCAAACAAAAACTTGAGGTCACTCTGGACTCTGAAAAGTCCTCCTGTGTGTCAGGTGCACTCAACCCAGCTAGTACAGAGGCTATTTAACGAAACCGTAGAACAGTAACATGCAAAGAAAAATGGTATTTCCCCAAAGAGCCAGCACAAATGATGTATTAAGTGATAATTTCATTCTCAAATGGTTTTCAAGCAACAGTTGGTAGCACTTAAATCAATATTTTGCACATGATTAAATCTTAATGACGACTAATTATTTCTGGCATTTCTTTAAAACTTCTGTATCAGCCAAGCTGATGTTGGAAAACTTCTGCTGTGCCTTCACTGCAGCTAACTTTCAAAACGCTTTTTCAATGAAATCACCACACTGCTCACGGCAAGTGAAATTTATCTGTGGCCTCAATAAGACTCTATGTTCCACTTCAGCCTCCCTTTAAAAGATTGATTACCTAGCAGTAAATGTAGTTCTTCCAAGCTACCTTTGTATAGTCCCACCCATGGGCATGGTGGAGTCCTGTGGGTGAGTGTATTCAGAGACCACTAAGCAATCCATGGATTTAAATGTTGTTTAAGCAGTACCTAGGGCCTCATGAGAGCATTTTCACAGGAGTGAATGTCACCCTAAATGCATGAATTGCATTCATTCATTGTAATGAAACTGCTCATACTTAATTTGATAAAATATGTAAAGAACAATAAACAGAAAAGTAAGTAACAGTATGACAAATGCAATCTCCAGATTTATATTATAGTGCCCTACTATAACAGGGTGAATCTTTTGGTCTGACTCAAGAGCAATAAATAGCAGGAAACGATATTATTACATTCAGGTGAAAGATTGACTATGTGGAGGCACAAAAGGTCTCATTAGATTTATGTACCTGGAAGAAATATAATGGCTGTACCAACACAATGGATTTGAAGAAACTCGATTTGATACCACCTGTGACAATCTGCATTATATATGCAACAGCAGCAAGGTAAATGACAGCTTTAATTTAAACATTTCTTTCTTTATTCAATTTAAGGTAGGCCCTTAGGCTATATTTTCTGGTGCTGTGCCACAGGGTTTAGCTTTAAAAATACTGTTACTGTTAAAGAAAACTGTGTACCTAATCCCTCTGCAGCACACTGAAAATAACCCTTTAATTTCATTCTAATGTTATTTCTTTGGTATTCACAGGAATGCCAGTTCTGAGACTGTTATGTTTTGACATTTAATGTAGGGCAATTACAGCCAAAGTATGTCTGGGGAAAGTCCTAGCAGAGAGAGTACATTTCTGTTCTGAGTGGGTACTTAATTGTTGATGTGTCAGGGGTTCAGTATGCTCCTAAAATTTTATGCCCCCTTCCAGACGACAGAATATATGGCCAGGAAGCAGTCTAACACAGTGAGAAGGGAGAGCTGGACAGCAAAAAGTTGCAATGCTAACTATTCTCTGGTTACCACTTTGTGGGGTCTGGTACCCTGTTTTGCATCCTCTTTACATCGTATTATTCCGACCCAGGCTCCCACGTAGGAAGACGATTACAGAGGATACTCTGGAGTTTCTAAGGGCAGCAATTCTGCGGCTCTGCAATGTGGCTGTGGTATTTTAGACTCCTTTGGGACAACCCAGATTTTAAAGTGGGTGTAAACAGAGCAGGTACAGTTTTACTAAAAATGAAAAGCAGCTCCAAGCCCTGTAGCTACTGCATGTGTTAATTTTTAACATATGAAGCATTTTTAAGAACGGAGCCTTTCATTTAAGGAAATAAATTTATGGACTGCAAATGAGCAAGGTGGGGAAGGCTTCTGCAGAAAAGAAAATGCAAAAGTAACCTACAGAATGGCGGGCTACCGCTAATCTGTGCATATATAGTGTGGCCAACATTATGTATGTGATGAGCAGCAGATAATCTGTCAGGAAACCAGTGAAACACCAACATACAAATGGCGAAGGCCTAGCAGGACTTGAGGAAGGAACAAATGGGTTTCAGATTTGTAGGAGATGCATATATTGCATTGACCTGTAGTGACTTCCATATTGACAGTACTAATCAGTATCGTATCAGAATATTTGATATGATTATTTAGGAATAATTTATTACTGATAAGTAATTGCAGTTTATGCAAGGCTTGAGTGATAACGCACTTTCTTCTACAGCTGGCAGGAATATCACATACTAGGAAGCATTCCAGTTCCTGAAGTGTAATAACACTATATGTATTACATACACACATGTATGTGAATTTTAGAAATGCCACAACATATTCATACTCGTTACTTTGCAATGTTAGTTCTCCAGTAGAAGTGTAATACTAAGATCTATTTTTTCAGGCATGTGTTAGGCCTTATAGCATAGCAGTTCTCTGATGAAATAAACAGTGTATTTTAATTACAATAATATTTTGTGTGTGTGTGTGTGTGTGTTAAGGATAAGCCCGTAATATATGCATGAAAATTTTTTTGTTCTGTTAATCTATTCTTTTTTTGGTAGTCTGTAAGTGATTTTTTTTTTTTTTTTTGGTTTTTTTTCAGCATGTCATGTCTTAGAAATTGCAGTGAAGTATGAGTTTTCCTTGTTTCCTCCAGTTATCAACTCTGCATTGCTCTGTCAGTTGGGGAGGCTGTCAAATTCAAGATTAATAAATGAAATCCTGCTTCCAATGCTGCAGGTTATTTTTAATATAAAAGGAATTCAATTTCTTCCCATTATATTTTCAGCCAGAATGTGCCCCTTAGAAAACCAGTGTTCTGATCAAAAACGTTCAGAGTAGTAACCTGTACAGCCTCTTCCAGCAGCATAGCCCGTGTGCCAGCTCACATGCTGGTTCATATTGGGAAAGAATGGCCACTGCTGAGCTGTTCATTTTCTAACGATGGCCACATTAAGCACCTCTGAGTGATGCTGTCCAGAGAAAAATTAAGAACTTAGTCTTCACATGCTGCTCAGCTGATTTGCACTAAGATCCAAGTCCAAATGATGGAGTAGGTAGACCTAATGATGTTTTTTTAGAGAATAGGTACATAAAATTCCTTCTTTTCATCTCTTTATTTCTGTAATGATGGTAAAGGTGGTCAGGATGGTGCAAAAGTGCGTCACTGGGGTTCCAGATACCTTGGCAACTCCTGGGTGTCACATCTTTACAACAATTAACAGTTCTGCTGAAAAAGTATGAGTCAAAATTATGCTTCATGACTAATCAAAAAAGATTGATTTTAAGACAATTCTTCAATGCTCAGATTATATATCCTTGCAAAAGTAGATGCCTGTTCTGCCAGTTACAGTGCAGACCGTATGAACAAACATTTTACACAGGTAGTGTGGAGACCAGCATACCTCTGAAGAAAAGGGCAGATAGCTCTCTTCACAAAGGACAACTCAGGTAGCCTAAACCAGCAGTCAGTTCCTGACTATTGACTGTGCAGGTAGCCAGAGTATCACCCTAAATGATTCAATGCATGCACACACTAATAGAAAATAGCATAAAGGAAGGAGAAATGATAGGCTCTATGAAGATATGTGCAAATCACCTGTTTAATTCAAGGCTTCTGAATGCTTATCCATCCCTGGAAAGTATTTTGAGTTCCCATATACAAGGTGAACATACCTTAGATTGGGGAGACATGGGTGGCAAGCACTCCCCCCAACCCGAGTGCATGCCCCCCCCCCACCAGGCTGTAAAATAAGCTGAACATGAGCCTGCCCTGTCCTGCCTGCTGAAGTTGGGCTGCCAGGCAGGCAGCAACATGTGAACTGTGGGTTCAGTCGAGAGATGGAGAGCCTAATTCCAGCCCTGCAGCTGGGACACTGCTCTGGTGGCTTTACTGTGGTTCCCCGCTCCCTGGGTTACTTCTGTTTTTATCCAACAATGGCACAGCCTCTGGGAGAGAAGCAAGCGCACTGAGCCCAGGATCTCTCCCAGCTGCACCCCCAAACACACATCCATCCACAACAACCTTTTCAGGCCACTCTGGATATCGAGGCAGGGCTTGTCTGCCTTCCCAGGCACCCCACAATAGCAGGGGTCTCTCAGGATGCCTGGTTCTCCGTGGACCAAGGCAGCCCCTGCAGGAGCCAGATGCTTTAGTGCCTGGAGATTTCTGTGTTCCCAAATCAGGACTCCTACCAGGCTCTACCGGTTTGGGGCATGCTGGTATGTGACAGCACATTTTCTACACTGTGCTCTCACCCACAGGCTACATGGGTTTGCCTGGAGACCCAATTCAGCTGATCTGACTATGGGCACACATTTTGATCTTGGTAAGGGTACTGACCTCCTAAATCAGAGTCTAATCCTTACCTGGGTTGCTAAGAACTATTAGAGCGGACAAGGTTTCAGCTAATAAAAGATAGTATTACTGCCTACCATTTTGTCCTTAAACCATCATGGCAACAGTCAAATATAAATACCTGTGATTCACAAACTGAGCACTAATATGCAGGCTAGTTATGTATTTCAGGAATCCAAGACAGAAAATTCAGGATTCTGTCTTGATTATTTTAAAAATGTGATTGACCAACCATTTCAAATGGATCTGTATCATCTAGACTCTTCCTTAAGATCTGGGAGTACCACTAATGTCAGTAACAACACTAATTATCTACTCTAATGCACTTTATGGAATTTACACTGAGAAAAACTGTGAGAAGTTGTCTTACAGAAATGCCAGCACACATACTTAGAGGTAATTTTAGAAAGCAGCGGAAACTGGTTTTGAATCGATACTCCATTTGCGATTAAGTCTGTGCATTTGCTTAGCACAAAAAAAGAAGAAAAAACCCCTCACTGAAATGGATTGTGAAGAAGTTCTGAATAAGTAGGCTTACATAGACTTCCCCTGATTCTTTGTAACTTCAGTTCACTGTTTATTTCGATGTATCTCAAATCTTTGACTATTCACTGGAAATTCTGATTTGACTTCAGCACAATTTCCATCCTTACTAGTGAAAGGTGTAGGTGTGATAAGCTGTCAAACCACTTTGCCCTGCTTGTGGTGCTCATCACATTAATGCAGCAAGTGTGAACAATAACCACAGTGCCCATGGCTGAGGTTTTTCTAAACAACTGATCCTGGGAGATGAGATTAGTAGGCAGGTGTTTGTGACAGAGATATGTGAAGCACAGTCTTCACTGGTACATCATCAGCAATTGTGAGCAACCGACTTTCTGGACCTCTGCCCTTCAGCAACACCAAAGGAAAACTGTTTTGACAGTGAGGCATTTTAAACAGGAAAGCACTTGTTTGGATAGTTTCCTTGGAAAAAAAAATCTTCATTGTGCTTTTTCAGATGGAAGAAATCCCATAGAGTGGTCCTATGCTTGGGAGAGCTACCAGTCAATATCCACAAATCTACTGCATTACTCTTTCAACTTAATCGATACAATTATCCTTCACAGTGACATTCTTAAAAAAAAGTCCCAAGACAACAATTAATGCACTGACATGCTGTAGCTACTGCCTGTTGAGCTGAGTCATTTATTCTCCTGTTCCTTTCTACTCCCCTGCTTGCCTCCACACATACACTGTTTCTTCAGTGTGAGCTCTTCTTAAATCCAACTCCACAGTTATGCTTTTTGGCACTATGTTTACAGTAAATATAAAAGTAAAGATCAATAGTTCACTCCCTCTGTCATTACAAGTATTGACTTCCTATGCTTCTCTGTTTAGTTATACTTAGAGCAAAGGCAACTGCCCAAATTACTGTATTTTGACAACTTCCATTGAGTATTAGATCACATATGCCTAGATGATCAACGGTGCTGCCTCAGACTACAGCAAACTCACATTTTGCTAACTTTAATATATGCCTAGCGTGCAATGCAAGTTCACATCCAAAATTATCCACAGTCAGAGGAAACACAGAAAGGTGTTGCACAAGCTCATGAGAAGACTGTGCCTGTAGCACCATTTGAGACCCTCCGTAACACCTGAACGTAGCTGGCAGGTGTGACCCACAATGTACAGGAGACCTGTAGGCTTCTGGGGCAGCAGTTGGTGGCCAGGTGGGATATCTTGGGGCATCTAAAATGGTGCTAGGTTCACAGATATAGACAGCTGAGCTATACCCATTGCAAGAAAAAGTGTACTTGAGCCACTGTAACACTGGCCTTATTACCTTGACCCGTTAACCTGGTTGGGGTTACACTCCATCTTGATGGTGACTCTGGCTGGGGGCTGCGATAACCAGTCTTGCTGGGGAACACGTGGACTCATCTTTGATGTCTGCCCATATTCACTGGAGGAGGAGGCTGTCATCTCTGTCTTCGCAAGGTGGGGTGATCCGTAGGCACACTCGAACAAGGATTGGTCTTCACTCACCACTGATAACGCTTCCTGCAAACCAGAGAAGAGAAGTCAGCGCAGCCGTGTCTCAGAGCAGATATTACAATATCCCCGCAAGAAAAAATGGCTTGTCCATCTCAGGAGCAGGTGAACAGCCAGTCACTTGCTTAAATGCTCATTACTTTCTAGGCACGCCACCGCTGTTGGTGGAGGTGAGGACCCACAGTGCCAGACACACCATCAGCATATGGTGGGAGGACAACCTCTCTCCTGGGGAGACCCTTCCCACCATGGGCTGAGAAGATGCAGAAACACACACTACCAAACACTTAGGAATAGTGGCCAGGAGCCGGGAGGGAGGAGAGGGCAGGACAGGCAGCGAAGCTCGGGCCTCTCATGTCCCAGGTAGGGATGCAGAGGGCCTGATCTGCCGGGGGCGTAAGCAAGCTGCCATGGCTGCTTTAACTGCCCCTGCAAGGAGCGACAGAAAGCCAGGCCCTGCTGACTCACTGGGAGCTCCTCTTCCTTCCTCTCGGACCGAAGCCAAGTCCGTTCTGGACAGGGAGCCGTGACAGCCGGGCACAACCTCCAGTCCAGGGACCCTGCTTTTTCTGCTAGCATCCGCCGCCAGCTTCGGCAGAGGTGCCCGCCACCGGCCCCAAGAGGACGCCAGGCCCACCAGCTGCCTCTCTCTCTCTCTCTCTCATGGCAACCCTTTCTGGCCAGCTACCTGGCCAGGCATCCCTCTCTGGCACTGTGGGAAGGGCTTCCCTGGCCACCTTCCCTTGCCATGGCAGTACTTCAGTTACGGCCCTTGAGGGCGGCAGGGTTCACCTGCCATCACGGGGCAGGGTGGCTGCCATCATGGCTGGTTGGAGACAAGACAGACGCCACAGGGAGTGAAGGCCACCCTCTCTCCCCACCGCCACGCATTCCCGTTGACACCAGTTCCTTCCCCGCGTTATCTGGACCCAACTCATGGGAGCGAGGTGGTGCCCGGGCCTGGCTCAGGCAGACAGTGTGCCCACCGGGCACGTTGGGAAGCTGCGGGCTCGGGGAACCACCCCTCCCAAAACCAGCCTTCCAAGGAAAGCCCCCCTCTCCAGCGGCTACTTAGGGTGAAGGTGGGGCATTGGGGCGTAAAGGGACAGTAACCCGAAGCGTGACGCCCTCCTCCCACCCCGGCACCATGGCTCTGCCCTGAGAGGAAACGGAGCAGGGGTGCAGCGGGGCAGGTGGCCCCCGCCAGCAGCCGGGGAGCGAGCTCCTGCCCCGGGCTGGCGGAGGAGGCTCGGCGTGCAGCACACCAGATGACAGCAGCGGCGGAGGCGGCCAGCTGGCCATGGCTGGAGGCGCGGGGGCCAAGGCTGGGGGTGATGGTGGGGGGGGAGCCTGAGCCAGATTCGGGGCAGGGTGCTCCGCATGCGACCGCACCCTCACGAGGCAGAGGCAGCGTGTGTGGGCCCGCTCTGCCGCCAGCCCTGCTGCTGACGGCCGACGGGGGGATGATAAAACCGCCTGGCCCTGTCAGCAGAGGAGGACGTGTGACAGAGAGATGGGAGTCCTCCGGCTCTGGGAAGCCGGGCAGCTGCCTGCAGGCTGCTACCTTCCCCGGTCGCTGGAAGAGGGCTTTGCACAAGCTCCGGCAGTCGCATGCTGCCCTAAAGATCAGCAGTTGCATCTGTTCATTTTAAGGAAGTATATATTTATCATTCTTTTTATTTGCCTGGTTTGTGAGCCCTCGGGGTGCACTCTGATAATATTCATAGTTTTCTCTGCAACCGCAAGGGCTGGAACATCACTTTCTTCTTATTACTTCTCATGAAAATTGAGATCACTCCTTAATCTCTGGACTTGGGAAACGGGATCTCAAGCAGCCCTCCAAATGCCACAAAACTCGTGATTGAATCACTAACACTAATGCTTCCCGGCACAGGCCAGAAAGCAAAATTCAGACAGCGACCTACACCATTTCATTACTGCTTTGCAGATGTCATTTGAGTGCAAAGGTCACCACCAGGCTATCGCCATTAATATTAACTCCCCAGTTAGCACCCCTGCTTTCCACGCTCTTCTGCCAACCTGTGCCCGGCTACCAAACTGCTGCTTCTTGGGTCTTTGGGGGTGTGAACACGGTTTTGTGAGACAGAAGGTTGCCAGGATAACATCTCTCCTTTTTGCCATGCCTCTCAGACTCCTGCGGGTCTCGGGCCTGCTAAAACTGCTGCTGTAGGTGGTCTGAAGCTTTTCTGATGAGCCATTTCTGGCAAAGCCTGCGGACAGCTCTTGCTTTTCAAGGAGGTGTGGGGGGAGATGGCTGCTGGTCCCTTGCTCCCCAAAGATTGCTCCCTGGCTACGCTGCGCTGAGAGACAGCAGGGGCACTTTGTGTGCTTGGATAGTAAAGTAGCAGGGATCATACCACAAGAACTAAAGAAAGAAAATGTTACACTAGAAGGAAAATAAAAAGTTCTTTCTCAGCACTCCATGAGAGTTTTTCATGAATATATATACATGTGTATACACACACACAACCTGGCGAGGTGACCACAATGCATCCCACGCCTGAGACTATTTCATGAATAGTTCCCTCTTTTCTGCCCCACTGTAGAGCTGATACATGAACCATAAAACATGTAATGAAATGTTAATTTTGGAAGAGCTAGCTCCAGTAAATACATGAAAGTGTGAATTATGTATGAGAAAGCAGGTACAAGATTGCAAATACAACAGGCAGAATATTATTTTACTCTGTAAACCATTTACGGATAGACCTTTTCAAAACAGGCATCAAACACTATATAATGGATATATTTCTCATCCTCCCACACATAAGTGAAACAAAGCAAATTCATTCTGGTTCCTATTAAACTTGACTCCACCTAATGTAAGTTAATTTATGAATACTTATGTTAAGTATAAATGTAAACAAAAAAATATGGGTTTTCTATTTATTGGCATTACTAATGACAGTAAATACTGCTTGTGCTATGGATGCCTATTATGTTGCACAAAGAGGGAAATCAGACACATTTGAACTTCCTGAGGAGGACAGCAAATGCTGGAAATATGAGCCCAATTAATAAGGGTTGTGTGAGTATGTAAAAGACTATGGCAAAACCAAGACAAGCATAAATGAACTCAAGAGACAGACTCAGACTTCACATTTCAGGAAAAAATGCCTAGTTATTCATGGAAAAAACCAGGTCAATTTACTAGCTAGAGTTTTGTTCTGATTTAATAGCAAACACTCATCTGTACTCCATCCTGCTAGTTATCAGTTAGTGCACGCTGACAGGTCTGTAAAGGCTCTGTAGGAATAACTGAGTTTCTGCCAACTTTGCACGCTGTTGGGTTGGTCCTTATGAGGAAGGCTTATTAACATGTACTCTGTGATAGTGAGTATCTCTGATATTTTACTCTGAGTCCTCACTGATCTTTGCTGGCCTGTCTTGAAGGATAGTAGGACATGTATCACCCCTCCCTTGAGCACATCAAAAAAGCTGAACTGGCCATCTAAGCTTTTGCATAATTTTGACGAGTCAGCATAACTAAAGAACATGGTCTAAACTAGAATAAGCCATACTTCCTCTTTAACCATCTTTTTTTCTCCTCTTCCACATAAGTGAGATTGAGGTTTCGGTGTGGAAAACATGGTAACTATGTTTAGCATCTGTTCTGCTACTCCTGCTGTCAGCCAGGACTCAGGCAGTCATACCTACTGTCCACTCCTTCAAATGCAGCCAGGACCACTGATGTCAATTTACCAGCAACCACTACAGGTGACATATGTGGTCCTTGCATATCCTCACACACAGGGAAAAGTTTTCTGCAACACACGGGTGGGAGCTGTGTGTCCAGGGTTGGCAACTGCTGCCTTTCTTCCTCTCAGTGATCTTATTCTGAATTCACTGACCTTGCAAGACACAGATGATGCTGAACAATCAGCTCATACAACCCGATACAACCTCACGTGAAACTCATGCTGTGGGAAAGCATAGAAGTAGCATCAAGAAATGTGAAGCATTTCTCAGCTATACAAGAATGTGTGATAACTGGCATAATCTGGTATCCCCCAAAACAGATAGAAATTGTCCTTCAGCTGTTCCTTGCCTGCATCATTTCATCTTGTCTTTCCTTGGTTTCTCTTTACCAATTAAAGCCTTCAAGCCTTAACCCTACGTAAGCTATGAAAGGAAGGCTCTAACAGCAAACTACTGAACAGCTGACAGAAAGCAGTGTGGGTATTTCTTTCTTAATTACAGGGACTTAAAAATGTGCTTTCTGCTATAATTCTAAATGCAAGCTCCTGGACCAAATGTAATACAAAAATTGTCAGCTCTCACCATCATGAGGAATAGCCGCACGGTCTGGCCACATACAGACACAGACAAAACTATTGATACTGACAATGCTTGGCAAAGGTTTTTATACATATGGATGCCAGTTCTATTTGTACTAAATACTCCTCATTACTCATTTACATGTTAATCTTTTTTTCTCATCCATATTAATGCTGTTTCTAAAGCAGTCTGGCAACATCAAACAGTAAGTGGGATAAACCAAGGTAAACCTTAATAAATATTATAAAATAATGCATTATAAGGGTCCTTCCAATCTTGCCAAGTTTTGAAGCATTATGGAAATAATTTTAGTAGTGGATGGGTCATCTTCTTCGATTTCACAGGACAATAACATATTCTTATGAAATCTCAGAAATGAAGCCTTTCATTTCTAGTAACCAGTGTCTGGGGTAATGTAATATGAAGAAAGCAACACATACTGCTTACAGTGGCAAGTGGGAAAGGTCCTTCATGCAAGTCTGTGAAGTAGAGCTGTGGGGAATATTATCTGAGGTCAATATTGGACACGGATTTTCTTTATTTCATCTTCTTTGCTCCACGTACTTCCTCTCATGATATCATCAGCAAAACATAAAAATCTGTTCCTGCATTATGATTTTTTTTTTTAATCACTTGTACCATGAAAAACCTGGCTTCTCTCTTGGACTTTCCGTACTAATGATAAAAGAACAAAATGTCTTCTCTATTTGGTTTTGACTTATACTTCACTGATAAGTTTAAAAAAAAAAAAAGAATAACAGAGTGACAAATTTGTAGAACAATAGGTGCAGCAACGCCTTTAAAGTAGGCATAAAGTCATTAGGACAAAGGTGTTTACTTAATCAAATGCAAGATTACTTGGCCTAGAAACATGAAGTTACAGGAAATGTGATTGAAGTAGTTCCCATCATGAGAAGTATATGCAAGCTGGCCTGTCCTTTATATGCAATGTCAGGAACTAAGGAAATTTTTTTTTTTTTTCCTAAAACTTTATCAAACTTAAGAAATGGTTAAAGAAGATGATAAGGTGTGCAGCTGTCTAGCATAATTTGCTTGTGCTGACGACTACTGGGGAAAAAATACTGCCAGCAGGATTTTAGAAGACTTTGGAGGCCATTCTAACCTGGCAATGCTTTTTCTCAAGGTAATTCTGATTGGGGAACATGCTGGCTTGTGCGTGAAATATATTAGTGCATTGTGCCTCCATGTCATCAACCCAGCTTCCACTTTAGACCTGACACCATTTCTATTCATTTGTATGGCAATCAAATTGAATCATGTCTCCAGGTAGTACACTCATTGTATGTGTGTGTATATATGTATATCTCAAAATATTCCGCTCTTTTTTTTTTTCATTTCTTCAAATATTTCCATGGTTTATTGCTTAATCCCTATAACAGAAAAGGTTTAGTAGACCTTTTTTATCCCCATTGGCTATCCAAAATCTGTCAAGTGATTTGCTGCTCAAAAAAATGCTTCAAGAACTTACTGGCCAGCACAGTCAAAATCCTTGCAGGCAATAGCACACCAGTATGATGAAAAACATTGGCCACAAACCACTAAGACACTGGGCAAGAACTACACATAGAGAGGAGGATGCATGAGGAGACATAAATACAGCAACAACCCTCACTGCACATTGAGAGATGCTGCAGACAGTAAAATGCATTTATGGCTTGGGGAGTCATCTTGTGGAGTCAGCACTCCCACACTTCAAAACAGACCTGTTACCCTTGACTATGAGGGACTTGCAGTAACACTGCAATTGAAAACTTTTAATTAGCTCTGCCATATGTCACTGCATTTATATAATCTATATTTTGACACCAGTTTTATGATATTTCTCTTCATTAACGTAAATAACTTTTACTTCTTCTATAATCTGATTTCATGAGAATATATATGTAAGCACAAGCTTAGACCTTCACACAGCCACAATCCGTTCAGACATAGGCTGTTTCCTATCACTTATTGGATGTATACAGTTGGTCAGAAAAATTAATTCTCTGTTCTGTGAAGAATTCTGACATACTGGGACTTATTTTCGTTTTAATTGAGACAAAAAGCTGTTATATGAAAACTTTCACCAAAACGTTTATTAAAAGGATGAACTGTAATGCATTGGCGTGTGTTTTGCAGATGTTAAAACACTCTGATAAACAGTTATATTTGGAGAGGACCTGCATTTTCTGAGGGAAGATTGTTCCGATTAAGACCATACAATTAGCTCTTATTAAGTGTTTCCATGCTTTTCTGCACCCAGTATCCCTTGTATACACGATAACATTTGTTACTGAAAATGTGCGCAGTCAGATTACGTACAATTGTAACTGAAAGAAAAACCAGGTGAAAGTGTGCAAGAGAGCACACAGTGTGCACCTTGGTACAGCTGCTCCAGACTTTACCAAGTCACTCTTCTCGCTTGCCACTCTTCTTTCTATTCGTCCTCAGGTTGCATCTTCTGATGCTCTAGGAAGCCGTTTATCTGGAGTGAAAGCCTAATTTCAAACAGGCCAGGAATGTCATTTCCATGCTGGAACAGAGAGCACACGCGAGGCTGGACACCAGAACCTTGCAGAGCAGCAGGCAGTCTTCCAGTCTGAAACTCTGCTCCACTCTGCTCACGTCTGCAACAGGCATCACTGCACGATAAAACAAGCTGTGGTTGAACTGCTTAAAGAGCTTCTAGCCTAAATTTGCAGTCCTGCTTTAAAGCCAAGTCTTTGAGCCTTGAATTCATTGCATCCAGCAAAAATCAGTGAAACAGAAGACAAATGATTGATGGTTTAGCCTTGCCATAGCTTATTAATCAGGATGCTCTTACAACTCTCTTCTGACCATTCGTAAAAGAAGTGGTTTCTCAAGATATTCAATATGGTGTGTGGAACATACTGGAAAAGGTTACTATTTAAAATGCAGTCACCTGAGTCAGGAATTGCAGCAGACATCTGGAATATGTTTTCCTTCTAAATCTCTGAGTCTTGGATTCATTAGATCAGACAAAAATCCACATATTATATTCATGAGAGAGTTCAGGAACAACAAAAAGCCTTGGCAAGTACAAGATAGGAAAGACAGATGTTGTCCTCACCTCCACCCATGAGAATCTTATTGCCAGCTCAGTTAACATCCTCCACCTATTTGCAAAGAGCACTTGGATAGTCCATGTTAATCCAAACACAGGCCCGGTGCTGCCACTTATCTGGTATCTTCACCTCTTGCTGAGAAAAATACAAAGGATGTTTGGAAGCAAAGGAAAACCACTGCTGCAGTCCCACTTGAAAAAAAGGAATAATCAAGCATCCATCAAAATGATGTTATGAAATTGCAGGCTAGATTCCTTTCTGGGAAACAATAGCAGATGTTTAAGGACTGATCCTGCAGCCCTCTGTGTAAGTCAGTCATTCTCCTGGCTTCACTAGGTCTAGTAATATGAACAGAGGCCTCACGGGTAAGCCCAAAGGTTTAACATTTTGTGCCTTAATGAACAAATTCTGAAACATTATAAATTCAAATGTAGACTGTGGTGCTTTATCATAATTTCTAATATATAGACTGTCATTCCTGAAATGTCAGCAAACCCTACTTTTGCCCAAGCTATTTTTGTCACCTCCTTTCATCACGGGGTAGTATTTTTAGCACAAGGCGTTCAACTCCAGGTCTTCAAGGGCTTCATAAAATAAGAAAAAAATCACCATTCCACTATTGCAGATGGGGAAACTTTGGTAAGAATGACTAAAAATGGGTGTTGGCTTAGAAAACATATCTCCCTCACATCAAGCTCCGTGCCACATTTGGGACTACCCTGCATCTCACACACTAAAGTTATCACACCGAGTAGAGCTCATGAACCACTGACTTCCAGAGATCAGGAAGTGTCCATGAGCACCTGATTTAAAGAGCCGCCATTTCACAATTAATTATTTCATCTGCAGACTTTACCTTACAGTAAAATACAAATGAATACTTCAACCCCAAACCAAGAGTTAATAAATAGAAACAGGAAACTTTTTCATACACATCGCTTGCTGTGGACGCCATCTAAGCAAAGCAGCGGGCTTGTTCAAAAGCAGCGATGAAAGTCTCCACCCTGTGTCTGCTTCAGCGCATGTTCAATGCCCGAGTGACTTCAACAGGGGTATGCTTGGAAGCAGCTCTGCCCATGCACAACCACCGAAGAACAGCAGCAGGCTTTTGAATGAAAGTGGACATCAAAATTCACAAGACTGTATCAAAAAGTCTAGGGAATAAAGCAGACAATCTAGTGCCAAACAGTGATGAGTCTGGGTCTGGTTTTCCTTCTGCATGAGCAGAGTGCTGGTAAACTACTTAAAGGCTGAGGCAACACCAAGTTTTGTCTACTGCACCAGCAGCTGAATGAACAGGGTTAGGTGGCTGCAGGGCTGGGGCAGCACAATGATCGGTTGGGCTCAGAATACGTATTTCTGAATGATTATGTCAACCTTAATTCACCAGTGCTAAAAACAATACAATTGTATCCTGCAGATTGTATATTGTATACTGATTTTTAAAGAAACTGTAGCTTTGTATGCTTATTTTAGCACTTCCATCCATATAAAGAGCTGTAACACTGAAGTTTGAATGACTATTTTTTCAGTCAATACAATAGACTTTTCTTCCTTTTCATCTTGATAGTATTGTCAACTACAAATTTTGAAAGCTTGAAGTTTTTTCCTCCTTCATGCTTGGCTGTTAGCTTCTAGGGCTTCAAAATGCCTAGAAAACTGGGAAAACTGGGATACAAAACACCATTTCTGCCTCAGCCCAGCGCTAGCCTGTTGCTTCTACCTTGCTCTTCTAGTATAGGACTTTATCAAACTGAAGGAGCAGCCAACCTTCTACTTTGTTAAAAAACATAAACATCTGGGGTTTTTTCGGCAATCTTTCAAGCTAAGATTTGTTTGGCAGAACAGGTGGCAGGTTTGTAAAGTGGCCCGCAGCCCAGTCGGAAGTGAACTGAGGCTGCATGCCACACCTGCTATGAACTTTTGCTAATAGATCAACATGATATTGGGAAAGAGTCTTGGGACCAAAAAAGCTGCCCCAACCAAGACACCAATCCCACTGCAGGCATGCAATCCTATCCTTTCCATGTTTTCTCTTAAAATCTTTGGCATCACAGGTACCCCAGCAGTTTGAATGGGATATCTTCAAGAATTACTGTGTGTTTATTGGAGTTAGACATCTTCCCAGAACTAAAGGCTTTGCTTGAACATGGTAACTGCCCTGGTACTCCGGTTTTGGAAGCTCTACTGAGAAAGTTCTTAACATAAAGGTACCACACGATTTTTTTTCTGCCTTATTCAAAAGATTTGTCCAGTGTTATCACAAAAGGGTAACATTTGCAGCTCCTTTTCCTACCGTTTAGCCAAAACTACAAGATTATACATTACATTTATACTAAGTTTAGTATTTGTTAACTGGGGGGGGGGGTTGATCCACCACATACATATTTGTATATGTAATTATATATGCCCATTATGTATATACACATAAGTATATGTACACACACATATTTTTAGATAATCTCATCCTCAATCTCTGAAGAAATTTTAAAGTAAAAATAATTCAGGCATTAAAATACTTTTCCCTAAGGCATACTATGTACCAGAGACAAATTCCTCAGCAAAGTGATGAGAAATGTATAGGAAGGAATGAAGAGACCTTTACAGACATTGCATTGATGAAAGAATTAAATATTAGGGGCAAAACTGAAAAGAGCATCCAAATTAGTTTCCTTTCCAATGAACCTTTGGTTTTTATGAATTCCTAACAGCATTAGGGAAATAACACTTGGCCGATGGCCATGAACCGAAGTTCTAGGTGACCCATCACTTCCCGGTAGTGCCTCTGTGTGTGGTGTTTGTGCACGTGCGCACACGTGTGTGCGTGTGTGCGCACGTGGGTGTGATGAGTGGGTCACTCGCTTTCTGGTCGGAAAGACTGCACTTGGGGGGGGGGGGGGGGTGTCTTAGCTCCAAATGTAATACTAGCTACCCCAAAGAGATTGTGGGAAAACAAAAGGGTGTCCACTAGGCATGTCACCCGTTAAATCTGGCTGGGCCTCTCAAACCGGCAGCCAGGCATGGCCATCAGCCTACGGAGAGGGAAGGGGAACCGTTCTTGGGCATCTGCAGAGCTGCTTTCCTGCAGCTCAGCTTCCTCCTCGGGGACTCCCTGGAGCTGGAGATCCTCTTGCCTGCTGCATCAGGCCAACAAGGTCTCAGATGCTGCCCTGTGTTTACCTTCATACACATATAAAGTTCTCACCTTCCTATTTAGAGAACACTTATCACATCCAACACTTATTAAAGTAATTTCCTTGCTTGACAGCTTTTGCAAACACTGCTTAAGCCATCTTTATTTGTATGGATGTTTTTATTTACTTCCAAATGTGTTTAACTTGATATGTTTTACTGACTTCTCTGAGCATTAGATAACTGGAATTAAAATGCAAATTACTATTGCTTTTTAAAAATGCACTACATTAAGAGGGCTCTCCATTTTTGCACAACATTGTAACAGAAAGTCTTTTGTTTACATTATTCCCACTTCCTTTTCCTCAGCCACCTTTTATTCTGAATCTTCCATATATACATTGAATATATACATATATAGTTTATATGCTTCTCATAGTATTCCCCATTTTACAAGCATATGGAATATTGCTCAGATGGGTAATCTTTCTAAATTCAGAATGAACTTTCCAAGTATGCCCACTCTGTATGTAAAATATGACTTCCTGTCATGATAACCTTTACAGTGTATAGCCTAACATACTTTCCTATAATTGTTTATAATGAATATCTTGATTCATGCTTCAGCACACATTTGCCACAGAACATGACTAATGAAATTAATACAGGGTTAAATGTCACAGTATTAAGTCATTTCTGTGTGTGCAAAGATTAACACAGGAGAGTGCTTAGTGAAATAACAATAAAGTTAAGCATATGCTTATGTTTAAGCATATTTAACCTGCTCTGCTGAACCAGTATAAAGTAAAGATATTGTTGTTTTAGCTCAAACGTTAACTATGAGATTGGTCAATGAGACTGGTATGGTTTTTGATGTATTGCAGTTAGGGGTAGCCAAACCAAGGGATCAGAAGAAAAATGTTGTTTCATACCTATGACAGACAAATGTTGGAGCCAATGATGTACTTTGTTTGTCCCTGCACAAAACAAAACAAAACAGAACAACCACAAAAAGAAACCTCCACATACACACAAAAAAATTACTTTGTGATAGTAAAAAAAAATTAATCAAATTATGCCTGTGGTTTTGCTTTTAAACTGAGTTCCTATTACTTAATTTAAGCTATGTCTTTTTCCATTTCCAAAATTGCCAATCCAAAATCACAAAATGTAAATAATTACTTCAGAAAGTTTTGAACTTTTTTCATTCTTTTTCCCTTTTTTAGGAGAACCACCTCACAAATTCAACCTTTATCTTTATCATGCAACTTGTGGCTCCGTGACCATGCTTTCTGCTGAATCTCATATGCAGCAGAAAGAGGTTGTGGCCCATTTTTAATTGTACATGTGAAGAAGAAAAGGAAAATGCACGTGGTGATATCTTTGATGTGGAGACAAGAAAAATCCTGCAGTTTTACCCTGTAGCAGTATCTCTTCTGAACTAGAGAATACCAACACTTTGGCTCTTACTAAAACCATGCCCTGCAGCTCTGATATTGACTGTATTTTTCAAGGACACCAACATTAGCTGCAGAAGGACAAAAAAGACCACCTGCTGCCATTGATGAAAAGCAAACTGAGAAAGTCAATGCAACTGAAGACAATCTCAAGTCCGGAACCCTCAGATATGAATTTACTCCAGCAACAGAAACCATTAAGACGCTTTTCCCCATACCTCGCTAATAAGACCAAGTGTCTAATAAGCATTGCTATATGAAATGAAGCTGCGTGGAAAGAAAAGATTTTGATTTACATTTCTTGGGACTGTATTGAAAAATGACCCCTGAAATGTCTTTATATACTGTATGCTATGGTTTCAAACATACAGGAGAGGTATGCAGGCTGTTTCTCTTTTATTGTTTCCCCAAACAAACCCATTTCCTACAAGCTGTTCCCACATCTTTTGTGCCACGTCCAGCTTCCCAGAAAAACAGCAGGAAAACAAAGTGTGAACTCAAAACAACCCATTTCCACAGAACAATGTGCCACACCAAGGAGAGAGAGAGCTAGAGGGGGAGGGCTGGGGGCGGGGGGGGGGGGGGGGGGGAGGAGAGACAAGCTGTTTTGATGCTGCCAAGGGACTTAAAAAAAAAAAAGGAAGGAGGAACTTTTAAAAGTCACAGAGAGGAAGAGTTGTGTAACTGTAAATATGCAACAGGCAAGTTGCCAACTATTTCAAAGGATTTGAGGTTTCAAAATCATCGAGAAGGCTAACTGATTTGCACTCTGGGTTTTGAGCTTCCAGGAACACCTTTACATGTCTGAGAGCCATATCTTTTTATAGACTACTCAAGCCATACTTGGTCATAATTTCAAGTTGAATCAGTGAGGAACGTAAACAGACACCATTTATGCTTCTCTGCAATCTAATAAAATGAAAGCATGGACTAAATAAAGCAAAATGATACATGTCATTCTGCAAGAAGGGAAAACCAGATCATGTTGATTTTGTTCCTAGCTGACCTGAGCAATCTCCAAAGTTCCTGGTATTCAGTAAACTAAGAAAACTCATACACTAAACTCCCATAGGTATAACGCATACCACTCATTGAGGCACATGTGATAAAAGTCAATGATACATGTCACCGTGCCATTTTAAAATCCCGTTTCCATATTTGGCTTGTCAAGGATATAAAAGCAGAAAGAAGGAATAAAAGTAAGTAAGGAACAAATTATTTCAGCCTTGCTGTCCATGACGATTATGCAAGTAAGAAAGAAACATTTGTAGAATCAACACAACAACTGGAATGCTTTTCCCCAAATCAAGAATCTCACCAGCTTTGAAATCTTTGGGTAGGGAGACACTGCTTTTGCAGTGAAAAAATGCGGTTAAGTTCCTTTTTCTGTTGATAAAGGATGCAAAACCACAGACTGCAGTCACTTGCAATTAAAACCCACAGTCCAAAGCACTACCATGTGTCAGCAAGACCTGGTGTTACCATGAAAGGTGCACTTTACAGAGAAGGAGATATGGGGCAACACTCATGTCACGATGTGCTGACTTCCTACTGTGGACTTTTAAACTGTCATAGTACTGCAGCGAAAAGGACAGTTCAAATGCCTCAAGAGTATTTACTAACCATGAATGTTATGCAGCGCCAGATGCAAGAAAGCAATGGGCTCTGCTATCTTGGGCACCGAGCTAAGGCAAAGCAGTAGATTGACCTTGTCACAAAATACTTGCAGCTAACGCAGAAGGGACACAAGTTGAGGGAAATAGATACAAAGCACAAGTTAAGTGCATAGGGTGGCTAGTATGACTGTCAGTTGTGCCAGAGGTTATTTTTCAATTTGAATGAGCTGCACAGAAGATAATAAAAAAATGAAAGGCTACTACGCATGGCAGGCAAGAAGTGGAGTGGAGGCGAAAAGACTGAGAAAGGGGGATGGAAAAGCAAAGAGCTATTCAGCACAGTCTGGAGCAAACCCAGCTAACACCACACAAATGACTCATCCCTGTCCGGGCTCCTTCTGCAACTGCTTTCTTTGGCTCTGCTCTAGCTGATCTCCCTCTCTGCGTCAACACGATGGTGGCAAGGGGGAAACCAGAGGGATCGCTCCACTTTTAGATGCCCCTTGACTGCCCAGAACCATCCTTGGAGCTCACAGTGGGGAGAACATGCAGGAGCAAACGCAACGTGCAATGCCGATGGTGCCCTCCTGCGCTCCCCCGTCAGCCCCAAACCCACTTTGCTGTAGATCCCTGTGCAGGGTGAGAGGGAATAGCCCTGCAGGCTCCTGCTGGGGCAAATTCCCTAAGACAGCACGTCCCACCAAAGGGAAGATGGCTCCCACTCCTCGTGCGCAGAATCCTCCTGCCCTACTGCAATGTTGGGACTTGGCTTTTGATAATGTCAGGAGCTGCCACCAGCTGAGGTAAGCCAAAGGCAGCAGTAAGTTAATAAGAGCACTTGACATGAGAGCAGGAAGGGGGGCTTTTTATGTTTTATTTTCCCTCTGAGAGCCTGACAGACTGAAGATTGGAATTTGACCAAGGAAAGTCTTTGGATTTTCTTAATATATCATTCAGCTCACCTGGAACACATCCAGTTAATGAGGCTTTTGTAGTTGTGGATGTTCAATACATTTGCAAGTCAAGCAAATAATTACAATGCACACATACATGTAGGTGCCCAGTCTCAGGTATCCAGGTTTGAACTAGGCATCTGTTCAAAGAATGATTTCCTCAAGACTGTAATTCTCCAGCTAGCCAAATACAAACTGATTGCTGAGGATTTCAACCACTAATACTATCAAAACAAAATTATTGTTCAATGCGAACTAATTTTCCTCCATCAGAGTTCACAGAAACACATAATTGGTTTTACCAAGAGAGCACTGACTCTTCTGAATGTCTTTTAAACATATAAAAGCTTTCTTGTGAGATACTTTCAGTAAGACTGAAATCTAAACCAGATCTTTAGAAACCAACTCTTTTGTAAGAATATGGAAAACAGATCTAAGGCTTCAGGAAGATTTTTGCTTCCTCATGTTGAGTATTTCATCACTGACCAGGCATGTTTTAAAGCTGTTTATTACCCTCTGAAGCTTCAGACTTCAGTCACGACTGTGGAGAAAATGTTTGCTAGAAACATTTAAAATTCCTGCCACATCTTATATTCTACTTTTTCTACAAACAGGTTTTGTATGTTGAGTACACTTAATATTACATTTATCACATGCACCAATAATTTTTTTAATCAGTTATTTGAAAATTCAGTTCTTATTTATGCAGTTTTCCATGTCCGAAGTTACTGATTCTGTATTTCTAGTAAAATTCCTGAGGATATTTTTCTAACTCTTTCAGTATTTTTTAGGTATCAGTGAAGTCATCAATTCTTGCAATGAAAACTACACTACTCATTTTAAAACATGGTAGGTAAAAATTTTGCATTCCATGCTGATCTTTTATATGAGCACTTCTATTCACATAAATAGAACTATTTGCAAATAAGAGCTAACAGCCTTTAATTTATAGGTATTTCTCAAAGCACTGGAACAACTCCAGCATTAACTGAGCTTTGTGGCAGCCTATGAAATTTTAGCAGCTGAGTAGTATAATGTCCCATTTGATGCCAGATTAAAAGTGCAGAGAGGTTAGTAATGACACCAATTCTGTGGGAAATAGAAAAACTCTGAAAATTACAATGAAAATGTCTCAGATGGGAACCTGAAAAAAAGCATCTGTTTCTGAAAATACATAGTGATTTTTTCAAGTCACACTGTGAATCTGTGGATATAACCAAAGAGCTTCCCTTCCAGTCCTCTGCCCCAGTCGTTAGCCATCAGGTCATGCATGTACAAAACTTGTGATTCATCAGTGTCACATAACTCACTGTTCCTACTGGGCTTACAACATGGGAATTAAAAAAGGCAAAATGTCCTGTACTTAGCAAGCAACAACAGGAGTAATTAGCAGGCTACTGATTATACATATAGGAAGGTTTTGGACGTTTTCACCCCTTTATTTTCATTATTCAGAGGGAAAGATTTTCTCATACGAGCAAGCTACTCTTACAAGCCTTTCAACAAGACAGTTTGCAGGTGAACCGTGTTTCTAGTGGAAAGGGGCCTAAGATGTCTGTGTGAAGATGCAGGAGACAGTGTGAAACGAGCTTTGTCCTTCAGAAACGTGTGTTTAGAAGTTGAGGGAAACTGAGGATTACATAAAGCAGAGAAATTGCAATCTGAGTGAAAAACAGAGGAAGAGATGAAGTAGTCCTAAAGGAGATCAAAGAAATAGAGAAGGAAAGAATAAGGATGATTAAAAAATAGGCTGAAGTCTGTGAGACTGGAGGGTTCTGCTGGTGGCTGGGAAGGCATGGAGTACAACAAAGTCAACCAGAGGAACTGAGAAAATCAGAAGCAATGGAGGTAATGTTCATGAGGGCTTTGGTGTGCTGAAGATATCCACAGTGGTTACAATTTATATGACAGACTATCCATCGCTTAGCATTTTAAGACTTCAATATATGGAGACAAATAAGGTGGGGTTTTTTTGAGCAGTGTACAAAACTAACTTTAAAAAAATACTCATTTTAGTTCAGAGATGTGTTTTGACATTTGATCAGCAAACTCACAGGCTCTAGGAAGCTTAGAAAGTGAGTCAGAAAGGAATACTAAGAGAAAAAGGAGAAAAAAAAGATATTGAAGGTCAGGGAATAGAACACTTCTATTGAGAGCTTCTGCTTTAAATGTCCTCTATCACCTAAAAGAAGGTAAGATCAACATTTGGTATTTAGCGGACATGTTGGGTAACAGACTGGAATAGAATGGGTAGATATTAACACGTTCATACTACAACAAATACAGAAGATATAGCTTAGAAAAACACAGTGGCTGGCTGAATACGTTTTTCATAGCAGCTCTGCTGGGGCTTTTTAGCAGTAGGACAAACTAGGGCATCACAGTGCAATTTCCTTCTGAGCCAGCTGAGTTTACAAATAGTCCTACATGAATCTCTGACACGTTATGCTAAGCCTTTTGCTAAATGCCCTGCCCCGCAAACGATATGTGTGATGAGGAGAACGCATTCACACGTATGAACTGAGGACTCCTTGTGTCCACAGTGGTGCTGGGACCATCACAAGCATCACCTCCCCTAGAACTGAGAGATGACTCACTCTGCCAAGTACAAGGCAGGTAGGGAAGTGTTTGTCCTTGCCCTGACACAACTTGGCTGGAACGTAAGGCATTTCCTCCTTGCAGAAGACAGCACGCCCAGCAATGGTGATCTCCCAGAGGATGGCAGTGGCCTTTGCACAGCATCTGCCAGGCTGCGGCTGAAGGGCGCGATGGAGCTCTCTGCTTGACCCCAGCCGCATTTAGTAAAAGAAGATCCTTGCACAAAAAAAGAGTCTTCTACAACTGCCCACTGTTCTATAAAAGCAAATGCAAACTTTTAGCTTGTACTTTGGGCTTTGGATTCTCTGTGCATTTGCCTAACTCACAGGAAAAATCAGAAAATTTTGGTGGTGTTTTGCATAGGACTTCTTTGCTTGCAAAGCTAGGCTTTTTTGGACGTTTGAGCCTCTGTTCTCCTTTGCTTGGCCACACTCTCATTTATTTACACAAGTCTGGCAATTGCAAATGGTCTCTGAAGTAGTGGAGTTTACAGCTTATACTCACTGTCATGAAAACTCAGAGCATAATGACTTTGTTTTTGTTTTCTCCTAGTGTCCCTTGTATACTAATCTGATAGTTTCAAAAACTCTAAAACTTTGTCCTCCTTAGGATACTTCATGACTCAATGTACTTCCTTGACAGATTTTGTTGTCCCACCTTTCATTTTGTTTTTTTCAGCACTGTCTGGCACTGATTATTATTGCTTCAGTTGCTTCAGCAGTAGTTTGTAAATTATTTTGAAGCAAATTGCATTGTCCCTGCTTCTGCTCAGCATCTAGTTTTAGTGTCATGATCAAACTTAGAAGTATCATTTTCAGCATCATCCCAATACTATTTACTTTATCTTATCTAACCAAGATTTTAAAAGAGTTAATTCTGAGGATTTATCAAGCTTCCTTTTTAACAGCACTAGTTGCCAACTTTCATGATCTTACTGAACCTTAGGTTCCTTTGGACCTAAATTCTAGAGTCAGCTGAAAACCTAAGACTGTTAGTTTTCATTTCATCTAAAAAATTGTGAATTTCAAGGTTTAAAAGGCAAATAAGATGAACAATGTAACATACATTATTCCCTGATATTCCATGATCTTTAAACTCATGTCATCTTCTCATGAATTCTGAATTCTGTATGTTTTTTTCTGACAAAAATTATAACATTCCTTATAGTCACCTTAATTTCAATCTCGTGTCCCGCTGCTCTCTACCTCCACCTTGAAACTTTTATATGGAACCTTTTGCAACATTTTACCTCTTCTTCTTATTCAACCTTCTGAATTTCTCTGAGTCCTCCTCTTTTCACTAAGGAAGGAAACAGAGGAGCAGCTATGAAAAAAAAAAAGGAAAACAAAGCCTTGGGGCTTACAGACAGCCCTCTTAAAGCTGATCTTTCTCAAGCAACTTACCAGCCCCCTTAATTAATCCTCTCCAGTGTCACAAAAGCCTTCAAGCCCCCTAAATTGCAATTATTTGGAGAGAAAATTGCTACTAAGATATATAGAGGTGCATTATCTTTACTTGCGTTATTACAAACGTTGGATATTTTCAGATTTTAAAAAATGAGCTGAAGCTTTCGTCAGTTACTATACAGAAAATACATTTCTTCAATAGGTCAGACTGCCAGCTTTATTTCTTTACAGCTTCAGGAGCAAGACTTAATATTGGACATCTGATAACAAGAATCCATCTGAATCCCTGTTTACAAACTAAAAGCATGACCAGAAATGTGCTTGACTCATTATTTTTATTAATTAAAAAGTGCACCCTAAAATTCCAGGTTACTGAGTGTTCATCTGCATCAGACCCTTAGACAAGGTACTCGTTTTGTGTGAGATCTACCTCTGCACATAGCACGAGGTCAAGACCTAAGTGGTACTAACACCACATGCAGCCCCTTAAGAAGCAGGTAAGCAACGTCCAGGCAGTGTGTGTATTTCTTCTGTAGGGTCTCTGCCCTGTGCCGAGTTCAGCCCTGTTACATGAAGTGTTCAAAGTTCTAAGTCAGGCCTCAGAAATAGAGTACTCAAAAGCAATGCACTTTGGGTCTGCCTCCTGGCTTTTAAGCCTTTAGGGTAGATTCTTCAGTACTAGAGTGTTTTGTCAATGAAAACTGAAGACTTCAAGTGTTCATACATTTAAGAAACTGCCCTTTAAGAAAACCGCTAAATACCACAAGACTCCTGATAACAATTGTGAGAGTTGGCAAGAATTGCATTCTCCAAGAAGCAGCTGGGACTGGCAGAGATTGAGGCCAAACAAAAGCTCTATCAAAGAGGTAAACAGCACTACGAAGGCCCAATCTCAGAAGAGAAACAGCCCTGGGATTTAATTTGGTCTGGTCTGAGTTCTAAAAGGTTAGATTAAGTATGTGATGAAGACGTGGGGAAAAAAAAGTTAATCTGAAGACAGCTAAGATTTAACATTCATGCTATATTGGAAAGGATCTGAGCACCATCATGGAGAAAAAAAATCATGGAGAATGAGTTAAAAGTCAACAATTTACACATAGATTTTATAGATTGTGCTTTACTTCAAAATATTGTTAACATTTATTTAAATGCATCTTTTAAAAAAGGTATTGTGTTCGTTAAATCTGTACCACACTTGCCCGCCAAGCAGTTTTGTAATTCGTAGTTCATTGCTATCCCATTTTGAATGTTTGAAGGTAAAGCTTTCCATCCTAAGTGAGAAAACAAAATGCAAAACCATCGCATAAGTAGCAATAGTTTGTGGCAATTTTTTGTCCAAAAGCATGTCATTGATACCCATGTGAATAAAAAACCTAACACACCACCATCAAACTAAAGGTTTGAAGAGTTTAAAAGGGAATGGTTACTACTTTGCAAAACAAAACCAACCTCTGTTTCGTATATTAAAAGGTGGGAGGGAAAATAGAGGAGAAGTTTTGCAAAACTGCAGTTTTCTAGCATTTCAGCTTGTTAAAACTACAGGTTGGGAGGAAGGTGTAAGAAAGAAGAGTACAACAAACCCACTTTGCCCAAATTCATCTCCTGTCTAACTGTCTTTCTGCAACTTTCAATTATTTTACTAAACAAAGACTTTTCCTAGGAAAAAAAGATCTAACCACTTTCAATTTTCCTTACTTTTTCTAGGAAGGTAGTGTTGACAAGTAGGTGGGTTTTTTTCACATCAGTGAAAGCAGGTAAGTGGCCTAACAACACTTTCCGATTGTGTCCATCTTCAAAAATCCATCTGAAGTCTCACTCAGCAGAAACAGTGGGAACTCTGAAGTTAATCAGAACCTTCAAAAATGAAGATCCTTGTTCAGGGCTCTAAGCAGAGATTTAACAACCTAACCTTAGGGACCCTTTTTTAAAAAAAAATTTCAACCTGGTCCATTTAAAGACTATCTACTAAAGTTGCCTCTTTTGGCATAAAGCACCAATGATTTAGTTGGGATTGTAAAGATTTACTATGCACTTTTCCTATCTTATTAGAACCAGTAATGGAATCCACTTAGTTGAATTTCTTTGGCTCTGAATGCATACTGCTGAAGAGTATGACATCCAGAGGTTACATTCCTGTCTACCTTTCATTTCAGCTTTATAACTGTAGTGAGTGCATTTCCTTAAAACCCACAGATTTTAATCAAAGGAAAAAGTATTTTTAATCTCACCAGTATTTAAAAAAACCCTAAGAATTCAGCAGTGAGGTTATTAGACTACTTTGATAATTAAAAAAGAAAAGTAAGAAATTGTCAGAAGCTTGTAGATAAATGTTTTCTAACAAAAACTATTTTTTATGTAATTTGTTGGTTTTGTTAAATGTATATGAAACATAAATTCAAAATAAACAGTTTCAATAAAGACCTTCACTGAAACATTTTCAGGAGAATAACTGTTTCTTGACCAATATTACTAACAATGCATACAAATTTATTCTTCTCAGTATGTAGAAGCCCCATACATGGGAACAAGGACAAATTTTTGTTGTGCATCTATCACACGAGGACGATGATCTTTCTCTCTGTATCCTTTTCCTGTATTTTTGCTCCAAATCAGAAGAAATAACCTAATTTTCTGATGTCTCCCTGGATGCAAATCTCCTCACTACTTAACAGCTGTCAAATCTGCGCCACACTTGCCCGCCACGCAGTTTTGCAATTCGTAATTCATTGCTATCCCATTTTGAATGTCTGGAGCTAAAGCTTCCCATCCTAAGTAAGAAAACAAAATGCAAAAGCATTGCTTCTCACTACTTAACCTGTCTAATGCTGTACATGTGCAGACATCTCTGTCCTTACAGGTGTATAAAATGTGCTGGATTTGTCTTATTCATTCAATAAAAAGAAAGTGGGGGACGTCACCTTGCCATTGCAGAGCCCAGCACAATGATGCACATTTGCACGCTCTTAATCTAAAATATCAGTGGAACAGCTCAGATGCTTTCAGTTCGGCACACGTCTGTATGGTTTGATGGATCACATCTACAATGAGCTTTCAATGAATACTGTGCCACCTGCGACCCTCCACAGAGCTTGCTTTTTTGACTGCGGCAACTCAGCCTGATTCAAAGTTCGCCTTAGTCAATGGAAAGACTCAGCACCATCGACAGGACCACGCTGATCCGAAGCCAGGACAGGAAACTCTGAGGAAACATAAGAGCTACCCTGTTTGTTGCCTTGAATATTTGTTTAGTGTTTTGGAATTTACTGACTAAAGCTGCATGGAAGAAACCTGGCAGCCAGAGACTTTTGCCAAGCTGTGTTATTTTGGTTGTAACAGAACTCCTGAAATAAATCCAAAACTCCAGTGAGACTTCTGTGTTCAATGCCATAGCCTCCTTGAACTCAGTCAATCCAACAGTTCAGGATCAGTCTGAACTGGCAGATCTGCTGCAGTTTTGGCTAGCAAGGCAATATTATGCTAAGAATATGTTGTGCCCGGTTCTCCTCTCGCTTTACATCTGTCTGTAGCCCACTGGATATAGTAGCCCATTGGATATAGTGGATCCAGTTCTGATTTACTCCAGCTTAGAGAAAGAGGAAAATACAACAGGTTTACTGTAGAGCCCAAGACAAAACTCCTGAAGTTTTAATTTGTTCAAGTGGTCATCATGATATATTTCCTCTTGCTGAAACAAGCATTAACTGAAGTGGCCACATTCATCAGTTAATTGACTGGACAGAAGCGTAGTCCTGGGTTCCACATCTCATGAGTGCCTATTTTGTTGACTAAAATTCTCAACAAAAATACACCTTTGGAACTAAAAAATACCACACTTAGAAGAGAACCGACATGAAAAATGAGCCTATGGATGGTTCGGCTGGAGTTTGTGTTCATTAAGAGGGCTAATACAAATGTTCCTGATTGTTTCTGTTGTTTATGAATCTCGACCTTCAGAACAGCACTGAAATGTGCTGTCTCCTAAAGATGTTCCCCACCGATATGACACACACTTTGTATTGTTTCACTGCACACAAGCATTAATATCCCAGAGGTAACCCACCCTTCTTTTAACGGCTGGTGACAGGTCCAATGGCTGAGCAAAAATCAGTTGAAGGAAAGGGAAGTCTTGTCGGAAATGAGATTAATCTTGTAACGAGTGTTCAGCCCTGATAACCCATCTGTGCAGAGAACTGCTTTAACTGGAGAGCAATTAACCTTCACCTGACAAGCTCTGTCCAACCGTTATAAACAACATTAAAGGCACAGGATCCCCCTCTTTTTTCCCCCTTTACATAGACTAAACAATCAGATTCTGTATTCCATGAAAACGGGACACGTAACGGTGCCTTGATGGCAAATCGCAGGAAAATTTTTTAAAGGTAATGGCCATATGGAAATAATGTGAAAAATGTCTCTGGCCACCACTTCAGTGAGTTGATCTGATTAGTAAAAAGCAACAATTTTGAGCACTTCCAAGGGAATACCTTACGCATGAGGGAAGCTGATGTGAACATGCCAAAGACTAACAATAATAAAAATGTATGCAAGTAGATAAGAGCTGACTAACCATGTCCGAGGAACATTGCTTTCAGGACGAAGCATGTATTTCCCTAACACCCCTCTGACCCCAAAACCGAGGGGCAACTTCCTTGAGCTTCTTCACCCGTGGCCTTGTGGAAATTACTTGTCAAAACTAACTTCAACTTGCAGAACCCATCTGCAGTAACTGGGCTTTTGGGTCAGCTCCCCCCAGGACCGGCCCTCCTGTCCGACAGCTGGTGCTCCAAGCAATGTGTTCACTGCGGTCTCCAGAAGGGTCTGTAAATCCAACCTCAGATTCCCAGCCAGTTAGACCACAACATGAACTTAAACAACTGCCTTTCCCGCAGTAGTCTGAGGAGATAACTGAACACTGATCTATTCCTCAAAGATGAAAAGGCCCAATATATATGAAGGCACAATAGCAAGGGACTACTCAACTCTGGGGAAAGGCCAAGATACCAATCTCAGTCACAGTGGCAGAAACCTGGAATGACTCCAGGGGAATCATTGGCAAAACAACGCACAAAATTTGGACTACGCTCCTGAACAACTTGGGTGAAAGCCTGGCCCCAGTCAAGCCATTGGCCAAATACTTTTGACTTCATTTTGGCCAATTTCACTTCAGGTTTTGTAAATCCTCATTCATTCTATTCATGTGCCTGAAAGCAATTACTCTGCAATTATGATTAGCAATGGAGGTTTTCTGTCTTTGTTTACTTTTCTTTTGCTCTAAGTTTCTCTTTTTCTTAGCAGAAGTTCAAACGTACAGGTTAGTCATGGTTTAACTTCTCTGCAGAGTGAGGCAAAATTTCCCTTTCAGTCATTTCAGTTGAATATATATGTCACTGTGGATTGCAAGAGATGGCTGTGACTCTTTAATATATCCAGAACATGTTTTGAACTATTTGTTGGAGAAGTCCACCTCAAGGGCTAGTGAAACGAGTATTTTGGTGATGCGTACAAACAAGAAAAGGATGCAGGCGCCCAGGAGTTGGAGGGAGGTTGCTTGCTCTTCATCTGACAGAATGACAATGTATTTTGAAGCATCCTGATCTGCAGTATTGTAAAATGCAGGGGCACTTTTCCTACCACTGCAGAGAAAACCCCTGATATTTCACAGTCCAATGGAACAGCATTGGTCCTAAATTTTTACACAAACAGATGTGTTGTACTGCAGCTTAAATGTTTAAAAGGTAACAGGTAGAACATTACCTTTATATCAAGCAAGAAGGTCTTAGATCTTTTCAGTGAATTAGATATTAACAGATAGGAAGTCCCTATTGAAAGCATTTCCTGTATTGGTAGTCCCTGATTTTGGCGACTTATCTGGGTAGGAAATGAACACAGGAAGTATCTGTCTACAGACTCTTTATCATCAAGGTAATTGCTGTGGCAGCATTTTACTGTTTATCAAGGTAATAAACATAATGTCTAAAAAAAGATGTTTTTCAACTCCAAAGAATGAGGTTAAAAAAAAAAATCTTACAGGCTAGCATTGCAAAAATCTTCCGTGTAGAATTAATATGCTGCTACTTGTTTCTCTCAGCACAACTGTAATTAGGGATTTGTCAAACAAAACATTTCCAGTCTCCTGTGGCTTTTTTCCCAGTTATAGCACTGTTTCTCTGTATCTCACTCTCTCATCTCTCTTAAGTCAGGTAGGTCATTTTAAAGAGTTCTGCCACTTCCCATAAACAGTTACTCACCACCCCTTCCTGCAGGTATTTGCATATACCCAGTCCTTGTAATCTGTTGTTGTATTTCCTTCCCATCTATCAGGCACTACTTAACCTGGCAACACATACATTTAACTAAGCAAGTCAGATCTTTTCCTAGTGTGAAAAGGTTATACCAGCCTAGTGACACCATTTCCCACCCATCAGTTGAGATATACACTCCAAATAAACACACATTGCAAGTGAAAGGAGACATCATATCATATCCATTCCTTCCACTCATTAATTTCCAAAATCCACCATTCCAAAAGACCATTTGCCTGGTCCACTGTATGTGGGTGATTGCTTGGTGTGTCCTTCAGCCTAGCCTTAAAAAATCGCTATTACTCATGATTCGTTTTCACCTTTTAATTTTCAATGATATTTTTTATGACAATAGTTGTCATTTTATTCACTTTACTTTGAAACAAATTCAATTTATGACATGATAATTACCAGAAGTGGTAATCACTGGTTTGTACACAGTAGTTATTAAAAACCATTACTAATATTACTTGTTTATTACCCACTAATATCCCTTTCCTGAAAGCAATGTCTAATCTTTCTAATAGGATGACTATGTGCACAGTAAAAATCAGCAACCCGGTGCCTAAGGATGCACGCCAAGGAGAGAGATAACTTCCTTGTGATACAGGTTTGCAGCCTGAATCTCACCACGTTTCCTGAAACTTCTTCTCCCTCTGTCCACTGTGATGAGTTGTCTACAGGATTATACAGTCCTTCTTTTAAGGGGAGCAGGGGGAGGGAATAAATTGAGGGACACAGCACTAGCCAACCTCAGGCAGGCTTGGTTACAGCATTTAAAAGAACCCCTTCAACCATAAAGAGACATCCATCCTTTAAGGAAAGCATTGATACCTTTTTCATATAAGCACTTAAAAGTTTCTGGATCATTGTTGGTGTTTTGAACACAGTCAACATTTCTTCTATAATGCACAAATATATATTAAAGACAGCAAGATGACTGGCAGAACCCATGCCATTTTGACCAATCATTGGCTTTTCATTACTGACAATGTGAAAAGCTGCTTGTATTTCTCTGCTGTATAATTACCTATCAAAAGAAATTATTTTTTTTAATAGTTAATGATGAATCTGATAGAAACCACAGTGCAGTCAATGAAAAGATTTTTGTTAACCTTACAAGGTTTGGTACTGCATGTGATATTTTCTACTGTAACACCTTTACTTTGTTAAAATTGATAATACAAGTGATACCAACCCAGTTTTTCTTTTTCTTCTCTCCACTTTGCTGATTTTAAAAATAATTCTTTTGGCTTGATTTAGAAACATGCATTATGAAGCCTACTTCTTTTGGGGTGAACAGCATTATATATTTTTACTGGATTACAAACTGTCACTTGCAAAATAAGTATCTTCTTTTGGCATTCACATTTCTCAGAACTACTTCTGTATTTATTTTTCAGCAAGTCATTCTCCAAGAGCACTTGATTCTTTTAACATTATTTCTGAAAGGCCTTTTGTAACTCATGAAACTTGCTGAATAACATTTTGTTAAGAGATAATATAGTTCTTGTTAAGAAAAAACAAACAAACAAAGCAACTCAGACAGTCAAACATACGCATTTTCCAGCTGTTCTTCCTTGCCTGGGGACTTAATTCTAGAAAGCAAAATCCTTATATTTGACTTCATTTTGGCATATGTAGCCACAAACCAGATTGAGTTAAATGACTGCTGATTAAAAGCAAAAGAAAACAACACAAAGATCCCAAGAATATCTTATTCTGTTCTTATATGACTATTTCTTCCTTCAAATTGTACATTTGTATTTGAGTCAGAAATACTGTTTTACCTGGAAATAATTATAGGTCTGATTCTACTGCCTTTATTGGAACAAAATTTTCATTAAATTGGCGGAAACTTTGAATTAGGGAGTGCAAGATCAGGCTAAGTGGTTTAAGGCACTCTTGCTGTTCTTGCTTCTGATTTACCAGAGCACTCAGGTGTGTGCTTAGCTTTCAGAGGGTTGTGTCATATCACCAAAGCCAATGTAAGTATTTACAGGCTTAAAGTTAAATATACCATTGGATCATTTGCTGACTGAGATGGGAACGAAAAGAGAATAATCTTTATAAATTTTTTAATGCAAGGAACAGAAGTACAAATTACTGTATTAGTTCTGTGGGATTCAGTGCAGATGCAGTCTTCTAAACAAAGACTTAAACATTTCCATATGCCAAGAACAGATTTTTTTTTTTTAACTGTCTCCAACTTTCCTTGGCTTTAGAAGTATTTGAGTGAGTACGTAGGTTTTCTAAAAGAAAGTGAGAGAAAAGTAATACTATAGAGATAAGTACAGACTAAGATTCCTCACAAAAAAAAAAAAAAAAAAATCTTTTCACTATATACTGCTTTAATCAGTATATCCATACTCTTCAAGCCTTAGAAACCACAAAGATTCTCCTGTCCTTTATCAAATACATAGACTTTTTCTCCCAGAAATCATAGCTTCCATGCTAACAGCACATTAGAATTCAATAATAAAAAGTGGACATGCGCATATTTAGAAGTAAATTAGTGTAAAAGAAATATCCACAAGTGTAATCAATAAGCCATTGTAAGGTCAAGATAACTTACCAAAGAGCTTTTCTAAGAATAATTGCATTGGCAGGCAGGGAGAGAAATATAACAAGGCTTGCTACATGGCAAGGAAGTAGAATTCTGGTTGTATTTTTCTATTTAATGTTCTTTCCTCCACTCTAGGTTAATGGGAAAAAAACCAAAATTACCTTCGGGGTAAGTATTATTACTTTATCCCAAGGTAACACTGAAGTAGTTTTTGCTCCATTCTATTAAAAAAAAACCCCACAAAAACAACGAACCAAAAAAGACAGATGCCTAATTCAAAAGCCTTTGATATTTTCTAAAATTGTATTTACAGTAACTAGTGGGATGCTTATAATTAGCAGTGCTGTATTGATTTGATAATCCTCAGCTTCAGTGCTCTGCACCATTGTGCTACTGCACATATCTGTCTGATACTACTCGTGCCAGAAGGAAACATGTCACCTTAGCACTGAAATCCTGACTGCTAGGAGGCTTTCTCTACTTGAAATTTTACCCTTCAAATGCCAAAAAACATAACAGTGAGGTTAGCCGCGTGCACACCAGGTAGAGGGAAGCGAATGCATTAGAAATATCAGCCCCCTGACTGCGTCCCAAAACCCAAATCCTGGCTGTGCAGGCGCACACCTTGTCCCACCACTCTCCTCTCCACAGTTTCTTATGCAGCCCTCCATGGAAGCCAGCCTGCTCCTGGTCAGAGGGAGAGGTCCTCGGCTTGAGCGAGGGCGGTCCCCCTTACAGTGTAAAAGTCAGAATTAAAGTAAGCCATCCATGTCAGAGCCTAAGAGAAAGGCACTCCTGCATCGTCCTTCTTAGAAGAAACCTTCCACCGCAGCGCCTTCCCCATCACAGGGGAAAAGGAGATGGGGGGCAGCAGGAGGGCAGGGGATGAGAAGAGACGTATCTCCCAGTAAAACCACGCTTCTGACGTCAAACCCAGTGCCAGAAAACTCACACAAATGCTTGCCTTCATAGGTACTGGTTAGCCCCAGTTGAGCCAGCCTGATTTCTCATGAGCCCCGAGTGTCCCATGGGTCTGTCTGCAGGTTTGTGATAGGAAAAGGATGAATCAAACAGTCTTACTGGAAGGCCACCTTTGCATGTGTGTACATTTAGAGCAATTTCTACCCAGTTATGAACAAATAGACAGCCATTCGCAAACCAATTTTGACATTTAATGACTCCACGGCTTCCCCAAAGAAGAGAGTAAATTCGCGGCACAGAGATCCCAGATAAGGCTTTCCACCTTCCTTGACCACAGCCTCCTGTCACCTGCGTTGGGATAGCTGGGCTACCTGTTGCCAGCAGACAACACCGGCCATTATATTGAAATTGCAAAAAACATTTGCTAAACGACTGCTTAGCAAAAGCACAAATACCCATTTGGCCTTCAAATGGAATTTCTTTATTTCAGAATCCTCTCAGTTAATTGACTTCTTTATGTATCTTTGGACTGACTTAGCTTCATGTCAGAGTACATTTCCTGCATCTGGAATGCAAAGCACCTGTCATTTCTTTCCAGTCATTTTACATTTTGCACTTGCATAAATAAAATACTTGCTTCAGCATATAAGGACTTCCCAGCACCCTGAGCACAAAATCCTCAACGTTTTGGGGTGCATATTTCCCCCTGCAAGTTTCATGCTCCCAGGTGAGGAGACAAAAATGTACGTTTTTCCATTCAGGAGGCTTTGCTGATTACCAGGCTGTATAATACACAGCTGCACACAGTCTCTTCTCACCTTTGTAAGAGTACGGTAGAGGTAAAATAATAATGATGAGATACTGTTTACCATAATTTACCCTATTATAATTCAGACAATACAACATGTCAAAAATAAATAATAAAGAGCTCCTCAAAATGCATACAACATTTAATCTCCCTGTACCATCATTTTTGAAAAAAAATTTCCCATCAACATCGATAGTGCATTCTGATTAATAGACACAAGCAGCAGCATTACTATCTCAGCACATAGCCCTTCTTTTAGCAATGCAAACCTTGACTCTCTGAACCTCAAGATTTTCAGAGTGCCTATCATGTCCTGTGTGCTCTGAAATCCACAGCAAAACCAAAGGGAATTCAACTGTTTCAAGAGCTATTTAGCATATAATAGATACTGGCCAGCAATGCAGAGGCGATCCAGATCTTTGTGTCTACAGATAGCCTCTTGAAAGCATCAGTGATTACAAAAAGAGAAGGTTCATTAGTCTTTTTAATCACATTGTCTTCAGGCAAGACTTTGAGATTTCAAAAAACATAACAAAAAGCATCAAATGATCTTTCAAATGTAAACATCTAAGCAGAAGTTACTGAGAAATCAAACTGCAGATCCACTTAGCTAATGGCCAGGCACAGCTGCTATTCCGTATCTCTTACTAAATCTCTGGCATAACAAGAAAAGTACAGAAATACACAATACCAAGAAGAAAACAACTACCTTGATCCCAAATCTGATAATACAACGCCGCAGAGTCCTGACTGTACATGCTGGTTTGCTCTTTACGTAAAATTAGTTTCACTATCACGAAGCAATTAGTTACAGTTATACTTCTGCAATTAATCACAGCTATTGCTATATCTGTAACTGCTATCTATTGCAACATAAAGAGAAGCAAAAACTACATAGATAGGTAGATTTATTCAACTTTCTAAGTAACACAACCTGAAAAATTCAGCAAAGCCATTCTTAAAAAAAAACAAAACATGCACTGAGGTGAATTTATGAGGCAATAAGAGAATTTTATTGTCCAAAAAATTAAAACAAAAAAGAACACACCCATGAGATCTTGCCGCCACCATTAAAAAAACATTCAGAAAGGTCCCGAGTATAAGGATAAGAGTTTCTAGAAAAGCGCATAATTAACACCTGCATGAGAGAGAAACAAGAGCTGGTGCCTCTCATTCCCGCTTGCTAATATTTGTGTCCCCATCAACAACAGAAACATTTAAAAGTATCCAAAAGGTTAGTGCTCTTAGGAACCCCTTTTTTTCCTTCCAGTGCACACCCTCTCCCCTTATGGCAGTCCGCAAACACATCCAAGTTGTCAGAATGATACCTACAAGAAATTTCAGAAGCTCTCATAAAAGGGCTTCGCATATGCAATCCAGAGCAGTGAACAGTGAATTTAAAAAACCCAATTTTTTTTCCGAGTTTGAAGTTTTTAAGCCTTGCGGATGGTTGGAGTAGGAAAAAGGAAATTTACTAGGCAGTACAAAGGAAATCTTGTTGTCCTCTATTGTGGCAGTGGGGGTGTTGCCCAATTCTAACTTATCTAGGTTGATAAAGGAAACCAAAGAACACGCCACTGAAAAAAAATTCCAACAAAAAAGGTACCCCTTTCTTACCTTAATAGTGCTTGCCATAATGTGATCAAGATTATTGATTGCTAATAATTGCTAATAATAATTATTGCTTCGGTCTGACCAGAAAGAAGTTTTGATGAGGTTGTTTAGAGCGGATGAGATTGTGCTAACTCTGGGAAATGAAGTCAGCCAATGGCAGGAAGAGGTTTCTATTGGTCCTGGCCACTGCAGCTCGAAGAAACAGGATATTTGGGAGTGAAGAGATAAGAGTCCTAAAACAATGTTGTTTTTCTTGATGATATGCGACTGAATTTTTTTAATTTTTTTTTATATATTTTTTTTTTAACAAAAAAGTCAATTGCCTGTGACTGCCTGGGCAGGTGTGATCTGATGTGCAGTAAGTGTGACATGCCACTTTGAGGCAGGATGCAGATGTCAGATGAAATGGGCCAAATTCGGCACTAGTTTCATGCAGTCTATTCACTGGGGAATTGCTGATTCAGGGCCAAAGCCAGACTTGGTATAAGCGGGTGTAACTCCAAATATGTTAATGAAGTCTAGCCCCGCTTACACCGCATCTATATTTGTCCATTAACCTCATTCTTGAATTCTTGAGCTATTGACACTTTCTAGCCTATCTGATGTAGCACGTTTTTTTTGTTCTTAGAGAAGAAGCAAGTAGATTGGAGACGTTCATTTCTTCTTGATGCCTTTTTCTTACTGAGGAAAGGAAGTCACAAAAGGACATATATTTCAAAAGCAAATGCTTGAATGCCATAAACAGTCTTAAATTTTCCACACTCTTTTTTTACTTCACAGCTCTATGCACGCATGCAAGAAAATGAGGTGGTTTCACTGGTGATTCCCTTTCCAGTTGGAGTGTGATAGACTTTTTTATTCAGTGTTATATTTTTATTTGTCCTTTTGTAGCATTTGGCAGTCCCAGGGCATGCCAAAACTACCAGCTGTGCAAACAAAATACCGTCCCTGTCCCAGACCCTTGCTTAGGAGTGCTAAACTAAAAAAAAAAAAAATAAATAAAAGGATGGGAATAAGAAAGGCAAAGTGTTTCCACAGTACCAGCCAGTGTAAAGTCCACACGTAAAGAACCACTCAGGATCCAGCGCTGGCACAACCCTCTTGCTCTTACGAGTCTCGCAACATTTTATGTTTTTGTAAAAGACATAGCTCTTGGTGTCAAGAGATTCTGAGCTTTCAGCTAGAAGAGAAAAGCTTGAAAATAGAACCCTCAAAAATTGAAGGAAAAATTAAAAGAAGTCAGAATGTATTAAGTTTTTAATAATCTTGTAATTTTTTAAAGCCGGTCCTACTATAACTGGTTTATGATTTCTCAGTGCTTCCTGTAACAACATCAAACCATGGGCATGTTGCTTGAAAGCACTGCAGCACTGGGTAGATAATTCTTGCTGTCATAAGGTCCTGCCCTCTGACCAGGGACTCTGCTGTGATAAAAAGAAGAAGAAATAGTGGTGGCTTGTCATAGCATTATTTACTGGAAGCAGGTGACCTCACCCTCTCCCAGCGTCTTCCTCTCCTGCTCCTTAGGAAACGAAAAGGAAATCTGAGCGTTGTTCTGGAACTGGTGATGACTGCTGGCGTTTGGCATGCATTTTTTCCAAATGGTACACAATGACAGCGGCAAGTCCCAGCTCACTCTTCCCCTCCTATCCTGACCCGAAGAAGGTGAAACGCGGCCATGCACTTTTCCAGAGACGCACCCGGACGACATGAAACGCTGCCTGCTTGGCCATCGGGCGTTTGTCCTGCAGGCACCGCTCCATCTCCCCCAAGGCAGGGCAGAGGAAAGGCTCGTCCACCTGCCCCTGCCCAGGGGCATGGCTCTGCCACCCACGAGGTCCCGGGAAATCCTCGTTTCCAGGTGCCCATGGGGACTGCGGAGCTGGAAATCCCTGGACACAATGGAGCGACACAGGTCCGGTGCAACTGGGATCTGGCAGAGCTGCCCCCAGGAGGACCCTGTTTCAGGCTTGACGGTGTGTCACCCAGCTGAGCCCGTGTCCCAACTCCTCTCCAGCTGCCTCACAAACAAGCCTCGGGGCCCCGCTGGCCAGCTCAAGGGGCTGAGCAAACCTCCAGCCGACTCCAGATCCGGACAGAGAGACTGGGAAGGGGAGAGCAGACACCCACCCTGCTTTCTCCTCCCCGCTCTGGATCCTGAGGTGCCACAGGATCAACCCCCTGTACAAGTTTAGCTTGATTTTATAGTTCACTTTACGGGGCTCTGTTTTCTTCCGCTGTAAAGACGACTTCTGGTCGCTTCAGAGCAATCCAGAGTCAGCACTGCCATGCAATTGTTTGCATTCTCCATTAGCTGGTTCATGTAGAAATCTGGTGTTGCACTGCTGAATGTCTTCTTGCAGTCTACAGCCACTGAATTACTGTGCTTCTGCAGAGTAGGTAACTTCTGGTAACTTTCCTATTTTCATTATGAACAGTATGAAAGAAAGCAATTTACAGTAATTGTATTTCATGGGGATGTTGATTTCCTCCCTTTTCATCTCCAAACAATGAGCAAGACAGCCAAAAGATTAGAACCTTTTTCTTGAAATTTCAAAGTGTTGTATAATGTTTCAGTTGGGTGACTTCCACTCCAGTTAAGCCCGTGATATTTTGTTTTTTTCTCAAATATATTGAGAGGCTTGAAGTATCAGTTCCAGCTCTCCAGTGGATGGGATCTAACAAATTCATTCACAAGCAGTAATGATTCTTCTCCAGACTACCTCCATGTAGACAAACCTCCTCTTGATTTATATAAGGCTTTTGGAAGTAGAAGGCAGGCAGTATCAGACTCTGCTGAGCTCTATTAATATTATATAAGTTTTACAGAGCCCACAGGCTGGTAAGGATTTTGCCATTTTGAACTGGCACATATTCTGGGCCAAAGAATTCAATGAAGTTTATTTGACTTTCAAACTAATACCCACAGGCAGATTTCTGAGTGCTTACGCTTATGTCGATCCAATTGCAAGACAGAGCCTTGGTATTGTAAGGAAAGGAAAATATTGGGTTATCAAATCACCACCATCCAGTTGCAAAAGAAAAATAGTACAAACACTTCTACTATTTTTCTCTTTTCTCCATTTTGTTAAGGTTAAATAGAAAGAAAATACGTTTTTGTTATGTTAGGCAACTCTGTGCTATTGTCTGAAATAATGTTGTGCGAGTATGAAAAAATGTGGCTTGGTCAACAAAGAGAATGAAAACACAAAAAAGTATTAAAAAGCCACACAAGTCACCTAACACTCCCTTACCCCTTAATTTCTCTCTCAGGCTTGTCACCCTAATTTGTCTGGGCTCCTTTCTGTTGGAATTTTCCTCTACATTCAAGCCTGCATCTTGAAACCACAGAGCAACAAAACACTACCATTACACATGTGCTTAAATTTCTTGATCAAAAAAGGGGTTTGCACGTGCTAGAATTACAGCTGTGCTTAAGTTCTTTCCTGAACACAGACAGGCTTGATTCTGCTTTAGGCTCCTTCTACCTTTAAGACTAAAGAGCTCCCTCTTTAGAGAAGAGCTTTCTAAACTGGAGACGAAGGATCCGATCTATGCTGATCTAAGCCTGCTTAAACTAACAGGGCCCTGCACAGACCTAAGGTTTGGTCTCACCATGCAAAAGAAATGATTAGACTGGGTCCTAAACAAAGAAGATGAATTTCCAAAGGAAAAAGTTGTTTTGCTTGTTGCATCCTTTCTAGGATGTGCTGGAAATATATTCAGTATGCATGTTGTACTCACCTAAACACATGTAAAATATTTCCAAAGGGACCATTTCTCATGCTCTTTGAAACACCACTACTAACTAAAAAGCAATCCTGTCCCCAGATTTTTTCATATCCTATCTGCTACAGTGTTAGGACATAGGAAATATACTGCAATATTACCTATGTAAACAGATCTGCAATCCGTCTTGCTGTCTGGGAGGTAAAGCAAGAACGCTGTGCTCAGCCCAGGCTGACCAAGAGGCTGGAGGCGTGCTCTGTCATCCTCACTACTGCCACTATGTCTTTTACTTTCACAATGCTTGTTCAGCAGCCTTCCCGGATAGCTTCTTTCCTTTTTACTTTCCAAATGTTGTTAGTACTGCTAATAACGTGGCCTTCATCCCTTTAACTGTACAGATTTCTCTGCATTATAAATAACTCTGAGTAAATAATTGGGCAAACTGGAGACACGTTCACCTTGTGTGTTATGCTTAGTATGTGTACTTACAGTGTCTGCATTTGTGGGTATTAAAAGAAAAGTAGAGAAAGAAAGGAAAAAGAAAGGAAAAGAAAAAGGAAAAAAGGAAAAATAGGAGAAAGGAAAGGAAAGGGGAAAGGAAAGGGGAAAGGAAAGGGGAAAGGAAAGGGGAAAGGGGAAAGGGAAAGGGAAAGGGAAAGGAAAGGAAAGGAAAGGAAAGGAAAGGAAAGGAAAGGAAAGGAAAAGGAAAAGGAAAAGGAAAAGGAAAAGGAAAAGGAAAAGGAAAGGAAAGGAAAGGAAAGGAAAGGAAAGGAAAGGAAAGGAAAGGAAAGGAAAGGAAAGGGACAAAGTGAGCTCTATTCCTCTTACCAACATTAAGGGTAAAAAGGAGATCCTCCTCTAGGTAGAACCAGGCTACAAATCAAAACACTTGAATACAGTAAAAGACTGCATTGCAGTTTTTGGAAGCAGATTTTAAGAAATTCAGGCAATTTAATGCTACTTCATGGCACATGAAGATTCATCTGTGAAGGTCTTAGTCCTCTCAAAAAGATGTACCGTTTTGCTTAAATGTAGCTGCAAACATCAGTTTGGCCATACTCAGCTCTGTGTGTGAGGGCCAAATACACTCTTACCAAGTTGTCAGCAAGCCCTTCAGCAGGACTTCCTCCCTTTAATTCACAGCTTTCAGCTCGCTCAGAGGAAAACATCAGTAAATCTGCTCGCAGAGGGGGAAACTCTCCCCTCACCACAGAGAAAGCTCTCACAAATAGGCTTTTAGCAGGGGAACAAAGAGGGGAGCTCGGGGTAAGAACAGAGTTTCACAACCTGCCCCGAGGGGCTGCAGGGCCAGCAGCTCAGGCGCTGCTCTCCAGGATGATGGACTCTCGTCCCCCATCCCCACGACTGCTGGGCCTTCTGAATGGACCTCTTGCTCCCGCACCTGAGTGGGTTTGATGCAGCACCAGGTCTGAGGGCACAGGACAAACTACCTCCTGGGAGAAATGAGGTCCAGTTCTGGGGTGGGCTCGTGCCCGTTGACCCATTGCCCGAAACGTGGAGGTCGGCTCTGGGAGAAAGGCGCTACCCCGAGGGACGTGGGGCACCCGCTCTCGCCAAACTCCAACCGCTACGTCAAAGCAAGCAGCCCACGTAAAGCCGCATAATTAATAGTCGTTATCACTCCCTGGCCACTGAGGCGACACAGCACGCGTCCCACGAAAAGCACCCTTTCCTCCAGCGTTATTGCCAAGCTTTCGCGCTGCACATTTCCCACAGAGCCAGGTCTCGCACCGCAGCGGAGGGAGGAGGAACACCTCCTCCTCCTCCTCCTCCTCCTCCTCCTCCTCCTCCTCTCCTCCCTGCGACGTTCCCCGCCGGTGCGAGGGCCGGGATCCCCCCCGGGATCGGCGGGCAGCTCGGCGCCGGCCGTCACTAGAGGGTGCTCCGTGCCCCTCTAACGGGGAGCCCGGCTCCAGCCTTTCCTCCCACTCCAGGCGATGAAGAGCTCTTTCCGAAGTCAGAAAGGACTTCTTTTGAGAAAAGGAGTATTTAAGAGAACCAGATAAAAGAGAGCTCTTCCTGCTGCAGTGGAACCCACCGGTTACGACCTGCACGAAGCCGCCGTCAGGGCTGGTTACGACTTAACGGCTTCTTCCCTCTCTCCGGTCTTTGCTCCCTTTCCATCACCCCGCGCGCGATCTTCAGCTGCTCCAGCCCGTTCGGCCAAGTAGTCTCTCCACGTCTTTCCGCCATCCCCACCTTCCTTCCTGCCTGTCATAGCAATGAACTCACTTCACTCGCTGGCAGAGCTGAATAGTTGGGAGAGAGCCTGATTTTGGGGCAACGCGATGTTTATTTTAACTTTACTTCATGGAACAACAGCAATCCAGAATGGATTGGTTCCCAACGGACAAAGTTTTACAGAAATGAAATGTTGGAAGTTTTCAAAGTGAAAGTCAAACTGACTCTACTAAGGACTACCAACGCTGAGTCCTTAACTATGACGCAAGCTATTTAGGCTTCTATCAGCCAAAATACTTTTGGTGACACCACTGTTTGCCCACCTTTTCTGTTCTGATCATCTTTGGAGACCAGCTATACTCTCTACATAAAAAAAAAATGCCACAGGAATGGGAAATGAAATGGGAGCTCTATTTACATGTATTACATTGGCACAGTCACTATTACATTGACACTGGAGTTACTTGCAATAGTCAACACATGTACTTCATAACAGGGAAGTGCTGACACTCATTTGCAGACAGGGAATTGAATCACTACCTGCTGAAATGGGATTCACTTCCTCAGGCTTCAACGATCTTAAATGTAGGTGTCAAGATTCAGCTAGTTCTCCAAGACTTCTTCTGCAGTCCCCAATACCACTATCTTCATCATGTCATTCAGTCTCACCTACAACAGCTACTTAAAAGAGGTGAGATAAACAGCACCTTTAAATTACTACTCTCTCTATTACCTGCAGAGAGAACCTGTACGATTACCTGAGACACCCAGCTTTTGGATAACTCTGCTTACATGAGATCAATCTCAACTAAACTTTCACTCTTCCTTAATTTTCCGATCTCCAAAATATTAACAGTTGTACCATCAAATGCCAAAGGAGTGGTGTATGGATTAATAATTAAAGTGTTCTGAAAATACGGCTGAAAGTTGCCACTGATATGAAAGCTATTTGGTTTATGTTTGACGCTAATTTAAAGCTGGTTAAGTGACAATGATACCACAGGACACCCCACCCCACCCCCCACCCCCCCCCCCCCCCAACCCAAAATACTTTAAAAAAGCAACTTCTCTGCAAGGAAAAAAGAAGTAACTGTGAGGGCAAAGGCCAACATTTTTCATCACTTTCTTCCAAATGTTTTTGGTCATTTTAACTGAACTACACAATAGTTTGAACTAGCTATTAGACAACATTGCCCTTCAAGGTCCTACCATCCCTAGATTGATGGGCCTTGCACACAGCAAATATGTCTAGCATATTGGATTTCTACACCGTATTAGTGAGGCTGTTTCCAGATTTTCATCAAGAATGGAACCTATTAAAGTGTCTCTCACACTCTTCTGGCTTTTATAGCATGCTTTGGAGGACTGCATACTCTTTTTTTCCCCTCCATGACCAGGAAGTCCATAGAAAATGCTTTCAACTGTTTTATTTGACCTTTCACCTCTGGGATTTTGCCTAAGCTGCAAATTTGAATAAGAGGTATAGCTGTGCCTTTTTTCCCCCCTCTCTCTAAGTAACTAGCTGAATTCCTTAAAGGACCAGACATGCATCTAAAATTGAGACTCTTTTGGTATTGTACTTCTTTGTTAGTGGCTGTGAACAAGAAACAGATGTGAAATATCTGTGTTTGAAACTTAGTGACCCAGAAAGACTGGGGCTAATCCAGATCATTCTTAATAACTGAAATCTGCCACCCTTTGACCACCTTGAGGTACATGCAAACACCCAGGAATATCCCCACCCCACCCCAGCAGACAGACAGACAGACACAAATAGAAACCCTCAGGACTTTTATACATCCTTACACTAATTATGAACACAGATGTAGTTCAAGATTTGAACAACAGCAAAAAAATGGATTGCCTGTTGATTTTTTTCCCCAGTATTGATCAGTCTCTCTCCATTTAGACAGCTGTTTTCTACCAAAGGTGAATTCTTCAACAGTGGGGAAGAGAGGAAATGTAAAAGGAACAATAGACATACAAACATAACTTTGGTCTACTTAGTTTGTCTCAATCCGTGCCAAGTAACTGACAGTATCTTACGTTAAAACTGAAATAATTGCCCTGTTTGCAGGAGGGACCCCTTGCCTGGTGCCACCCTCGGCTGTGGGTGACAGGGCATGGCTAGAAAAGCAATGGGGTGGGGGTTGATGGAGCAATGCTCTAATTAGATTCCTCCATGAACACTCTTCTTTCGTCAAAATTATGAAGGAGAAATTCAGGTTGCAGGAGATGCCATTCCCATCATTGTTTCCAAACACTAAATGCATGCTGGATACATACACAGTAAAAGCAAACTACTTCCACTGCTCTGGTAACTTGCTTTCTTTTGTTTTCTTTTTTGTCTAGGACAGAAGAATACATTTAGTTTGCCCTTTTAAATACTTAAAACCTGAAAACAATAATCATTGATAAATTATTTCGCAGTAAGATTGAAAAAATAAATAGAAATTAAGCACTTGGAAAATGTGATAGTACATCTTCTAGGAATACTCCCACGGCTAGGCTGTGTGGTCCAAATAGGATAAGATTCACACATTTCTGTAATCGTCTGATATTTCTGGCTCTCTCTAAGACCCAGTAATACTATTTGCCTTGTAAGAAAAAAAAAAAAAAAAAAAAAAAAAAACCCACAGTTAATTAACACTGGTCTATATTGAATCTCAGATATACAATTAAACTAAATATATTTATCACCTTTCTGAAGAGCAGAACAAATATGTTGAGAGGAAATAACAGCCAAAGATGCCTGTGGAGACTGCAGTTTTCTTGTGGCTTTCTGAAGAGCAGAGAGGATAGGTCTCAAATCACAGCATGATGATGTGCTTCAAATAGCTTACTCACTCCTCTAGCAATGAAACCCCTCATTCCTCTCTTCTTCTAGATCCCATGTCTGGGAGCTTTACCCCGTATCTGCAGTGGTGGTCACACAGGATTGTCTGGGCAGGAGAAAGGACTTTTGTTTGGAAACTGGGTGATCCCAGTAACTGCCTGTTGGCAACTCTCTACCTTTGGCATAAATTTTCACTACCAGAATGAAAAATGCCTGTGAACTCTTCTGAAGAGTAATAGTGTACCTCAGATCTGTAAAGCTTGATGACAAATACCACGTAGTTCCAACACCCAAGAAATGCCACGTTGATGAAGTCCTACCTGATCTGATTTCCATATGACCACATTTCTAAAGGTCAGTACGTTTAGAGAAAGACATTTCTAACAACATACAAGAAAATTAGATTATTATCTTAAAAGTACTACAGTAAAATCAAAGGACTTGGCAATGATAAACCAAAATATTTTCTCTTGGGAACTAAATACACCAGCAAGAAAGAGAGCAAAGAAGTTCTCAATTACTTTAATGGATAAAAACTGTGGGCATAAAATGCTTATCATTTTGGAAAAAAGCATTGAAAATATTAATAGCCAAGATAATTCTAACTCAGAGTTTTTACAGACCTGGGATTTGTCATCATCACCACAATCTTTTTACCCGTATCTAAAGCACTTTGTAGGTTACACAGTGTTTTAAGAAAATATCAAATAAAGACAATGTCCTGCTTCCGCTGACATGGATGGCAAAACTTTCGCTTCAGTGGGACTAAGGTCCCAACCCATTGAGAATTAAACAAAATCACACATTATCACAGTTTCCTGCACACTGGAAATTCTGAGTTTCAAAGGGCTCTAAGTAGGTCATGTTATAAGACACAAAAAGTACTGTCCAATAACAAAAAATGAGCAGAAGTGGAAACAGGGAGGGAAGCAATAATTGACAGGATTTAATGCATGATTTAAGGCCCAGGAAAGAATCCCTAAAGCCTTCTCCTACTATGAAAGGCTTGCCAGACATGTGTGAAAAACTTGCTAAAACATGTGTGTTGAATTACCTTGGTGGCCTGTGACTTTCCCAACAACAATTCTCAATTAGCTGGGATCCAGTAAAACAGAAATGAAGTTTTGTATGCAGCATTAGTCCCATAGAATGGGGCACTTATTCTAAAAGGATCTGTGTTTTGGGCCCGGCCCTAGAAGATGCCAAACTTTTCCAGCGCATGGCACTCAACTCCATGGGTTGTCTACTTCTTCGTCTCTATCTTCTCAAAAGACTGCATCAACTGAAAGATAAATGTTTAAACTATCCCTTCTTCTGTTGGGCTGGATCTGACTTTGAATCACTTGATCTTACTCACTCTAGAATTAGCCCGCTATTTCCCACAATGTACTGCGACTGGTCTACAGAAGAAGTTCCTCGTTAAAACGTTTCTATCTAAAGTGCTACTGCATTTCTCAAAAAGGAGCTCTGGCATTAAGGCCCCTTGGTTTCCTTTGCATCTTTGCCCCCTAATCTTTCCTCCCCACTGCCAAGGACGACTCCGCTCCCTCCTGTCACCCATAGATGCTGTGCAAGACTCAGGGTGCTGTAGCTGGTCTGGGTCTGTGCAGGTGCCCATGTGCCAGGCAGCTGCGGCCAAATGCAATGCAAAATGCAAACAGTGCCGCACAAAACACTACTCCTGCCTTTCCCTTAGTGGGCAGACAACTTCTTCCCCTCACCTCCCTACTGAGCTACACGACCTCATGGAAAGCTGATTATCTCTGAGCTCTCAACCCTTCCATCAAATGGGCAGAGAGGTCTGTTTCCTTATGAAATCTGGACAGGATCTACTTGAGGCAAGCCTGTCCCAGACTGTCCCTCCAGTCAAATCTGTCCCTACACTGAATGGCTGCCTTGATGGAGGGACAATCCTCTTTTTACCCATAAAGTTGTAACCAGTATCCCATACACAATTCTATTTTAACAACCAAGAGAATCAAGGTGAATTTTTTTGTTTGGCTGGTAAATGGCAAATTGGTTACGAGGAGAGGGGAGAAGAAATGTTATTCATGTCAGTGTAATTTTTTTTTAATGATCTGTCATTTTAAAAAGAAAGGAAAAGGGAAAAGAAAAGGGAACAGGAAAGGGAAAGTAGGAAATTCTCCTTATACTTCAAAGTAACCAAGATTTATGTTTTCTTTAAGTATTTCATAGCTTTTCAGTTCTCAGGTTCAACAAAGGACACTACTGGTACCTGCATTGTTGTCACTTAGCAACCGTAACTGTTGGATTTCTTTTTAATGATCTCATTTTGGTTTTGAAAATAACACCACAGATGTGAACTTGAGTCCTGTGAAAACTTATATATGGGCTTATCTTTACACAATTGAACACTACCTTTTCATTGACTTCAGTGAAGACTACATAAGATGTAAGAAACAAATTTATGGCTGTGGTTTTGCAGGCTTGGGACTTTTTTTTTTAATTTTTACTTTTTTCATTCTAGCTATAACTGAGCCTCTATTCATGCCTTCACATACCATAGGCACAAATGCTTTAAGCCACTGGTTTGCAAAACCAGTGTAGGTCAGTCAACTGCAAGATTTACCAGTGTAATCAGATGTTCAGAGTTTTAGGAGACCGAAACAGCAGGCGAAAAAAATGCAGGCAATATTCAGAAAACCTGGACTTTCCTGTCTGATGTGGAAAATAGGCTTCAAAAGACTGTTTTTAGACATGATACTGATAATGGGCTTACCAACAGTACAGAAAAATGTTATTTGAAAAACAATCCCATATAGATGGATTGACCTTCCTACCCAGAGCTGCTGACACTACTATTAGTGCCAGTACTTCATAAAGAGTTACTCGGCATATCAACCTACTTCGCCAACTAGCCACAGGTATTTAAGATATCCAAGTGTTTTAACACCCCAGCACTCAAGCACAGTGTTTGTTCCCCTCCAAGGCCAAGCTGCAATTCCAGCCTTGCAAAGACCTCTTACCATATGCATCATTTCCATCACAGTTCAGTGAAACTGTTTTTATTTATGGGCAATGCAGTTATTTGCCAAAGAATGCAGTCTGGGGACAGCTGAAGCCATTTGCTAGTTCAGGACAAACTTGCTGAGTAGTTTTGGCCTGAACAAAAATAACAGTAGGCTTTGAAAACATTGGACATTCCCCTGAACAGATATTTTGAGTGGTTTCAACTCTGTGTTTTCAGGGCACTTGTCATGAAAGCAAAGGAAGGAAAGAGCACGATCCTCAAAGTTTTCAAGGAGGGAAAGCCCCCCCTCCTTTCTCCACAGTAGCCCAGCACGTGCCCAGGCACAGGACTCGGACCACCCCCGTCCCTCGCCAGAGGCACTCGCCACCTGCCAAGACAGCAGCTTCATCGTTCAGTTACTCACTTGCCAGCTCGGCCTCTCTCTTGCTCTTTAACTGCCCTGTGCAAAGTGGGACGGAAGGAATTACAAGAAACCGAACTACGATACAACACTTGGTCAGATGCTTTCTTGGATCAGGACCTTCAGTCATAAACTCCTCCTGGGTCCTGCACACCGGCAGCCCCAGATCTGTGGGTTGGAGAAGCTTTGTTTGCCGCTGGAATACAAATAACACACAAGAATAATGTTATAGAAGAATGCATTTCTCTCAACGTTATGTTTGTGTAGGCTTTGTTCAAGCCAAGCATATGCAGAACCAAAGCTGTGTATCTGCCAATAGCACAAGTATGATCGAAGCAAGTCCATCGAGATATTGCCAGCCACACAGCTCTCTCCATGAGGAAAGAATTTGGAATGTATTATTTGACACAGAACCATATAATTGCAGCATCAAAAATTATAGTAAATGGTTCTCATCAACTGCCAAGAAGTCAGATATTTTTCTGGCTTGAGTTTCTAATAGAAAAATAAAAAAAGCAGAAGTTACAGCAAGTCTGATGTTACTAAGCTGTCATTCTAGAAACTGTCCTTTGAAAAAAAATTGAAGTGGATAACAAATAAAATTATACATGTTAGTTCAAGTAAGGTTGGAAAACAAGTAGATTGCTTTTGCTGGCTTCCTATACCAAACAACAGAACTTTGTGTACTATGAGTATCCAGATTCATACATAGTAATTTATGTTATTAATTTTAAAGACTGTACAAAAGAAGTCAAAACAGTTGACTCTTCAATTACTATGATGATTTTAGTGTGTTCATCTCTTAACAAAATATTCAGCTGCTATGGGTGAAATTTCATTTGAAGGATTTTCTCCCTCAGGCTAAATTTCTTACTGCGTTTTATTTTCCTACAGTTTGTTTTGTTTGGTTTTTTTTTATTTATTTTAAGTTACCCTGCCATTTTCAAGCTGGAACACCTACAGATTAAAATAAATCTTATGCATTAAAGTACCTGATGGAAATTATATACATAAATTCAAGCTCTAAGTACCATGCTGTTTTGGGCTTCAATCTCATTCATTACATGGTGATTCCCTAGGCAAGACATAGAAAGAACCCCCTTCCTCAAATATTTAAAATGTACTAAGGAAATGCAAAGAATACAGTAGGGTGACAAACATCCTTATGCACTGGATAAATTAGGCTAAGTAAAGCAGATCGTTAGGGAGTAGAACTTTACGGGGAGAATGGTTTTTGAGAAGAACTGCAAACGTAATGGGGATATTGTTCCCATATTTGGGGGAGAAGTGAATAATATATCCCTTACAAAATACAGTTCTGAGCCATCTGAAATATTTGCAAATTTGAGTTTAATTCCATGAGTTGCTTTGGATTATTAAAAAAGTGAGAAAATTAGGAAATGTCAAAACATCGTACAACATTTCTAAAACAAAATGTTTCTATATACTCAGAGAGCTATGTCCCATTTACAACAATGCGCCACAAGCAGGAATAATGGTGCTATCTCCCATATTACATTCATATGGTAGTGTGCTATGAATTGACACTACTTCTTCCCTTTTCAAAGTTTTCGGTGTGATGCCTGTCCAAGGAAGAAGAGTCATGTGGATGTATGTGCCCCTTGCACTTCTTGTTCTCTCTTTGTTTTGCAGTATTTGAGTTTTATCATTTTGTGCCTATTTCTTGAGTCTTGGAGGTTTTGGTCTTCATCTGACAACTCCTACTTTTGAAATACTAGTACACAAGCCCAGTCTCTATTCACAAAGGGGGTTATCTGCACGAAGTTAAGCAATAAAAGTCACACCTGCCTCTTGTGTGTGTGAGCAGCTGGGTGGATCTCTTACCTATACAACTGTAAGACTATGGAACTTTCCACGCAAATGCTCTTGTGGCACAAGCAGCTGACCCAACGATATCAAAGCAGCAGACTGAAAGTGAAGGAAACTTGTGGTTTCTTTATGACTCTGAGATGAATTCTTTCATCGGATTAACCACTTCTGAAAGCATCCGGCATGTCTAACATATACAAGGGACAGCCAGGATCTATTCTAAGGCAATGCATGCAGGGTCTGACTCAGGACAACATCCTTATTCAGGAAGAACATTTAGTTTTAGGTATCACTTTAAGCACATTTCTTAAATCCCATTGAAATCGGTGAAATTTAAGCTTATCCTCAAAGTTAAGCATGTACTTAGGCAATTTCCTGAATCCAAGGTCAGTAGGCAAATGAAGGTAGAAATGTAGGTTGCTACTGGTAAATGCAGAAACTAGTGGAAGAAAAAAAACCAAAAAAACCCACAGATAGGGAGCTAATACAATGTCAATTATTATTAAGGAAGTTTCTAGAAAACTAGGAAGAAAACCTTAGTGAGCAGGACTAGAAGGAAAGCGGTCTCCTACCCAAAGCCACAAACATCATCCCTGCACGTGGCATTAAAAGAACAGCAGAACAGAGACACACCATGCTGCCACAAGGTGATTCGTGGGAGATACCTGATCACACCCATCAATCAGCTGTTGCTTATTGCCCCTTTCACCTCTGAGCAGAGATAAAAGGGCTGTCACGCTGCGGGCTGATTCCCAAGCTGAGCTGAGACTGGCATCTCTGAAATCAGGCTGTGACCTGAGGCACCAGCATCTCCCCAGGTCTGGCCCTGGGAGAGGAACAGCTGTGGGCCTTGATAAAAGAAAAATACATCTCTACTTCATAAAAGCCAGGCTTATAAATGAGAACATTTTGCTGAAAATACTCAAATCTGACACAGGCTTGGACGTTCTCCAACACTTAGAACAGCAAATCAGGTAATGAAATGCATGTAAGTCAGAAGAAAAACAGCTTTGCCGAACTCCAACCATACCAGACCTGGTGACCAGCGGTAGAGTCAAACTCAGAGAAGCATTCAGGTAAGCAGATAAATTCACCAAAGATTGTCTAGATATGAAGAGTCATTGCATATGCAGTAGGTTATTTTAGCATGATAACAAAAGAAACATCATTTTAGGAAACTGTTTATCTGGTTGTGCTAATGGAACAATGCTGATCATGCTAAATCATAGCACTACTTCTTGAGAAGAAAAGTTCCTATTTGAACCACTTTTATCGAAGTGTGACTGTATGTAACTGACCAGGGCCCTGTGCTGCCCATATGTGAGACCAGCTGAAAGAACCAGTCTTGAGCATTGCCACTGAGTTCCAGATTCAGACTTTCCAGTCCACTAAGTTGGAGTGGGCATTTAAGTCTTTGTGGGGACTGACCATAATTCTGCGTTCAATCCCATGGTTTACAAAACCTGGTTTAACTGATGGATCTTGAATTTTCATCTGGGCACAAGACAAATAAATGTGGACAGTAACCTGCCTCCAAGGAGACATCTCAAGGCAAATGAAGTAACTGAGAACAAAACAAAACGGTGTGAACCTGCACTCTTATTAAGCTGTGTGAAACCATATGCCTGAGGGGCATATAGTCAGCCTGGCGGTGCTACGCCTACACTCCCTTCATGCCTTGGTGTTGCGTGCTGCTGTCAGGAGTGGTGTTCCACAAGCAAGATTTCCATCCAGACCTTCCTGGGGAGACAACTGGTGCAACCTGGAAACCAAGACAGAACCACTAAATTCTCTGGCCAAAATTATTTCCCTGCTGCTCACTAAAGGAGGATGCTGCTCCTTGGGTCTGCCTCAGTGGTGCACTCCTATTAACTGCAAAGGATGACTGCATGGTGATTGCAGAAAAGATACCACAGGCTAAAGGTGGGAGAAGGGCACACTTAGCAGAAAGATTGGCCACTACTTTGTGTTTCAGAGCAGCAGAGCTATTATAATGGAATTAACATTAGTTAATATTTCCATTAGCAATTTTCATACCCTCTGGATAGAGGAGATGTTGTCTTGTAAAAGAAAGCAAATTGCTGTCACCTTACATCTTGAAGAATTTTGTTGCCCCCTGTGAAGGGCTCAGAATTGCCCAGAAACTTTTTAGAATTGCAGCGCACTGTAACATGTGATTGAAAAGGGATGGGAGAAATGATGTTAGGAGGTTGTTTCCTTACCTGATTTTATCAGAGTTGCTTTAAATCGGTCTTACGGCTCCAAAATTATGGAAAGCATGTTGGAAAAACAGTGGTGTTGTGAGAATGAAAAAAAAACAGTAGACTATTTCTAAAACGGTACATAGCAAAGACTTGTTTCCTGTTCTAAAATAATCTTTGCATTATCAGCATAGAGCCAGACTGTCAAATCCCGATCAGGTAATCTATGGTGCATCAGACATGCACAGGCCAAAAAGAAACCAAACCAAAAAGCCTTCCCTAAAGGGGTCGCTGAAGATTCCTTTTGCTGTAGAAGACAATTTGGGTGGCAGAGAATCAGTATATGCCCGGACAGCATGAGGAGAACTCCTAAGAGACCACTTCATGCTGTGTCAGGGCTGACTGTAGGTTGTCCCACAACCAAGTGAAAATGAGGCCGCCCAGGTGAGTAGGAAAGCGACCTTCTTCCTTTACCAGCTCTGCACAGTTGTTATTGAGTCGGTGCTTTTTTGTGAAATTTATGATGGCTTTGTAGCCATCTAATCTAATAATAAGTGGCCTAATACCACACAAGCTGTTGGTCTCCTTGTGGGACTCAACTTTCATTAACAGCCTCCCCAACAGTTGATGTTGCATGTTGTTCTCCGCTTTGGTGGCTTCCCAGAGCTCTGCTTCATGGGAAGTGCAAAGATATTTGCCAGGGTAAGATGACACCATTTTTATCAAGTGAAATCAATACAGAAAATAATTTTGAAGAAATGATCACACTCATTCTTCTCCGCATCAGCAGGAAAATGTCTTCAGTTTGCCATGTGGGAAGAGATGCAATTAGCTGAGGGGGGGAAAAAGTATTATCAGGTTTTGAAGAAGCACAACAAAGCATGAGCACAATAAAGACCAAGTTTCCAAGAGTAAATGGCACCCAGCAGTCTTCTCTGGCAAAGAATGGAAATTGGTGGTTAGCAAGCCATTTGGGGAAGTAATAATGGAAATGACTAAAATTTATTTAAAAGGATTTGCTAATGGGAAAGTATATTTCTCTGCTGGCACAAGGATACAAACATTTGTGAAAAAGGGCAAAGTTAATGGAGGAGAGCTTAGAGTAAATATTTTGAAGAAAACACTGTTTGGAGGAGGTAGCTTTTTGTATTACAATCTCCATTTCATTCAACCTCCAGGAAAGGTCATTGATTTAATCAAAAGCTTTTTTTCCTTTGGTTAGACTCCCAAATGTACATACCATCAAGATCTGGTGCACAGAAATAATTTGAAGCAAATCTTCTAAAAAAGGTTTTGAAGATGCTTGCCAGTAGAACATTGTGCCTCACAGCTATAATATCAGAAAAAGCCATTCAATTTAAATTAATATATTTGGCCAGACAGCTATATTAAAATTCTTGTTGTTTTTTCTGTTATAATGGTAGCCTGTGGTATGACTAGCCCTCTTCAAAAATCTGTATAGTTATTGCCTTTCTCTTGCCTAGGGTGCATCATATGTTTTTCATTTTGATGAGCTGCATTGCACTACCTCATTAAAACAAACACTTATGCAAAACAAAAGGCTGTGTATCACAGCACAGGGTATGTAAGCCAGCTTTGAAGACTGCAGCGTTTCAAAAGCGTGTTTCAAAGGAGAACTTCCGTCGACCCAGCTACACTTGTGTTTAACATTTGTGGATGATGTCAGACACATTCGGTACTTTCTCAGTCCCTGCAAACAAGGAGGCTTCAAAAGCGATACTAGCTGCAGCTGTAAAGCGTGCCAGCGTGGGGCTCGCTCGCTGGTGGAAGGGGAAGGTAGGACTTTCTCCCCACGTGCGTGTTGTCTCTCAGCCAGACGGAGCAGCGGCCGTACCCCCAGGACGGCTCGCTCGGTGTGCGCCGCGCCGGCGCTGCTGGACAGCTCCGCTTCTCCGGGGACACCTGCCCGAGGACAACCCTGCGCTCCTCCTGAAGGCCTCCCCACCTTCTGCAGATGGCTCCTCTTTCAGCGAGACGCCGCTTCCAGAGCGTCCTTTGGGGGAATCGGGAGGACTGTGTTCTCTGAGGGTTGTTTTTTTTTTTTTTTGTCTGGTTAACTTTCAGTGACTGCGTTCAGCTGAGATTATTTTTGCCTTTAAAAATGGATGGTTTCCTTCCACTGGAGAGGAGTGCTCACGTCAAGGGAGCTTTCGATAAATAGCTTAAATGCAGACATTACAGATGTCTGAAGTTAGGTGAGATGAAGCCTACCAAAAAAGCTGAGATATGTGACTTTTCTGTGTGTACATTTTTTGGTGGCTTGTTTAAAAAAACTCAAGTGCCGAGGTTGATGTTTTTTTATCCAAATCTCTCAAGCTGTTTACAAGACAAAATACACCATCGCTACTACTAGCTTAAAGTTTATATCAGCTAGATTTTGGAAGGTCATCAAAAATGTTATAGAGTCTTGGTGATTATCACGGGTTTCTATAACGTATTCCTCATGCTAATGCTTTTTCATTGTGTGTCAAAATACTTGTATTAATACAAGCATTGATGCAAATATTTGCATACTTTAAAAAATCTTCACTGTTTGGTGTTTTTGGCACTCCACAAGCTCATTTTTAATCACTTCTCTTTCAGATTCAATAATCACTGCTGGTAAAATTCAGTAGGATTTTCCACAAACTCCCTTAAAATGTAGCACTGTTAGTTACTGTAATTGTAACTCAATAGAGAAAAGGAATTACCAGGCTGTGTGCTACATCATCCTTTTGAAATAACTACTGCTAATCCATAGTTGTGCAATTTTACATATTTTCAGTTTTCCATGTGGCACACTTTGAAGTCACTGACGTGCAATTATGACAAGACTGTGGCGTTTTGGAAGCTATGCATGCGAGCGTCTTTCCACTGTGTCTTTATTCATGGAAGTTCCGTACTGAAGGATGACTTTGCTGAAAAACAATTGAGCATTGCCGGAATTGTTTCGGGCCCTGTAGTTTAGATAGTTTTTATTATCCATTCAGAAAATGTACTACAGGAAATGCAGGGACTGGACTGGTAATACAGTTCCAGTATAAGTTTTTAAATCAACGTAGTGAATTCGCAGCTTGTGAGCAAGCCACAGCCTGAATGCATTGATGCAACGTGTGAATTACTTCAAAGGGCATACAACGTGTAGAAAATAATTCTTTGCTCATGGACAGCTAGGGTCACCAGTTTACCTTGTCACTTCCCTCTGGATGGCTCTACTGTCTCCTGTTTTTAACACAAACATGTGGCCTTTTTCCCCCCCCTCCCCCCAACATACTAAATACGCTTAAAAGTGTGTATTGGGTCTGGCTGAGATGGAGTTAATTCTTTCCACAGCAGCCTTCATAGTGCTGTGCTCTGTATTGGTGGCCAGAAAGGCGTTGATAACACACGAGTGTTTCGGCTACAGCTGAGCAGTGCTTGCACAGCATCAAGGCTGACTCTCCATTCCCCTCTCACCAGCAGGCTGGGGTGTGGGCAAGATCTTGGGAGGGGACACAGCCAGGACAGCTGACCCAAACTGACCAAAGGGATATTCTATACCATATGATGTCTGCTGAGCAACAAAAGCTAAGATGAAGGGGTAGGGGGGATTTGTTAGTACGATGCTGGTCTTCCAGAGCAACTGCTGGGCATACTGCAGCCCTGCTTCCTGGGAAGTAGGTGGTCATTGCCTGCTGATGGGAAGGAGAGAATAAGTCTTTTGTTTTCCTTTGCTTCTGTGTGCGGCCTTTGCTTTTGCTTTATTAAACTGCCTTTATCTTGACCCATGAAGTTTTTTCCATCTTATTTTCTGCCCCCCCCTGTCCTGCTGAGGAGGGGAGTGATAGAGCAGCTTGGTGGGCACCTGGCACCCAGCCAAGGTCAACCCACCACAAAGTGATTATTTCATTTCCTTTTACAAAGCTAGCAACTTGACTTCACAAAAACTACATACTATTATCTGGCATTAAGCTCTGCCAAAATAAAATGGCAAAAAGTGATAGAGTTCATAACCAGTAAAAGTATATACATACAGCTAAAAAAAAAAAAAAAAAAAAAAGATGGTGAGGGTTAAATCCTGTCTTTGTTGAAGCTAGGGGAGTTTTGTCACTGTCTTCCTTAGAGCCTGCACTTCATCCTAGCTACTCATAACACTTTTCATATTCAATAGGGAACAATTTAAAGTGATAAATAGCAGCCAAAATACATGTGTGTGTGAGGGGGGAAGATTTAAAAACAGCCTCGGTGATGAAAGTAAACTACTTCTGGCAGCTTTGAAATTTTTGGCCTACCAGGCTAAATCTGAGTTTAAGCAGGGGCTACATTTCTGCTTATGCTAGCTATCTGAAAGCTCTAGACTAGTCAGACTGGCTCCCTCTGAAGACAGTGGAGTCCCTTTGGAGTCATCTCTTCAGGTGTTAATTTCAGACTGCCCAGATTTAAAAAAATGATGAGGGCCACCAACCTACGTAACCAACTTTCACTCAGAAAATGAAGTTGTTTCTATTTATGTGCCTATATGTTGGTTTAAGATCTAGTTTCATGTAGAAAAAAAAAGCCTCACATGACATGATTACCAAATTACACCATGAAATATGAACTTTTTCTTCATTTCCTATTGGTAGAAACTTTACTGTGAAACTTTACTGATCCTGGAGGCACATCCACAATGGCTGTTTCTCTGTCCTTGTAAAACTGGCTGCAAAATTTCATCTTTGAGATTCAGCACCTGTTGATGCTGATCACTGCCTCAAGATGCACTGAGAACGGTCAGATCCAACCTTCTGGCTCCATAAACCCCGCATGAGAGGGAGGATCAATCTTACCAGGAAGGAAAGCATGTCCCCCGTCACCCTGCTTTGCTCTCCACCACATCCTGAGCTTTCCTGTGACCCTGTGGTTTGAACAATGTCCTGGGGAGGTAAGATATATGCTTAAATGCCCTCATTTTAAAGAATGGCGAGCAACCAAGACCTGCCGGGAGAATATTTTCCCCACCCTTAAATGACAGGAGAGAGGAGGATCTGTTTAAAGTCGGGCAACTTCTCCCAGAAGAAACATTTTTTCTTTAGCCCAGCCTGGGCGCGTGGTCCTCTGCCTGGAGCGGGGCAGCCACCCGCCAGCACCGCTGCTTCCCTGCTCTCCTGCGACGGGACCGCTACGTGCCCAGCTCCACTTCTTCACATCAGCTCTTTGCACCCAAGAGGGTGGCCTTCGGCGTTAAAAGTGTTCGGTCAGAGGCAGCCTTGGGACGGTTCCCCTGGGCCGTGGCCACAAAACAGGCTGCGTGCCATGCCGGTGCTGAGCTCCCCTGCGGGTGTGTGGAGGCGATGCTGACGTGGGTCACAACCCGACCAGCTCGCCTGCTCCTTACCTAGGGCAGGCGCAGGCTCGGCAGCCTCTCCAGGGAGCTCTGCTTTTGGTCATTTTGTGGTTGCATCCCAAAAGTATGAAAATAAGCCAGTGTGCAAGGAAGCAGACTGGAAATATTACGGTAAATTGTATGTAACTGTCTTCTTGTGACATGTCACTATACTTGAATTAAGAATTGTGAAGTTATTTTACATCTTTTTTTATTTCCTTGATACGCTTCCGAGGTAATTCTTCCACATTACTTCAATTTTATTCCATTCAGAGAGCAGAACTCCTCAACGCGGGAAACTATAACATTTTGTATTGCTTTCCTGACAATGTGTTCAGTGATATATAGCTCCAAAATGGCAATGTTCGTATACTCAGTCCCTTCTAAATGATTTATCATTTTTTGCTTCTTCAAAAAAAACCCCAACCCTAATGTAAAGATATTTCTTATGGAGTTTTGTTTTCAAATGTCAATACACGGATTGGATACAGAAACATGTTAATGCTTCAGAATAATGCAGCCAACAGATTATGTGAAAATGGACTGCTGATTTGCTACCCGAAAATAAAAATCATTAAAAATGGATGTTGGCATAAATGAAAGTTATGTAATTACAGATTCCTTCCTTTTAAGCACCCCTCCTTACAAAAAAAGTGTCTTGTGCTCCTGCCTCTGAAATATTTCAGGAAACTCCCTCACACCTTTTCACTGGAGGAGGGAGGAAGATGACATGCAATAGGTTATGCCTACATGTGCGAAGCCGACCTTTGTCTCCCACACCCAAGTCAATTTTTAGCCAAAATTTTTTGCCTGTCACAGAGGAAATAATGGTTTCAAGTTATAGCCACATGCAGAGCGAGACAGATAGAAAAGATGCTACCCCCTGTCAAGCCTGTCAGATGTCTGGCTCTAGAAAGACTTTTCCTGTGTCTGCTATGCCAAAACCAGTAATATTAACAGTGCTGCTATTACAGCCAGCACTTCCAAAACTGCCTTCTCATTAAAGTTGATGTCATTCAAAACAATATAAATGTTTAAATGTTCTATATCTAAACCACATGAAAGTATGCAACAGTGGGGCTAGGCGTTATCTGAACCTCACCCAGCAGAAAGGCAGCCTGGTTTGCTCATCAAGATCACCAGCAGTATCTAGTAAAGCATCTGAAGTCACAAGCCCACTGTCCAGTTTCCTGGAAAACATGCTGTCAGACACACGCTCTCTTCCACACAACTCCACCCATAACGTCATGGCCCTCATTTTTATCGTATTTTTCAGAAAAGCCCCGCTGATGCCGTGGCAAGTCCCTGCATTACCAGATCCCAGGGTTCACATGAAACCTGTCTTGGAGAGCCTCTAGATAAGGTATGTACTTATAAGATCATGAGAATCTGCAAATCTTAAAGACAAAATCCATTATTTTGGAGCTGCTGTTTCATTTCTTCAGTGTGAGATTTCCCTCTGACGAAGAGCACTGCGTTTGCAAGTGCAATGCATGCCAGGCCAGACCCTATGGGGGTGCTGACTCAAGCAAACAGCCCCCAGATTTTAAGAGGGGCTTTTGACTGCATGAGAAGAGAGTTTCCTTCCAAAAACTTTCATAGGGAAAAACTCTAATTTTATTTGTCTTAAGTGATGGCAAAGCTATGATTTCTAGCTTTAGGCATCCCCTCAGGAATTTTACCTGGTGTTTGTTTGTTTTTAACTTAAGCATCCACCTTGCAGCTCTTTGCCTGTGTTACTTGATTAATTTACCCTCATAACAGATACATGCAGTGGGAAAATACTGCTGCCTCCTTTGTTGCTGGTGAGATGCTATCTCCCCACTGCACGGCAGGAGACTGAAGCAGAGGAAGACCTCATGCCATGCTTGGGATGGAGCAGGCAACTGGTTGAGCTGCCCAATCTGTGTGAAGATCAAGAGAGGCCACTGGGTCGTTACCCCCACCCGGTATCGGCTATAACGATAAACCAAGGATAAGGCTGTTTATTCTTCCCATCATCCTGAAGCGAGAAGGGTGCAGGACCTGCACCTCCTGCTGTTTATTGCTCTGCGAAAGGCTTGGGGAGATCAGGGAGCAGCAGGGGCGAGGACCAGCGAGGGGCAATGCTGGGGTCCCCTCCAGACAACGTTGGACCCTTCCTCTGATAGCTGCTTCAAGATTTTCAAACTGTGAAATCAGACAAAATTGGCTTTTGTAAAATGGAGGCTTCCGAGAGTGAAAAGTAGTCAGACAGGTCCAGTTTTGCTACGGGTAGAAATCACAGCAACTCTGCAGACACCAGTGAAGCCAAAGCTCTAATTTATTCATACTGAGGTCCTGGCTTCCCATGACCAACGTTGTCAAAAATATTGACATTTTGCAAAATGGTCCCAGTTTTTCCGAAATGCTGCAGACTTGTTACCACTGCATGGTTGCCATTTTTTACCCCAGCACTGGCTCCGCTTCAGTGATGAGTGAAGTGACTCCTATAAAAATCATTTGAAAAGCACTCAGGGATTCCTTCACGATAAAAGCTGCAGTTATTCACCATATGGTGCAAATAGCTGGGAATGCTGTGCCTTCTTGCCAGCAAAAGCTAAAATCTGCAAGAGGCACAGGGATCCTAGCTGGGAATGATACCATCAACTTGGGTAATAGGGTTGTACATTTGAACCTATTGTAAAAGAACCTCATTCTGAGGCAAGGAAAGAATAAAGATCAGCGTGTATTTAATTTTTAGGCAAAGCCAAGCAGACACAAAACATTAAAGCAAAATATTTTGCCAAACTCCTGAAAAGACAGGATTAAATATACTTTTAAAATTATGTGTAACCCTACAAGTGTTCGTGAAAGGAAAATTAACATACAAAAGTGAGTTACGAAACTTTAAAAAGGCACAGTCCCATGAGGCCATGAACCACTTTTGCCCTCCTACCCCCCCCAGAAACCATAAAAAATTTAGTAATTTGTAAATCCAAATTGCTAATCCCTGTACCTCTGATACCTTTAACTGGGTACTAAAACTACCCAGGATAGCAGTTTGAAACATATTTGGTAGAACTTTCTTTCCATCTGATCCCTTGTTACAAAGTTGGCATGTGATTTTTATTTTTAAAGTGTAAGGAGACTATTCAAGCCTGTGAATGCACCTTTCCACTACAGAATCAAGAAGCAGCAATGTATGCAAATCCTTTAGCGAGATTATCTTTACCTTACCTTAGCTGCCCAAGAGTTTGACATCTAGACTAAAAGAGTTGCCTAGGCTCCTTTGAAATCTATTTTAAAATGGGATTAAGTACTCTCTGGATATGCCTCTATTTCCATTAGCTCTGAAGATAGGTTTAGTTTTCAGGTGAGTAAAGTCAGGTGAGATGAATCTCGACCTTAGTGATATAAAGTAATGAAGACATGGCATGTAATTCAGAGGAGGGTTTCATAGACCTTACCTACAGGACACCAGGAAGACAGAAATAATGGAAGATGGTAAGGCGGAAAACACTTGCCACAAAATGCATGGTACTGGGCAGCCAGTGCCAGCCACAGCAGCTCCCTGAACTGAGGGAACTCAAAGAGCACGGGGATCTCACTGACATAAGTGAGAACTGGACTTGGCACCCTCTGCAAGAACTGATACTAATGGAAACTCTGAAAGAAGTATGTGGCAACTGTTTTATGTAGTTCCCCAAGTAAAGATATATCTGGGAGCACGGGAGAGCTCAGGAAGCTGTAAATAGGGATTGGGTCATCCACATTACCATTTTAAATCCAGCTCAGCTTGGGAACAACCAGAAGTCATCACCAGCAGACAGGTGGTTATTTAGCGGTGGTTTTAATCCAGCTCCCCAAAAACAAGACGTTGACCACACCTCAGGTTACACCCATGCATGGCTATTAACCTTGGCAGTCTCCTCTGGAAAGGACAAGGCTTCCTAGAGGGACAGAGACCAAACCATTCTCTCATCTTGCAAGTGAATGTTTGAGGCCGTGCCTGAAGGCACTGACGTGGCCAGAAGGATGCTCACCCAGCTCCCTCCTGCTCCGTGCCGTTCTCCCAGGCAAAAGGGGTCACCAGTCATCAGGGCTCACCGTCCCTTCCCCGTGCCCAATCCTCATGCAACTGCAGATGTGATGCCCAAGTAGAAAATTCACAGAATAGTACAGTGTCTTGCAGGGGCCACAGAAAACCTTGAGGCTCACTAAAAGCATTTTTCCAGGGACACCGCTTGACAATATGGCCAAGGGCCTTTTGTGTTACAGTCTCAGAACAAGTGAGATCTCCTTGGCCGGGGAGAGCTATAGAGGGGGTTTCGAATACGCCACTGAGCACCCAGTCTTCTGTATTTCTTATTCACATTCCATTTCTCTATTCCTGAAATTGCTGAACTTCTCTTACTTCTCTTAATACAAGTTGAAAATGAATATTTTTATACTGCAGGAGACAGTACATGTAAGCCAACTGAAAATATTTTATACAGGTATCTCAAAAAAATACACTGATACCAAACTCTGTACCAAACCCAACAGCAGCAGCACTAAGAACGATTCTGTGGAGAAGCAGTACCAGGACACACATTAATCCTGCATCCACCCCAGCCACCACGCTCAGAGAGGCCCATTGTAGCAGCTACAGCAGCTGATTATGGTATTAATTACCGCCACTGCCATTTGTCAGCCATTCCACCACTGGTTGGTCCAGACAGAATACAAGTGTACCAGAACTTCAGGACTTTCTGCAGAGTAACTTTAAGAGGAACAGTTGCCATAGGATGCAGGTTCATATTTCGCCATAAATTAGAAACTGATAAGCAAAGAGTAGGAGACCAGTTTTCAGCATGGAAGAAGATTAATGCAGTGTGTCTCAAAAGCAGTATTCAGTATATTTAATTGCAGTCATAGTTATTCAATGGCACAGGGCTTTTTCCTACCTACATTACTTTTTCATATGCATTTTCATATTGATTTGTCATAGCACTGTGCTTTCTACTTGGCTTGGTGAAACATTCTGTATTTTCTTGAGCTTGTCTTGAATAACCTAAAAAATACATGAACATGCATATCATCTCCAATCTGACTGGGGCCTCACTTCCTGTTTTCCAGCTGATTACTAAATGTATTAAACAATGCCAGATTTAGGATGCAATCTGAGACCCCCTGCTGCTGATCTTGGGTGCCAGGCTGAAAACTGCATGTTTACTACTATTTTCTTTTTTTCTCTTTCCTATCCATTGTTAATGGGTGACTGAATTTCACTTTTTCCCTTGACAAGAAAACTTCTTGAGCTTTTAAAAAAAAATAATTAACCTGTTCTTCCAAATCCACTTTTTTGTGTGTTCTAAAAATTGTGGTACAACAAAGGCTTCCAATTTTCCTTTGGAAAATACATCCCACTTCGTCTCTTTCATATCATTGATGTAGGAGGTGTATTTATAATTTCACCATTGTTTATTATTGCAACTAGTTAGGTGTTATTTTTGCCCTGCAGTAAGGCTTGGAGGTGCTTCCCAGCACCACTCTCATGTTTGTTTTTAAAAGTAAGTACAAAGACTGTCACTCCTAAGTTCTCCCCTTCCCTTGAGTCCCTACATTTCTGTTGTAAGCAGCTCAGGCACTTCATTCTTCAGGCCTTTCACAACTCCTGGATTAATACCATCAGGTCTGGGTAACTTGTTGCTATTTAATTTATCAGTTTGTTCCAGCACCTCGTCTGTTGATCCTGGCAATGGAAGCAAAATGCTTTAAGGGCGCCTCTAGAGCAGATATCTAAAGCAAGTCACACACACACATCCCTAAAAAAAATCCTCACTCCAGCAGCCAGAATTACAGATTACAGCCTGGTTCATGGACACAAGCCACACCAAACCAAACGGGGGATTCAAATAACTCAGGTCTTTCTGCTGCTGAACGTATGGTACCACGTCAAACTTCTTTATAATTAGCACAATCTGTAACAGATTTCCCCCCCCCCCCCCCACCCCCCAAATGGTAAGTGTGCTTTATTCGGCTAAGGTGGCTGCCGGTCTGCTCCCAGCTCTGTGTGTGTGTGCGCACGCATGCACATGTATTGCAGTGGTTGCCCTGAGGACAACGTGCTACAGCTGAAAGACAAACCTGACCCACAATGCAGACGAATGCTTGGTGCCATGATTATCGTCACTATGTGGGTATCATCCCAAAAGTGCCCACCTCAGATAACATGCCCATTAATTCAACCACAATGCATTGGGCTCAGTGCGGCAATTACTCAACGAGCTCCCGCCACCTGGCCACGCGTGCCACCTCCTTGCCCAAAAAACCTGGCAAAAGCAAACCAAGGAACCAGTTGCACTTGGGCACCTCTTTCTCTACACGAAGACCAGAGACAGACGAACTGGGGGGGCTGACCTGCCAGCATCCCCCTGGCCCTTCTCCCCCCACCCCAGCGTTATTAGGGCTGCAATGGGATCCATGTGTGATCGCCGGCCAGCCCACACGTGCGCCGCGCTTCCCGTGCTCCCAGCCCTGCCGGGGCTGGGGTTTTAAATGACAGCGTTATATTTATATATCTGCCGCCAGAGGCCCGCAAAGGCTTTGCTAATTCTGGACACCTGCGAGGTCCGTGAAGCGGGCGGCCAGCCGGCACCGGGGCAAGAGGCGGCTCTGGGGACGAAAAGGGTCAGGAGAAGGGGAGAGAGTGCCAGCCCCCGGGACGCAAGTGCTGGGAGCGAGGGGAGCTGCTCTCTTCATTTGCTTTGGAGCACACCATGACGTTTTTCAGGACCAGACCCAAACCTCATTAAATTTAGGGTTTGTTTGAGTTAGCCACGACTGCATAAACAGGTCCTCGCTCCCGCTGCGGGGGGCTGCGGGTCACCCCGGCAGAGCGGCAGAGCCCAGGCACAACCTGGGGACCAACCCCCAGGCTGCACAAAACTCTGGTTTTTGGCTCCCTTCCACCTTGAGCGCATTAAACCAAACACAGCCAAACAAAGGTGGGGGAGGATCAAACCTGTGCTGAAGCAAACAAAAATGCTTTCTCCAAAGCCCGCCTGATAGATTTAATATGACTGGTTTTTGGAGGCTATCTATCATTTTCGTTTGGCACTAATATAAATCAAATAATCCCTTGATCCCAAGAAGGCAGTGAGAAGACTCAGTCAAGCCTCCAGAAGGGATGTGCTCCTTAACTTGGAAAGTTGGCAGATGATTTAATTTTGTTAGCAAATTTGACAGTGCCATAGGAATTTTCCAAAATCAAAGAGCCCTTTCATAGGCTTCTCTACCCAATACTCAATCCAGTGTCTAAGAATAACATTCAGCCCTCATTAATTAATGATATCAGTCCGAATAATGTCAGTTGCCTCAGAGACCTTGCCGGGATGGATGAATCACACCCTGCCGGCTCCAAGGCTTTCACTCTGACAAACTGCAGTGTGCGACGACGGGCCGCTTCGCCTTGAAAGCTCTCGTCCACAGAGCCCCAGCAGCGATCAGCCCAGCCCCGTCTGAGGCGTGCGCTCAACGCCGGGGCAGACTGAGGGGTTAATGGGTGTCTGAGATAACACTCGGCTCCTCGAGGCCCGGCAGGGCAGGGGCTGGGGGCCACGGACCCCTTCCTCCCCTCCCCTGGTGCAAGAGGGGATGCTGAATCCAAACTGCAGCTGCCAAGCAGGGTGAGCCAGCGAGCCGTCAGCGTCACGCCAGCGTGCCTCTGCTATGGGCAGCACCAAAGCTGGCCCATCCTTGACTAGCTTCGTTATCTCTGCCGGGCACTCAGAGCTACACCCTGGCTGTATCAGGAAGGAAAATATTATTTTTCTTCACCCCGGTTAGGTGGTGCTGCACCTCCCCATGTACTCTGTGTGACAGATGCAAAACTGAACTGCAGAGATCCACTGGCTTTTGAGATTCACAGCAGAGTCAAGATCGTATCCAATGGTGAAATGCCACAAAGAAATCTACATCTGTGAGTCTGGGTTTTACCAAAACTACAAACTGAGATTTCTCACAAGACCTACTCAGCTGATACTGTTCCAACATGGGAAAAGATACACCAGCTGTCTCTATAAATTTACAATTTTACTGAAGCCATAATTATGTATGAAAACATCCAGACTGCTTCCAAAGTGCACTGTACTAATATTGATATAAAATTCCCTTGTTTCTATTTGCAACGTAATCACAACTCCACTCTTCAAGTTTTCATGTATCCACATTCTGCTTTCTGCAATAGCTGAAAGCAGTGAGTCGTTATCAGTCATGAATATGAGGTTTAGTGACATTTGCATATCACCATCTTTTTACGTAAATGTTGCATTCCTGAGGCCTCATGAAAAATTTACAGGCAAGAACAACAACCACATTGTTTAACACAGTCAAATAAATGTTTATTCACAGATGCTCTCCCTTTCCCCTTCTGATGACCGTGGCTGGTCAGGCATGGCCATCGTCTCCCATCACCACACCCCAGTTCCCATCAGACGCCCTGATCCTGCCATGCCCTGTGCACAAGGCTGAGCTGAGCTCAACGTAAACACAAACTCAGCAGAAATACACATGTGGCGTTCGTTGTGGGATCCCGGTCACAGAGGCAAAGTGTCAGAAAGACAAAGCTGGGACTTGTCTTTTTGTGTAGTGTTTGTTTATATGCTGCACGCGTTATGCCCAGTAACATGAAGCATCAGTTTCAAGTTACAAATATACCAAAAACGCCACAAGTAATTTATTTTTCTGCTGCGCCTGGGAAAGTAAATTTGGGATTTTTAAAAAATCTTATTTGATGCTGATGTATTCTGATTGCCACTGCAAATATATATGTTTTTATTATGCATAAGCACCATTTTGATGTGATGGCCAAAGCTCTCAAATGATTTGATGCTGAGGGTGGGGCCTTGAGAAAGGCCCATCAGACTTTGGGAACCCCTCCACAAACAATTTTCAGTTCAGTAGGACTGGTTTGAGAACAATTTTAACATGCTGTTTACTCTAAGGCATCTTGGTTCTAAAAGCCATTGACAAGTTTCACACACGTACGCTTGTGTTTGGAAGAAGCACTGCCAAGTAATTCTGTAAAAAGCATTAAATCTAGAGTTTGTAATTTTACTAAAGCATTCTGAAAAATGACACTACTGATTGCATTTAAAAAATCTGGTAACATTAATTTCACTACTGAAATATGATTTCTTTTAAAAGCCTTTTCCTTCGTGGTCCCTGCCATAGGATCCACCCCAACATCTGGATAACAGAATCCAGGCTGACAGACTACGCACATGTGGAGGAGTGTGTCTGCTACTTTGCTGCTTCTCAGGACAGACACATTGTCTCCCTCTCCTTCTCCCTGTCCCCTCCTTTTCTTTTCCTTTTTTTTTTTTTTCTTCCTTTAATAAGACTGCACATGTCTTCCAGCTCTCTGCTGCGAATGTGACCAGTATGCGATATTGCCTTGCATCGACACGGAACGTCTGGCTTAGGTGATACCAAGCGGTTACTGCCCTGGCTTTGAATGCTTGCTAGGTTATTAACCGGCACATCTGGCTCTCTCCCTAGGAGGGTGAGTTCTGCAGTGCCCCAGGAATTTCTTTCATACACCACTTTTATTAGCTTTTCAAAAGAATACGGATCACCACTGGAAAGGAAGACTTAGGTCATTTGCAAGCATATTGGTCCCCAACCTGTTTACCATGTCTAAAAAGCAACAATAACTGAAACTCATTATTTGATTTTCAGAATTAATCTTTCCTTACTTTAGCACAGTCCTGTTGTTGTGTATTTGAAAGGTCTGCTTTACTGAAAAAAATGGCTGGAGATTTGCGATAGAATTAAAAAAAAACATTTCAGAAAACCACAAAGATAACTTAGTTTGCAAATAAAGCTCCCAAAACATTAATTTCTAATCCTGCTTTTCCTGCGGACCTCACTCCATCATCACAGGAGGGAAAAGAAAAGTGTTCCAGGCTTAATCAAAAGAAAGAAGCGCATGTGTAGTTCCAGAGAGCAAATTTTTCTCCTTTGCCCACACATGGAAGTTACACAGGACGTGCAGTTTGAATGCAAGAGTTATATTACTATAATTTCCCATCTGGACATCCCTATTTCAGTAATGTCAGAGTGGCCTTTTCTGGTTTTGTTTATGTCACTTCCGAAACAGTTTAAGACAACTGGGAAAACTACTTTTGTTTTTTTTACTGAAAAAAGCTCCACATGGGGGAGTTACAGAGGTAGCTCTCCAGGGCTTTCCTTCTACCTGCCTAGCAAACTTCGACACTTCTGACCAAAGCTCTCCCGGAGCAAGCCTGGCAAAAAGCTGCCTGCCCACCTAGCTACCTGCCTGCCTACCGACCCACCTGGAACTCCACCTTCCCAGGAGGAACCTTCCTCTTAGTGCATTACCTGCAACCACTGAGCACAATTCAAGTACAGCTAATATTCTCCACGCAGAGCCAAGCAAGTACAGAAAAAAACCCAGTTTGCTGGACTTGCTAGCATCAATCTCTTTTGAAGCCGTGTGAGGCCAGATTTTCGGAAGCTGTCGGCACTCACCAGCTTCCATTGTTCCAAGTGGGAGTTGTTTGGCACTCACAACTTTTGAAGGGCCGGTATTTCATGTAGGTGTCTAAATGGGAGCTCTGCTCTCCACTAACCTTTTGCAATTGCTTTTGGCTAGACTGATCATCCAGAAATATCACATTGCAAAGAGGAACATGTAAGTGTATTTTAACAGAAAGCGTATTTTAAAACTATGCATAAATAGCCCATACTCCTCCAGCCAGGAAAAAGAAACAATATTCTGTGATTTCCCCAACCAAGGGGGACAGCCAGGCAAAAAGTTCACAAACTTCAGTAAATTCATACAATGAAAACAAAAACAAAACAAAAATTCCTAATTATGTAAATGAAAACAGTGAATGTTTTCAAGAATGTCACAATCTTACTTGGCGATTTCTGCCAAACAGAACAAGAAGTTAAGTCCATCAGATAAAACCCTGATTTCTTTAGATCAATATCAAAACAAAGGGATGTCTAGTCAAAACTCTAAGCCATAAATTCTAGTATCAAATAAATTAGAGCTGACAGAACATAAAGATCTTCTCACCTCCTCAGGTCTGAATCTTCTGAAAAGCCCACCTTAGCAGCAGTAGACTTGGCATTATTCAGTCATCTTCAGTCTTAAAAATAACCACAACTCATTTGGTCCACTAAAGTTCATAGAAATCCTTATAGGGTTTTTTGTTGCGCTTGCCTATAAATTGCATTGTCTTCTTAAGGCTTCCTGTCCTGCAAACAGAGGCACTAGCACAGAGATTCAACTGAGATTGTTTTCCCCCTCTTCTGCTGCTTTTATTTAACACACGCACACACACACACAAAAAAAAAAAAAAAGAGGGAGAGAGAACTGGTAGAAGCTCCTTACAGGAGTTGGAAGAGGACATCTGCAGGCAATTTAACATGAGGGTTTGTTTCTGTGTCAGCTGGCAACCCCTGGATAACTCTGTCATGTAACTTATATGCTAAAACATGATGTAGGACAACCAGTGAGATGGGTAAATATGGCAGCACATCAGTTTTATTTGATTAAGATTTATACTTTCTCAAAGGCAGCAGCCCTGCCATACACTGCGAAAACAAATACAACTCTGCAACCAAGAGAACGTCCCACCCTGCTGCACCCCAACAGCACTGATCTTCTTCAAACCCACCTTCTGCTGCAGCCCACGACAGTCTCTCCCTTCCTTCCAATGCAATTTGAAGAGCGACAGAAAACAGGGGGTTTTTTCAGACGAGGAAGGGAATCTCTCCATTCCTTTTGTGGGGAGCCATCCCTCACAGCAGCCCTCTCGGTTTGGTAAGGATCCAGCTTATCCTCCTTTGCAGGCAACAGCAGCAGAATGTGGAAGGGCTCATGCAAGCACGAGGCCGAGCCTGAAATTCATGTCTCAGTTCACTGCTTCCTGCCGATTTTGAAAGGCTGCTCGGGAACATGGACGGGTATCTGAAGAGAGCTCTGGAGATAACTGAGCTCACAAAGTTCCCGCACTCCATGTGTTTAACTTCCTCCCAATTAGAGGAATCTGGTCAAGTAAGGAAGTGAGGAATGCTCATCCATTCTGGTTCCACTTCTGTTCTTGCATCAGATTTTATGTATTTTGACATTTATAGCCACACATTTGTACTGAGGCACTGATTAGATTCAATTGTTAAAATTACCTTCCTCTCCCTTCCTCTTGGCGTGCATGTTTTGGTTTGAATTATTAGCAATTTTAAAATCAAATCTTGCAGTTAAATGTTTAATGATATAATTGCTTCTGATGCCTAATTTGTTTAGTTTGTGCTTTATTAGCATGTAATAACTGAAAGTATATTTTCCTCTGTCTGAGTTAATAAGGTCTCTGCGACGGCTCATGTGCCATTAGCTGACTGGTTGCAGTTCTGGGACAACTCGGAGAGAATTGGGAAGATTTTCTGAAGCTGTAACTAAGGAGTAGGTGGCTTCCTTTAATTTCTCTAACTGAATGAATCTGAATTCTCAGTTGGCCTCCACTTCGTTTTCAACTTTTTTTGTTGTTTATTCTGAGTTCATTTTGAGGGCCTCTTAGTGTAAATGTTGGGCAGGGAAGCTCTGCTGTCCCAGACCTGACCACGCTGTGCCCTGCAGCCCTTGTCCCCAGATCTTCTCTGTGGAGAGGTCCTCCAGGAGGGCCCTACAGGTCTCTGCCTGCTCACCTACACAGGTTCCTTTGCAAGGAAGCTTGGAGGCTGGGAGGAAGGTGGCTTAGCCTGTCTCCTGCTGACAAGGCAGCAAGGACTGGGCCCCGAGTGTCTTCAGACATGACCTGCGGTTCTGGTGTGCAAATCTCCTGCCCTGACATTCAGACTCAGGTTTGGGCCGTGGCTGCTCCTGCGCAGCCTGCCGTCTACTCCCTGCTTTCCAAAGGACTACTACACTTCTTTAAAATGTCATCTTGATGTGATTATATTGCTTTTGGATTTGGCGCTAGCTTGTTTGGAAAAGCCTTGGGTGTATCGCTAGTTCTGTGTTATATACTGAGGATATTCCATGTAAGATGGGATTCAGTCCATCTAATGAAGAGCCACCTACCAGTTCCCCTGTGCTTCATGTAACTACTCTAGAGCCTCTGTGTAAACGGCGGAAAGACATGGGCACTTCCCAAGGAACAGGTTGCCCAGAGAGGCTGTGGCTGCCCCATCCCTGGCAGTGTTCAGGGCCAGGTTAGATGGGGCTTTGAGCAACCTGGTCTAGTGGAAGGTGTCCCTGCCCATGGCAGGGGGGGTTGGAACTAGATGATCTTTAAGGTCCCTTCCAACCCAAACCGTTCTACGATTCCATGAATTCACGCCTTCCTAATTTAGATCTCTCCCCATGCTCTAAAGGGGGGACCCAGAAACTGGCTGAACCAAATACCAACCAAAAGCAGCTAAAGTTAGGTGAGCATCTCGTCTGGCACTTCCTCAGGTTCTCCCTGATCATTTGCCATTTTAAAGTTATCCCATATTACTCCATTTTTCCTCCCTGCAGGGCATGAAGTGAGTGTTACTGTTCACAATGCCGGACCCTGCGACAGAGCAGAAAACATAAAACACGGAGGTAAACAAGGCTACGTGTTTGGGAGCAAAGCTCCATCTCCTATTCCCAGCTGTTACCTTAGGGGCAGTGGCAACAACATTTGGTGTGTGTTCAGATCTCTGATGCAGTGAGATTACCACTGATTTAAGCTACGTACCGCAATATCCTCCTTCTGACACCTATCTGAGAAGCGCAGGCAGTGCTCACCCTGAGGGGTGGCTGTCCTGGACACAGGATTTCTCACGTTTGCAGGATTCCTCCCACGTTATTCACTGCCCTGACGCCTGCCAGGTTTCTGGGTTCCTGGAAAATCTCTATATATGACCAAGGTAGTATGGACAAATAATTATGTCAGCTCATCCTGGCAGACTCACAGCACGCTGCAGATTTATCTACCCCCTTTTGAGCGCTACTTTGCTGAATTTGAAATAGCAGGTTACAGTGTCATACCAAACTTTTGCAGCTCTGCAAGGAGGTGATAATGACTGCCAGCAAGTTTATCTTTTATCCAAGGTAATCACAGATAATATGAAATATATAATGCACATGCCAAACACTCTTTTCAGGCCTCAGTAGCAGAAGAAACTGATCCCTTTTGTGTCACAAAAAAAACCACTGGAAGCAACAGAAGTACTAGGGCTGTAGGGGATGTAATATGGTAAAACTCACCCACATTAGCTGAGTTTAACCGTGTTGTAAATCTGGAGGGTAACATTTGGGTTTTGCGGGTTATTAGGCAGCAAAAAACTGCATTTCTGAGCAGGACCTGGTAGTGAAGTGAGCACACTGTAGCTCTATAGGGCTCACTGGCAAGACAGACATGGGAATTTAGGGGGACAGCAGTGGTCCTGTCATCCTTTCTGTTCTTCTAGGGCAGAAAGGACAGGATGCATATTTTCAATAAAAAACCAAAATTGCATCCAGAATACACCTATGGTATAGAATCAGTTTCTCTTTCTAATGACACATGCCTGGAAATACCCAAATACTGGCTACTAACTTAAGCCAAAAAAGAAATATTTTTCACAACAAGAATTTGAATTGGCTTGGGAAAGAACACTGAGAGTCTCAAAATGTCCTACAGAATGACGGGCAAAGACTTATGGCAAACAATAAAATAGCAAGTTGGTGGAAGGTATCTAATCAAACACCCATAACTGTTTATGAGGTAATGTCTGTGTTAATAATCTAAAGAAGGGGATTAAACAGCACATCAGCAAAAGATATTACACCCTAAAGTCAACTTTGGGACACCAACAGGACTGCTGAAATCGTCCAAAAGAGTCTTGAAGAGATTAGAGCATGGGTAGGAAATAATGAAGTAAGATTTCAGATTTAAGGAGGACAGTTGTCAGTACAAGTATGCAATATGAGATCCAAATGAAGGGCGGAGGGGAAGAGAAAGGAGGGAGAGTGTGAGAGAGAAGAGATTAATTTTTTAACATCATGTGCAGAGGAAACACGTCACCAAGCCCAAGGGAAGCATCTTGCCCTCTCTGTGGGCTGCGGGAGCAACAGCCCTTGGAGTATGCCTTCCAGCTCTAGGAGGTGTTACCAGAAGGATAACAACGTGGTGATTCAGGCAACGAGTACGGCTGACGGCAGGGCTGGATGCAGCTGCAGTGGTGATGGGGGAAGGCTGCCTGGCCCCCATCACCTGAAACGGGCTGTGACCAGAACTAATGCGGACAGGCTGCGGGATGCTTGGCAACCTCCCCTGAGCTCTCCCTATAAATCTCCGTCCTTAAGAAGGTGAAGAGGAGCAAAAGCAGTGTGAAATTAAAGGAGTTTGGATCTGTAGAGGGCAGATATACAAAGGCTGGTCAAAGAGGGGAGCAGGGTGGCTGCCTCTGAGGAAATGCTGCATGACAATGAGTCATGGGGAATAATCTCTCAAGAAAGGTTAAAGGTATTTGTGGCCAGATCAAGGTAAAATGCAAATCCAATGTACATTAAACAGTAATCTCTGACTCACTGGGAGATAAGCTCTGCACATCTTTAGCATCTGCACTGTATATTTGTGTGAGGATAGTCCTGGGCAGGTGGTTTCTGTAACCGCTTGTCAAGGAAGGAGGAGACTCATTACAGCCTCGCGGAGTCCCAAGGCTGCCCAGGCACCGTGCTGGCGGAGCCCCCCAAGGCAGACTTTCTTGCACCCCATCCCTTCAGTGCTTTCACTGCAGCCACATGCAAAAGGCACGGCCTTGGAGGCATGAAACACCGCATGGACAAGGACGGACACCTGGGCTAGTGGAGTTGCTGGCCCCATCTGCCAGGATGGCTGAGACCTAAGAAGTAGGAGACACCTACTTTGGCAGTGAGCTTGAGGGAGATCTACAGGCAGCAAAACAAGCCTACGATCTGGGAGCCCTCCATCCCACTCCAGGCTCTAGAGGGGAGGAAGAGGAAGGAGAGGGATCTTTTGTCCCAGTTTCCCCAAAGGCTTTTTGTCCCATTTTTGTTCCTGTCCCAGTCTGTCCTTCCCAACTTCTTCTTGCAACTTCTCCCCCCGCCTCAGCTTACCACCCTAGCTCTAGTTTTCAGGACCATCCATTTTAAGATTTCTACCCATCAGCAGCAGAAACGTCCAGACTTTTAACCATCTGGCAGACTGCAGAAATGAGATTTGAACACGTCTGACTCCACATTACAAAGGGTTAGTGTAAAGCATATATATCAGCCAGAGCATTGAAAATGCATTTGGTACTCTTTCGTTTGCTCTTTCCTGCTTATGAAAAAGATAATTTTTGTTTAAAAATGGCCTCACTTAAGGAATTATCCATGCCATTAGTCCCCAGAACAATAGAGATGAAAGTCTCTAGACCATCCCCTATCAAAATAACATACTTTTCTTTGAACATGTCATTAACACTGTTTTCCATCTGGCTGTTGGCAGCAATCTTGGATTCGCTCCGAATTGCTGAAAGTTCATCAATTATAGTACACAGAAGCCATTATCTCCCTTTTCCTTTAGCAAGGAGGCATTTTCTCAGGCAGAGAGAAGGAGGTAGAGTTCAAGAGAAAAGTAAAAAAAAAAAAAAAAAAAAAGAAGAAAAGAAAAATTTACCCATGTAAATTCTACAGCAATCATTTGGTTACAATCCAGAATTCAAAACTTCTGAGAAGTAAATCACAATTTCTGCATGTAAGGAGATTCTAGCTTTCAAATACAGTAGTGATTCTGGCATTATTACAGGTAAATGACGTATGATGACAGAGGATGGAAATAACACTCCAGATTTTAAGCCTGGCACTTTGGGGGCTTGGTGAATGAGCGCTGGTACGGAGGAGTGTCACCCACATTCATGACAAACTCAGTTCCTTTATTTTGATGAGAACCCAGCGTAAACCATGGCTATTGTTCAAACAAGATTTCGCAACTGTGATCCAGCTAGCATAATCAGTAAGAAGCATAGTGAAATTGAAACAGTGGTGTTACCCTGTCAGTACAAAAGCAGGGGAAGAGCTTTTAAAGTTTTGCCAGAATAATGAATGAAGTACACAGTGAGGGGTAAGCAAAGGGGATGGGACTTACAGCTACTCAGCAACGGCAGCTTCGGGGACTGCTGATACTGATGCTTTTTCACATCTGTCACTGAAGGACATTTGTAACCCACAAGATGAGAGCCTGCATGCAGCAGTTATCCCGGAGCAGCTGTCAGGCAGCACGTTTGCAGCCCGGATAACCCACAGTAGCTTGTTCACCTCTGTGTGCTGGGGCTAAAGGCACCATCTCCCAGCTAGAGGCCATTGCAGGCAATATGTCCATGGGGTCATCACCGATTCATACCTGTGGGAGGCTTGGCTCATTAGCCAACAACCATCAGGAGCAGTTATTCCGTATTTTCTTGATAGGATGGGAGTATGTTATCAAATTGACTCCAGTGGTGACACACTGTGATACAGTAGTATTACATACTCCATATGGATCGCCTACTCAACTATGCTGCAATGTGTCTGCCGTTAGCTTACTTCACATGTGACTTTGGGCAAAGCTCTTTGTATCTTTGGCTCAGACTTCCATGCTCTCACTCGTAGCTGAGCTGCCCAAATATCATTTTATAAGCAATGAAAGAAGTGCTTTAGCAATGCAAAGAATCCACAAAGACTAGGCTCCTAGCTTAGTCAAGACCCTAAAAAGAGGTGGGAGGAAAAGCCTGGCTTTATCCTCCTTATCCTGGAGGATAATAGTAATTCTGTCCTCCTTCCCTTCTTGTTCCCCTTGCCCATTCAGGCAAAGACTGTATTATGCATACAAAACTCTCAGCATAATGAAGTCTTGGATCCTATTTAGAGACTCCACAATTCCAGGAAAAATAACAGATTATATCAGACCCAGAATATGCTCCCTAATGAATAATACCAGTTAAAAAAAAATCAGATTTAACCATAACACAACAGATTAGGTACATCCAGCAGCATCTCTACACCACCACAATTTGAAAGCCAACATATTTCTTTGGCCAACAAGGGAGCTCTGGGATCAGGTTTTGTAACACTTCCAATGACAATATGGGATGCTGTGCATGGAAATGTGCATGTGCCACCTAATTCATAGCCTAGGCACATAAATGCTAAATTCAGGAGTAATTTTCAGAAATAGCTGTGGAGTAATTCTTCTATTTCTTCTGAGAAACCAGCTTGTCCTTCATTGTAATATTAGATACAGCTTTCAGATTTGGTAACCTCAATTCGATAGATTCAGAGGCAACAACCTGTAGTTACATCCACAGAACAAATGAGATTGTACAGACACAGACCAGCTGAATTTGGCTCAAAGTGTTTGATGCCCTTCGAGAACTTTTATAAAAAATGTCCTCTTTGATTAAGCTATCTGGGATGTAAAGTGTCCCCATTTTTCAACTTCTACAAGACAAAAGGCAGCTATGCAATTCACAAGCACCTCTGTTCAGCTGCTGCTGTTCACCTGTCTCTTCAGTTATGTCATCCCAGATCTCAAAAATCATCACCAAGGAACAGAAAAATCAGACCACCTAAATATACACAGACCAAATCTTCCACCAGCATAAATCACACTTGTGTCAATGAAAACTATACACATTTACCCCAGGTTAGACTCCATTCCTGATAGATGCATTCATTTCTTTACCTATAAGCCATACGCTCTACTCCTCCTCTCCCAGTGAAGGCCACGTCACTTCTGAATTCCTGAGAATTCACTTCTCAGTTCCCGAGAATTGGTTCCACAAAATCCCCTTGCAGTGATGGCACAGGCTAAGTAAAGTCAAACAAGCATTTGATCTTTGCAAATGAGGCTGCTGAAAGCAGAATTTAACCCTTAAAAAAATACAAGTTTTATTGAATGGTCAGTATTCACAAAGCACACATCACTAAAAACAAAATATGCAAATCTCAGGTAGCATTCGCACAGTGTTTCTGTGACTACTGTTATAAGAGCTAGAGTTTAATGAATAATAGAACAACAAAAAAATCACATTAAAACTTGTGTGTAAATGACAGTTAGTCTTGCCCATACAAAGCGACAACCTAGCCACTGACTTCTTGAAAACGTCTCTACCCTTTCTTTTGGGTTTGATGAGATACAACTCTTCTTAAGTTGTTTTATTTAATAGCGGTCTAAGCAGCTAGATCCTTATGTACCTCTCAAATGGCAGACTACCTAAATCAAAATAGTTCAGACTGACAAAGGCTCAGCTTCCTGGTGAAAACTGTATTCAGCACATTCATGCAACACCTAGTTTAGAAAGACAGCAAAAATGCTGCATTTTCTAGAAGTGACCCTTAGTGGACACAGAATCAGAGATCCACTCTTGCTGTGTTTGAAAACTTCTATTGGTGACAAAAGGACCTTGATCGCCTGACAGCATAGACAAAAATCTTCCTTAATATTATGATTAACATCAAGAATTTTATAGCACTCAATAAAAATGACAGCCCCTTTCAGTGGCATGGGCAGGGTAAGAGGTGAGGACAGAGTTGGTTGCAGAGTCCTGTCTACAAACTCTTCTCCGGTGTGCAGACTTGTTAGAGAAAAACTATTCTGGAAGAGTGAGGGAATACACAAACCAGCGCCTTGTACCCAAGCCCTTGCAACTATCAAAAACTCCCCAAATGACTGTCCACAAATAATTTCTTCATTCTAATTAGGGATACTGGAGAGCAAGAAATCATTTTCTTGCTTTAAATCAAACAAACACTTATTTTCTTAACAGTTTGCCACCAATACAAACTAATAGCACTATTTTAAGCCGTTAGCAGTAGCAAACCTTGTTAAACTAGGGTGCTGATCCCACAAATCACTGGGCACACACTCAAATTTATCGATGCGAGTAAGTCTTACTATTTCAGTCCTCTCACTGGCACTAAAAGTGTGTGGAATTGCTCAAAGATCAGGTTCAAAATTCCACATATTCTACTGAACTGGAACTAAAGGTCTGAACATATACATCCTTCTTCTTGTCCCCATCAAATGTTTCTTTCCTTTTTGCTTGGGCAAAACACAAGGCTGTGACTCAGGTGAAACTAGGCATTAGGGAGCAACAGGAACACAGGTTCACCATATCAATTACAGATGCTTCATCCAAGCTGAAAAAATGTAAAGCCTAATCTTTGGTAGCTATGGAATGGAGCTGGCTAAACAAAATGAGGAAGCACACATTAAGACTTTCAAAACATTCCCAAAATTGGACAGGATCTGCCTGGGTGCTGGAATCCAGCTCTCACCATTTCTCATTCAGGAATGGAGCACGAGAGCTTTGAGATTGGTTACATTTTCTCCTGGTAGCGGGAAAGGCAGATTTTAAAATAGCACACATAAAAACTCACATGATGCAAATGAAATCACCCTTTCTGCAAAAAAGATGTCTCTGAATATTCATATTGCCATATTCATTTATCTTTCACATTAATTTTCTGCACATGTTCAGGCAGAAAACTTAAATCGTAAAATCTGTCAAATCTTAATAATTCAGACACTTCCTAGAAAGTGATCTTCGAAGTTACAGCTCTAAATGCACATGAATGAGGCTGTGTCTGCTTAGTCAAAAAAATAAAATAAACAATACCATGTGACCTACCTGACAGAGCACAGTAATCTAAACAAAACCAACATATCAAGGATGACTTTAATGAACCCAGTTTGTCCCTTCTACCTCACCAGAAAAGACCATCACACCAAATAGTCTTTCCCACATCCCATGTGCTATACTTTCTCATAGCTTATTTTTAAGAATGTAGTTACATCCATCCACTTTTAAAGTCTAAACGAACAGAGCATCTCTGGCAGCTTTCTGAAGAATGTGTTTAGACCAAAGCAGACCCTAATGACATAAACAGAAACGTGAAGGATTTGATGTCTAGTTGGCTGGCTTTCCTATCCCAAACAGTATTAAAGTAATTGCCTTCCTCACACCCTTTTTCAATGTAACAGCAACTTCTGCATGCTGTTCTGCTGAAAACAGGCTCCTACGGGTTCCCTTGAACACATAATTACAGAGATTTTTATGCAGCTCTCTTTTATGTCCTGTAATAAGATGCATGCATACCCAGCCTTGCCCTCTCAAACGCTAACTCCCATGGTTAAAAAACGTGCTTCAGATACCAGTTTTGGCAGAAAGCATGAAACTGAGTTCCTCTTAATGTTATTTCTGGCACTGCGGACACTTAAACAGCATGAAGAGGTACTAAACCCCCTTACAATTTTTGAAGTCTTCCTGGTTGAAATCCAGGTGATGAGACATGTTGAGGCGAGACTGCTCATGGTGGTGGTGTTTTTCTGGTCTTTTCATAAAAACAACCACTGAAAGCGCTGGGATTTGGAAAACTTGGAGAGAGGAAAGGGACAAGCTCTTACACTACTGCCAGTCGTTCTAGTATCTAAACACAATCCAAAAACGCTGCAGGGAGCTATATAGAGAGCTTCTTTCATTCACTGCCTTTTAACAGGAAAAGTGAGTTGTTTAAAATAATATTTCATTTTTATTCAGTTAAAAACAAGTTGAAAAATGAAGCTTTTCTATAAAGAACTGCTGACTGGTAGATAGCAAGTCAACTGAGAAGAAACTCCATGAAAGAAATTGTAGAAAATGTAACTTCAAGGAAAGACAGAAAGACAGACAGACAGAAAGGCAGTCAGAAAGAATAAAAGAAAACTTTTCACTTACAACCTGCTTAGCACAACTGATCTATTTCTTTGATCACAGCAATCTTATTACACAAGCGGTATTTTCAGACAGCAAAATCCATGTGAATGGAAGTATGCAGTTTCATCATATTATTATATATAAGGATCGGTATGCTTTTTCCACATAAGACACTGCTATATGAGTGTCTTTTTACCTTGCAAAAGAGAATTACTGTTCTTTTCTAGAAGCAGTCAGGAAACCGTTTCCAAACAAAACCTCTAGATGACGAAATAGTGAGGCAGAAATAGAGTATCCCCCACATCAGTCAGTTTGTGAGGCTCAGATGCTGTTGTTGTTTATGTGCAATGCCCAAAAATGTCTTGTTCTCAGCAACACATCATCAGCTACACCTGCCAAGTCTAGCAGGTTCCTAGTCTTCAGTGAAGAAGGATAAGAAAGACACAGTAACAATAGCAATAGTAATAACAGTATCAATAAAGTAAAAACAGTACAACAGCTTTTGAAATGTAGCAAAACAATGTTGTTTTTAAGGCAGTAGCACAGTTCAGTGTCTACAGTCCTACGACTTGCATAGAACTATGCACTGAATCTTTTCAATGGGATGTTTCTTTGGCTTTGATTTTTTGCATTATGCTCATTTTCCTTCTCCAGTTAACTTAATGCATGCCACTGGCTTTCATGGAGCAGAACTGTGGACATATGAATTCAGTATTTTTCAAGTAGGTGTATTTTACCAAGCATACCAAATATTAAAGGCCAATCAAGGGTTTTTAATCTTAGAAAAAATTATCATCAAAATAACCACATACGTCAGAGCACATCAGTACAGGTGTCAGCAACGAAGACTGCAGCACTAACTCGTACAATAGCATATAAATATTGAGGAATAAAAGACCCACACAATTTATAAACATGCAAGAAAACCTGCAGTATGTATACATATTCTTTAATTTTATCACTCCGAAAATATCTGAGGACTCACAATAAACAGGAAACTAACCTTGATGTGAGCTGCTGGATCTGGGACAGTCTGAATCATGTCCTTTAACAGGCCAACCTGTTTACCAGGAGCTCAGATCCCAAGGCAGCTGTATAACCAAAGAAACAAGAAGTCATATGATTATATTATAAAAGTTTATTTTCAGTAGAAATCTCTTATCTTTTTACAGACTGATAAGCATCTTTCCTTCCCCAGACCTCCTTGAGAACCAGTACAGTTGAAGCTCTAAGACGTTTCTGCTTCCATACAGTCTGTTTAGGATATATTTCATACAGGAGAAAAGAGTCAGCCCTGAAATTTTCAAGGAAAATTGGCCTTTTTCTATAAAGGACCATTTTCCCAAAACAAGGACTCTGGGATGTGGTCTGTCCTGCACAGCCCCATTGTTCACCCAAGGTATCAGGGATTTCCACAACCACTTCTTCCCAATTTAGAATTATACAGCAGGATTGGGACAGATCTGGAGCTGATATAAATAAGTATCATTTCACTGAAGTTGTGCCCATTTACAAAAGCTGCAAATCTGGTCCAGCCACTCAATTAACAGCACTCAGAGCATGGATCTTCTGGGATCCCGTATCCATGTCTGGTCATAAAGTACAGAGGGGTTAGGGCAGGCGGAGTGCATTTGTCTTCTTGTGCGGGTGGTGGGGGACCATTAAAACAATTTAAAATAATAACAATATATAATGTAAATAATGTGAAGTACTGCTCAGTAACAAGAACATCAAATAACTGCTAATAAATTGGGATTGATAAGTCAGAAAACTAGAAGACATGGAGAAATGTAGGAACATGAATGTCATTTAAAGTAATCTGGTTTTTTTCTCCATTCTCCCTAAACGCCTGGAAATTCCCATTTCTCACGCAAGAGGTTTCCTTTTGCCCATGACATTGAACTTCTTTCATCTTTTAAAGCAGCAAGGCACTATCAGAAAAAAAAATCTTTTTGCTCAGCATGGGCTTTTTTAATTTCGTTATCTGTTCCCACATCTACACTAACTTGCAAATCAAACTGCAGATAACTTTTACCTATTTACTCAGGAGAAATGTTGATAGACTGACTAACACTGAGTTGCAGCTTGCCCCAGAAGCAGTCCTCATGATGTAAGGGAACCATTTATAAAGTGTGGTACTACACAGTGCAATTAAAGATATCACTGTTTAGAACTTGGTTCATTTCCCCCTTACTACTTAAAGAAGACAGCTTTGTCCCTCTTTAAATCCATGAAAATGATGTGCTTAATTCAATGGTCTATTGGAGAAACCCCAAAACAAGCCAAATTCCCATTTTGTACACCTTCCTCAGCTATCCATGGATGATCAAATGGGATACCAATGTAATGGTTTTAAGCGAAGATTTTTTCCTTCCACGGAACTTAAATATCTTCAAAAGCAACAGACACTTGTTTTGATAAAAGCAAACTTTCAACAGCGATGTCGTTCAGATTTAAGTCATATAGAAACACTAACAGCACTGACATGCCTTTCAGTTTCCTTCCTCCCTTCCCCAGGAAATCCACGCCCACCACATTATTCATTGGATTTATGGGATTTGTATTTTAAGCTTTTGAAACACCATACACAGAATTTGGAAACTACTAGATTTTATTTAAACTGAACAGAAAAATATTTTGAACCCGGTGTTAGATCATGTTTTCACGGTTTGCATACTTTCATCACTGTGTTGCCATAACGGTACCTCACCCCCAGCAAAGAAGCCTACCCAGGAAAGAGGGGACTTGTGCCGCAGCGGTGTTTATTTCTGTCTCTCTGATGTCTTTGCTCAGCATGCAAGCATGCACTGCGTCTCTCCTCCCTACCCACGTATTTTACTTGGTTAACCCAGGTTTCAGAAGAAAGCTGGGTTTAAATACATTTTGGGAAGCAACTTCCAACACCGCCTAGACAAAGAGAAGGGGCTCCGACGCTCCTTACAGAGCTGGGTACCTCTGCCCCTCTTTGTCCCCCAGAAATGCTGCCTGTCCCCTGCCCTGAGCCTGTCACCCACCCAGGACCAGCTGCGTGCCACCTCGCGTCGTGGTGGAGACGGAGCACGCAGGACCCCAGCTCGCCCAGCCTGCTCCGGCTCAGAGAGCTGCTGAGCTGGAAACGCCTGACAGCGGTGCGGGGATTTCTGCCTCTCCTGAGCTCTCGCCGTCTGGGTGGTTCGCCCGACAGAAGCAGGATTTTGCGCTTAGGAAGCACGTGTTGAGCTCAGAGGTGTGGACTCCATTCCAGAAATGCTCCGTGTCGCTCTGGATTTTCTTTCAGGGCTCAGACTTGCTTGAAGCTATTGGGGTTTAAGAGAAGTTGTTTGAACTATGCCAGGCCCATTCATATCACATCTTTTCCCCAAGAAGATGGATTCTTTGTAGAAGAGAAGATGACGGAGAACATTTGCAAACCAGTTGCCAACTCTACACCACATGGTATGGGAATCAAAGACAAGCAAATATTAGCCAATATGAGTTGGAAAGATGCATATGCAACTGTTCTGGCCATTCGACTTTTCCCCCGTACCGCTGTGTAGCGGTGATCCTAAAAGGGGGAATTCTGCTTCAAACTCAACCTTTAGCAGTGTGTTCTCCTTCTCACCTGGATATTCATTTATAGCTACTCTAAAGTGGAACATGTCCTAGTTTGCAAAAGACATGACTTTTGTCTTTCTACTTCTGGAAATCGTTGTTAAAAAAAAGCCAAGACAGTTTTCCTTGCTTTTTTCCAAACAGAAATATAATTTTAATTATTTTAGCTCCACCTTTACTGGCTGGAATTGGAAGCTTCCCGACATCTGGTACTAACTTTCTGAACCAGATGGTATTTATTGCCAGAACCTCCTCCACCCCCATCCCAAATTTCATGCTGGTCATGTTTGTGCTTGACAGTCTGTCACAGGGTCTGCACGTGGCTGTAGATTTTGCCCTGCATCCCCTGGCTAGTATGACTCTAATGTAAGAGCCAAAATGACACTAAAGCCTGGTTTAGGGAGACATCTCTATTCAGGAAACTGAAACAAGGAAATCATAACACAAACTGAAAGTTAAGTGCTTGCTTAAGTGCCTTCCTGCTTTAGGGTTTAACCCTGGAAGGATGTATTTGTAGCCACAGAGCAGGTTTTCTCACAGTTCCCGGCATCCTGAGTCAAGACTAGCTTTCATTAATCCTGGTTTAGCGGTACAGGTCCCCGTGGCACCCCACCTCACAGGGCGTCGGAGAGCAGAGACAGCAGCAGCAGTCCTGGCAGCACCCAAGGGACGGACCCTGCAGCTTCTGCTGACACGTGGCCAGCCGCAAGTCCATCATACGGCTGAAATGGAAAAAGGTCCTGTCACCTAACAGGAAGCCTTCCCGCCACGCAAAACAAATAATCGTCCACTGGGTCAGCGGAACCAGTGGGACTGTGCGTGTCTGGTCGCCCATCCGGAGCCACAGGGCTGCTGTGGGGCTGTGGTGCAGCACGGACGGGGAAGCGACGGCTTCTCAGGGGAGATGGCACGCACCCCGCAACCACCAAATGAAAAGAAGCTGTATTTTAGTTATGTATGGGGGACAGAGCATGTAGTGAGCATGGCCCAAGGGCCCTGGGACAGAAGACACCAGAGGACAGGCAGGAGACTGCTGGGACAGTACACCAGGCTCACATGCCCTGCCCATATCCCCGAGAAAAGAGGGTAGCTGGCATCAGGCTGTGGGCAGCATTAAATACTCACGACAGGATCTGGCTTTTGGTACTGGTTTCCAACCCCTGATGCATCCAAAGCATCATACAAGAACAACAGCAAGAGGAAAAAGTAGCAATGTTGCTCACAACACAAATCTCCCTCTGACGTTCAGGACAGATTAAAATATCAAGATAAAACCACGTTATTGTATGAAAGCAGCCAGACCTGGGTCTGCCTGTGCTACCCCACACAGGAGGAGACAGACCAGCTATGGAGTCTGTTGTCTTTCTGTGCACGCGTGCATGCAACCCGCATTTTTCGAGTTATGTAAATACATCAAAGGGTTGCAGAATTACGTACAGCTCTGGAGTTCACCAGATGTGATTACATTGTTTTTCCTTTTTATAGTCGTATCAAAAGGATTAGACTTTTTAATGTACACGTATACTGCCAAATTACTGAGAGGCTGAACGTCCTCTCTACATGGGGGGCAGTACGCACCCCTCTCGTACATTTTCACACTCGTGTTACCTTGCAGACAGGAACGTAGGTCCCTTTTCCGTAATTTGGCATGCTATGCTCACCTAAAAACACCAGCAGGTTCCTTCCAATGTGTTCTACACCCCACACTCAAGTGCTGCGAGAGAGCATGACCAGGCAGTCAGCAAAACTGACGGAAAAAGGCTCCAGGCCAAACTCCTAGCAAAGCGACGCCCACGCGGAGCAGAGCTTGGCTGCAGCAAATAAAGAAACATGGTCCGCGCTGCTGTTCTGCCGGGGATGAATGTGGCCCAAAGTACTTATCTGCAAAGGGAATAATGTTAAAAATACAGCCACAATGCGTAGCCAATACCAGATAATGAAGGGCTGCTTAATCAACGGCAAATGAGATGCCAGAATTGCTGGGCCAGATTCCTGGGACAGTGAAAGCAAGGACGGTACTGAATGATTGCCCACGCACAGGCTGCACAGGAGAGCAGCACCAAAGCTCTGCCCACAGGGCAGCATCTCTCCCCAAAGAGCCCTGTATCACCACCGCTGGGACGGTGGGAGCCTTCACTTTACACACATGTGAATGTCAGCATGAAGAGCTATGAATGGCACACAGCACTGGAGATTTGCACACACACACTGACCCAGACACACACTCCGGTACGATGAATAATACAGAGTGGCATCGCACCAGATTTCTACCAGCATAACTTTAGGATGTTTTATCATTACTCACAGGAGGTGAATCCCTGAACAGTTATGCAGACTATCCCAAGTGAGCGCCAGCAGGACTTTCAGACCCCCTCACACTGTCATGCAACTGTACTTGTCACATATTTTATAAGAACTGATGTTTTTCAGCTGTTGGAGAACTTTTGAGACATCCATTTCTGGACTGGTTTTTTTCAGGAAATCTCTTTTTACGCATCTGGGTGCTACCAGCACTGGTGAGACAGTGTGTAAAGAAGAGAAAGTCTGGGATATTCAAAAGGCAGAAGGACTGTAAACCTGCTCTCAATGGTGTGTAGAAACAGTGGAAGCTCCTGTAGCTTAGAGCTCCACTTCTTTGGTAGATGAATGCCCTTTGTGTGTTTTTCAGCCTTTCTGTCATTTGTGGACACCTAAGGTCATTCCAGTTATGGTGGGAGCCCTTTGTACAGCAAATTTAAGCCAAATTTAGGCTTGCTGTACTTTAGAAGTAGTCTACAGATCTGAGGAGCTGCAAGGACCACTAACTGAAAACCAGTGTGCAACCATTCCCCTAGTGCTGCTACTGCTTTATTCATATCATAGGGCTTTATTGAAATTAAGTTATTACATTAAGTCCTTAAGTTCTTCAAATTAAGTCCTCTAAAAGGACTAAGAAGAGAAGAGATGGAATCCTCATCCACTCAAATAAACTGGACTTTTGACACTGTCTGAAGCAGACAAGACATTCACCCCCTCTGCCTTAGCTGATACGCGCAAAACTCAGGAGCACAAGATCGTTACAAGCATGCAGTTTGGAAACTGCTAAACAAACAAACAAACAAACAAAACAATAAGCTTTTTGCACAACATGGTACTGTAAGCTTATGCCTCCCCTCCTCTAACACTTCCAGGTTTAGAAGAAGGCAGCGTAGAGCCAGGTGAGCGGCCGGAGTCAGCTCCCGCCGGCACCCGAGGTTTGCCGAGAGCCGGAGGGCAGCAGCCCAAAACTCAGTAGTATGTAGTGAAGAAAGGCCCAGAACTGAAGTCACAGGAACGTTTAGAATTCAGCATTTGTAAACCAGGGCTCCGATGAGCAGACTGTGATGAAATACAACTCTTCCAACCCAGGGCCAATATTGACAGTAAGCTATTACATAGCAGAGCTGCATGACATGGGCATAAAGCTTTTATGTGTAACTTGTGGTTGGGCATAACCACTTCACCTTTGGGGTTTTTTTTTCCTTCTTTTGTTGTAACCTCTCTGCCTTTTGACAACCTCAAGAATAAACCCCTGAGGAAAGACCCTGCTATACTCAAGGAATGCTACTGCCTTGCTACTGCAAGTGTGTATTTACTGTTAGGGTAAGACTTCATGATTGCAGGTGGATACCATGAATAAAGCAACAGTAAAGGACAAGAAAACCAAAATAGGAAAAGATGTGTTAATCTATGTTTCTACAACTTTCCATTCTCAGTGAAAACTTTTTGTACTCATCCTGCCCTTGCAGGACTGAACTAAAGGGATGTGTTGTGCACCGTCTGATGTGCTTGGCTGCAGGAGTGAAGCGATGCTAAGTGGCATTGATTGTTACAGTAGTAAATTAGGATCAATACATTTGGGCTAGGGGAGGTTCCTAACCTGTGAATCTAGTACACTCCTCTTCTGTATTTATGAGTACATTAAATAAATGGTAAGTTCTTTGGGAGCAATTTAAATCGAAGAATAACTCATGGATAAAATTCCAATTACGTCTCTTTGATAGTTTGTTGGGATTTTTTAATATTACGGCATTATTTGTTTAAAAAAATCAGTGGGAAAAACAAAAGCTGGGCGGGGCTGGTTGGTCGATGGGTTTCAATTCTGGCAGCCAAAACCCAAAAGATTTTGCACTTTCAAGAAACACCTAAAGAAGTTAATAAAAAAACAGAGTGCTAAATCTCTTTCTTCCCCCTCCCTCCCCCCCCCATTTTCTTTTTTTTTCTTCTTCTTTTTCTTTCTGGAAATTAAGAAAAATTCCCTGCCCAGCCCTTCTCCTGAAAAGCCTCCCAAGGGTTAGGTTTTATGACCACCTCATGCTGTTAAGTTCTCTCCCTCACACAACGTTAACGCTATTTCTGTCAGTCAGATCAGAGTGCTGGTCTAAGTTGCAGCAAATCCCCTTTCTGACGGGACTCCCTTCCAGCAGCACAGGTTCCCCGATGCAGCAAGTGCCCCCAGAGCCCCCAGGGTAATTCACGGCAGGAGGGAGCACGTACCAGCTCGGGGCATTGGGTGGATAAGACTTGCCCCTGTCGGCAGCAGACGTGGGCTTGGTGTGGTTCAAGCTGACCGTGAAACCACAACTTGAATATTACGGTAAGCAAGTCAGTAACTGAAGAATAAGCCATGTGTCACCACCTGTTTGTGAAGGCACAGATGGCCAGGGTTTACAGTTAGCTCTGTACTAATAGCAATACTCCAGGTCCTTAACGTCTGCGGGGGCAAAGGGATCCATCTATCTGAAGACACGTCTATGCCGTCTGTGTCTACGTCTGTCTCTCCTGGAGTTCATGGAAGACGGATTTTCTTCTGGGATCTGCATACATTTTTCTTGGAGGGGTTGATCCTCCTACAGGGAAAAGCCAGCAAATGCTCCCCCTCTCCTTCCCTTTGAATGTGGAGCCAGTGGAGGAGGCACATTTCTATGCTACCACCCAAAAGTATCTGTGCAGCTACTGCTTATCTCACGTTCCAGCCCATGATCTCAGGGGAGGATACAGCCCTAAATTAGCTCATTTACAGTAGGAACTTTAGACTACAGCCAAAAATATTTGTTTTTATTAGTACTCCCTATATAGTACGCCTCTGACCAATAACTTGTTTTATTTATTTTTTTGGCGAATTACCATGTTCTTATTCAAAGCCATAATGAGGATTATATATCAATGTGGAATGCAGAGCAGCTATTCCTGAAACTCCCAACTGCATATAAAAGAGTTTGGAATTCCCCAAACACTATCTCTTCAGTCCAGGCCACTTACAAATGTGGTTAACATGAATGAAGTAATATCTTCAGAAAGGAAGGAGACTTTTGAGTCACGTCTGACACATTTAACTACACCAACCACTTTCCATAGCTCAAGGTTTTGACTGTCTATCTTAATACCATGCACGGGTGTTTGATAATGATTACTCCCTGATGCTTATCCTGTTACAGGATACTTATGCACATGCACAGGATACAAAGGGGAGAGTTAAGGAATGAATTCAAGACTGTGCTCTCCAAGTGCAAAACCACAGAGGTCATCAGGAAAGTCCCCAGATCAAGTCAAATTCCTGCTTGGTGCACTGTGCTGCCTTTGCTTCATGCAAGAGCTGCCCTGTCGGATTTCTGTGCTTAACTATTCAAACTGAGCTCAGCTCCATGCTTAGCTGAAGGTGTCCACCAGTCAGCTCCACAAGAGCAAGACATGCGGCCACGAAGTAACCACCACGTAATTTCTGTCTGCAGATTATAATTATGGGCCTTAGTGCTCTACAGAAATACGACTTTCCAAAGAAAAACAGTGCGTTTTACAAAAGCAGGATGACATCAGGAGAGATATTTAGTGACAAATAGTAGTTTCTAATTTACATTCATTCCACTGTTAAAGCCCAAGCCTGTTTCAAACATTTTAACTGATGCTCCACTTAAAGTTACATCTGCAGAAAGATACACTCACCATTGCCAAAAGAATTAATACCAAATTATTTTGAGGCTGAAGTCACAAGCTAAGGAAACCTAATATCTAATTTTGAAAGATAAAAGCAAATGAAAGTGTTTTAGAAAGTGAAACAACATGATCCAATTCTATAATAACAGATTACATATCAACCTCCTGTGGTGCGTGTTATCAGCTCCTTCCTTGGCTAGTGCCTCTTGGACTTTAAGGCCATTTGTTCGAGAAAGATCTGTGGATTAGCCAATGCTGGCATTCAGCACTTGGTTCTGGCACCTGAATTTTCCAGGCCAGAGGTAGCTGTGTGAGCCTGAAGGACACATGATGTACAGGAGATTAGACTAGATGCTCTAGCTGCCTTATAGGTGTCAGATACCTGTGCCTCTATTTTTAATTTTGTTCACAAGAGATTTGTTTCTAATAAGCCCATGGAAAGTGCTAGGCAAGAATCAGTATAAGTTTTGTACCACACACTGCATTTGGGTGATACATTCGTATTTTCAACCACTTTTAAGCAGATAGTACAAACTGACGGCATATATGTAATAAGTAGAAAGCAGCAGTATTTTTTAAAAGTCATAAATAATTGTGTCAACACCTCACAGACTTTTCAAGGATAACTACATGATTAAATTTGCATAATCAGAAATTACATACACCATGCACTTTCAATAATTACTGAGTACATTAGACTAGTACATTATTTACTGCAGATTATCCAGCAGTTCTGCCAAACCTAGAAAAGTCCTGAATTGTTACAGCTAAAACCAATATCTAAAATCTGAAGAATCTTAAATTAGATTTATGGGAGAACGAAAGTGTAATGTCACTTAGCTTAGAAATATATGAGCAAGAAATAAAAAATAGTTAACATTTTCTCTGCTTTCAATAAATTTCCTGGGTTGTCATATTCAAGAAACATATATGCTGTTCAGGAACAGAATGTACTGGCACCGAATCTGTTGCATGCAAGCGCTCACTTTGGGGATGCAACAAACGTTTCAGTAATCTGCAGTGGAAAGTTGTCCTCTTTTTTTCTCCCCCTAGGTTGTTGGGGGATGCTTCTTGTTCTAATGAGGAAAATCATTGGTTTAATGAGCAAAATCATTTTGTTGGGGTTTTTTCCCCTGTGCATGGACTCCCTGCTGTTGGTCCTGGGTGCTGCAAAGAGAAGAGGCAGCTCTGCGTCCTGGGGAGCTCACCCGTGAGACAGCCCCATGGAATGCCTTCTTCGAAGCTGTCTCAGAGCATCACTGGGAAGAAACCGCTGTAGTTGTCCAGCCCCTACCTGTGCACCCCAGTCACGACCTACCAACCCTTTTCTGCTGCTGTGGCCCCTCACTGCAGGGTCCCTGTGCCAAATTCACTCAGCTGCCCCCTTCGTGGGTGGGAGCAGGAGCTGCACCTCCCCTGAGATGTTCCCCTGGGGAGCGCTGGGCCTCTGGGAGGGAGAGCAAAGATCGTGTCAAGCCCCAAACTGGGCTCGACAAGAACTTTTTCTGAAGCAAGTTAAATCAAGAGCAGACCGTGTGAATGTAAACTACATCCCATAGCCACTTACTGAAGTATACTGACAATCCCTATCGCAGAGAAAATGCCCACAGAGATGTGGGCACATCCAAGCAATCAGGTTTGTGGACCCAAGGTGTTCCAGGGAGCGTGAAAAATGGTCCCATATGTGGAAACTTTCCAGAAGGAGGCCTGACCTAGCCACGGACACTCACTGAAAGTGAAACAACACTTGGCCAAATAGTCGGCTGAGGGTCTGAAACAAGTTTCTCCAGCACAGCTTTATTTTGAAAGACATTCATGGTGCCTGCTTCCCTTCTACAGCCATGCACGGGCATCCCCCCATCAGCAAAAGAGGGGGGTCAGCAGCAGAAGGAATGGATGAGTAAGTAAGTCCTCTGTGAAGGGATAAGCAAAACATGATAGAGAGGGTGATGGAGAAGCATGGATGACCCTTCACAATCCCCTGCAGGTTTGTTGTTGTTTTGAAACTCCACCCTAAGGATGGCAAAGGGGCTTCATGGGGAACAACATTAACAACCAACGTAACTGTCAACACCAGTTTTTTCTTAAAGTATTCTTAAGACAAAGTGTAAATACATGTGGTGATCCTTCTTTAGTATATTAGTAAATTAAGCCAGCTTCCAGTGGAAATTATTGTTTGACTACAGAACAAAACTAAGCAGAGTCTCTGAAGTTCTTCAGACCAATTCTTCCTTGCTGTTACTAAATGCGTTTTACTCCTTTTGTACGCCCTTGGCATAAAATCCCTTTTTTCTATTGGTTTAATTTCTCTTTTTATTTGTGGCACTTTCATTTCAGATGTTGCAAAATAAAAGTAAAAAAAAAAAAAATCCAAACACCTGTATAAACACAAGGCATTTAAGAAATAAAGTAACTTCCATTAAGCATTGACTTGCACTGCAAAAAGTGCTTCAAAAGTACATATCAGAAAGACTGGCACTTCCATTGCAAGTTAAATCTCACTTTATCAATAAAAAATGTAAATGCATTATAAAAATAGAAATATAACATATCCTTAGCAAGAAAGTACCTTGGAAGGATATAAGTCATCTTCAATAATGCTTTGATTTGTGACCTTCACAGCTTTGTTTTCATCTTTATTTCAAATGCATTTGAAGAATGTCTATAAATAGCTAATACTGACTGAATGTATAATTTTAGGCTCATTTTTTCAGCATCTGGATTTTGCAGTACTTTGCTAGATGAAACACGGACCTGTCACTTGTGAAACTGTGAAGTCTAAAGTTAAGTGTTTAGAAGAATAGTATTTTCTGGACCTAAATGTATTTCCTAATAGTGAGTGTAAAGCTGTAACGTAAAATTTACAACATGTTATTGAACCTGTGGTAAGCAAAGATGCAAGTTTGACTCAGAAATGTGAAGAAACGAATTTCATGGAAAAGACACTCATTAAAGTCAGCTGAAAACTCCTAGTATGTTTATTTCTCTATATTGCAAGGGAAATGTCTGTATTCCTCCTCACATGCTATTTAAAAACAGGGGGAAGAGGAATGCATTTAGCTCATGGAGCCTGATTTCACAGCAGACAAAAAGTGCAGGAAAAGCAGCACGTGGGGTTTTGCATGCGGATAAGTGAAAAAGAAATATTAACAATTATGATGCGCTTTACTTCCAGCTGGAGAAGAAAAGCAATTGGAGGGTTAAGGCAGGTTTTTCTCACCCTGCGTGCTTTTTCAGCAGAACCTTCAAAGGCTCCAGTGTGGCAAAGAGTTACAGCTGCAACTACCTCTGCACTTTGGAAGTAGTTCCCCCAAAGCAAATAGGACTAGTTTTAATGTATAAAGACACAAATAGGCCTTTGCAAGGATAAGGCTGCAGTTATCTTCTTGCTTAGCTTTAATTCAAAATCAGGACTTAATGGAACAAATACAGCTTATGGTCCAGGCTTTCTGTAGATACAATAGGAAGTTTGGGAATGGGATACAGGAGGGTTGTGGGGCCCTTTATATTTAGTTATTCTGTAATTAGTTGTTTTTATTGACATACGGCATACAGATGGGCTTATACATTGCTATAGAAATATGGCCAAAGTTTATTATCTTACTACATTTATTGCCATGCCTTCTATCGTGATGGTTCACAAAAGCACACAACTAGCACAGGATCCAATCCCATTTACGTTAAAGTAAACAGCAAAACTATCACAGATTTCAGCCGTGCAGGATCAGACTTCAACCACTATATGGGCATACACATGTGTTTCACCCACTTCTGAAGGGGTTTGTGCCTGGAAGGGAGCAGCAACTCTTCTAGCAGAGAATGCTGCTGCAGAACATAGCTAATTCCCAGAACCAGCAGAAATAGATGGCAATTTTGGAGATAGGAATAATTTAGACTGTTTCTTTAGCAAGGGAAGCCCAAATAATGTCTTGCCCCTGTGAAAATAGTACGTTCTGGGTAGTATTTCGAGGGCTGGTGCCTTTACATGGGAATTTTGTCACAGGAATTTAACACCCATTGCCTGCACCCCAGGCTGGCTGTCCACCCTTTCTTTTCGTTCAGCCATACATAGGATATCTTGTCACAACAGACCTATCCTGAAATTGTTTAGCTCTCAAGAAAAGGTTCTTGCGGCATTTTTATAGTCAAAAATTTTCCTTTGTTCTCTCCCTCCAAAGCAACAGATCCCATCTCAAATTCTCCTGCAAAAAAAATGATGAGACATAGACATGTAACAATTTTGAGGTTTTATAGTGGTTCAAAACCTGATTGTAGAGTCCAAGTTTAGAATAAATTTTTATATACCGCTACACATTCGTTTGGATTTCAGCCACTCTTCCCCAAGGATGCAACCTTAAGCAATACCCATCAGTATGTTTTAATACAACAAATAATTCCCCTTCTTTTTCCCTCCTGCCTTCACCAACATTCTGCACATTTCCCCAGCTCCCACTACACCTAGGAAATGCTCACATTTTTTTTGCAATGTTTCTGTCTAAAATATTCTTAATTTCCAAGTCCCACTCCCGTTCCTATGCTCAGTGAGAGCTGAAAAATGTTTCATCCAAAAATTATTCAATCTTTCCCAACATTTTTTCTTCCAAAACCCCACTGACTCTTCTGTGCTTATTCTGACCAGCTCCCACAACAGCCAACAGTACTCGATGGTAATGTGAGCATATGGCTTTTGTGTCAGCTACAGAGATGCTGTCAACGGAGACAGCGTGTCCAGTGGGACTCGAAACACAGGGCTGCCCTGAGGTCTCCTGTGAGGTGAACTCCAGACCCACCGTGGAGATCTAGCAAAGGAGAACCAACCTAGATGGCAAAGGACTACCAAAACAACTGTGGTGTTGAACTGTGACCCTTTAAACTGCTTTCTGTTTGACATGAACTTGCAGGGTAGGCCAAGTTTTACCTCTACTTGTACCTTCTTCATTTGCATCTCAAGAAACCCTTTCTACTCCTTACTAATGGAAACTCCCCACAGTATAACACAAATGCACAAGATACCAAACAGCACCAAGTTTATCTCCACCTGCTAAAGCACACAAGGAAATCCCACCTGATGCCAGGAGGAGATGCTGTACACATTTAGCAATGCCTCCTGACTCTACGACATGCTCCCTGCAGCACCTCCGTGTTCACGTGGTAGAATACGCGTGAGCTCTGGGGACGGAGAACCACAGAAGAGCTGCGGCTGGACGGGACCTGTGGAGTCATTTGGCCCAAAGTCTGCCCAAAGCAGGACCTATTACAGCAGGTTGCTCAGGTCCTTGCCCGGTCAAGCTCTGAATATCTCCCAGGCCAGAATTACACCACTGCTCTAGCCACCTGTTCCAGTGTGTGGCCACCCTTATGGCAACTTTTTTTCTTCTTGCTAGTCACAGTTTCCACTGTTGCCACTTAAACTCCAATCCCTTGGGCTTTTGCTGCACACCTCTCAGAAGAGTGTAGCTCCGTCTTCTCTACACCTTCCCATTACTAGCCAAAGACTGCAATCATATTTTTTTTTTTTACTATTCTGCAAACTTTGGACCTCTTTCATTTATGCTTTTGACCTCTTGCTCAGTGCTACACTGGCTTGCTACAATAGTCAGGTGCTAACACAATTCAGTTCAGCTTAAAAAAAGAGAGACTTAATTTCCATCTCTGTGGGTTTGTCTGTGGCTGTGTGTAGTATTACAAGTGAAGGCATTATTTCAAGAGCATATGAACCCTTAAAATAGGAAGTTAGGATAAGTTTCATTTCTGAGGGCCAAATAAGCATTGTATGTAACTCATACTGACTATATGTTGAAATACCTTTCTGCCATCCACCAGTGAAGTAAAAAGAATAGGCATGTGGCTGTGGTGGCCTCCTCAGTTCTTCAAACCATGTCACAACTAATCTATGATCATAGCTTTAGTAAGCATTCAAAGCCTTGGTGCAGCTTTAAAAGTTCATTCTGTGTTCTCGAAAATTATTAACCATTAGAAAAAGTCACATATGTCAGTATTAAAGATCTTTTTTAGACATGTTATCATGTAGATTAAGATTTATGTTTTCTGTAACATCAGTCTTGCATTTCCTTAAACAAATGTACTCCTAAAAGAAAAGAAAAAAAAGCAAGCTGCAAGTTCAAAGAATTTAACTGAGTGATGCAAAATATTTCCTTTAAATGTAGATCCAATTTCTTCCACTTTTTTATGTGCCAGGTGTGTATAAATGTCAACTACCAGATCTATAACAGCAATGACTCTGCTTTTTCAGTAGAATTAAAAAACTAAATCACTATCCTTTCCACCCCAAGCCTTGACTCATCTTTACACAACCTGCTAATAAATATAGTTGGGATGAAAAAGAAACAAATCAGCATTGTCACTTCCACTGTCTTTGACGCTTGCAGTTGCAGTATGCCATAATTTTAAACACAGCAACTTGGAAGTTTACTTTTAGAGATTCTGCAGGACTGGTTGTATATTATTCATGTGCTTCATCTTTGAGCAGCTCATACCTTGCAGAGGAACCCCTTGAGTAGCTAACTGACTCAGTCTCAGATAGGAACTACAAAGCCCAAAGGCCCAGCTCTTGCCCAGCTCCTGCTCAGATCAGTGGGCTTCAGATTTGACCCAAACTAATATGGAAATGAGCAGTGGAGGAGAGAGCACTCTGAGATCAGTCAATACACCAAAATGAGGAAAGTAAAAAAGGAATCAAATTCCATTGCTGTAGAAGGATGTGCATGGCAGGGAAAGTTAACTAGGATGGTATTAGCAATGGGTATGATGCTCTTCCTTTATGGTATACTGAAGTTGTATGTATTTCCTAAGGACTTGGTGGTAAACATGAACTTGTAATGAACTGGTTTTTGAGTGCCAAATTACTTCAAAATTACTCAGGATTTTCCCCAGACAGACAATGTCACAACACCACAGATCCTATAACATTAATTCCATCTTGCCTCAAGGAACTGGCCCCAACATAATTTTTCTCTTCTCCTTGCAGAAAGGCAGGAGGAGACAAGAGCTGGTGTTTTCAGAAGCGCACAAAGTACAACAATTTGAAAATCTTCATCCCACTTCTGAGGTCTGTAGGGCAGCTGGGGACCCACATACTACCACCTCGCAGGAGACCATTTGCACCATCAATGGAAAAATAACATGCTCCAAATATCCTCCCTTTTCCACTGGCTACAGATCATAGTCCTGATGGAGTTTAATGGAGACAAAACACTGTTCACAGGGGTTCTGCTTAGCTGGGAGTAAGCAGGGCACTGTAGTCAGGGGGTAAGGATCAATTAGGCCCACTTTATATTTGTGAAACAATTAGTCATTAATTAGGCCAGTTTCACATTTGGAAAAGGGGAATAGCTTTAATTAGAGTGGAATTATATCCCTCTGACAGACTTCAGAGGGAACTCTAATGGCAGGATGCAAACTATAAAGTCTGCCAGGCTTTTACAGCATTTAATAGCTTATGGAGCATATTGTAAGTATACAGTCCTTTCAGTATGTATAACAACCATCTGCAACAAAACCCCACGTCTCTGCCAGGATCAGAGTTACTAAATGGGGGGAAAAAAGAATTTTAAAACAGTAACCAAATCCCCAGCTTGGATCAAGCATCTTCCTAACTACATTTGGGCAGCTTCTCTGCCTAATCTAGAAACATTTTTTTTCCCATGGAATTCTTGCCACAGAATATAAAAAAAACATGAAGTGCCACTTAAGGAGATAAATATTTAATGTCTAGCTACAAAGTATACTTTTTCCTCTCAGTCATATTTTTGTTAAGCTACTAACTAGAGGAAGGGTCTGCACGTGAACTTGCAGCTAAATAAGTAAAATTAATTTAATTGATGCCTTCTGTTGCTCACGCTGGGGCTGAAAATGGGCACTGGTCTCAACATAAAAGTTTCTCAGGAGCTGCAATTGTTCTGCAACTTAGTTTCCATTGACTTAGCTTACAACCCCTTCCACGGGGATAAACAGCAAATCTTCCATTGCAAGCTGTGGGATCACTCCTACAGAGTCCAAAAAGAACTGGCTTTGAGGCAGGACAATCCAATGAAAGATATTTACCTAAAAATACAAGCATATTCCAAACCTCTGAAATCAAAATCAAGCAAGATGGAACCATAAGCAGAGCGTGTTAAAACCCTGCGGAGCAGAGAACAGGACAACGTGGTATTGGTGATGGGAATACTGCTGATATTTTTATTTCTCGGTGGGAACCACTCCAAGCAAGATACTTCTTTTTTGAATTTAGGGATGATGCCTTCCTGGAATTCTTTTCAGTGAAAAACAATGCAGCTTTCAGATTTGAACCAAGCTTCCAGAACAGTCCTGCTTCCAACAGATTTTGTGGGAACTAAGAAACGCGCCGGGTCCTCTCCCCAGCTTTGGGTGCCTCTCCCTGGCCCGGTGGCCCGGTGGCCCGGTGGCCCGGTGGCCACTGCACTCACTCAGCCCATGGAGGAGGCAGGTTCGGCTCCACTCTGCGCCCGCGCCGCAGCCCACCCTTCCCGGGAGCGTGCTGGGAGGGACGTGCGATGGGACAGTCCAAGGCACAACGGGCCTTTTAACTGCTCCTTTTGGCAACGGTGTGTTTTAAATAAATAATTAGACATCCGCTGTTAGCAGGGACTAGCATGGATGTGTCCTACTTTCCACGTGTTTCAACCACAGGGCTACAGTCTTTTTCACCCTATGACTAAACGTTCCACTCAAAAATGGACCCACTCCTACAGCTATATATTAATACTATAATGAGGATATCCCAAACAGGAGAGATCCTATTTTATACCCGTGCTATACTTAAACCACAGTAGGGATTTGAAGTGAGGTCTGGGTGTTCCGAGCACTCTGGAAAATGCATTTCCATGGACCAGTAAGGGAATCAAATCTGTGAACTTTTAAGGATGAAACAGGAAGAGCTCGGGGACAACATTTCCAACGGTCCGATTCACAACAGTGCTGAAGAAGCATAGAGAAGAAAAAATTATTACTCTAGATGTTTTAAAACACAACTGTAGACGCCCACCCAATGTTGTGGAAGTCTGTGAAACAAATGAAAGGGATTTAAAAATAATAATTTGGGCTTAGGAACAAGAACTCCTTACAGATAATTTCCTGCCCCTATAAATGCTCCCTCTTCTCATCTCAACTATGGAAAAACATGATAGTTCTGGTAACTGAATCTCAAATTATTCAGGACTACATATTTAAACCAACACCTGGTGTACCAGTTACAAGCTTGTTGAAAACTAACACAGGTGATGCCCCCCTCCCAGCCAGCCCACTCTTCCTGCATGCACTCATACAAATTAGCAGGTAAACAGTGCATCCACAGTGCATAATTGTTATTTTCCATAATCACTGGAAAAACCTCATTCCGTGAGGAATTTCATAGGCAGATTCCCTGCTCAACTAACATGCCCTCAGGATACAGGCTGTCTCTAAGACAGTCATCAGGTGAAAGGCAAATAAAGGAAAAGAGCATAACATGTATGAGGGAAGGTAGAGGCAAGTAAGGAGACAATTTATTTCTTAAAAGAAGATGTTGCTTTCCACAGGAAAGAAGAAGAGATAATGGCAAAGGAAAAGCAGAATAACACATTGGCCAGCTGTCATGTCAGCAGACAAAGGAGGATAACCAATACCCTACTTTGTGCCAGCCTTGTCTTTACTATACCCTTTAGAATAAAGTAACAACAGCACACGCTATCTTCCATGTCCAGCTTGCCCAAGGGTTATTATAACCACTATGACCTTTTAAATCCTCTCGTCTTGAAGAACGGCTTTTACTTTACAGCAGGCCCATAGAAAGGGAGCATGGCAGTGGGCATGATGGAAGTCACCATATAGTTCAACACAGCAGAAAAGCAGCTCTGCACTACGTGCACGTGGGAAGAAATTTCCCGTCTCGTTAAAACATACTGGACAGCCAGCTATGGCCATGCAGACCTTTTGAAAGAAAAGACAAACTTGCCTCACGTTTGCCTGCAGATAGGCATGTATTCAGGTTTCTTTATCATTTTAGCCCAAAACAAAATTTTTTTTCATAATTTTTTATATTGTCATTGCATTTTGCACCTTTAGGTACAATATTCCTCATCTTTATCACCATCACCTGCATGTCTTGATGCATCACCTTCATTTGCTTGTGGAAAATGAAACCACAGTGTATCATTTTGTTGAAAACACTCATATTACTGTCATTCAATTATTCAGAATTTTCTTAATTCTCACTTTTTTATTATAGTTGAAAGAAATGAGATAGGGGCATTCCCCAATCACCTTTAGTTTTCAAGAAAACAATGTCTGCCTGTCATTCCACTTCAGTAGCGGTGAGATAGCAAGGAAAGACAAAGACAAGATTAGTGCAAGTATTTTCTCAGAATGTTGTTTCTTCCCATGGCAGCAAGCAGTACAGGCAACGGTCTTCCCAGTAGACTATTGATTTTGTCAATCCAGTCAAGACAAGAAAGAGGACAGATTTTCAAAAACTGCTCAGCACCCATCTGGTAAAAGTAAGACTCAGAAGAAGACAAGGAACACCCAAACTCATTAATTACTTCAAACAGCTTAATTACACTTCATTAAAGAAAAATTACTCTAACCTACATTATTATGGTTACGTAACATTTACACTTGTTTTACACAGATTTGTGTTTGAATGTTGCTGTATTTTTCTTGCACTTGGCACAGAAGAAATCATGAAATAAAATAATTTAGCAGCAAAGCGCATACATTCAGGCTGACACATGCACCCTTAAACATGCAGGCTTCCTACCCATAGAGTAAACAACCTGAAGACACTGAAAGATTGGCAGAACATAGACCATCGTCTGGTCCTGATTTCTCTCTCCAACACATGCTACACATTTCTTTCAGTTGTTCTGGCTAGCACCTTGATATAAAAAGCAGTGAGTCCTCAAGGACATCAGTAAACTGGACATTCCTTCTCAGCCCTTTCCTTTTAATGGCTATGCTGCCGCTTAGTTTTCCAGGCTCTCTCTGGCTGTTTGGAGCATGAGACATCAAAAGTCATTGCTGATGGCAATGGAGGAGGAGGATGGGTGGCCAGTGACCTCCTGCAGCAAAGGCTAATTGTGACAGCGATAAATCTCTGGAAAATACCCATCAAACAGCTGGGAGGTCAAAGGGAAACATCTTGATCTGTGACTAGCAAGCCACCTTCGGAGCTACCAGCGTGGCTGGTGGGTTGGTAGCAGCAGATACGCTCCTAAGTCCCCTGAGCTGATGGCATCCCTTTGCTTGGTATTTTCCAGCATGGAAGAGTCTCCGTGTGGCATTGTCAGTAGCCGGCTCCCTTCTATACTGAGGTCCTCCATTGCTGAGATCTGTCTGGATGGTTTCTGCATGGTACGAAAACAAAATGTTGTCATAAAGTCCAGACAAATTTATGTTGGGAGGGGGAATCTCCTCCCTTGGAATTCCTGTTCTCACATTTCCCTCTGCCTGAGACTTTATCTTTTCTGCTCATCTTGGGGAAGCCACGGGAATGAAAAAATCAGGAGACTTTGTCAAGAGCAGGACTGGACTGTTAATCAGCAAAATAAATGAACCTATAAAACTCATATAACCTTGCAGTACATAAAGTAAAACTGCCCTGGTGGTGACAGTTTAATTCTAACTACTCTCTGCCAAAGTTTCGTTCTGGGTATGAATACACAGGTTGTCCAAAGGAGTAGCATATGCCCCTTCTTTCCTAATTTTGAGACACTTCTTTCAATGCACATAGTTCAAGATAAATCAGATGTTAAACAAGATATTTACGATCTCCAGAACTCAATAAACCACATTTACACTTACAGTACCTTGGCTCTTTCTGGGCTGAAAAGACCATAAGACCTCATGTATAGTTGTATAAATAAATGAGTATATGAAATTTAGTAACAGGAGCTCTTGTGACTCATAGGAGTCTTTGGAAAAAATCCCCACTAATCTATTAATAATAAAGAATCTGTAATGCTAAAATTGCAAACCCCAGCATGTCCCCTCTTCTTAGCATACCAAGGAGACTTTTTTTCTGGTAACAGTAGCATATTCAAGACAGCACAGGCTTGACACAAGCCTAGTTCAAATTCTGAAGCCGGATACCTAGAATTAAGAGCATTCCCATGCAAGATATTGGATATTCAGCAAAATTCTCAGCTCAATGTAAAAAGCTAATATTTTTAAATGAGATAAGTATGAAAGTGCCCAGTACAATCAATCAGTGTAGAATTCCTACTGTTACTGGACTGGGTATCAAATTGTCTTCATTTCTTGCTGCTCCTAAATCAGAAGTTCAGAGTACAACGAACATGCACTGAAGTGCAGAAGATAGTAGATAAGAGGAGCTGGAACCTCTGGCACAGACGAAGGTGTTGCTGGTAGTTTGATACCAAACATTCAGCTAGGACATAATTTACAGTATTGACATTTTACACACCATGATTAGGTTTCAGAATTATACTCCACGGATAAATCAACTGCTCTCTGCTTCGAAGAATGTTTTTCCCATGCTGTCTACAGAGATACAGATGTGACTGAGTCACTTGGATTACATTTCAAGGATTCCTTTATAGGCACTGCAACTAGGGACCTAAAGTTTTGATTGTGCAGCACAATTCTGCTACAAGGGGTGATTTCTGCAGCCAACTACACAAACAAGAAATTCAGCAGCAGTTCACAAAGCTCTGTACCCTGGAGGGCACTGTCTGTCACTCTTGCACTAAACTTCAGTACAGAAAACACACAGATTGTTTCCTACTTTCTGTCTGTTCTCCATTTCTGAGCACCGACGTGACCATCTCTTCTCATATTTCCAGGTTCCTAAGTTGGACAAATAATACGACTGGAAAAATACATATAATATTTCATCAACCATTAAAGGAACAGTGCTGTGACTGGGAGGCCTAAATTCCTTTTTTCTTTTCTTTGTTAGTCTTTGTGTATGTTTTATTTTTTATACAGTGCTTCAGGCATCACTCAACAAATGATAATCTCCCCACATAGAGTCACAGTACAATAAATAAAGCTAGGTGAAGAAGATCCATTTAGCAAGGAGACTACGGCGGTTCCATTTTTAGCCTAGTTCTTCAAGCAATGAGACTTGAGATATCACGCTGCGTGCATATATGAGTGTTTCTTGACCTTTTCTTCCATCAGCTTAGGAATCAACCCCGGGTTTTCCCCAGATTTAACAGGGGGTCAATAGACTTGAAAATCCTACATTGCATAAAGAGTGAGGGAAGCAAACAGCTGGGTGAAGCAGGGAAATACTGTTAGTGTCTCCACTGAGGGGAAAGCTAAAAAGGAGCAGCCTTAATTAGACATCAGAGACTCCACACCGGACAGCACTGATGAAGGGGGCTGATTCATTTTGCAGCTCACAGGCTGCTGGTATCTGTGGATCAGGATCACTAAAAAAAATGAATTTGCCCATCTGAAGAGAACCGCCCCTTTCTGTGCCCACCGTCCTGGCCAGCAGCAAGGACGGGCGCGTCGTCCTCAGTGACAAGTTCATGCCATCGTCTGAGCGCTACCGGCACAGGCTACGGTGTCACCAACAGGTTCAGCTGAAGTCTACTTATGCAAGCCAGATGATGCATCACCAAAGCTGGGTCTCGGAGGAGAGTCTCAGTCTGGCACGCGTGTTACGTTAGTCTGAGAAGCAGTGTTTGCTCCTTCAATGGGATGCCTCTTAGCAGTATTTTTACCTTTTGCAAATACCCGTAAGATTATACGCACCCCGTATCTTGAATTAAACTTCCTGTCACCGTACGCTGGAGATGAAAAAGTCCCTTGCTGAGTGCCACCTACCTTCCTGATTTGACACAGAATTGTCAAAACGTTACCGATTTATTTAGGCAGGAAATACATTCAGAAAGACAGTGCTTTCTGGAGGTACAAGATATACTCAGGTACCTCTACAGTATCCAAATCTGTGATTTGGATGAGTCAGGAATTTTACCGGGTTAACAACAACAACAAATCTGGCAGAGAGCCAAAGAAAGGTGTTAATTTCTCACAGCACTTTAGGCTCCAGTTTTCCTCACATGCAGATTCTTGAATTCTACTTAAATCTCAGTGACAGAAGAGCTCCATGCTGAATGCAAATATCCTTTTGTCCAAAGACCAAGGCACTTTTGCATGGATACTTACGCCTTATTCACATGATAAACCCACTTTTTTTGTGACAACTTTATTTGTCTTCAGTAAAGCTTATGAAGAAACAGGCCAAGCTCGGGGTCGTTTATACTCAGAATAAAATAGGCATCTTTAGTGAGACTATATGTGAAATAAAGGCTCCTCTGTGAGAATATGATTGGCAGAAGCTGCCCTCAAGAAAATTAGCACTGTTTGCAGCTAGATAATATATTTGTATTTGAACAAGGGAAAGAATGCACTTATATTCAGATAACCTGAAATATTTTCAGCTCTCACAGAAGTGGGTTAGCTCTATTAACACAGGGCTTTTCTTTTAAACAGGAATTATATAAAAACTAATTTTATGCTATTAATGTTTTAGTGGTGGCAGGCAGGTTAACATTCTTCCTAATCCACAGGGTAACAACCTTTTCTCTCACAAAAATTTTTACAAAAAAATAAATTACAGATGTCTACTTTTCAGCCTTAAAAAAAACATTTGAGCGACTAGAAGGTAGAAAATAGCCAGAGAGAATTATGACCAAATGCCACATATTAAAAAGTTCTCCACATGTGGCACAGAAAGAAACACTCAATTCACTGCAATTGTCTGCTTAACAGGTTGAGCCTCTGTCCAAGTGGTAGCAATCAGGCAGGACACTAGAGTGGGCAGGAAATCTAAAATTAGGTTTTACTACCTATAATGGAGGATTTATGGGATAATTTAATTGGCAGTCTTGGGACTGAAACTCAAGGTGGGGGAACAAAAACATCTTTCTGGATATACTCTATGAACCCTTCCTGTAGTGGGCTGAAAAATAAAAGTACTGGGGAAATAACCTAGAGCTGTAATATCCCCTTTCTAGTGCTAAGTAGGTGATGCATGAATATGTTTGTGGGTACGGGGGGGGGGGGGGGGCAGGCATTAATCCGAGATAGTAGGAAGACATGCATTGGTATAAACCGATTTTTCTTCTTTTTAGGAGAATGTTCCGTGAATTGCTTCTTGTAGTGAAACATGTCTCCAACTACACAAGGGATGATAAACAGTCCCAGAGTAAACAGAAAGCTGTAATTCACTCCAATGCTCTTCTGACATCGCAGAGCATGAAAGCACAGCACAAGCAGTTTATTGACTGCAGCAGATTGAACCCAGCCTTGTACTCACTCACCGCAGGACAGCCATTGCCATCCGCAATATTTGCTGAGCCACTTGTACTTTTGTTTCCCCATGGCACTCCTATGCTTATACAGACCTTTTAAAGTCAAACGTCAGTGAAGTAAGAAACGCTTTATTGCCTTCTCCCTGTTCACAGAAAGAGCTTTGAAAGGGTTAACATTTAGCTCTCTGCTGGCTGAAAGGCTGTGCAGCTGAACAGGGGGGTAACAGGATCCCCTTCTCCATCCTCATGTGTGTTCCACCCATGTCAGCACGCGCTACCGATGCATTTTCCGTGGCTTATTGCATTTATTAGATGGGCTTCAAGCCAGCTTGGGAAGTTCAGAGAGAGGAGCAAGGACACTGCCCACTGTCACCCAGCGAGAGGGGATGCTCTCCTACATGCTGCCAGCAGGTAATTCACTGTAACTTTGCCATAGCTCCGTCCTGTAAGGTCCTCAAACAACATGGATCCCCAACTCCGTAACCATCTGGGATGCAGGGGACAGACCTACATCAGTAGGTGAGAGCAACAGACCTACCAACCCCTTACAGAGAACATCTTCTAACGCTTTTTAATGCCACGACCAAATCTGCTCACAGTTTCACAATCTCCTGCTGAGATTCCTTTTTACTTTTTTTTTCCTTTTGGCAAATCTAATATTGTTTAAAAATGGCAGTCACTCATCTCTACTCCCAATTAGCAGAGCCAAGGGCTACTCATTCCAAAGTTTTCCTGTAATGGGATCTCCACTGCAGACTTTTATGAAGACATTAGAGCATTTGACAAATGCCTTTATGGTTAAAACCCATGCACGGTCATATTCTATTCGATGGTGACAAGTTTTGAGAAGATGACAGAAGAATATGGTTAGTATTGTTACCTCTAGCTTATCACTGGCAGCGTCAAAAGGAAAGGTAAACAATCAGGTCAGTATAACAATCCTTGATTATTATTCTTAGAATAGCAATGACATTGAGTTATAAGCCATCATAAATTAAAAAAAAAAAAAATGCATTCCTGTTTATTTCAGAAAGCAACATGCAGAAATAGGCTGAAAAATTCCAAGGCTGTCTCAAGAATTACTCTCTCAGCACATTTTAGACTTTGTTGGTATAACATGAAAAAATCCCAGAAACAAGGAAGAATTAACAGATTCCAAAAAATCAACCTTTGCAAGAGCTCTGCTGATAGCCAGTAAGTCTACAGTAAAATTGGTCAGGCCATTTGGAAACCAGCCCATTGAGAAGGCTACAACATCTCCAAAAACAGTGTTTAAGCGGATCTAGGTGTGGCAGTTTCAAGTATGGGCTGATGTTTTTAGCATTTTGCTTTTTTGCCCCTCTCCTGTTTTTTGAATGCTAACATCAATCATCCTTCATTTCTTGCTTTTTATATTGTTCCCCAAATCTTGTTTCTATTGATGTGAATGACTAAAATCCCACTGCCATCAACAGGGAAGTTTTTGCAGTTTTTAAGCCACTTGTGCTCCTTCACTAAGAGGACAACCACACAGCCTGACACAGACAGACTTACAAGTCATTGTTATAACTAGGATGCTGCTGAAAGGTCAACTCAGTATCTTTTCATGATACTGAAAATTTTCTTTTTGATAGATTAATTTACTTTCAATTTCAAATGATATTTGAAGTTTACTTTATATTTGAAAAGTTTCTCGCGTAAACTTCCTTTTTTATTTTCCCCCGGCTTACATTTTTCTACATTTGGGAATAGCATAATTACATTGAAGTAAAGAAGAAAACCTTTGTGTCTTAAATATGGCCTCTCTGTTGCCTAAACTTAAAATACGTGAAAAGTTTATAGACCTTGACAGATTCAGGGTGTGGTGCATCCCACTCTCTTTCATGCAAACGCAGCCTACATCTGCGAGTAAGTTGCCTTTTCATGGAAATACTATTCAGAGAGCATTTCCATAAAAATTCACCCTGGCACCGTTCTGTTTCTCTTGTCATTTGCCCAGCTGTCTTCCTTCCTTGATTGATTTTCATTTTGAATAAGGCACAACAGTCATTTTCATGGGGGGACCTGGGGAAACTTTCCATTTTTACGTAAGAGCAAATGCTGTAGTCAGTGTAAGAGGGCTGCAATGAAGCATCAGTAAAACCCAGTGTAGTTGTATTTACAATCAGAGATAGCTGGAGGAAACACCTCAACCTCCGGCTGCCCTTACTAAAGACAAGGCTAGCATACAGCATGCTGAGTCCCAAACTGAGCTTTCCCAGGAGAAACACCAGGTCTTCTCGAGGGTTTGAGTCCGCCCTGGCTGAGGTCAGTGCAAGTCCTTCCACTAACCTGAGTGGGAGATAGGGTCCAACCTAGTTTGCCCAGGAGAAAAAGGCACACGGAAGAAGGGGAAGCGGCCATCCTCAAAGAAAAGAGCAGCTGGCCCAGATGGGCAAATTAAATGAGGTCATACCACTGCCACTGATGCTGCTCTGCAGCCACCAAGCCCCAGCGATGCCCTGAGGCACCGAGCACCTCCCAGACCCAGTATCTTTTATTTCCTCTACCAGCACGCTGAGCTGGGACTGAAATTTAACCATTTCTAAAAAAGTTAACTAGTGTTGCAGCAGGCAACGCTGGGGCCAACGCAGAAAGGATCACAGGACATCCTCACGCACCCGCTGAGCCTGCACCATTACCAGCCAAAGGCGAGACAGACAGACTTCCCCACCCAGGCGAGGATCCCAAAGGCAGGCGGGAAGGCAGAGGCTGCTCCCAGTGGGAGGACGAGCCGATGTCCCACCGCGGTGCCCTGGCAAGGAGACCCGGTGCCGGGGCTCCCCAGGCTGCACCAGAGCGAGCCGCAGCGCTCCGCTTCAGCTGCAGCCGCCGAGCCCCCCATCGCTGTGCTCTCGTGTGTTCAACGGGCATTTCAACCATGCTTCCCAAACACAAATACTAAATTATTATTTTAAATGATGGGTTTCGTATTTTCTGAAACGTTTGCCCTACAGTGAGGCTGAAAATGGACAGTCTGTGGTCTTTTTTATGAAGTTGTTTTTATCCTTTCGGAACCAAAGTGGTAAACCACTAATGGCATGAGCATTTTTCTCATTATCAGTTACAACGTTAATGACTCTTATTTAAGCAAGCAGTATTTTAAAACCTTTCAGGCTTGCATGTTCAGTTATTAGACCACAGATTGTTTATTGTGTCTTCTCCTAAGAAAGTTCTTTTATGGTGTTAAATGGAAGAGGCCATTTCAAGACCAGGCAGCAATTTACATCAGTAAACGCTTTTAGGAACTTGTTGCTCCAGTGTCTTAGAACTGACTCATTTTCAAAATCCCTTGCCTGAAGGTTCAGTGCACTCCAGTGCTCAGGTCTAATTGTAAATAGCTAAACGTTCAATTAAAACTGTGGTCTAGCAGCTGAAGCAAAGGCAGACTTCAACCCCAGTGCTAGTATCAAGCTCTGCTTTGTAGTCTTGTGCAAATTACTCAGCGCGCTCTTAGAAAACATTAACAGAAACAAAGTGTTTCAAATTTGTTTGCCCTAACCCTCCAGCCACAACACAGTGTTAAGTCATGTCTCCATCCCCAGGAGTCCAGAGCCACCCAGACATAGACCAGCACAGGCCATAGAGGTTATTTTCACACAAGGAGCATAAGGGACTTTTGTTGGCTCCCCTTTTTCCTCAAGCCCCATCCCAATGCTAGCACAGAGAAAAATGGAGGCACCATCACAGCTACCAAACGGCACTAGAGGAGAAGCGCCCAGGGTCAAAATGGGAATAAGCAACTTTAGGAAGGGTAGAAAGTCATGCAAAAAGGCTCTAGCACCAGAAAATCAAAGCACATCCATAAAACAACAGCCCAGCATTTTGAAAAGTATCAAGCACGTATTACAAAGTAGTTGCCAAAGGGCTGCTGTCATCTCCAGGAAAAGCAAGCATGCCACAGATATTTCCTGTGCACGCTGATCCTGGGGGAACAGTAAAAGTTGGTTATTGCACAGACCTACTCTAAATGTTCTCACTTTCATAATACACGAGTGTTTTCTCACTGCATCCATTTTTGCTCAAATCCATTGGTGGGCAGCATACCTAACTCAGCTTTTGTTTAAGTTCTTAAGTTCTTCCAAGATAATTGGCCCTACGGGACTTTAATCTAAATGGAGTGTATCTTTGTAGGGACCTCGTAGAGGTATTTCTAATGTTTAATGGTCTCCTGAATTACTACTTTCCTCCCACTGTGAAGGAAATGGGCTCGCCGCCGTCCGTTTCCCTGTAGCATTCATTACCGCTAGCAACACGGATGTAGAATCGGCATCCCTTAGCCCATCCCGTGCCTCAAAAGCACAGGAAAGAAGAGGCAAAGTATTCATCCTCCTTAGCGGAGGAAGACTTGCTCCATATTGATGTGATCGAGCGATGGTTCCCCTCACGTGCAATTACTCAAGATCCCTCCATTTGGGCTCACACCGGGGGGCTAAGGCAATTATATCCCGGCACAGCCTGCTGACTCAGGGCGACTTGCTGACACGGGCACATACCTGCCAGCGATGTGGGAACGTGAATCTGTCTATGTGGGGTTATTCCTGCCTTTCTTGCGCGGCCATTTCTCAGACCACTTTCTAATGTCTTCCAGACCACCAGCAGCCCACAGACCATATGTGGAGTAACACCGCCATAGACTAACTGGTTAATGAGTTATTCTCACAGCCTGCAATAAGGCTCCCCTTAGGAGCTGGTAGACATCTCATTGCCTGCCAGCAGGCATAGTCAAGAACCGGCTCTCAACTGCTGTCAATACCTCATTTAAAATGCTTGTAATTACAGCAGTACAACAGCAACATTTTGTTTACCTAAAAGCCAAGTTCCTCATTCATTCCCTCCGCCCCCGGCAAACAACTGCCAGATACGCGCACACACAAAAAAAAGGGGGGATATAATTGTAAAAACTGTAGGTAGCCCTTCAGTTCATACCGGTTAGGCGACACTGGTGTATCAAGCCCTACGGCTAACCCTGGCACACGACCGTCGGCCAGGCTGCGCTCAGTGCAGCGGGACCCTCGGCACCCCGGTGCGATCTCCACCGCGGTCTGTGACGGCAGCTAAATAAAGGTGCCTCATTACACGCTGCTCCCGGGGTCAGTCTTTCGAAACTGTTTCAGCATTGGTGAGAGAAAGCACACAGGCTTTTGGAACGCAGAAAACTTGTAAAGCAGCTCTACTCAATAACTGGAGTTTAAGGTTCCCCCCCCGTAGTGGTCTCAGCTTGCTGCCAGACAAGGTCAGCGGGGCTGAGAAGGGAAGACCCTCTTCACAGCCCTTCAGTGTTGGGTTAGTGACAACCCTGTGAGGGTCCCAAGCCTGTCGGGCTTTTCCTCCCTTTTCTGGCCTGTTGAAATCACCTGTCTCGCTGCAAGAGAAGGAGCTGATGTGTAAAAGGTGGTGCACTTTGGCTGTAGATGTCATCATATCCAAAACGCCTTTCAAATGTAAACCAGAAAAATTAGGATTCCCCTGCAATAGGAAGCTACTGGGCCCTGTGATGAATTGAAACAGGAGACCTTGACGGCAAACCTTCACCGACTCCTTGCTGCCAAGGGACTGGGAGGAGGCTGGGGATGGAGCAGGAGGGAGTCATGAGACCTGCAGGTGTATGACCCATGTCTCCTCCTCTGTGAAAGATGAGCCCACACAGAGAAAGTGGAAATTCTCTGAGTTCCTACAAGGGAAATTTTATCAAGAGGAAAAGCAGTGCCTGTTTCCTGTGCTAAAAAGACAGTGCCTTTAAATGCTGTAGTAACCGGGGGGAATTAAGGCTTTAGGAAATCACCACAGTGAAAACACTTCAGGGCTTTCCAGGCCCAGTGGAAACACGAGGAAGAAACACTTAAGCTGAAGAGCTCTGCCCCCTCAGAAGCGAACGGAGAAGCTGCAGCCACTTCAGCAAGGTCAAGATTTCATCCACTGAATAGAAACTCAGAGTTTTCAAACTCTTTCATGGGTTATTCTGGAATGGAGGAGGAAGAGGATTTTATGGGTTGGTGGTTTTCTTCCATGTAAAACCAACTGAAAGTGGTGAATATGTTAAAATGGGCTTGTTGTTTTTCTTTTCAAGAGAGCAATGGTCCAAAGGAGAACAACAGGACTGACAAACGCCCATAAGCACATATGATGGCGTACACTACTGGTTTTGAGTTTCTGTGTGCCAGCCAGGCTCTAGCTTCCTACTAAACCATAAAAAAAAAAAAAAAAAAAAAAAAAAAAGGGACAAGAGTTCAAAAAAGAGACAAAAATTCAGTATCGCCTACTTAGCTATGAGTGGCTTTTTGCGGAATGATTTGCCTTGCTAATCCCTTCCATGAAATGCAGATGAAAGTCGCTATGGCTGGGGATCTGGCTGGGGCAGGTCTGCAGCTGGCGCAGATGCGCCCAGCTCCATCAGCCTCCCCGGGAGCTGGACGGGCGCTCAGCACGCCGGCGCGGGGGGCACTCACGTCGCACGTGAGCGTCAACACTGCCGCTTCAGGACTCCGGTTGCCAGCAATGATTTGTTTCCTCGCAGGTCCATAAACACTCATGACTTACGTCAATGTGGTTTCAGGCTCATTTTTAGCTTAGACCACTTGCCTCGCAAGGTCCAGGAGCAACCCAGAGTCCATGGTCAAAAGGAGCCTTGCTGTGCTTCAGACGAGTCTACTGATCTGAACCGTTCTTCTGCAGGGACACGAGGGTGCCAGAAATCGGCGCAGGGAGCCAGCCAGAATTCATCCAACCGTTAACAGGCAGGAACTAGGAATCACACTTTTCCACTACAAATGGTAAAACTATCCAAGCCCAAATCCCCTCCCCACAAAATGCAAATGCCTGCCTTCTATTTTTCCTGGTGTTAAACATATGTTACATACGCCTTACAAAACTCGCACACAATTTGTCCGGTTTCGAAGCAGAGGCTGAAGTGCAGCAAACATCCTTGCTCTCGCTCCCATTTCTGCTTTCCAAGACGAGTGCCAGAGAAAGTATTCTATTTTTGTAAGAGTTTAAAGGGCATGGTCAGAAAAGTGACTATGTAAAAATGGCACCTTTTCATCCAGCAGATCTGTTCCCAGTGAGTATTCTGAGTCATGTCTGCTTATTTTAGTGACCAAAATAGATTTTTACTACTTCTCACTCCTCTTTAGTCCTGTGGAACCAACACAGCAAAGAGGGAGTTATATAAATCCTATCCTGGACCAAAACCCGCCGGGACTCGTTAACCAAGCACGAGGGGCAGAAGCGAGGGCTGGATGCGTCCCGGCGGGTGGCTGAGCGGGCAGTGCCGCTGCCCACCGGTCCCCCTGCCCTCTGCCAGGCACATCACCTCACACGGGGTGGTGTTAACCGGGAGGGAGAGGAGAGGAGGATAACTCTAATTCCCTTCGTCCCCGGCTCCCGCGCCTTTCAGCAAACCTCACCCCCCGGTCCTGCTCTGCAGACCAACCACAGACTGAGCTCCCGGGGCTCACATTTAGTTACAACTGTCTTTCCTGTAAACTGTCATGGAAATCACAAGCAAATAACAAACACGAAGCTCGCCCCTCCCTCCTGCTAGCTCCTGCAGAGCTACTTTCCAAGACTGACGGCAGCTTCAGAGGTAAGCTGCACTCGTTGCAGGGACAACTTTCATGTCAAGACACCGACCGGGGGCCAAAAACTGCTCCGGTGCCTGGGGCCAAGCACAAACCTTATGGCCTCTCCAAAGCAAGCTTTCCACAGCTGTGCTTTGAGAGATTTAAGCGAAGTATAGACCCAGGGGCGTCGCCTATATGGTTGGTAAAACCCTTTTGCGCAGGATGAGATACTGGACCGGTTTTAAAAAAAAAAAACAAACACCTAAATGGATATTACTATTTCCTTCATGAGCAGAACAGAATCTTAATAGAAAGACCGAAGTTTAATGCACTCCTATCTTACTCTAATGATAAAAAAAATGATGGTTAATGTCTTCATTTTTCAATTTTTTCAATGAAGTTAAGAGAGACAGCAGTGCAGAAAGCATAAAAGGGCTTTCCATCGCTATTTCTAATGTTTCTATTGCTGGTGATAAAACTGGACAGCAAAGAGGTAGTTTGATAGTAAAAATGAAACTATTACGTACTGGGTCAACGTTAAAATGAAAATAATAAGTAAGCAACACGATTCATTCCTAGTCAGACTGTAAAATATTCATCTGGTCTCTCTGCTGCACTTGTACTTACATCTCCCTCAGATCGGCTGCTGAGGCCTGGATCAGACCGTGCACTCGATGCCAGCAATCTGAAAGCCAAAATACTCGGTCCTGCAACCCCAATTCCTACCCGAGCCGACGGACAGAGGCTGCATCTTCAGTGACTTTCCCAGACTAACATAACTGTCTCAGACTGGCAAGATTAACCTGTCCTCTGGCTAAGGAGGGAACTTACACAATTACTGTCAACTAGATGCTTGATTTTTAGATGGCTACAGCTAGGTGAGGTGAATCCTACCCTCCTAAAACTATTTTTCATCTCATCATGTAGAACTGACTTCTCCGCGTAGAAAAACCAAGAAGTCAGGTTCAGATTTCTCCATGCTCTTCATTTCAAGATGGTGATGAATTGCTTTGCTGAAATGAAGCCTTGGTTGTGCCTACCAAGAAGGTGCTCTTTGTGGTTTCAGGATGTTGACATACATATTGGTGACGGATGATTTGCCTTGTCTTGATTGCAAGAGATACAGGGCATGTTACAGACTGTTTGCTATAAATACATAAAAATACCAGAGAATTTACAAATGTAGCAAAGGAATGAAGTGCACTAGCCCGAATTCCCAACTTCACATTCTGGGCAAATCTAATGAACTCCAAGAAAAGGCACAAGATACCCACCAGGACCAAACCAGATCTTAATTTGATATTAAATCCTTTGTCTTAATTTGATAGTAAATCCTTCATTTTTTCTTTTTCAAACCTGCCTTTAATGCCACGGGCACAAGCCTGTGCAAAAAAAAAAAACAAAACAAAACCTCTGTGAGCCTTTGAAGAGCCAACTACAATCAGAACAATCAACGTGAAAGCAGTTCTTTGGAGAAATGACTGAGAATTTTGACCGTGTCTGCTTTGCACGAGTCCTGCAAATCAGCTGCTTTTTCAAGCAGATTTTGCAGTTTAGTCTCAGTGCATGTTGTAATGCAACATATTAATGTTACTTTAGTCGTTTACTGTAAATCCTTTGTGTATAATTTGTGAACTCTGTAGAGAGCAGTCCATTTTATAAACAGCATTTTAAAACACCAGGTTTAAATTTATTGCAGGGTTTATTCAGAACTGACAAAGCCTCCTTAGAAAACTGAATTTTGCTTAGAAGACATTCCTTCGGCAGAACTACTAGACTTCTTTCTTTATAAAGCCCTTTTTAATTACGCAGAAAAATATAAACCGTGATAGAAACGCAATTTGTCTGAAGTGAATTGTTTGACTGCATATTTCATTTTTTGTTCTCATTTAATGAGAGCAATTTACAGAAAAAGTTACATTGTGCAATTTTCTAAATCCACGTGATTTTTACATATACATTTATCTGCACCAAAACAAATCACACAGGAACTGCATGCAGTTTAGCTACTGAGTATCAAAAAATATGTGACTTCTTGAAAGAGTCTGCTTCAGTCAAATCAGGTCAAATATACTGTGTACATCCATACTTAATAAGCTAAAAATAAAGTAATAAACTCAATGCAAGGCCAGAAGGTATTATGAAAAGCTCAAACTGGTAAGCCTACATGACTTACAAATTAGAAGAAATCAATCAGATTTCACAAAACATTTTGTTGTAAGTGGTTTACAGGGCAGCAAGCTGCTACTCCTAAGCCACTGCTCCCAGCACCAGAAAAATGGAAAAGACCTGAACAGTCAATAAATCAATGCATATTTACTAACAGCGTAATATTGGCCAAAAAAAAAGAGCCTTACCGACCACAGTGAAAAAGCAGAAGGAAAAGATGCTAATTCAGCAAGCAATGTATTGGGGAAGAGGGGAGGGAAGGGAACCTGCTCCTGACCCACTCACGCCTGCACAGCCTTTACCAGGTCTGCCCCTGCCACCCCACCGCATCCCAGCTCGCAGCCCAGGTGCCGCAGTAACGGCTGCGTCCCGCTCTCCTCTCATTACAGAGTTGGGTGTTAGTCATAGGCCGTATTCCCAGACTTAGCAGCAACCGTCTCAGACTCCTCGATGCTGCCCCATCCAGTCTCGCACCCCGAATTGCTCTCCCGCAGCGGCCGCCCGTTCAGCTGGTGCGAGCTCAATCTGAATTTTTCTCCCGTTGCTATTTCTTTGCGAGGTGAAAAGAAAACAAGCCTGTTTCATTACGGACCTCCTGGAGAAACTTGAAAACTTGGGTGTCTAAATGGAGCTGATCGAAACCACATTTAAGCTCGTACTTGTTTAACCTGCCTCGCGCAGTACTGCGGGCCTGCCGGTGCTCACCAGCTCCTACAAGCCAACCTTTCTTTGTCAAATCAGCAGCTAATTAGGTGCGTGTAGTTCAAAGCTACAGGCTACCTGACAAATCCAGAAGATCCGAAACACAACAGAAGTCAATATTCACTTGCAGGAGCGGCATCTAAAAGAGGCATCCTACCGATATTAGAGTGTCTAAGCATCCGGGCAGCTACAGCTTTCTCACTGCTAGAAGGACCAGCAGAAGCACGGCATCTTCTAGCGGACAGCGAGAAGGCTGAAAGTCACGCTACTGTGAAGACACTTCCATAAGCACCTGGGTATCGCATCACTCAGCGTCCGTATTAAAACGAATCAAACCAGAAGACCTCAATTCAAAACCAAGCCCCCAGCTTTCCAGCCACTTGTGCACAGCAGCAACCTCCCAGACATGAGTGGTCACCCGGAGTTCAGCTGAAGAGCTTGTGTGGCTACAAGTCGAGGCCCTTAGTTCTAAACCATCCTCTGTCAAAGCCTGTTGTATCTCCAGCTAAAATGAAAACATATGTTTATTGTTTTCTCTTTGGGCAGAGCATTAATATTTATACGATGCATTATCAAACAAAAATAACTATGTATTTTGTTCCTGGAATAAGTTTCTTCTTATTGGAATGAAGTTGTGCCAAGGAGGGATTTCATCTGATGCAAGCAGCATGCAAGAACAATCCATTTACCATGGCAGCTTTCTAAATTAAAAAGCAGCATTTCAGAATGGGCCATAGCAAAGGTAAGTTGATGAAACGAACCCTGCAGTGCAGTCTCACGCTCCACGCAAGAGAGAGTGCCACGAAAGTCAGTAGGAGATACGCTTGCCACAGCAGTACGGGAAGCAGGCTTTTTGCAAATCCACTCATGCTTACTTTAGATCAAACATCATTTTTTGCTCTCAAACAGCATAAAAAATGTCTCGCTGCATGCATTTTAGTCTTGATACACACACCGATTAACAAGGACGTGCACTATGTCCACAGCAGAACAAACTCTTTGGTTTTCATTGTGAAATTACTGTTTCTTGAACTCAATCAAGCCCTCCAGATTATACACATACCACTAAATATAAATAGAAGAGGTTAAAATGCAGTTTAAATATAACAGATATGTCCGCAACTCCATATTTAGATATACCCTTTAATTTTTTCCTATTGCCTACTTTTTACTTACATTTAAATTTAGCAAAGTAATTTTAGACTGCCAGTTTTCTACCTACACTAGTTAACTATGCTGTGAAGGAAACATATTAGATTTTCTCCACTTTTATCATTACCTTCCAAAATGCCAAAGCAATACAAATTCTCCCAACTGAAACCTTCAACCAAAAGACAAAATGATGCTCGACTTTACTGGGAAACCGGCCTGTCAAAAAGCACACGGCTAGAACTACACCGGGAAATAAAAATTATTCTAGTGGCTGCAAAAGTGGCCAATTGTGGGTATAATGAAAAACAGTGTGGTGTTATTGTACAAAAGGTAATTCTTTCAACGCAAGACAAACATCATTATAATTCAGGCTGAAAATACCTTACCAATGTGAACTTTTTTTTTCACAAAAGCATTTTAAATCAACTGTACAGGAAAGCTGACATCCAAAGCATCAACTAATCCCTGGCCTACCTTCCCAGCTGTACAGCAGAAAACCAGTGGGCTGCGTTAGGCACTCAAGGCTAAGCCTGCACTGCTGACCTTAGCTGATACGGATCAGGCCCAAAGGGCCCTTTCTGATCATACCCCCTGTCAACAACTTCCACCTCGAGTTCGGGACGCAGATTTCAACAGAGCTACTTACATGATTAAAAGAAGTATGGTTTGCCTTTTCCCCAAAAAATTAAAAATATTCAATTAAAAGAAAACGACAGGCTTCCTGATAGTGGAAAAAAAACCCCCAGCGGAACAGATATTTCAAGGGAAAGGGTTCATTTCAACCCAAACATTTTAAATTCTTTTGTTGTTACCTGTGAGTAACTGCCGGAGCATTTAGGAGCGCAGAGGCAAGGAAAGGAAGGAAACGTAACATGTAATGTTTCAGGGCTACCAGATGCCATCAGCACTGCAAAAGCTTTTTATGGGTTTTTGATCCTCACGGGAGTGCATTTAACCAAGAGGAGAAAGTGCTGTATACGGGGACCTCAGTAAAGTGATTAAAATGAAGTGCTCTGCAGAGGGAGAGCCAATGCCAGGAGCCTCACATTTTGATAGCGAAGCACTGGTGTTTTGGAGAAAGCGCAATGGGAGAAGATTCGCCTCATCAGTAGCCAGGTATTTTGCTCATGTGGCGTTCAAAGCAACTGGATTACAACAGTCATCCCAGGGGTTTGTATTTGTTTACACAACTCCATGTGCACACAGAAAATAAACTGCCCACAGAAGAGCAGGTAGCAAAGACGTGTCCACACTGCGAAGGTGAAAGCACTCGTCTTAGGCGGAATTGTCATTTGAACACTGACAACTGTGGGATCCAACCTGGAATTTCAGATAGAAAAGGTCTGACCTATTCACGTACAAATGAGTGTACTTCCAACAGAGACACCGCCTCCAAGTTTGTAACAATCTGTATTTCAAGCTCATGGTTCCTATCACTGAAATCCCTCAATGGACTCGGGCACACAGATTTCTTCAGTGCCTGACAAAGAGCTCAAGCTTGCTTAAAAGAGAGAGAGAGAAGCCACATACTCATTAGTGCTTATAAACCATCGGAAGAAAATTACGCCTAATGTATATCTATTAGAATATATCTTTAAGAACCAAATGCTACATAAATTACAATCCAAATGGAATAACACCTTAGGAGCAAAAAGTCCGACTAATCACACCTAGGACTTATACTGACAGATCATTTATAAAATTCCTGTAACATGTAACTCTATCCAGTACTATACGATTTGTTTAACTTTGGGACTAAATTGTGGGAGGTGGGGACAGATGCTGCTCAAAGCTCTAAACCCTGAAATGCTTTTGAAGGTAGTGATTTCTTTTCTTGCAAAGTTTTTCAAAGAATTGCATGGCAAGTTTGCCATTGTTCGCCTACATATATGAAAGAGAAAATAAGAACCGACCTTACTATTCCAACGTACCCTATCTTTGTTTTTATAAATGTCCTTTATGAAATAGACAAGATAATCAACGTAAAAATGCATTTGTCCCATATGAAGTACGGCTTTGTTGATTTTTGCCTTTGCTTATTTCCTTTTAACTAGGAAGTTGTCAAACAATCTATTTCTCTTCCTTGATTTTCCTATCAGTTCAGGTGTGCTTGAAATCGCATACCCGATACGCATTTCCTGATGAAAGTTTACATTTCATACCCTAGTGAGAAGCTGTCTTTGTCTGCTTCACTTGTTTCAGCGAAACCAGGGAAGTGGTTAAAGGGTTAAACCAAAGGAATGTGACATTTCTCCATGTGTAGTTCATAGACCTATCCTGGTTTTCCTAATGGACTCAAAATTACATGGGCAGAATGTAATTTCCAAACTATTACTTCAGGACTGAAGCACAGTGTTAATTCAGAGAATGACACTTTGAATACAAATAACAACTTCGTTAAGGAAAGAGCAAGTTTCCTTGTACTGTGGGTTCTTAGCGAAGGCAGCAATGAATGGAAGTTTATGTTAGCCAGAACTTGCAACTTCAGCTTTTGTAAATATCATTACGTACACTTCCAAACTCTACAGCAAAGTCATCTGGTCACCAAAATAGATCTCCGCATACTGTATGGCAGCGCTTACTCTGAAAAGTACCACAACCGACTCTGACTCTCCTCAGACCAACTCAGGTAACTGAAGGTTTTTCCTACAGGCGAGAGCCAGTCAGATTTTGAAAACGCAATGGCGGTATTAGTTAATTGAATGATGAACTGCTGAAAGAATTGCAAAGACACCAGGATAAAAAAACGATGGCGCGGGCGGGGGGGGGGGGGGGGGGGGGGGCGGGCGGGGGGAGGATGATATAATTTCAGAGGCCGATGCCCGAAAAGCCAGTAGCCAGCCCGACCGAAACCAAAGAGCGGTAACGCTTTAAAACTCCAGAAAGTCGGAAAGGGGCCGGTTTGCGCAACGAGCTCCCGCAGAAAGATGCGCGGCTCCAGCTGCCGCCCCGCGCCCCGGCCGGGCCGAGCCCTCGGGGCCGCCCCGCTCCGGCCGCCGACGTTCCGCGCCGAGGGGACCGCCGGACCCCGTCGCCCGCGGGCAGCCGCCTCGCCCCGCTCCGATCCGGTCCGGTCCGGTCCGGCCCGGCCCGGCCCCGCCGTCCCCGACGGCCGCGCCGCGCCCCCTCCGCGCCCGGCGCCCCGCTCGGTCCGTCCCCGTCCCGTCCACCCGCCCCCGCCCCATCGCAGCCCCGGAGGGAAAGGACTTACCGGGCGAGGCCGGGGAAGCGGGGCGAGTCCGGCGTCCCGCGGGGGAAGGTCGGGGCCGGGCCGGGCCGGGCAGGGCCGGGGCCGGGGCCGGGGCCGAGGCCGGGGCCGGGGCGCAGCGGCCGCCGGCGGCGGGAGCGAGGGAGGGAGTGAGGGAGCGGGCGAGGGGACGGCGGCGTTGCCGACTGCAGTGAGTCACTTCAGTCGGGACGGGCTCAGCCCATCGCGCCGGCCCCGGGCTCCGTGCGCTTCTTCCTCTCGCCAATCGCCGAGCGGGGCAGCCGCTGCTTCCCCGCCGCTGCCCCGGCTCCCCCGCCGCCGTCGGGGCGGCCCCGCGCCGCCCGCCGGGCACCGGCACCCCCCGGGGCGCAGCGGACCCCCGCCCCCCTACTCCCCGGCGGCCGCCCCCGGGCGCCCCCGCTCCCGGGGGGGAGAGGGGGGGGGGGGCGCGGAACGGGAGGCGCGGGGGGAGGACGCGGGGCTCGGCGCGGCGGGGCTCCGCTCCTCCCGGCGCGGGGAACAAGAGCGTGTTTTGAGGGGGCAGAACAAGCGTGCGGTTGTTGCGAGGACCCGACGTGAAGTCCAAGCCTGGCCTCTAACCAGGTGGCAGCGGGGGCTCCGGAGGGCAGCGAGATAAATAACGGGGCTGCACGGGGGAGGGACGGGGGAGGGACGGGGGAACCTGGTCCGAGCGCCCCATCAGTCCGGCGCCGCAGGGGGGGGGGGGGGGGGGACGGAGAGGGGATGCGTCCCGAGCGGGGCAGCGGCAACTCACCTCGCACACGCTCTCCCACGGACACGCACCCGCGGGGAAGCCCAGCGGGAGGCGGGCCAGCCGGGCGGTGCGCCCCGGCCCGGCCCGTCCCGTCGGGTCCCGTGCCGTGCCGTGCCGTGCCGTGCCGTCCCTCCCGCCCGCGGGCCCGGGGGTCCTTACCGGGGCGCCGCTTCTGCCCCTCCGCCGCGCTGCCCCGGCCTTCCCCGGGCACGCCTCGCCCCCCGCCGCACCGCCGGGCATCGCCCGCCGCTCTCCCCGGAGCTTCTCAGCCAGCGGTCAGCGCCGAGAGCCAGCGTACAAAGCAGAAAAGCCAGTACTCCCTTAATTAAAAATAATAATAATAAAAAAAAAAAAAAAAAAAAAATTAAAAAAAAAAATTAAAAGCGTCTCAGTTTTTAAAGCAGAACTACATAATGTATTAATTGGTCGCTATTAGCATGCAGTTTTATTGAGCATAGCACACAGAAGTCTGATTGTGAGCGAGGAGTGTTTTCAATGAAAGTGGAGTTATTTTAGCTGCAGACATGTTTACATTTCTGTGGTTTAGTCTATAACTTTCTCTTTTTCTTGCTTCAGAATTCTGCTCCATGAAGCAAAGCCCTTAGCTCCCAGACATTCCAAAAAGTCTGCCAAAATAATAGAAAAAAAAAAAAGAAAAAAAAAAAAAAAGGAGAAGAAATAAAAAAAAACACACACAGAGACCCCCAAGTCTGGGTCAGGCTCAGGGCTGGATATGGGCAGAGCGAGTATACCCCCTCCTCACTCACTCTCCAGTTAAAAAGCCTTCAGGGCTCCATTTCCTGTTTTTAAGGAAAAAATAAAGCGGGTCTAGGACTGATTTTAGACACTGCCTAGACCAGGGCTGGTGGGTGCCGAGGACCTTTAACTCTCTCAGTGCCAAAGGGTACCCACTCACGCACCGGTCCGAGCAGCCGCACGCCTCCCTCCCTCTGAGAATAGCCATAACAGCAAGATGGCTTTTTACCCCACCGTGCGTTTTCGGGTGACTGAGAACCTGAAGGCCCCGAGCAACAACCTGGTGCACGTCACGTCCGCCGTAAATGAGCAGAGCGAAGAGACAAAATACCCCCAAAGTGGGACCGAGTACCCTCTGCCGCGGACCTGCCGCGGCAGCACCCACCTACGGAGATCTCCTGGCGGGATCGCGCGGTCCCTTCCCCGCAGGCCGCGGCGCAGAGCTGGGGACCGCGTCGCCGGCCGCCCCACCTTCCCCGCCGCCGTTGCCTCCCCTGCTATGGATAGGCAGCGTCACTCATGTGGCCCTCGTCGAGTGGGCGTGAAAACAACTCGAGCTTTTGGGCATTAAATCCACAGCTTGGGAAAATCAAAACGGAGCAGTTTGGTTAAAATTAGGAACACGCACTAGTGAATGAAGCGAGAAGTTAGTGGACACCTCCCTATGAAACTACCAACTTGAGCTTTCCACTCTGAGGCTCGGTAGGTTACGATACGAATAGAAACGGAGCGATCAGAATAAAGCACCCCTGTAATGAAGGGTTGTGTCTCCGGGGAGTTAGGGAAATGACAAGGAGAGGTGGCGGGAGAGAGGAGGATGCTGCGGCGCCGAGAGCCGCGGGAGCAGGCGCAGACCCCGCTGGGGCACCCGGCAAGGCTGGATCCCACGTCCCGATCCTGCACCTCTGCCCTGAGCAACCAGCCCCGGGGCAGGGGAACCCGTGGATCTGCAAGCAGCCATGCAAAGCCTCAAGTGAGGCAGGGGAGGATAAACCACAACTGGGTTTCTTGGCCAGGCGTTTGGTCATAGCCCCGCTGCCCCCCAACATTCACCTCCCAACCCTGTCCCGAGCATTTTTAGGTGTCCCACCCCCCCTCGCCGCCCCCCTCCTTTTTATTTTACATGCCAGATGACTCCTGTATATTTGGACCTTTCGCTTTTGAAGAAGCCAGAAAGCGTTATGATTTCCTAATGCTCAAAAAAGAAAAGAAAACACCTTTCCCCCAAGATGTTTTATATTAATTTAAGTATCGGTTCCTGGTTCATGTCAGCCCCTTTTGCAATGAAATGTCCTGCGAGGGCTGTCACACCTGCTAAATATAATCCTCTCTTTCTTTTGATATTCTGCAAAGGGCCTTTAAAGGTTCACATCCTCCAGTCTGGAGATTTAATTGCTTCATCTTGGATTTTAAAAAGCCTTGTAAATTTCTGAATTTTGTCGATTTCAAAGCAGAAGGGGGGGCGGGATGCGATAGGGATGCGAGGGCGAGCTAGGGGCGATGCTGAGCGCACTGTGCCGACACTGCCAGGCCTTGTAAAAGCTCCAACCCACCGTCCTGTCCCGCAGCTTCTGCTCTTTGGGGCAGACAACTTGAGCTGGTTTTATGACTTACCAATGAGTTAAATATGAAAATAGTAGCCTATTTCGCTATGGTAAATGCTCACCAGGGAGGAAATCACAGATTCGGTTTTATAGAAGGTAATGGAGTGAGATTACCCACACTAATGTACTTAACTCTTCAGAGAATATAAATCTAGCAGGGACACGGCCCCAAAACCAGTCGTTCCCCGAAACAAACTGCAGCCAGCAGCAGTTCTCTCCTTACGATGTGCCAGTGGCACCAGGTTTGCCTGCCGGTGCTGTGCTTAGATACCCCTGGCGGGGAGGAGCGGGGCAGTTAGTTACGCCCGTAGGGAGGTGAGGACCAAGCTGCCCCTCGCCTGGGGCCAGAAAACGCCCGGCAGGACGGGAGCAGACAGGGCGGGCGGGCTGCGGGGGTCCTGCAGCCCCCGTCACGCACCACTTCGCCACACTGTACGCGCAGCAGCTCTCAGTAACACGGGATGGCCACAAACTGCTCTGTGAAACCGAGCGATGCATAATTCCTATGAACTTGAACAACACAGCGGAGAGGGGGACACCGGGCATGCTGTCAGCTTCTTGCTGCACCCTGGGGGATGTGGATGCGGGAACAGTACCCATGGTGGGGGGGCCCTCAGATCCTGTATTTTCCTTGAGGAGGTGCAGCAAAGCCAGTGGGGGCCATGCCCAGCTATCGGTGTGCCCATGCGGCCGCGTCTCTCCTGCATCCCCTTCAGATGCAAAGCCCTGTGCGGTCGCTCTCAGGCTGAGGGGGCAGGCAGCCCCTCTCCAAACAAGCCACCACCGCAGGGGACAGGAGGCGAGCTGGTGGTGGACTCCCTCGTGCAAAGCTGCTCTACGCTGTCCTTTCAAACCGCAGTCGGGGACCGAGGTTTAAAGCGCTGCCCGATAAACCGATCTTCTGCTGATCCTTTAAACCCTGCACGTGTCACCTAAAATCCTCAGCCGACGTTTCTGCAGAAAGTATAAACCGTTCCTTCTGCGATGGAGCACAAGGTAGGAAAGGGACGGAGGACGGGGCCAGCCGGGTGGGAGGCTGGAGCATCTCTTGCTGTGCCACCAATCTGCACGGCCGAGGTGGCACGGAGAAGCCCTGTTCCGCAGCCAGCCCCAGCTCACACGGCCCAGCAGCCGTCGGCTCTGTCCCGGCGGTTGTCTCATTGACTCATGCCTGGAGCTTTCTCTCACGAGGGAGGAGGAAACTTGCAGATAGGAGCAGATGAAGAGCGGGCCTTCAAGTGCTGCCTCTTGTTCAGGAGCGTCATGTGGAAAGAAAAAAGTGTTCTTATCATCTTCCGTCTCCTTAAACACAGTTTTCAAAATACATGTTTGAAACAAACAATCAAAACCACCAAATTTTCACACCTGGAAAAAAAACCCCCACAAACGTAACCAGCTTTTTTCCTATTTTTCTTTCAGAGCAGTGGGCCTGTGAAAATACATTTATCGTGTAACACGTAGCACAGCCTCAGGTAACTTGCAGTCTCTTAATGGGAGAACATACACCTCCTCCCTGGGGACTGGACCGCTTCAGGGGTGCAAAGCTTACCACGGTTTGAGTCTGGTCGCGACAGGCTCCGGGGAAGGCAATGGCAAATGCTGTGGGATTTCCAAACTGGATGAGGGATCCACCTACACCTCATCATTTACCAACATGCCTGTTTCCATTACTGTTGGGCAGATATTGTGTAGTGCTTTGAGGTTCATAGAAGCTTGAAGTTTCTGGTTTTTCAAAACAGAAGGAATTATCTTTGACCTCCTGTATATTAGAAAAAAAAACGTGCTTTGTCCAGTAGTGCTGGGCTGCCTGTACACCTACAGGTGAGAGGTGTCCCATGTTTGCTGCACTTAAACGCCAGCAGGATGGGTTGTGAGCCGCAGCACAGAAACTCTGCTCTAGGCAGTTCACAAACTCATGCGGCTTTGGACAAACCAGTTGCCCTCTGTGGGCTACAGTTCTAGCACTTATTTATTTTAGAGGTATTTCAACTCCAAAACATTAAATAGAATTGAAGAAAGAAGGATATTAGTGAAAAGTTAGTAACATTAATTATGGCAGTAATTATCAATGCAATAGGATATATGAATGGTTTGACTTTTTTCTTTTGATATGAATAAGTGGAGAGGAGATTTTTTTTTTTTTTTTCCACTGTGTAACATTTTTGCCTGGCAAAATGCAATCCCAGCACCTGATTTTCTCAGTAAAATCAGAAAGGATTAACATTGTACCTATGAAAACACCACTGAAGATGAACTAGTTTTGCAACAAAAAGGGGACACCTTTACAAATATTACCTCTCATAGGTGTGGATGACATTCACTAATAAAGGTTCTCTTATGTAAAAATGACATTTAAACCAAGAGAGATAAGCAGCTATATAGACACATCCTATTGCCTAGATATGAACAGGCAACTGTTTTTCAAGTACCAGAAAGGATGACTTTTACAGCATTCATGGATTTCTTTTAGTCACAGACTGGACACTGTCAGCATTTTGTCAGTCTCTGAGAAGACCACTGGAGTCCCTCCTATGACAGAATCACCTTTAATTAGGGACAGAAAGATAATTTCTTATTAAAAGCTCTAAGGCAGCAAAAGAAAACATTTTGTTGGGAGAGGCACTGGAACTTACCTCATTAAATATGCGGTTAGGTAAGGTGTTTGGATGAATAGGATATTGGTCAGCAGAATATTCAACACCAATGGATATTCAGGACTGCTGTATCAATTTTAAACAATTCACACTGTTTCCCAAACAATTGGTTAAAAGGGAAGACAAATCGTTGTTCGGTTTTTGTTTGGGTTTTTTCCTTTTAGTTTTCTTTCTCTGCTTAAACTGATAGATGAGATTAAAAAACAAACAGTATGTTGGCAGGAAAGGTCCAGGGAACAGTTGAGACTCCCATGCATTTCAGCAGGGTTTTTTATGAGGCCACAAGTAATGATGGACGACATCTGAAAAAGTTAAAGGTCTGATCTGAGTGACGGGAAAGCTGGGATGCTTGCCTGAATCCCTCCTAAACATCCTGACTCTCTGAAAAAAGGTGAAGCCTCTTTTCCCTCGATTTTGGCAGGTAAGTCCCAAACTAGATAAAGCTGAAGATCAGCCTGCAAGGTGAACTGGAATAATCATGAAATAAACTCCCCAGTGCAAATTTCCACAGCCAGAACTGAACTTCTGACTCATTCTCAGTTTGGGGTGGGGGGCAGAATTCAGGCCTTTTCCTATTTTATCCAAAAAATTTCTCCTCTCCTCTCCAAATGGGCATTTCTTTGCATCAATGCCTAGATTCAAGGAATAGTAACTCATTTGGTGAATCAACACACAAATGCTGAGGAGTACTTCTTTGCAAGAACTTCAAACTTCTTCAACCACATAGCACAAATTAAAAATAAGAAAGCTAAAAGTTGAAGCATTTTCAAAAACAGAGAGACAAAGTTAGGGGAGGTGACAAAATGTCCTAATTTCTAAAGTATGCATTTATTTACCAGTGAAGAATTCAGCCAGCGTACAGAAATGACTCAGGTCAGAATGGGTGTTTAAACATAAAAGGCTGCAGATAGGTAATGCATGAAGACAAGTCCACCCAAAAATAAAATGCTTACACTGTCCAATAGAGAGCAATTAATAAGTTTAAACAGCATGAAGTTATTTGCTTATTATTTACTCATGTCCTTACATTTCTGCTTTCCCTTTAGTTACTTGGTGTATAGTGCTCGCTGAAGAGGCCATAGCTTAATACAAGTGTAAGTAAATAAAGAATCAGTATCCAGATCAGTAAAATTTTTGTACAATTTAAATTTGTGACCTTATCTTAATTGTCTCTCCCCTTTACATTAGACTGCTCCTCTATTTTTCTGCATTTGGCATGGTACCAGGAGAAAACTAAATTTTGCCTTCAGGTCTTATGTTCATATACAAGTGCCTATACAGCTGTACATATGGCTTTGGCTAGCAGACCGGCATACTACCGTAAACAGCTCTAAGAAGCGTGATTTTAGCCTGCAGACTTAGTTCTTCCTCTATACCTACCTCTTTGCAGCTATCCCCATATATAATCATCTCATTTTACTACCCCCCTCTTTTCTTGAGGTAATTCAGCACAAGTCTTCTGCAGCATTCTTCATGGGCTGTGTCGTAAAACAGACCGATACCTGAAATTATAGTCAGAGGCAGAAAAACAGCCTCCCCTGGAACCTGAAGCTACAAAAAGCTGAGCGATACACAAATGAGAGATACTTGCTTTTCCACAGCTACAATTACAGGCACACACGTGAATGCACAGACACACGCAGCGGTTTCTTTTCACACCTACCTTGTGGCCGTAGTGCAACCAGTGACACATACCCTAGCAATGACCCTCCGTAGGCTGCAGCAGGTCAGGGCTCACTCTGCTGAATTGCCGGGCACCGATGGACGCAGGTGCCTCGGCGAAGGCTCCCTCTCTGCCCGCTGGAGAGGAAGGGAGAGGCGGCTGCAGAAGGTGACTCAGCTCTGGATGTGACACTGAATCACCCTCTGGATGAGCCACAGTGAAGGGAGAGACCCACCCCCTAGTCCCAGCTGCTAAAGCTACTCCTCTAAAGTAGAGGATGGGAACTGCTGGAGCTGCAGCACTCGGCGATGTAGGGGACCCATCGGTGTGTGGGGACCGGCATGCCGCGGCAGGTGCTTCACAGAGAGCGCCTCGACTGGGGTCTCCGTTGCTGGCTGGTTGGTGGCTCATGCCCCGTATGGTCCACCACACATCTCTCAGTCTTGTTCAGCACGAACCATTTATGTTCCGCGTTTCTTTCAGACGCGAGCTTCTGAATAATGAAAAATGAAGAACGTGTTTAATTCAGGACAGCCATTTGGACTGGATTAAGTGAAGCCTATTTGTTCTGTCACAGATGCAAAAAAAGACATGCCGGAGCCCCGTTGGTTTTTGCCTTACAGCCTCAGATACTTTGGATTACCCCACAAAGGGACACGCTTTCCTTGATTTTGTATCTCAGCCCTTGAATTAACTGGAGAATGCTGAAAGATGCTTCCAAGTCAAGAGGGGACCAGGCTCACATGGCTCAATGTTCCTTGCCAAAAGCAAAGTATTCAAAAGCATATCTCACTCCTGAAATATGCTTCTAACACTGTGGGTTTAGAGCAAAATATGAGAATAGGTTCTTCAGACCAAGAACTGATTTATTTTGTCAAGCTACACAGGTAACTTAGGTGTGCTGGACATAATGACCTGTTGTAACATGGCTCCTGAAGGATGACATTTTCCCAGGGCAATGATGGTTTTGCATGAAGACTGAAGAAAGCCTTTGCTGCTCACCTTACACGTATATATTTGGTGACGCTTATGAGCAGAATGAAGATCAGGACAAGGCCCTCCACGCTCTTGAAAATGCTAAGAGGAATGTCCAGAAATGTGCAACAGATGATAACAAGACAGCGACACAAAACAACTGTAAGAAATCCTACGGTCTTTACTACCATTCATCAAAATAGATTATCCTAATTGGTCCCATCTGGCTCTAAGATTTATGAAATCGATACAGTCTAGGATAGACACTCTGTAAAAAAGCTGTTACAGATGTGAAGTTTGCAAACACTCACCTTAGCCCCCGTGTCAAAATTCTGACCTGATTTACAGCTCAGAAAATCCCTATTTTAGCGAAAGGAGTCCTTACCGTACGAACAGTGGCAAACGTCACGCCACTACTGTGGTGAAATTAAAAGGAAATACTGAAAGATTGCTAACAGGGAGCCGGGCAGTCAGATTCGGCAGCAGCAGCGTATAGCTGCCTGGGGTGTCTCTGCCACAGCAGCTGGCTTTGCATGTCCTTCTGTTTCCCTGTGCAGCCATCCCGTGGGGACCAAGCGGTACCTATCGGCCTGTCCTGCATCCTTAAGGAAGGGCTGTTCACTGCTGAGCTTTGTTTTCCCCTTTGTTTTCCCCTTTTCCCAAACACGGTAGTATTACTTAGCTTTAGTTCTGCAAAGCTGTTTGAAACAGAAGGATGAAACCCACTTCCCATGATGATTTTAGGTATCAGACACGAGAAAAAAAAAATTAATTTGACTTAAAATGTAATTTTAAAAGTTTAACAATCATCAAATTGTTGTGCTGACTGCTGTCATCATTTGGCATTTCACAGGGAGCTTCATTTTGAACAGGTAGCTTTTTGGTTTACTTTCCCTTTGCACGTATGAGAAAGTATTTGCACAATTATTTCAAACATTTCAAGCATTTCACATTTTACCATAATGAAAAAACGGGCCAATATATTGAAAAGTTTGCTAAAGTAGGCGGATGGTTTTTTAATGAAAAGAACAGTTGGTTCTGCAGAAGCATGGGAATTTTTAGCAAGCACTGCACGCTTCCCTTCAGAAAGGAGTGAAAATGTTCCTGTTTTTCCAACCAATCTGCCATTTATATGAAAAGCGGGCAGAAGGACATGTTTTCACTGGGACAATAGCCATTTTCTTGAGAGAAAAAGGAAAATTAAGGTGTGGTGTTACAAGAGTATAGATGAGAAGATAAGCTCTTTTTTTTTAGAAAAAAAGCAAAATAAAGAAAAAAGGTGGGGAAAATTTGCACAACTCTGTTTCTTGACTAAAACAAGAGCCTTTTCTGCTTTGGGTAGAAATAGCCATTGCAGTGTATGCAAACTGCAGCAAAACCCAGGACGAGGCGGTAGAAATGCAAGCCAGGGAAAGCCTAGCTTTTTGCTTATATTGCACAAAAGCATCTTTCTGTGGAAACGATCCCGTTCTGATCTTTTTCATTTTCTTGATGCAGAAATAAAATAACTTAGAGTCAAATAAAAAGCTGGGAACAGAATAAGCAGTCTAAAACTATATCACACTAGATAAAATTTCCTGGAATTATCTGTGAATTCATTGAAACTGTTGGGTTTTTTTTTGTTCACGACAACCGCTTTGTTGAGGGGGTAATGTATAGATTAAGACAGTACACTTAAACTCCAAAGTCCCCTTGGAGAGTTCTTTCTGGTATAAATCTGCTATCCTTTAACTTGGATTATAAACAATCTACATGATATGCACCTGGTTCTGGCAGGGTCTATATTATTTCACTCCCAAAAGCAGCTTTATAAAGAGAACACACTGCATTTCAACAGCAATATAAATAATGTTGCAGTTGGGGATCTCTTGCGCCGCTTTCATTTTTCTTTCTTTCCTTTTCATCTGAACTGAACCACACCTCTCTAAAAATACTCACTTTCTTAATGAAAACCATATTTTTGGGCATTTCTTCCCCCCGCGTGTGCATGACCTGTTGAAATGCCTGCACAATCTTTAATGTCAGATTCAGACGACACGTGTCTTATGAAAGTCTGGGACCCAGCTCTCGGCGGGGCCTCCCAGATCTGTCCCATGTCTTTATGAGAAAGAGGGACAAAACCTTCTGGTTTTGGCATTTTATATTGGAGTCTGCTTTAAGCTAGGCAAAAAAAAAAAAGAAAAAAAAATAGCAACGTAGAGTCTAGACAGAAGAGATTGGGTTGAAATCTGGAAGCTATTCAGTGAGGCTACGGCACATGGCAGCTTGACTGCAGCAAGAGATCACATTACGCTGCCTAATTACACATGAAAAATGTACACATCACTTTTCTTAAATGCTTGGAAAAATAGATGTTCAGATGGCAATTGTGAACTAGTAACTGAGCCAGTCATACATAGTTGGAACGCTTCACAAATGGCATTTCAAAAGCCTGCATTTTTTTTTACAATGTAATTTTTGTGTGTGTGTGTGTTCATAAAACAACTTCTAAAAAAGGTAGTCTAAATTTAGCAGGCGGTTGCACTGCAGGAGCACAAAAGGTGAAAATCCAGCATGTAAATAGGAAGAACGAGGGCCTAATGCTGACTCCTTGTGAGCCCAAAGGCAAATTCAACCAACCTTCCTCGGTTGTGCGGTTTGGTCCGCAGGCTCACCTGCTTGACTTTACTTACACGGCCTCAAACGTTTACACGTTTGCTGTAACCAAATGGTGCGGTTTATATCTTCAATGGGAACTGCCCGTGGAGTAAAGAGAAGCAGAAGCCTGAGTGTTTGCAGTACCTACGGCCCTGAGATTGTGTGTTTATATTCTTGTGCCTATGAAATGTTTAGAAGTTTCTCCGCTCGCGTGGACAAGGAAGGGAAAAAAGATTATCTCATTTACTGCATTGTTTGAGCATGAAGGTCTCCTGTCATCATCATCGCCTCCTCCTGACCTTGTCTCCCCAGGCTCTATTAACGGGTCCCATTCTGCCCCACTCTTGCGATGCGCTCGCCACTTTCAGTGATGGGCTAAAGCTGTTCAGAGACAAGTTTGATGGGGTTGTTCTTTTGTTTCAGTCGGCTTGAATGACATCTACTCTTCTTTTTAGCTTAAACACAAATGTTCGAAGATGACTGCTCCAAGGGAGAAAACAGTTTTCCAAGCTATTTCCAAGGACAAGCTATTTCCAAAGACTTGCTATTTCAATCCTTCAGTGCTAACGAGACGTATAAAAGTGGATTTGCAGGGAAAAATGTTGTTGGTATGTCTGTCTGCCTCCCAGACTTTGCTTTTCCTAGAAGACTCCTCAGAGCAAGTTCCTCCAACAGCAAAGGAGCCCAATTCTGCACTCTGGGCAGCGGTCGGTGCCACTTTGGGTGAGCACAGAGGAAAAAGCAATCCCCAAAGTCCACTCTGGTAACAAGGCTCTCCACATGACTTCTGCCTCGGAGTGCCTTCGAGTCCTTCGCTTCTGGAGCCAGCGGCCGGTCAGACCTTGGCTGAACTGCTAATCCTGCCAGACAAAGAGGAAAGAACATCTTGTAAAGTTTTGTTGCTGTTGTTATTATTAAAACGGACTAAGCACGGAGTAACTGGCCAAGCTCTGGCAAAAATGACCTGCAGAGAAGTCTTTTAGAACAAAAATGATCATTTCTGGATATGGGAGGAAGATTCCCCAGTTTGGGGGGATGAACTGCACTGAACTGACTACTTGCAGTCAGAATATGGCTCGTTGCACTGATTATTTTACCACCGTAGTCCGCAGGACCTTCCTCAGCTTTTCCCTTTTATGGCATGGCTGCAAAAAAAAGGTGCGTTGCTGTTTGCATAGCCTGTGCCTGCTGGAATCCTGCATGAGAAATACCGGTCACACAAGAATTAAAAAGATGCCCTAATACTACGGGCAGAATATGAATTTGAAACCGTTCTGCTGCTGCCAGGGGCGGCTTTCTTGCTTTCCCCAAGTGGAAGGGAAGGGAAGGGAAGGTCGGGGGCTCTGCAGCACCCACCTGGTGCAGGCAGGGCAGGAATCCCTCCCCGGGGAGTGCTCCGGGGCTGTTGCGGAGGGATGGGACGCCGGTGAAAGCGGGAGCCGTGACCACATTAAGGCACACGCTGTTCCCCTTTCGAACAGGCAGGAACCATTGCGGGCAAGGGCTTCCTTCCCGGGTTAGCCTCCGCAGAGGTTTGGAGCGGGCGGACAGACCCGCGCTCGGGCGCTGAGCAAGCGGCTTGGCCCCCGTCTCCTCCGGGTAGCTCCCCGCTGTGTATTTTGTGTGCCGCTGTGGTCGGAGGCGGCGGCACCAAACTCTGAAAGCCCTTCAGCAAAGTAAGGCCTCGTCTTCCAGAAGGGTCAGGCTTGCGTGTAATTTATGGGAGTTGTGGTAGCCCTGCTACCCTCTCGCTGTTTGCGATGAATTTTAAATAAAGTGAATATTTTCTCTTCTACTCGCATTCGGAAAGGTCACTGGTTAAAGGAGGAGGAATGATCGCAGGAAACAAATCACTTCCTTTGGTCATTCCTCTCACCGCAGCCATGCTATTTTTAACAAATCTTATTAAAAATTATACAACCCTGTCTTTTCTGGAGTCTATTTTATTGAACAAGTACAAAATAAACCAAGGCAGGAAAAATGCACCATTTGGAGTAGCTCTTTTTGCTGCAACTGATTTAGCAAAACTAGCCACAGAGGAATGCAAATGGCTTTCTAGAACTGCTTCCTGTGGCCATCTCTCTCTCCATGTGGAAGAGAGGAATACTTTAAGTTAACCAGCTGCATCACTTCATACAATAGTAAATTATTCTAAGTGTTCTGGTCACCAAAAAATACACTATCTCTGGGGTTATTCCCATTATCAGTGTTATTTGTTTAAATTCTTGCTGCAGCCAGCTTTAAACAGCGCCTTTTCAAAATGTTGTCAAACCCATGGGTGTGTTTTTAACATAAAGGGCTAAAACTGACCCGCCAGATTTGGGGATGTTAGGCCCCTTCCTGGCAGGATCGGCTGGGACAAGAATTTGACAGAGGGAAATTCTTCACACAAATATTTTTCAAGGTTCCAGATCTCTTGTAAGTGTTTACCGCCTTACCATCTAGAAATAATTCATACATTTGGAAATCTTATGAGAAAATGTGAAAAATCGCTCTGCTTGCAGCTGTTTCTGTTCTGGTAGCGAGAGGTGAAGCTGATGATTAGATGGTCTTAATATGACTGTAAGCTTTCTGTTCACTCACATGTCTTTCACCATCACTGCATTAGTACCATTCATTATCAGCCACTACTGACTTCATTAGGGCCAAGGTATGGCCCTACACATGCAAAGACTGAATTTTATACTGAGAGATTAGATATAAATGGAGAAGAAATCAGAGCTGCAAACAAAGAAACTTACATTTGGGCCCTGACCATTCAAAAGATTTACATGTCTAACTCAAAATTATTTCAATGAGGATTAGGTGCTTAAAGACCTTAATGGAGTTCTTCTTCTGCATCAGAAGCGAAACTACAAGGTAGCGTTATGATAGGCAAAGTATTACTATTTGCCATGAACAGAACAGATATCCCTGCCGCAAGGAAGGTGATGTCCTTTGGGCTGTTGCTCTCCCCATCCAAAAAATTTTTGTCTCCGTTTGCGAAAGCACACTTCAGTGAACCTACCTCTCCTAAGATGTGCACGAAAAATGTCTCTGGAGAATGCACTGCTCCACAAAAGATCAAGGGGAGTTTCAATACGTGAGTTTAGCTTGGAGGAATCTCATTTTAGGTTTGCGGGAAGGTGCAGGGAATTTTACATATGTCATCTCTTATATGTTATCACTACCAATAACGGAGACAATGTTCATTATGATGGCAGCTTAAGTACTCAAGGCACTTGCCCTACTCAGCTTGTTTAGGCTGCAAAAAATTTGTCTGTCAACAAGGTAATCTGTTATTGATCTGGATCAGATATAATTTAGAACTAAAGGACTCTATATTCCTTGAGATCCACCAGCGGAGGTCTTGATGTACCACAGGGCTTATCCTCTATTGTGAATACGCATGTGCATTTGTGTAAAAGCATGAGTTTATAATCAATGATATTTTTAAAAAGCACCACAATAATTATTATAGAAGATGCCAATCATGCCCCAGTATCCTCTGAGAACTGGCAAGTGTTCAAGTGGGGAACAGCTTGCATCTGGTGCTCAGTCTGTGCATCGCACTTGGCATCTAGTTCTGTAGCCAAAGCAAAACCACTGAAACAAATACCAGCAATGAAGACCTTAAAATGGCCAAATCCTGTCTGGCAGCTGACCCTTGTTCTGCGAACTCTACAACCCATTCATTACATATGAATGCCTTAAGACGGATATTTTAAAAGATTTTGTGAGATTTTAGACAAATATCACTGATAATAGAATGACTTCAGAGATATATATCTCCTGATAATGAAAACATGTAGAACAACTTAGTCTCATGTGTCTCTGAAGAGGTACCCCAGAAATCTCACCATGATACCTGAACATCTTTCAGCCGTGGGTAGTAAATGTCACGTAGAAGCAATCCTGTATTTCTCCCCCCAGGAGAATCATGGGACTTGTGGCTTTTACTGGTTAGGGCTCATTTCTTCTTTTGTTAGGGATCAGAGGATGGAGACAGCTTAGATACTCAACCATATATTTTGTCCAGAATGCTTTTTCATTGTCCCTCTTTCCTACACATTGCCATAGATCATTCCAGGAGATCTGTATCTGAATGTGAAACAGGTTCTTCCTCCTTCAGAGCTGTTTGCAATTTATGGTGACTTCAAGGTTTGGTTTATTAGGATATTAAGCTTAATTATCATCCTTCTTGCTTTCAGGTCACATTCTCATAGGGTTACCTCTTCCATGAATGAACCCATGGTTGGTCCAGTATTTGTGAGAGTAGCTAAGTAGACAGCTGTCCTGGGCCTGGCACCTCAGATGCTGCAGGTATCATTGACACAGGTCTCCACGGTCCCAGTGACCATGTAACAAGGGTGTTTCTCAGAGGCAAGTACCGCTGAGCTATGGGCTATGGGTATCAAGATTCAGAAAAGAACTGCCAATTTGTGCTACAATCCAGGTGCACTAGCAGGCTCCGGTTTCATTAACAACTGTTTGTGGCTCTGAGGGTAGTGCAAAGATAACAGTGTCCCTCTCAGTGTCACTTGGTAAAGGCTCTTCCCCTGAAAATGTCACCTCACATCCCAGTTGTCTCTGTGACTTGGAAGATCTGTAAACATGGATCCTGCACTGGTGATCAGCGGTTCCCTGGACTGGTGCCTACAGACTGTGAGATCCTGGATCTGAGGTAAGCACCATGGATTAATGCTGAAGGAAATCCTGTAGGTCTTGAAATAAAAGGCTCCTGTATGAAGACTTCCCTGAAATCTGAGATGCATTTAGGCACTAATGGTAAGGGGCCCAACATCTGCTGGGAGACACCCATCCAAAGAATAAGGAAATACTTGAATCCAGATGATCTCAAGGTCATATTCGGTTCAGAGTTTTATTCCAATTTTCTCTTTCTAGCTTAATAGCAGCAATAGAGCTCTCTTTTGAAAGATCAGGAGGTGACAATGAGGAATGACTGCCAGGGAGCAGCAAGAGTGGGGCTGCTCCATGCAGAGGGGATGACCCAGGAGCTGAGTGTAACCCCAGCACAAGCTGTGTCCTCACCAACAGAGTGCTGGCCCATAGCAGCCGAACACGGCAGGCAGAACCTCATAACAGGGTCCATCAACAAACCCCCAGCAGTCAAGTAATGAACAAGGTTCAGGGTTCATCCAAGAAGTCACTCAAGAGGAGGAGCAGCAGGACATGGGGCTGGAGACCAGGCTATACCTACACAGTAACTCAGGCAAAGAGCAAGTGCCCAGGCTGAGCTTAAATGGAGCGCCTGGCCAATGGGCAGAGGGTACCAGGTGAGGGTGGCTTGGGCAACTGAGGCCTCTTTGCTAACAGGGTCCTGACACCGACCTAACTGCAGACTTAAAAAGAAAAGAAGAAATAACACCACACGGAGCTTCAAGAATGAAGCAAAAGGGAAAGGCGGTGAGCGTTTCAACTGGGAACCTGGTTTAATCTCCAGCTAAGTGTAAGTTAAGGAGCCCCGGGTGTTGAGAAGTGAACGCTACCCTTTGCAAAGCACAGAGTGACAGCATACATGTGTATGGACAGCCCAGACCAAAGAGAGCTGTGCTGCACGTGGCACACAGCCTGCTGAAGGGGGTGAGCAGATCATCAGTCAAAGGAAGAGCAGCAGCAGTTTAAGGACCTAAATCCATTTGGCTGGGAAAGCTGCCTGCTGCTAGCAAAGTCAAAAGAAAGTTCAGTGCTTGAGGTGACTAGCATTTTTGGATGACAGAAAACCCTGCTTAAATCCTTGCAAGCTACTGACACCAAAAAGTCTCAAAAGAAAGATCCCCTTTTCACTAAAGTCACCTCGGTAAGTGCTCTGCAATTTGGGATGAAGTTTCCTGTCCAGCCCAGAGGAGCACTGGTTGCACAGTGCCAGGTTGTCCAGGTGGGCAGGGGAGACCCCTACTCAAATTCCTGTCCCACTTTTCTTCCAGCTCCAGAATGGGGAAAAATCTTTGGATAACACTTACTGGAACTGAAAGGCTTTTGCTACCTTTTTCGATTTGGATATCACAGGGGGGCTCCACACCTCACAGATGGAGTCCTAACAGGATACAGCAAAGGTAAACAGACAGAAAATGAGGAATAACTTATTTAGCTGAAACTGAAGAAGGACTGTAGGTCAGGAGGAAAGATCACACGAGTTGGAATACAGCCAGGACACCAAAGGTAGACCTTTAAAACTTTGGGGGGGGGGGGGGGGGGAAGGGCAATAGGAGCTTTACTGAATACAAACAGTCAGGAGCTATTGACACACTCAGTCTCCCCATGTCCCCCCTTCTCTTCTCTTTTCTCCCTGCCCTCCTGGGTACCTCTCTGCACAACCTATGGCATCTCCGTAGCCAGAGAAAAGAAAGAGTGTGGACTTCTGAATTGCCGTGGCACACTTCCTAAAATATATAGATGCCTGCAGGATTGCATTTGTGCATCCACTGTGAGAGGTGACAGCACTGAGGTGTGAAGCAGGCTGGGGGTTGAACACAAACAGGGTCTTTCTCATGAATCTTTTCCAAAAGCTCCAAATGAATATACCCTGAGGGAACACACAATTTCCCTGTGGCAGTAGCTACTTATGAAAGCCTAACACTTTTAATTCTGGAAGGAGTTGTCCTTGGGCTCAATAAAATAAAAAACCACCCCACCTCAAAATCGTAGTTCCATGATATATAGAAAACTGTGGAAACCCTGTTAAAATGTGTCACTGTATTAAGTTGTGCAGTTTGGTTTCCTTCTGATTTCTGTGTTCTTTTGTCATAATTTAAAGTAAGGAAAAGAATGTTTCTCAAACTGGTATTATGCTGACATTCAACAATTCAGAGTATATGTCCTCGGAATTTTTATAAAGTGCAATTTTTAAATATTATTTTTCCAAAATACTGCCCAAAGGAACCATTCTGGTTGATCAAACAGCCCTTGTAACTGCTTTAAATGCTCACGCAGCATTTCTCCAAATAAGGCCTTGTATGAAAACGAAACACCACAGGGGCACCGTGAAACACCAGTTAGCACCTTTATAAAACTCTGCTTCTAAGATTAACTATGCTACAACCCTGGCAGATCACAGAATTGTAAGTCTTGTACGAGCACAGAGTGGAATTGTGTTAATTTGTCTCAGAGGATGCAATTGCAATAGTCCTTTCTCGTCTTCAGAGCAATCCAGCTTGGAGCACTGAGACGGCACACACCAGGAGACATTTTACGGGAACATGCTTTTGCAAGGGAGTGCTCTCTCATTCACACAGCTTGCCTTGTGCCCTTCAAATTGCACCAGTCTGTCTGAAAAGGAAAGGCAAAAGTCTATGCTGAAATTTGTTCTGTGGGTCCAAGCGACGTTTTGTCCTCATGTCGCATTGGGTCTTCGGCATTGCGAGATGTCTTTGCACGTTTGGGAAGAGATGAGGCAAACAGAAAAGGGCTGAAAAGCAATCAATGCTGCTTCCTTCCTTTGTTGTGTTTTCTTTTGCCAGCTACACAATATTGTCTCAGAGAAATCTGCAAGCCATCAAGTGCATCAGAGCCCAGGCTGCGTTTGCTAGAAGCCGAGCTGAATGTTCAGCAGGAGCCCACTTGCCAGCTGGGAGCACGACCCCGTTTCAGTGCCGCACATGCAGAAAACTGCTTCTCTCATGCCTCGCAGGGCAGGTTAACACAACTTTTGGACTAATCCAGCAGCTCGGGGCTGTCAAAAGAAGTAATCCTACTTCCAGACCTGCTCTGGGCTGGGGCCTCAACACCGTCTTGGAGAGCATGCTTCTTTTTGTCTTAAAAGCAGGACAGGCGGATCTTCGTGGCAGCACGCGTGCAGTATTTTGACCTGCCGCTCGGTGGTGATGGCCTGAGATGGTCACGTCACCTTTGCTCCGGAATTCCCTCATTCCCTGTCATCTGTGCATTGGGTGCTCTGGCACGGAGGTGGTCGCAGTACAGCAATGAGGTACCAACGGTGTGCATGAAGGCAGAGGCAAAACAAGGAGCTAACCCCAATTTTCATAGTCCAAAGAATGTATCTTAACCCCTGGAGCATTTTTCTTCTTGAGAATGAAACTCTTCCTCACCCCATCCTCCTCTTTTTACCTTTACGGTCCCTCATCTTTGCAGGCTTTTGGAATTTTTAGTTTAAAAAGGAATTACAGAGCAATTCCTGCCATTAGTAAATAACACAAAAGCTGATAAACTGTTAAAAAAACAAGGAGGTCTTGCCAAGAGACTTAGACGAGACATTTGTTTTTGGGAAACCCTCTGCGCAGTACAGTCCACATGCACACTTAATCACACAGAGAAACATTTACTGTAGGATATATTTTTAGGCAATTTTTCAAGTGGCAAATTTCCACTGGGGTACAGCACTTGTCCTGTCATAATTAACTGTACAGAAAATATTAGTCTAGAGCTGGCCTGCCCGATGGCGAGGGAACATGTTACGCCCAAGTTCAAGAGAGGAGCAGGGTCTCTCGCTGTGTGGGCTAGGGAAGACTAAGCACATTACACACATATTTGGCCATCACCACCAAGAAAGGCCACAAGCTTCCCTCGCACTGTGTGCTTGGTCCTGGAGCTGAATAGCTTTCAGCTGCGCAGGATGCTGTTTGGCTGCTCCGAGAGATGAAAAAAAGATGTAGGAGTCAATCACTGGAGAAGAGAGGTTGGATTTAAAGGGGGATTAATGTGACAGCCAGGGATCTGAAGGGCGGTGGAAAACCCGGCAGGCCCCACGGCTCCTGTCAAGCACGCGCCTGCCAAGTCCCACAGATCCGCAGCATGACACATGTCTCCCATCTTGGATCTCGTGGCCGCACCAATAACTCATGTGCTCGCACGGCTCCGGCTGGCTGCCGCCCTTCTCCCCGCGAAAGGCCAGTGCCACGCGCCGCGTCTTCCTGCGTGGCCTCCGTCGCCGCCTTTTGCTTTAAGTTTTTCTGCGTTTTCAGAACAAAACCAAGGGGCAGGACTGACAGTAAGTCCTGCTGAAGTAAGTATGTCCTCTGGCATGTAGCGCCTGTCTCTCTGACTGCACTGTCTCCCCTGGTTTCGTGGCTGGGGTGTCTGAGCATGCCAAAATTGCGGACCGTGCCAGTCCCTGGCTCGAATATAGGACAGCCTTGAAGCGTGTGCTTTGAGTCAACAGGGATGCATTAAAGCGTGTACCGGAGGGCTTTGCTGAGTGAGAGTCTTACAGAACAGAATGGCAAGTCATCCACAGTAAAGCTATTTGTGTTTTGTTGTTTTTTTTTTAACAGGGGAATGTTGGCTCAGAAAGATTGTTCCTACACATCTTCAAAACGGGGAACAGTTGGAGTGGGCACTTTAAAGGCAAACCAAGTGGAACTCAGCTTTTAAAAGTTGTAATTCATTGAAGAATTCCTGCCATTTTTTTTAGCTTCCTGATGAGTAGAGGGACAGATGCAGCTTTGGCACCGTTGCAGGAGCTTTACTAAGTCACTGGTGTGGCAGTCGCCTGCCTCATGTCCCAAGTACATCACGCTGCTATGCTACTCAGCCACAGGGACAATACGTGTAATGCAACAGGATGCTGAGAGAATTTTCCTGGTCACGTCTTGACGAAACTGAGTCCAAATGGATATGAGAAGTATTTATGGGCTAGAGGATGGTGACAACTACTGAAACCTCCACCTTGTTCTACCCAGATACATCCACTTTCTCTGGCTTACTTGATCATAGGTCACATAGATTTATGCTGGTTCGTGTTCATAAAATGTGAGATAGACCAGGAGCAAGAAACTCATTTGTGAAATGAAAGTTGAGCTTTGACTCCACTTTTCCTGCACTTCTCAGATCTGTCAGAACCCTCCTGCTAACCATTTGGCAAGGCCTGAAGTCAAAGTGGAACAAGAGTCAATGAAATCCTATCAAAGTTTATGGTAACCCCCTGGTAAATAGGCAATATTTATTTTACAGGTGAATTCAGACACCCTCTACTAATCTACACAAAAAGTAAAATACTGTTGTGAGCAAGCACATTGGATTTAGCCAACCCTGGTGGCTGACTGATGGGCTATCTGCACAGCAATGAACTCCACCGTCGTGCCCTAACACGGAAAAGCCACTTAGCTCTGGGCTCATTCAACTCCAACACCAAAAGCTAGTTCCACAGGGTGATGGTGGGGTAAAACTACCCTGCATAGCTAACACAAGCCTTCCTGTGTGACAGGTTTTGATCTTGAAAGGTCCTTTTATCACAGGTTTTTGTGTATTGTGGGTCACACCACAGTACTTAGGCTAGCCCGTGGTTGGCCACCGGTGTGTATCTGTCCCTACTGCACCAGTGTAAAGCGTCGACCCTCCTCCGACCCTCTTAGAGGAGATCTGTGAGCAGCAGCTAATGACATCTGGGCTCTATCCTCTATCCTCTTCCTGTCCTCTGGGATTCTCTGGTTTTGGGTCCTTCATAAGCTTTTAGCCCACGCTGATTCTCTAATGTCTGACATGGAATAAGCCAATACTTAAGCCTCTCGTTCAGCAGCAGCATCAACAGGGTCTCCCTTCTCTATCTAGGCACTTATGTTAATAAAACTTGTAAGAAACTTTAACATAACTTTTTTGAGCCTGCTACCTAGTGTCAAATCTCACTGAAAATGTAAAGTTCAAAAAATAATGAACACAAGAACTAAAAGGCAAAATGCCAAAGACAATTATGCAGGTCCGTTGAGGTCTCACAAACTTTGTTGCCTGTAGAATTCAGCTTAAAAGTCTATGGAACTTCTCCTTTCATTACTCTTTAGTGAGATGTGTTAGATTATTTGTTATTCTTTCAAACCATTAGGCAGAACAGGCACATTGTGAAGAATGCTTAATTCACTTTTTTTGTAATACATTGCCCTGGTTTAGTTTAGTTTCTTATATTCTGTATAAGAAACTGTATACATACAAAGTATTTAGCTATTCATATAAATATCTTTATAAGGCATAAACATCTCCATATCTGATATTTTAGTCATGCTCAAATAGAAATACTCATTATCACTTCTTTTATATTTCTTCTCCTCAGACGAGTATTGTTTGGGATGAAGTATTTTCCTTCCTTATTCTTTATAGTTTTTTGTTTGCTGATTATTTTTCTTTTTTCTTTTAACTAGCTCACTCATTAACACATTTTACAAAGTTGTTCTGAAGTATCTGAGAACCATATAATTTACTCCACTGTGCTTTAGTTTCACTAAATGCAGAACACACTATCAACAGCTCCTCAGGTTGAATCTGCCTGTCAAAACCAGCAAATACTCTTTTAATTTTTTATTTCTGAATTGCTTTTTCAGTATTTTAAACACATACTATGATAATGATACTTTAGAAGTAATAATTAAAACCAAGCCTATCAGCTGTGTGGACTGTCAAGATTTGCATAAACAGAAGACGTTTTCTAGTTTCTCTCAGTTACTGTGTTCAAATTCATGAAGCTGAACCAAGAATAACTATTTTAATGGGTCCACAAATGAAAACAAATCCTACACAGACAGCATATGCAGGATTATCTTCTTTAGCTGGTGCTGATGACTCTACCGAGAAGTAGCATGGGTCCTTTGCTGTATTCCTAAATTTTGAGTGGCAAAACGCTATCCCACTGCAGACTATTCCCATAAAATTATTTGATAGATATTAAAATAAAAATGAAATTGTCTGTAACAACCTCATATATAAAAACATAAAGACAAAATGAAAAGATTGGTATTATTCTTTGATTATAGCCCTCACAAAATAATGCAACATCCACAGTCCTGCATACCAGACCAGCTGCTGTGAGAGTACTCTGTTGCAGAAAATGTCCAACACGCTGAAGAAATGAAGGAGGGCAAATCTGCAGTTCCTATTCTGCAGATCTATCGGATCACAAGCTGCCAGGACAGGGAGAGAATACAACCTAGAATAAACCTGCAGAAACTACCTCTTCTCCCTTGGTGCCCTACCAGAAAAGATTTTTGCCCTGTTTCTGGTTGTTAGAGAAGTGCTGCATAACTCATCACTGCCTGCAGCCCTGCTTCTCAGAAGAACTGCCATTCTAGACATCTTGGGAATCCCTGAATGAGTCTTCCAGAGCTGCTACTGAGAAGACGTAGCCAGAGGATTGAGGAGAAATTAATGAAAACTAGCTGTGCTGTTATACAGCATCTGCCCTTTGTGGGCTAATTTACACAGTCACTGCACGGTCATTTATATACCCACACTCACTTGGGTTGTGTGACATCGAGTTTACGTCTCATCTTGGCTAACTAGAAATCTTGGCAACTGGAGAAGACTTCTAGCACTTCCAAGGTTAGACATCTATCTCACGCTGTTTCTTATTTCAGTTCATTTTTTTTCTTTACTACTTCTTACACCATTAAACTGCTAAGAAATTCCTTATCCATTGGAATATTTATTCTTCCATCATTTACTGAGCCCTTGCTACAGCATGTGGGACATCACCACTGATTGTGTCTGAAGTGCTCCTCTATCTCATTTGCAAAGAGATTAAGCACTTCATTGTACACATTTTTTATACTGAAGCTATGATTTATTTTGCTTACATTTCTTTGTGATAAATGTTCTTCTCAGTTTATGGTGAGGATAGGTAAGCTTTTCTTTTTCCACAGTTGTTCCTACACTCTCCAGTCCTGTGTCACACCCAATCTAGACTCCACCTGATTTGTGTCAGCCTTCAGAAATAACAGGACCTTTGGGGGCTGTGCTGAGATCAGAGCAGCTCTTTTGGGGCAGAACCATGAATATTTAAGTATTAGTTAAAGGCCAAAGCACTGGACTGTTAAGGATAAGCATTCCAAAAACAGTCATGACAAATAAAGTAGACAAGAACATGTAAGACACCTTTTAACATAACAGTTCTGAGCTGTGTCACTTGAACAACTGTTTGAATGCTAAGATACTTCATAAAAAAGATGCCCATAATTGCTGAGATATTTTGAAGTATTTAATGGAATCCATGTCTGCAGAGGATTATGAAGAGCAAAGGATTCAGAAGTTGGCTTCAAGCGTGATCCCACCTGGTTTTTCTTATGTTAAATGTAAGGGTATCTCCAAACTCAGCTTGGCTCCAGAAAAGATCACAATGTAGGAAACCAGAAGTCCCACATTTTCCCAGTCCCCTCAAACATCTAAGAAATATTCACAGAAATAGCATGCATGCTGAGCAGCTCTGAGCTGAAAATGAGAGGGAAGAAAGAAAAAAGACCCAGGTGTATTAAATTCACAAAAAACAAACATTGTGATACAGCTCAAAAATAGACAAATTCAAACAGAAGGTCCTAGCAGTATAGCGTGAATATTAATGCTCCCATGTTTGTATTAAGATCTCACCTTCAGTATTGCAAACATTGCTGTACAACTGTGTCTGTAAGAATAGCATCCAAATGAGAGCAGATGTGAAGAATGGCTACTAGGATGGCAAACAGAGAGGCTTTTCACCCAAGGAAGTTAGAAGTTTCATTTGTTTAGTCCAACAAAGTTAGAGCTAAGGGGGGAAAGGCATAAGTGCCTTCTACAAGCAAATTAGGGAGGTATTTGAGCTACTGATGCAAAGGGTAGACTTGACAAAAGACAAAAATAAATTTAAACTGGCCACAAGTAAATTTAAACAGGGAATGAGATTGCTAACCATGAGAAGAGTGAAGTTCTTAAACAGCTTTCGGATAGAAGCAAAGAGCGTAGCTGAGCTGGAAACTGAGCTTCTAAATGGCTTGCAATCTGCCTAGGAAAGCAACAGCCCGCAACGTCAGGAAAATCCTCATGATTCAAGCAGCCCTAAACCAGGTAAATGGAGAAAAAAAGCTGCAGGGCAGACTGGAGACCCCAAAACCTTTTGAGCAGGTATTATACTGAAGTCAAAACATAGCGTTTCAAAAAAGCAAGACACTGTGAAGTGGGCTAAGGCTGCTACTGACAAGTAGGATGGGAAGAAAGGTTTCTATTTTCTGCAGTGAAAAGATCTTGTATCTCTAGTAACTGTAGAAAGGAGACAGGCTCAGGGAATAAGACTGATTAGGACATAGTAACTGTTCAGGCTCTACCTGAATAACAAAGAAGTCTTTAAGAATTCTCCTGCATGTATTAAGATTTCTGCACAAAATATGCCGCATGCTTAAACAAACAGTCTCTTATTTTCTATGTGTTTTTTTTCTTCTCTACTGCACCTTAAAATAAATGGGGGTGGAGGGGGTGGAATCTAATCTGTATTAAATGAGAGTGTTGCATTAGGGAAAATACTGAATGTTCCCATTCTTGAAGACTGCAATTGTTAATAGATGGATGTAATAAGAAAAAGGGAATCTGCTTAATGTATCTGCTCTGAGACTGGAAATTCTGGGCCAGCAAATACCAAGCACACAGAAATGTCCTCTCATTTAGCATGCAAGCAAAGGCTGGGTTCTCAAGTGGTTGAAGACTAGACTGCAGGGGAAGGGGAGGAGGCAAGGTCACTGAACCCCTAATATATAGAACTGTGGCATCTAAGGTATTGCATGAACTAAAGCCTGAGGGAAAGAGCATTAAAAAACAGACTTACATCTGTGTATGCACTAAGAGTGATGATCCCTGTCAGCCATGGTTTCCTGCAGGTATGTTCACTGTGACAGGTAATAAGGACCGGTGAAGGTTTGCTGGTGAATATTTGCCTAATGTCTGACCAAAGCACATGAAGTGCAGAGTATGTCCCGATACAGTGCACAGGTTCCCAGCTGTGTGCTAGGAATCTACTTACAGGGACAGAATAAAAAAAAAAGAAGTCAAAACCCAAAGGCCCTTCCCCTCTGTTACGTGGACCTGGTAGAGGAAGAGGAGTTCCTTGCAAAGGTAGATGAAGTAGTCCTGGAGTCTGAGTGAAGGTAACAGTGGTGCATCTACATCCAGAAACCACTTGGGAGAATCTCTGCTCTCTATAGGAGTAGGGAGGGGAAAGAGTGGCCACTTTGCCCAGTCTTTCTGCTTCCCCTGAAGGAGAAGGTTTCTGTAGTGCAGGGACCACTGCCTCAGTGGAGGTCTTCCCACAACATGGTTCCCTTCACACTCGTGTAGCCTTCAGCAAGACCAAACCAGCCATACTGCATGTTCAGAGAGGACACTGCATATGTTCATCCTCTGAAATCCTCACAAATTCAACCTGTGCCCTGTAGGCAGTCCTCTCTATTAAAAACTTGAAAAACAGAACCACAAGACAGCTGAGGTTGGAAAGCATTCTGGAGATTGTTCAGTCCAAATCTGTGCTCAAAGCAGGGTCAGCCAGAGCAGGTCCAGTTTGATTTTGAGCATCTCCAAGGATGGAGAGTCCACAATCTCTCTGGGCAACCCGTTCCCAGTGTTTTTTTCACCCTAACAGTAACAATGTTTTTTTCTTATGTTTAAGTTGAATTCCCTTTATTTCGGATTGTGCCCATTGCCTCTTGTCCTTCCATTGGGCACCACTGAGAAGAGTTGGGCTCCATCCTCTTTACTGATGCTCCACCAGGTATTTATACACACAGGCAAGATCCCCCTGGGCTTTCCCTTCTCCAGGCTGAACAGTCCCAGCTCTCTCGGCCCCTCCTCACATGTCAGATGCTCCAAGCCCCTAAGCATCCCAGTGGCCCTAAAGAACAGGTTTGTTCACCTGTTTAGCACAACTTTTAGAATAGGATCATAGGTATAACCTATTTATCCACTCCTAATTTAAATTAGAAGATGGTATCTTATCCACTTTCCATTGTGATTCACATTAAGGATTACAAACAGGTTTTGTACTTTGAAGAGACAGCATATATTTATGATTAAATACTTCCCGGGAGTTAACTTGTCATTGAAGAAATATATGTTTTTATAGACATTTGAGTGATTTGAAACAGAAAGGAACACTGTATTCAAACTATTTTCCAGAGCAATTTGCCCCTCCATGATCTAGTGCAATTGCCATTTCTTCTAAGAAAAACAGGGTCTACAATTAAGACATGTTAATAAATCTCTGCTAAATGTAGGCTATAAAGAAACACTGCTTTCGTTCTTTAAAATTACTTCAACAGGGTTAAGAGCACGTGTGCAGACATCACAGGGTTTGCAGATAATACGCAATATTTTTAGAAAGAAGTACGCTCACATATTTGTGAATAGAATATATGTTGATATCTGCCATCTATGGGAATGCCCATTAAGGGAGACAAAGATTGCATTCTTCATATTTTCTATGAAGTTTTGCAAATGTACAAGAAAATTAGTATACAACAAAGTGCAATGTTTTTGAGAGAACAAAATGACCAGATTTTGAGGTGTACTAAGCACCTACTGAGAATAACAGCTGATGGATTTCTCATACTTGTGAAGTCTAACCACAGCAATTAAAGTTAGTTAGCTTAAAAGAAAAAGGTGGGTTGTAAATCACATTCATTTTGGATTATAAGCCTTAGATGGCATCTTTTGAAACATCACCTTGTATTTAGCAAGATTGTAGCTTCATAACTTTAAACTTAAATGAGGTGACTCGAGTCAGTGCTGCTGTGGTAGTTTAGAGGAAGCAAAGACTGGCTGAACAGCCAGTGTTTTTCTCAAGCCCTCACAATCTCTCATGGGTTAGGATCCAAGATCTGAGCACTCCCACATTAAAAATAGAGTTCTGGAAACCAAGACTTTACTTTGCACACTGAGGTCAACAGTATTAGTCTGGAAGCTTGCACACTTCTTCCTGATCGGGGATTCCGTATGAAAGCATCCCATCTGGCCTTGCTCCCTTCCCTTATCCTACTTGTTTCAGCTTATTTCCACACTCAAGCAACCCCACATGGCGGTTTGACATAAGTATGTCAATCAATCTTAAATAAAGTTGAAGCTCCGCCTCAGGATTGCTGTGCTGCCAAATACCTGTGCTTTAATCACAAGGTCTGACAATCCTGGTTGATGATCCCATAGTACTATACCACACTCTAAGAAAGGTACAGCATGGGTCCATGCCAAGTATTGTATTTCATGTATACAGCATATAAAGTGCAGAAGAAGGTGCTGTTCTTGTGAATTAAGGATTTCCAAGTATATGCCTTTAAGGGAAACTTAGTTGAAATCAATGGGGCAACCTAGAAGAGAAATGATTAGAAAAACTGAAACCTCCCTGATTAGTCAGAAGAAGTAACAGAAATTCATGTTCAGAAGAATTCTGAGCACCTTCTCTCTGTGCTGTGGGGACTCTGTCATCTACCGAGAAATCTGATGAAGCGAAACCGAACAGGGTCATGTTAAAAGGTGGGAACCCCCTTCTATTCAGAAAGAAGTTCATGAAAAAGGAGAAGCTAAGTTTTTTCTTTTGCTGCATTTTACATGTCTGAAAATATGATCCATATAATCGCCAGCTTATTTCTGAAGAGTAGAAGCACACCTTTACATCTTTCATGAGCAGCAATCACAGAAATCAGGCAGTTATTTTTATCCCTATAAAATGTATCTGAAAGTTTAGTCTTTTTGAAGTTATTTATGGTAGTTAATAGACAGCCTAATTCAGAATTTTACACAGTGACATCTGAAAGTGAATTTTGATTTAATAAAAATAAACCAGATAGATGACATTGGAAAATTAACTACCAAGTTTCTCTTACACATGCACACACATACACACACTCAGATTCACTGTGACTTTGAAGAATCACACATTCGAGCAAGAGCATAACTTCATATCTGCGTACAGTCAAGCATCATAATCTTCACTAAACTTGCCATTGGATATTTTAAGAAATACCAAATAATATTGTACTTCCTGTGGAGAACTGCTGGCTGCCCAGTAGTAGTTAAAACAAGACTAGCAACTTATTACTGTTAGGCAGAATACTGGACTGAGTCAAGAGACCAAAGGTTTTTTTCCCTTTCTGACACTGAATATATGATCTGCAGTTCACTGGTTTTTGTGCTGTTGTATTCCCAGTTGTAACCTGGCAAAATTGTTTTCCCACATCTATAAGGGACTTTCTTCACAATAGATGGAAATTGTGACTTGAGGGCTATGCATTTTTATTCCACGGTGTATTTCATTCTATAATAAGCATGTACTGAACAGTAAGAACTCAGCTACAGCTAATTCTGTAACTGATGTACAAAGATGAAAGCTCAATTTCCAATCCACGGAAAGCTTATTAAGTAAATCATAAGGGGTTGCAAACTGGTGGTGACCCTGGGGTGAAAGGTTGAACCATCAACAATTTCAAACCTAGCCTAGCCTCATTTTTACTTCTCCCACTCAGGTAACTTAAAGAGAAGTTGTATGTGCTTAATGGTTCTTGCTACTTATCCAGAATACTCCTATCTTGGTGTCTGCATCACCGTACAATTGCATGCCCTGGCAGCCCTCTTAGTTCTGTTTCTTCTTGAGATAAAAGAAATTTGTCATTGGCCCAGCAATTACACAATTAATTATAAAGAGATGCCCACAAAACCCCTTAAGTCTCATTCTCCTTTATCCTCTAGCTCCTCTACCAGGAACCACTGGAAGGAATGTTAACAAGACAACAGAAAATATTTTGTCATGAATATGAAGTGGATACAGCCTCTTTCCATGACCACATGTTCTGCCTTTTCATTGCAGTACCCTCACGTTTAATTTATTCAATATTTAGCAAACATACTCATTTTTATTTCCTCTCTCTGCTTTGATCACAGGACGTCTTCAAAGAATATTCCATGTACACCATTCTCACAAGTGCCTTCATTTAATTGCTCAGGTAATTCACCACATGTGCTCACCAGGCTGGGGGAGCACAAGAAGTCTTCTGGCAGAACGCTCTCATGTGAATAGAAAACTCGGAAGTGATGAATGAAGCATTTTCTATTGAGTTTCTACCGCCTCGGACACCACGGGCACAACCAGGAACAGCAAAGATGCGTGCAGCTTAGAAATCTGATTTCCATGGAATTGTGCCAGTGAAAACCAGTCACTCAAAACTCTCAAAAAAAAGCACAAAAAAGGAAAGGTACAAAGAAAGGCAAAATTAATTCATCTGGAAACAGGAAAAGGACACGGGAGGTAATTGCTGCCTTCTGTAACACCTATTCCAACATCTATTATTCTGTTCAATTATGTCTATTGCCAGGGTTAAGTATCAAAACGTCTCCAGGAATCACGGTTTACCATGATATGAACAGGGTTCCCGTGATCTTAATACGCGGTTGGAAAGGAGCATATTACAATGTAGAAGAACAGAGCTGCATTGGCGAGGCAAATTGAGAAGACTCCTCTCTGCAACAGCTCAGAACAGTTTCCAATGTGCCATTGCTATGTAGATAACACTGTGACAGGCACTTTACAAATTACTCGGAATTTATGGGCCAGATTGTGACACCATTACTCATGCTGAAAACCAGCATGTAACGGCAGCAGCCGCACTGAAGTCAGCAGACGACCAGACCTGAAGTCACGAGCGAGGGTTTCACAGTCTAGCTCAACTCTGTCCCCAGGCAGATAACCTACGGACCCGCAGATGTGTAGACAGGTTTTGCAGCAAAGGTACATAACAAATCGGAAGAAATGTTTTCCAGCAGCAAAGTGGGGAAGGGGAGGAGGGGCAGGGAGAGAAGCTGGAGGCTCCTTTAATGCTTTGTTAGGCTTGCTGGCTCCAATCTTAAAAAAAATAAGCATCTCAAGGGATCGAGGATTTTTTTCTTCTTCTTTTCTTAGCGCAAAATCAACTAGAGTTTTCTTAAGGAACAAAAAAAGGTGGCAATGCTAATGTTAAGAATATTGCCTTATCGGTCAGCTACATAGAAGAAATAGAAGAGTTGTCAAGACAATATTAAAGGTTTTAATGATATGCCAAAGCTCCTTTGGGAGGATACAGACTCTCTAAATCTTTTCTGAATGCAATACCAAGTTACAAATTACCCACATCTCGTTCCTGTGTTCTCCTTTATCTCTTCCTCCACTCTTCCTCTATGGTTGCTATAGATTTTGTATTTTTATTTTCTTTGTGGAGTTAAGCTCTAGTCATACTTGATCCTAGCCATATTAGCTTCTTTTTTATGAAAGGGGAAGACTTTTATAACCACAGCAACAAATTTCTTTGTGACATGATTTATCTCATTCCTTTTTATGGTGGTGAGGCTTTTTTCCCCTTTAATTACCCAACAGAAGCAAAGTCTCTTACCCTTTCCTCATCTTTATGCACTTTGCTTTCAACCAGTTCCAGATGACAGCATGGAAGAAAGTTTTCCAGCTCAATACAGCCACCTTCTCTTATATATTTGGGCTGACTTGCACTACAGAGAACAGGCTACAGAGTTTGCACTGACCACCCAGTGAAAGTGTCTTCTGCTGTAAGCGCTTCTTGCAGTAATTCCTTTCCCCCATACTAAATTGGCTCTTCCTCACAGGCTCTGTGAAGATCCCAGCCCTTCCAGACCTTAGCCGTGGAGTGAGGTCTCATTCGCTCACATCGCATCTCTTTGTCCGCTAATTTCCTTGGAAGCTCTGCAGCACCGACGAGCTGAGTCCTCCATCCCTCAGCCCCACAGCACTCGGGCTTGCCGAGCACTCCCAGCTCCATCCTCTGCCTTGGCGTCCCTTGGTTCTGCGCCGTGATGTCCACAAGCTCACGCCTTGTAACTCAGGCAGCCTGGCAGCATGCCATAGGAATACACTTCGATTAAACGGTCACAAGGCAAATTCAGCCATTTCTTTTCCCTCCCCCTCATGCCCCATTTTCTGATGTTTGCCACTGTTTCCATGGGAATTGCATTTCTCCATTCAAGACCAGGATTTAATATGCATACTTTGGAGGGGCGAAGGTTTCTCTGGCAAGGAGCGGCTGTGCCAGTGGGTGCATACGGTCACAAAACGGCAACGGGAAGGTCTGAGCTGAGTGACCCATGGATGAATACCCACGTTTGCCCGAATGCGGAGCGACGAGTAAGTTTGCTTTCAAGGACTTGCATGATTCCCAGGCCGTAACCAGCCTGGGGGCTACCCTGGCACTGGAGAGTAAGGAGTTCGGGATGCTCAACCACTTCTGCTGCCTTCTGTCCTCCCTGGCAGAACCTGCTGCCGCTGCCTCGGCGGCGCACCGCCCTGCCGCCCCTCCGCACCGCTGCTGGCACCGGCACCGCTCCTGCCCGTGGCGGTGCAGTGGGAAGCGCAGGCAGCTGCCCACCTTCTGCTGGGACATGACCGCTCCCCTCCAGTGAGACCGGCACAATTTTTAAACGCTGCCTGGGACAGGGCTGTATCTGGAGGGGGAGAGGTCTCTGTCTTTCACTGGCACTCTATTTCCCTTTTATTTCCTGAAGAATCATGGCCAGGGAATCCCAGGCACCCCAAAACCTCCTTAAAAGCTGAAAAGGCTGTGGCACATCAACTGTAATCCCTGGTGGCACCAGGTCTGGCAGATTTTGAGTGCTGTGAGCGGTGCCTCTCCAGCCCCAGCCCTCGGCAGCTCTCAACCGAGGCGGGGGTTACCCGCACAGGCACGGCCAGCTCTGCCAGGGGTCTGGGCAGGCCTTGGGAAAATATTCCTATACTGAATAACTGACTGACATTTAGCAACGCAAAGCCTTTTGTGCAGCTAGGGAAATGTCACGATGCATTTTCTTTTCAAGGAAAAGTGTGCGCCATGCTTTACAAATGGACGTTTGCAGAGGGGAGAGGGACACTGGGGAAGGGACCTTTACTTTGTTTGCGGCAAACAGAAGCAAAACTCTACCTTTTCAGGTGAAGGTAAATATGTCAAACTGCTGACATCAGAAGGGAAACTCCCTCCCTCCGTGTCACCTTCACCTAGCTTGCATTGCTTTAGCAAAGCCAGAGGTTGCTAAAAAACACATGGAATGAGAAATAAAATAGCCCATAATTGCAACAGTTGGAGGGGAGTTTTAGCTCATTCTTCATCTCTTTCACGTGCTGTGTTGAAATATGAGGCCAAGAAGGAGGCCAAAAGACTTAAAAAGCCTATCATGAGGTAATTCAGCCACAAGCCCCGAGCAGGGGAACACAATAATAGCAGTGTGCTAGCTGTTTGCACAGAACTTGAAGTATCAGAGCCCCATAGACCCTAAAATGCACAATTAAAAATGAAACAACTCCTTGGGGCCTGGAGATTACCCACATTTCCCCCTCCAAAAATGTTTCACTCAAGTATCCTATAAAATTAGTAATTGCTTATGGCACCTGCACAACGTAGCTGTCGAGAAGAAACCCATAAAAGAACCGAGGTTACGTACCCATATTTACCATTGTGTCCTCCAGCGACTGTCACACGTGCCTGTGCTTTATGCAAAGGACGGAAGATTCAAGCAGCACCTAACTGGTCTTCCCAGCTTTGGGAGAGGCAGCACGACATAGCCAACCTGTCCCGTAGGAGGGCCCAAGTTCTTCAGCAGGACCCTACAAGGGAATCGTCCACAGAGGAAAAAGGGGGCCAAAGAAACGGACTGCATGGGGTCCATCGGTTGAGCAAGCACAGATCTGCTCCTGGGTTTGCTTCCTCCTTGAGGCTCTCCGACGGTAAAGGCAGAGCCCAAGAAAGCAGAAGGCGGCGGTTTGCCACTTGGCCACAAGCGCAAAGGTGGGCTTATGTCACTTTTGTAGCCCCAGGACTCCCCTGAGCACTGTGGAGCAACCACCCCCGCTGCTGCAGGCGTTTTGGGCAACTTCAGGCATCTAATGCAGGTGGAGGTAATACGAGTTGTGAGCCAGGGAAGAGGCAGCGAAGAAGTCCTCAAAGCCAGTGCTGAGGCTGAAACCCAAGGCCAGCACACTGGAAAGACCATCCTGGCAGCAGGCAGATAGAAATACAGGGCAGCACAGCAAGCACAGACCCAGTTTTTATCAGTTGCTGGGCATCATGTATAGACATAGTTGTACTACGCATGGGATGGCAAATATGCAGAAGAAATAAGTGGAATTACAAACCAACCCAGACTGTTAGGACACTTACTTGCCAAGAGGGCTACCTGCCCCACAGGCATTTGTTGCAGGGCTTCCATGCTTAGCCAGATCCATCTGACTGAGGCGGGGTGGGGGGAGTGTCACAACACCGTATACTTATTTTGCATGCTTGATCCCATAACCATTGCTAACGTGGCATTTATAACTGCCGGATCAGACTGTAGAAAAGCAAAAATAAAAAAGGAAAAATTAGCTGTAGTAAGTAATCATCTCACTGCCCAGCTCGACTGAATCAGTGAAGCAAAGAGAAAAATAGACCCTTTTTGGAACGACTAAATACATACAGAAGGATTTTGTATTAAAGAAACACAAAAACACATACCACATTTAAAAGCTGAGAACTCTAGCTTAAATGATAGCTTTCAAATATTAACATAGATTAATATCCACAGTTTACAAAGTGGATAAATTAAGTTATTCATATCCCATATAGATGATATGAAGTCCCCCTCGAGTGCCAGTCATTTTAGCTGCTGTCTTCAAATTATTCTTCTCAACAACGAGAAAACAAGAGAAAGGGGTGTTAGCAATCTCACAAGACTGGCTTGTATTTTCTTGTAGTAATAGCAAAACCTTCATTAGAAGATAAAATCTGAACGCAAAGGCAGTAGCTGTCTCAACCAGACGGTGGCACTATAAGCACTTGCTATCATAAGGGCATTATAAATAGAAAAACAAAAATCCCAAATAAACCAGGGTAACAACTGCAGTATCATTTTACAGCACTGCATCTTTTAATTTATGAGACCTTCACAGATGGCTAAACACACATGAATTGCCTGTGTTACTGAGCCCAAACCATTAGCTTAACAAACAGCATGCTGAAAAGAAATAGAGTGTCTCGTGACATTTTAAAAAATGCTTTTAAAAGAAAAACAAAAACCTTTCTTTCCCCACTCCCCTTCTAGGCCAAGTTTTTCAAACCATTCTCAAATAGCAGGGAGGAATCCCAGTGGGCTGCCCGATGACCTCCCTCACCACACCACTAACATCAGCGCATGGATATCAAAATATATCAAACATGGAAAGTACAGGGCACTGAATTCAAAACTGCTGCTTGAGCAGATTAAGTGGCAGGGTGTGCAGGACAGCAGTCTGGTATTCAAAATGTCATCACCAGCAATTTGTGAAACATACAGATTACATGTTTGCTATGGGGTATAAAGCAGAAATGTCAGGAAGATAAAAAAAGCTGGAGGAAAGTCTGGCTCCTCTGGTGGCAGTGGCACTTTTGCCATTGGCTTCTGTGTGGCCAAGATTTCCCCTGGAGGTTCAATTTAAAATATACAGGGCCTGACTTTTTCACAGAAGTGTGAAACCACGTGCACTGGCAGAACTGTTCCTGGTTTACAGGAGGAAGAGTGACAGGTGAATCAACCAGAAAATGTGTCTGAAAGCATAATGGTTGCATGCCTATTGGAGGGAAAGAAAAAAAGCATGCAGCTCTCTGGACATCAGACTAACCAAGTTCCCCTGCTAACAACAAAGTTACTTAACATTTTTCTCCTGCTTTTATTGTGTTTGCCATGGTTTCTCTAGAGGCTTATTTGCCTTCCTTTAGGCATTATTTTTGTGGGATTATTCCTTTTTAAGAACTATTTATTGCTTTCCCAGGTTAATCTCTCAACTGTTCTACTTCTTCATTCTTTCCTGGGGAAAGTGGAAAACAGCCATTTTGTTGGTCAGTATTCCTTCTCTTCTCTGACATCAATAAATGTCACATTCATCTATACTGCTTTAAACTAATTGATTTCAAAGCATTTACAAAATGAAACCTGCAACATCACTGGTTTACAGATGGGGAAATATGAGCGAACTCATTGTTTAGATACTGATCCTGCAAACACTTGTTCATATGAGTAACTTCATGAGAGCATTTGATGCAGCTACTTAGATACATCAAGTTACTTGTGTGCAAGAGCATCTAAGCACCAAGTCCTTATCCGCTAACAGCAGCTGCAACTGGCTTCTCTTCTCCTTCTTCAACTACCTTGAAAAAAATTGTAATTCTCGAGAAAAACGTTGGGTTTAGCAGTAGCTTCTCAGAATGGGAAGGGGAAGGAAGATAGTAAAATCCAAAGTTGCGGTAAAAAAAATAAAAAATCCTGATTTGCAAAACACTCTAGATTAAAAATAAATAAAGGATTTTCTTTGTTTTCTTTAACTGTGAAAAAACATACAGTAAAAAATTTCTCTGGTCTTTTTCACATTGAAAAGCCAAAAACTGTGTTTCCAAAGACTTCTCAAGTTTGGTAGCAGCAACAGCATGTTTGAGGTTACACAGGAGGTTTCAACACATGACATTCCAGCTGCTGAGAGATGTGGCTAATATCAGGGATTTGCCTCGATTGTATAAAGACACTTTGTTCATAGCAAAATCACTATTATTCAGTGCATTGCAAATGAGAAAAACTGTATAACCAAACTACAGAAGGCCAACAGCCATACTGTCAAAGCAACGATCATATTCTATAGATACACAGCACACATAGGAAAGGCTTAATGTCTGGCTTCTTACTCCAGTTCTCCTGAAGGAAGATTTTTTCCAACCTATACATTTATGATAGAAAGGCAGATGACAAACATGGGGAAGGTAACAACTTGCCAAAGTCTGATCTATGTGAAAAATATTTCCCTCCTTCCTGGACCTCCTCCAGTCAGGTGTATTGCTCCAGACTTTCTGGGACTCACATCTTCTGTGAACAGTGTAGCAACTGACCCTTCCAAGCTACCATGGAAAATAATCAGTGCCATCTCAGAAGACCAATTCCTTAAAACTGATAACATTACTATGCACACCCACTGGACTAAATGCTGCTTTTAGGTGGGATCTTCCGTTGTTTTGATCAGCAAGCCAGTCTTTCCTATGCTGCCTAATTTTCTCACACTGGGTCAAATAAGAGGTAACAACAGATTAAAGAGAACTCTAGAGTTCTACAGAAGGAAAATGACTGGAGAACCTGAAGCAGCACATTCATATCATTTAACAGGCTGGACAAAGTCATTCTGAAATTAGAGCAAATTTTCTCCTAAAGCTTAAATCACTTCCAAAAGACATAACCTTCTACAAAATAGACTCCTTTGGTTTTTTAGTCCTGGACTAATGAAAACATGAGGAGTTAGCTTGCCTTAGGTTTAAAAGAGGTTAATTATTGCTGTGATCCGTTCCCTCACTGAAATGAAAATGCTCTGAATCAAGATGAGGGAAGAACAGGTATCAGTACAAAACTTAAACTATATGTGAGTGTGTGTGTATGTGTGTGTACTTATTTATTTTTAAAATTTTTTCTTCCTAGAATGCAAAGAAAGCTAAGGACATGTTTCGGAGTGAATAATCAGACTGACTAAGTGTTCCTTGAGGAAACAGAAAATGAGGAAATGTCACCATGATTTGCTTCTTGCTTTACTCAGAAAAAAATTATTTTTACTTCTGGTTTCCCAGTGAAAAAAAAAACACACACACAAAAAAGATATCCTCATGGGGACATGAGCTCACTTCTGCACACTCTGACATGTTAGTCATTCCCACTTGGTTCCTCTTGTTCAATAGCTTATCCTTGCTTAACTTACGGAAAATAAATTCAATGGGAATTTATCAGGCTACCAGAGCAGTGGGGAAATAGCTTACATTTCCCTCTGATATTGGACCGCTCTACTTGTTGAGGCCAAAGCATTCAACAGAAACTCATCAGCAGTGTTACAGGAGATCCTCAATCACCACCACACTGGGGCCAAAGTTGTGATGAATTAACATACAGCTCCAAACTCAAATTCAATGACAACCTACCAGCCAACCCCTGCAAAGGTCTTTGTGCAGAAATGCCTCACACAGCAAAGCTTTGATTCAACATACACTTTAAGCAGCCTTCTACATGTCAGACTCATTTCTCCCACTCCTTAGCTTCTCTGCCGGATCTTTTATCCTTCTCAGCAGTGATCAGTCAAAAAAGGAAGCCTGTAAGGAAGAATCACACAGGGCTCTGGCCCACTTGCTGGTATTGCAGTGAGGATCACTCGGTAGCAAAACTAAACTACGGTTTGCTTTGCGAGTCTAGCCTGCTCACGTGTGTGTGCTTTCCTGAGCGCTCACCATGTTCTCACTGCTGGTTGGGAGCAGGACCGCCACTGCTGCAAGCAGGAGCAGGATCTGGCCCCAGGTGAGGTCACTGGGTTCACAGTGAAAGGCTGTTTCATAAGGGGAAGAGCACCAAAGCACTCTTTCAGATCCACTTTACCTGTTAATTTTGGCTTATCAGTAATACAAAAAAGTCATTTCTGTTCCCAGATTTGGTCATTACCTTCCTCCTTTTATCGCAATTTATAGTTTGCGATAATCCACATACTGTGATATAAGGTGGAATAAGAAACTTAGCAGAGTCTCCGCTTAAAATGCTTCAGTACCGTTTCCTCCAACTTAAGTTTGCAGCTCTTGTCAGACCAAGCTCCCCTCCTATGCAGAGCTCGGACCAGAGTGGATGAAGAAAACACTGTCTGGCTATCTATCTGCCTGGTGATACACGACCCTGACGGGCAGCAAGCTTGTATAAAGGGGTCCTTCTGCAACACGCACTCGGCCGGGCAGGGAGCAGGGCTCCTTCTGCAGAGAGCAGTGCGAGATGCTGGGAGAGCTCAGGAGGACAGCAGAGTAACCCTGCCTGCAGCCAAAGTGAGCATGTGAGAGTCATCTACCTCCTGGAAAACCACTGTAATGCACAAGCTCCACAGGCCCACTTGTAAACCAGAGTGTCTGTAAAGCCTCAGAAAATGCCCAGAGACAGCCTTCAAATCCCTAGCGCTTCATTCCAGAGTAGTGCAGGAGAACGCGCCCAGCAGTGAACTGCCTCAAAATCAGGCAATCTGGGGGTTCCAGAAGCACATGATGTGAGAAGCTCATGACCTGAATTTCTTCAGGCTTTATTTCACCACATCTGTCTGGAGTGCAGTCTTAGCACTAAATGACGTCACTAAGTAGGGCCAAATTTACCCTTACGGTTCTTCAGAGAAGTACCACAGTGTAGAGAGACGCTCAGAAAAATGCTGGTTTGCTTAGCCTGAAACACTGTGTTCATTCAAACTCTGGTTCAAAGGGTTTTCAGCAGCATCATGATCCCTGGCCTGTCCTCCTTGGGGCCAGGAACCCTTCAAATTACACGGCTCCCTGGCTACTGGGGAACAAGGACTCTCTGGTGGTTGATGGCTCCCTGAAGCCCAGGCAATGCTGGGCAGCTTTGCCAAAGTGACATCCTTGTCAAATTGCACCAGCGGTAAGAGCTATGCAACTGCACATGGCACCTATTTCAGAAATCCATCAGAGATTTCAGGGAGGGAGAAGAATTGATTCTGCATCTCTAGATGCAAACCTAACTTTAAAATGATTTTTTTTTTGTGAATTGGGAAAGAAGACTGGGGGTTTTTTGCTAGCTTTGTACATAAATACTAAAAACTCTCTAAGCAACAGCTCTAAAACAGAGCTGGGATAATTCACCGCAATCATCAACACTCAGGAAATCATACACATCTTTTAGTGACACCTCAGACACAAAACCAGACTCTCCCTGGTGCCGTAAAACACAGAAACTGAATCTAGATTAAAAATATATACTGCTATTACGTACTACCATCGCCAGGCTTCAGCAGAACTAAATCATCTTTCTACTAACAGAGAAAGCAACCTCAGCTAAAACCAACTAGAATAACTGAAACAAAAATCAAAAGTAGTAGTACAGAAGTGACTGCAGAGGGAAGATAAAAGCCACTGACAAGAACAACCCAGGTCGTGACACAGCCTTTCGCGAGCCGGCTGCCTCATTACAGGAAAGCCTGCAAAACCCAGGCAGGCTCTCAGTGTCGATAAAATAGAAGCAAAAATGGAAAGATAAAGCCCTCTATGAAGTCTAAGGGGAACAAGTGTGTGCCTGTGGTGAAGGAGCAGAAACTTCTCCGAAGAGCTGTTTTCTGGCTGGGTGCGGAAACTATGAAGGAGGCCAAGAAAAAATCATGCCTTCAAGATGGCTGGGAAAAAAATGACAGGCCTTTAATTAAAAACTCTGTGTGTAGGAAAGCTGTATGTGGTCCTGGAAAGTGGGGAAGACAGCAGACAAACTTCTTGCTAGATGGGCAGCCTCGTGCCAAATGAAGACTCAGTAACTGACAAGCAAACACAGAGGATACAATCCCAGCGTGAATGGATGTGCTCGATACCCTGGCAGCTAAGTCTGGCAGCCACTCGAGGGTCTCTGCCTTTCACACTTTGGCAACACATGTAGTACCGAACCAAGCCGAACCCCTCGCAGCACGGAGTGGGTCCGCGTAGCCTGGGGCCCAACAGTCCTGCCTCCACTGCAGCCCTTACAGACCACTGCAGGCCAAAAGGCTCTTTAATTGTCGTGGAGTACTCCTTTTTTTTCCACATATAGGTAACTAATCCAACAGGAGGGCTGATAAGCAAGCCTAGATTTTATAAGCTTGTTCCTACTTGCATTTTCACTCTGATGCTCTTACTGACAACAGGGACATACGTGAGACATTTCCAAAGCACCCTGGTGGCCGTGGTGTCTCTCTGGAAGAAGCAAACTATGGGAGAGGGCACTAAGGACTCACACTGCTCTCACCCTGGTCTTGGAGCTGTGAGGGCAGCTTGGCATGTCACGTTGACAGCTGAGGACATCCCAGGAAAGCCAGGGAAAAAGACTTACTGGAGGCAGCCTAGACAGAGGGAGGCAGAGGAAAATTCAAAGATGTTTTCTTTTGAAAAGGTGAAAAGAATGATGACAATTCTTACTGCTCTTCAAAGGGACCCTACCTCCAGGGATAAAAACCTGAAAGATTAAGAAAGAATGAAACTGAGCTAGGTAGACTCATAACTGGAATGAGAAATGATTATTTTATTCTGCGCCTTTTCTGCCTGACTTTTGAACAGCTATGATAAAAAAACCCCTTCATTTCAAAACTTCCTGAGGCAGAAGCCACACTTTCCATCACAGATAAACTCTTCCAGGTAATCCCATCAAAGCCAAATACTGCTTAGCTTGTTTGCTATAAAGAGACCCACTGATTCCAAACCACTACTTCCCTCTTCAATTCATCACCTTCAAGAAGGAAATATTCTTCTGGAATGTACATGCATTATTATCCCCACACAAATCCATTTCTAAGGCATACAAGTCCCCCAACTCTTGCCCTACAATTACCTATGGCAGTGATTAAAACCTCATTTAATGTAATAGTAATATTGAATATTTGCAGTAAGTATCTGACAACAACCAGAAGAAGCTCCAATCAAGATTAGAGGCTGTGCTGTGATTTACTGACTGTCAGAAAGCTCTTGGTAACTGAGAGTGACTGAGTTGGAAAACCTTTCTGCATCATGTAGAGGAGGCACAAGTTAATAGACAAAGGTCAGAGGTAGCTGGAGTTTGCTTGCCTCCCCGCCAGACTCATCACTGCTCCTATAAAGAGAGAGGAAGGCGGCCGAATGGAGCTACTGGGAATAGCTCAAAGCCAAATGAGCTCTTCAGTAAGTAAAATTCTCCCTAGGTCCTTCCTAAGCCAAGAGGAATGGTAAAGACAGGAGGTAGAAGAGACAGAATTAACACCTGTACATTAAAGGAAAACGTATCAAGGCATATGAGGTGCTAAGATATTATGGGAATGGGACCATGTAACCACTTCTTAGGGGACCTGTACATGAAAAGGTGTCTGCATCACAACACCATGTGTAGCGGTATGTCACTGTCACACACCCTGCACTGAGCAGTGGGAATCCTGTGTAGAAAGCCAGATTTGATGAGAGAGAATGATTAGGAAAAGTGATGGATGTGGTTTGCCTAGAAGGTTGCGTTGAAAGACATGAAAAGAGTAGAGACTTTACATTTTAAAAATGCCACATCAGAGCTTTGTTTATTTGGTCCTGCGAGTGTGTTATACATTTCCTAAATGGCTAGCTTCCAAAACAAAGGCAGGTCTTTCATGTGACCTACCTTTACATGACGACAGGTAAGATACCTGCACAGATAGCACGTCAGGCAGGGCTCCTTTCACAGCCAGTGGCGAGCAGCTAGCAGGAGGCAGTTCACCTGACCTCATCCAAACGTGCAGTAGAAGGAGATGAATCATGCCCTACGGGTGTCTGAACCTCCCCACTGACTGCAGGTGGAGCCTAGATGACTAACTCTGACACAGATATTGAGGACACTTACTTTTGGTCAGATTAATCTCTTCCTATTCCCCTCACCCTCCCAAGCATCCACGTGCCTCAGTAGTGAAGGTATGGTTAGGGCTTTAACTCTTTTTGAGAATACAAATCACACTTGCTGGTTCTGGCCCTGTAGCGCAATCCACAGACCCGGCTAGAAGGACTTTTGGGGCTGTAAAAGACATCAAGGCTTTCATTTGCCTTCACCGCCCAGAGGTTAGTGCTGCCCCGGTCATGCCGTGTGACGAGGGGACATGACTCCATCATGTAGGTTACATCAGCATCGCTCTCTTACATGGAGCTCACTGAAGCAAAGGAGGCCCTGCAGAAAGCTGCCCCTTCTAGGTGAGGGAACGGGCATCCAAACAGGCAAGCCCAGTTCAAAAAACCAAAAGCTTGTCGTACCTTAGCGATGCAAACTTTTCTAAAATGTCAGCCTAGTCATCAATCTCAGAGCCAGGTTCAGCCGAGCAGAGAAGCGCACGCTTAGTTTCAAGCAGACACTGGCTAAGGAAGGTCTTCAAGAAGCAGTTTGCTCACACGAGACCTCTGCAGGGCACCAGAGCCTCTGCACAGCGCTCAGCTATAAATACCTGCCGCTCCTGAAGCGAGCAGCAAAGCTGCTGCTCATTCGACTGTGACCAGAACTTCACCCCGGCCATCTCTTCGGTTTTGTGCACAACCAATGGGCAAATATCACAGTTTGAAGTCAGAGAATTTATTATCCTGTAAACGACATTTTGATAAGCCATCCCCTTGCCCTTCCCTGTTCTTAGTTGAAAGACTAGCCTGCTTTTACTGCGCAGTAAAAATAACCCTCCTGTATCATGTTCAATTTCTTTCCTACCACTCTATCAGAATGTTTGTTCTTCTTTATCACTGACATCAATATTTATCCATGTGGGTGGAAACTGTTCTCTCTGCTCGCCACGCTGTTATCACGTTAAAGTTTAACATCACTAAAGAGGTAGTAAATGACAACTAAGCCTACATAACCCAAAAGGCTTTATTTATTTAATTAAATAACACATTTTACTGAGAAAGCTGACCATATTGTTCCATTGATCCATTAGGCAGTATCCTAAACACATTTTTCACAGTAATGAGCCTCTCTTGACTGCCCTTCTTTTGATAATATAACTCCACCTTTAGAAGTGTTGGGCACAGTCTGGTCTTATACTGGCTTAACACCACTATGGCAGGTAACTACATAGTATTGCTGTTGACATACAAAGATATACAAGAACTGGAATCAGATCTGCCACCTCTCTGCTTATCAAATTCCCTTTGTTTTTTTCAGCTTCATAGTTTCCCAACAGTTTTGAAAACAGAGGAGAATTAGTAACTGTTTGTTGTTTTTTTTTCCCTCTTCAAAGGTTTTTCTAAACTGTCTGCTGGGAGGAATGTCGGCTCCAAACTCCTGGGCCAGCACAATTTAAATATGTCTTTATGTCTTTTTGTGAACTAATTCATTATTGAGATTACTTTCCAATTTTAACAAGCATTCCAGTAATTATTAGCCACTGCTAGGTAAACTCTGAAATAGCTTGGAGTTCGAGTTCAGTTCAGACAAACATACAAAAGTTCAGATTCTTATCCAACTGCTTGCACTTTTTGAATCTGCAGAACACATCTGGAAGCCTATCGGGTTCCCTATCTTTCTGCTCCCACATGACAAGTCATGCCAAGAATGCTCCAGTTGCATTTTTTCATGGTGCTTCTGCATGTCTGGTTTTGGTTCTGTGCAGAACCAAGAAATACAAAGGTTCAGGAAAGGGAAGATAATGGGTGAGGCCTTGAAGGAAGTTCTCTTCCTCAGAAAACAGGGTGTTTTCAAGAGCCTACCAAAAGCTGTAGAGTGAACTATCCCTTGACAAAGGGCTGGCTTCAAAAAGAATTTAAGCCCACCTACAGCTTATGGCCCAATAATACCTTCCTGCACACCTCGCCTCCCTCCCCCAGATAGGATCCCAGTCCCTCAAATTGTTCTGAACTTTCTAGGTGCACCCTACTCCAAGCGCTGCCCTGCTCTGGTGCCTTTAGCTTCCACTTCAACTCCACTGGTCTCCAGACACGGAGCTTAAATCCCCTGGAGTGCCCCCCCCGCCAAGGATGCTTGAAGCACACCTCAAACTGGCCCAGGTTCCTCACCAAAGGCACTCAGAAGGATTTCTTTTTAAATAATGCTATAGCACGTGGAGGTGCCCAGCTAGTTAGCTTTTAACCATATCTGCTAAGGAAATGAAAGGGCTAGAAACAACACGCTACAGCCTGTGGGGAGTCAAGCACGCTTTCCAAAAAAGCACGTTAATCTCCAGGATGGGTCATCCTGGGTGAGGAACACCACGCTCTCCTGTTATCGTCTGGTCCCTGTGAAGCCAAGACGGTACGAGCTGTCAGTGTAGAGACATGGGAGCAAACAATAGTGCAGCGCTTGGGGACGGAATGAAGTGGAGGCCCAGGGTCACAGCCGCCTCCAAGCCCTCAGGCCCTCTGATAACATGGTGATGAGTAAGAAAAAAAATATTCTGCCTGCAGTAGTACTGGAGAATTTTCCAAAATGCTCTGATTTAGACTTTCATTGCATTTTGCATAATACAGAGGCATGTTGTAATTACTCTTCAAAAAGCAGTTTATCCAGGGTCAGTAGTAACTAACTTGTTAGCAGTACAGGCACTGAAGACAGAAAATGGAAGGGGAAGGCAATAGTTTTCTCTTGTTTGATCAGCAAGAGCATCAAGCTGCGGTGTGGATGGAGGTCACTAAACTGGGCACAGCACAGGCTCAGCAATGTAAGTAAAATTGGATTTTTCAGCTTCAGGGCAGCACTGCATAGCCTCCCCCCATGAGCAAGAGAGGCAAAGTAGATGGGACGCAAATTGAATGCCGCCCACGATGCCCTCGCGACTTCACCTGCTGGGAATTACTGCACTACTTTGTCTCAGAAAACCTCAGGATGGTTTGGGGAGAAGCTGTCACAAAGCAGGCCTGCGTGTGCATTAATAGGATTATGCTTCACAGGGCTACAGAATAAAATAAGGAATTGGTCAAAACTGTTTTGTATGTATGGGTAATCTGCATGCTCAGGTATTACAAACATCACTACAAACTTTGTTTTTCACCTTTATGTTTCAAAACTCAGGAGAAGTACTTAGGGTCATGGTATCTGCAGGAGCAGAGAGAGTGATGTTTGAAACACATACGGTCCAATAAACCTTGCATATTTTGATGGCAACAGCATTTTCCAGGAGGATCACATAGATGAATATGAATTGCAAAATCAGAAACCGGGGCTAGGCACACCTGCCCTTTCAATTTCTGCAGAAGCAAAGAGAAGATGAACAAGGATTAGTTTGCGGAAGGTGCCTACCCACACTAACACCCCCTCCCGCCGTGCACAGAAAAGCACTGCCAACATTTGCAATCTCATTGCAGCTATGCCAATGTTTGCTCTCTCCCCTACTCCCCTTCAAACTCCAGTTACAGAAACCAAGAGACCGCATGAGGTTTTTCATTTTCTTTTTTTTTTTTTTTTTTTTTTTTTTTTTTTTTTGAAGACCTGGCATTTTGATCTCTCATGGTTTCAAAGAATAGGTTGAAAAGATAAAGCAAATTTATCTCACAGGCTCTGAAAACAAACTCTAGAACCCTTAGCTTACATAAGAAAAAAATCACAATTTTAAGCCCACCTGTACTTCTGTGTAGCTATGCATTGTGTTTTCTCTTTTTTTAGCGTATCACATGGCCAGTTTCATTCTAATGAATTATCACAATCGCCTTTTCAAAATATGTTGAAATGTTTCCAAAAAGCTGCGAAGTGAAATCTGTTCTTTTGTTACAGTGAATTGCTAGCCACAACTCCGTATGGAAACAGAAGAAAGTTGCTTTCTTTAAAGACGTGTTCATGTAAGACGGTCCCTCTTTTACTCGTGAGATGGAGAGAACAGGCTGTACACTTTGATGCAGGTATCTCTTCTTTCCTTCTCAGAGGCAGTGAAACCAGTGCAAGACAGATGAGTCTGTTTTCCAGCGTGTCCCTTGCATCGCTTCGCGTTTGATGGAGTAACTCATGTGCAGCCTTGGGGCTGAATCCAGCTGTGTGGTTTCACTCCAGGCTGGACTACCCACCAAGGGCCACCTGGATGAAGCCATGGGGCTGGAGTCCCACGCTGGCCACAGCCATCTATGCCGGGATGTGCTTGGATCCGCCAAAATCCATTACCAGGGCAAACCACTGTGGCTGTGAGGAGCAAGACAATTAAAAACAGGAAAAAGGAAGTAGGGGGAAATGGGAAGATTAATCCCATTGCATTACAACTGTTCTTATTTAGTGAAAAGGAAATACAATTAGGCGGAACATATTAAGTACACCTACACAGATATCGAAACATCTCCCTGGTGCACTTGAATTCCTGCCTGTAGATGAAACAGGCAGGCGCCGCTTCCTTAATCAAATTAGAAAACTAAACTTAAAATTATCCCCCTCCAGAGAGATATTTACACCTCCAAACGTATTCAGTAAAGTAGAATATGAAGCTGAAAGGAAATAACTGAATTATTTATTATGGTTTTCTAATGGTCTAGGCTTACAATTTCAGACAGTAAAATGTACAGTAGAAAATGACTGATTACAGTGTACACCGGAAATTTTGGGGAATTAAAAGAAAGCTGCTTTGCATAATAATTGCACACTTCCATTTCTGGTGGAAAATTAAAAAGCCATTGCTCCTCACTAAAGATGACTATAATGGCAAATAAGGGAGCTTGGGGATGGGGGGAGGGAAAGAGGAAGCATAGGAGGAGAGAAAATGCCAAAAATTCATTAAGAGTTTGTCGAAGTTAGCACGCCAAATTAGGTGATGCTCCAAAACACAGATGAGGGCAGGAGGAACAAAAATCACACCTCTCCAAAACATGTCAGACAACGGGCCACTTTCACTCGAGAAAGTGAAAGAGCACTTTGGTAAACTCACGTATGATCAGGTACCTCCCAGACAGTGGGTCCTTCTCCTTGCAGGCTCGTGGGAGTGCTCAGCGCTGCACAGCACAGCCCTGCAAGGCAGGATGCAGACTGGGCATGGTCAAGCAAGGGTGCATCCTGCACGGGGAGCAGGACAAGGCAGCAGCTCTGCTGGCATCCCTGTGGAGACTGCCTGGACGTAGGAATCTCTCGAGAAGATCCCTCGGTCAAAGTGCCGAGCAGGGTGTCGTGCTTACGCTGCGAGGTACTTGTAGTGTGATGAGGGTGGAAGCTGAGGAGCGAGGAACCCTTAGCGCTACATGCAAGGGCACAGGCAACTTAGATAAGCAACCCACACTCATGAAGTAGAGAATTTGGGGACCAATTGCATGTTCTGCTGCACACACTGAGGACAGTTTCTTTCCCTTCTACAGCAGCAGAGTGTAGACGCAATCTAAGGAGACTCAGAAAAATCTCTCCTTTGGTCCTCTCACAGACTTTCACATCCAAAGCAGAAATCAATCTTTGTTGTCAATAATAGTGCTATGTAGGGATTTCTTTAAGTTTTGCAGATGAATTAAGCATTTTCTGAGTGTAATAATGGCTAATATTTTTATATACCAAAATATACCTAATGTATTTAGACTTACATTAGACTTACATGTATATAAGCATATGGGTATAAGAACATATGTAATTTTATATATTCCTATCTATACTATTCCTTGCATTTATACTAATGCAAAATTATACATGCTAAACCTTTTATTGTATTTGTCTGTTACATATACTCATTTATTTCACATTTACCTGTAACTAAAGACAAGAAGGCATCATTAAAATAGCTTGCTGGCTTCCAAATTCCAACTAATGAGGAGATTAGGTTTACACCTTTTTTTTAGGTTAATATACCAGACACACAATCATGACATTGGTGTGCTGAAATGTGTAATAACACAGTATAGGCCTTGCACCTGAAGGCTTTATTGAATCCAATATTCCCAAATAGCAAGTAACCACTATGATTTGTAGCCTGGGATGAGGCTCATCCCACACGAGCCTCTGAAACAATCAGAGGAATTGCTCTCCCAGCCTTCTGTCATAATGTTTTTTCTTGCAGTTGTGACATAAGTCTTCACTTACACAAACCAAAAGCTTTAAGTGTGTCTGTATGAAAAAGGCATAGCGCTAGACTTTGGTGAGCTTCTGGGGGAGCTCACTGGGGTGCTGTTAAGGACAGCTCACGGGTAGGCAGGCAATTCCTGGATCCCATCCCTTCTGAAGAGACTCCAGGAGAAAAGTTGAGTAATCTTTACAGGGATTTCTGCAGAATGAAGCTTATCATGCCCATCCCACACAAACACACTCACTGACCTATGAATCCCTTCCAGACATGATCAGAAGCTCATGGAGGTGCTGGCACACAGGCAACTGACCGCCCAGAAGATCAAGACGATGGTTTACAACATGTATTCTGGAAAGTTCCTCAAGACTGTCAGACGTGAAGTAAAAATAAAACTTAAAAAAAAAAAATTAAAAACACTAGTTCATACCCAGCAAAGCCAACAAAGTGCTTTGCCCACCTGGAAATCTCCCCAAACAGCTACTGCAGAACAAGCCTGCCTGTCAGACTCCCCCGTTTTTGAAGCTGCCAAGATCAGCAGGTCTGGGCTAGAGGGAGTTCCCCATCCCTAGACCCTCACTTCTTTCTGGTTTTCACAGCAAGAGAGGACGCTTGTATCAAGGCAGAAGAAACTGTATTTGGCTGGTACCTCGGTGGGGTTTCCAGTCCTACTGCCAAGACAACATAGTGCCAGGACCCTGCAGGGACACCTCTCTGAGCTGGGAGCCGTCTGCTGCCCACGCAAGCCTGTCCTGCCGAGCTGCCTCTGGCCCCCTCTCCCACCCAGGCCCGATGGCCAAAGGATGGAAAGGCACTCTCCGCAGAGCAAGGTGGACGCACCTTTCTGCTCCCCTAAAATACACGCAGAGCAGAGAATGATGTCACGGGGGGAAGCAGAACAGGTCCCTGTGGAGAGCTAGGGGAAGGCATTGGGGGACATATTTCCAGACATATGAGAGCTGTGACATGGATGCATTTTCTACGAGGAAACCCGTATACAAATGAATGACAGTTACATAAAGATAATCTCGATTTAAGGAGTCAGTACAAAACCAAATTACACAGTGGCTGTGCAGTAAGTGCCAACATAATGGGAGGTTTTCATTTTGGGGTCAGCTGGGAAATTTCAATTTTTTTTTTCTCTTTGTTCTACTTCCAGTCATCCAAAAGCATGCCAGCCCAGCTTTCTGACCATAGATTATGTAAGTGACTTTCCTTGTAACTCTACAAAAGCTGTTTCTTAACTGTGGGAAAGGGATAGAAGAGACTTCTTCCCCTCTGGACAAAGCACTTTGCTTCCAGAGCTTTCTTGTCTTGGCTAGCAGAGGAGCTAACTCAGCACATAAGAGATAGACACCCATCAAGCCTGCCTTGCATTTTTCAAAGCTGTTATTCTGAGATGGTGCTTAAAGGAGCAGAGACAATTTACATTATCAGGGGAAAATACTGGTATTGACCAAACCAAAGGATGGCACTGCTGAGGAGTAAGCACAAGACAGCCATATCAGCTAAGGTAATACAAAACAGGGTATGTTAATATAAATGCACCCACATTCTTTGATTTTGTAACAAACAACATTAAGGAGAACTAGAGAAGTTCAGCTTCTATGCAAATTGGATAAAACCACCTATCGGTAGATGAGAAGGTGGCTTGCACAAGAGATGACACGGCTAGTTCAAGTGAAAGAGCATGACAGCCTGAGTGACTGGGAGGAGGCAAACATGGGATGTTCCTTCTTTGTTTCTCACACCGCAAGATATGGAGAGAGAGGAAATAGGTTTAAAACACAGGCGCACACACTTTTTCACGAAGCACATAGCTACGCTGTGGGATTCATTACCATCGGGTGTTATAGAAGCCAAAACTAAAACTGGAGACATTAGTCCAATTCACAGAAGAAAAGGCCACCGTGAGCTGTTAAACACAAACCCACAAATAGGGCCTCTGGGCCAGGAAGTCCTTGTGCAGCGACTGCCAGGAGCGAGGAGGATGCGCTGGAGGGAATGTGAACGTGTGCTTGCCCCTTCTTGCACCCTGCTCTGGGTGTCCACTGTCCAGAGATGGGACAGTCAACTGGATGGCTTTTTGGCCTCTTGTAGTAGGGCTTTTCTTCTACAAGGGACCAAATGCTTAAGTCAAAACCTTCAGTCAGCCAGGCATTTGAGTCATATTCAACACCCATCAGTCCCCTAAGTGAAAAAATTCTGTAAGCGTTTAGAAAATTTCTTTCCATTTCTATAACTTTCATCAAAAATCTTGGTTTTGCTGCATCTGAGGGTGAAGAAATAAGTGGCAAAACCTTCCTAAAGCAAGTACAGCTTTCTGGGGAAGGTAGCCAGGCTGGAACTCTGGCATCCCCACCTCCACCCACCCACCCTGTGAACACATCTGATCATCTGACCGTCCTCAGTATTCTGAAATATCCACGTACATCCAGGAATACAGGATTTGTGCATGTTCGGTAGCTGTTTGGGGGGATTTCCAGGTGGATTGCTCCCTAAAGTCACAGTACGGTCAAGTTGTCTCAGTCTGGGAAAAAAGCATACTATTTGGCCTTCCACTTTCCTTCCTAACTTAATGCTTTCTGTATCTACCTCTTACCATCAAATATTTATAAATATAAATTTTGAAATCTCCAGGAATGTAAATATCTGGAATTACCCTGAAGATTAGGCAACCGAAGCCAACGTTTTACCATCCTACATGTAATCAATTCCATTCCTGAATAGGCCATGGGAATTGATTTTGTTACCAGTTTTTTATGAAATGCCTTAAATATCATTTGTTAAGTGGAAGCAGCCATTGCTTAAAAAGGAAAGAGATATGTGCTTGTTATGTAACTTACTGAATCTCTTTTTCTCTTGTTTTTGCCAAAATCTTCTTGATAATGGTGTGAATTGTTTAGGCAAGCTCATGCAGCCTACAGACATATGTACATACAATCTTTAAAAGAACTTTCTGTTCCTTGTTCCCAGGTACACACCATACTATGCTGCATATTTTAAAAACCTGCTATAGCCTGTTAATGGAGTGTGGAAATAACCCTGGAGGATAAGGCACACAGAGTTTATTACATAACTTAAGAAATTTTGGCCAAGAAAAAATGTTGATCCTATTAAATAGGTTTTAATGAAGTCAAGATTTAGGTGATTTTTATGATAATATCTTCATTCCAGTTGCTGTTTCAGCATGCCAAGTTCTGTATCCCATTAGCCCCTTACCAAAGAACAAACTGTTATTGGTGGACTTTATTTTTAATTTTTATTTTTAAAGGACAGGATGGGAGGTTGCTTATGTTGGCTTTTTCTTGGTACTATTATTCCCCCAAAATCTGATTATAAAGGGAATTCCAGTGAAGCCATTAATAAATGAAACAAAAATAAGTAGTTCGGAAAGAAATACGCAGGGATTGTCCTCACTGCAAAACATATAGCCTCAATGTTGCCTTTCGGTTGAGGCCTACTTAGGTATAAAGATCTTTACTTGTATTTAATACCTTTTAAACCAATCTTAGCTTCCTTGCAGGAAGCACAGGCTAAAGCTTGAGCTAGCACGCAGTTTCAATTGCTAACAGGACAATTTTGGCAACTTGGGTACAACTAGTCATTAATGACTTCCCCAGCAATCCTGTGTGCTGAGATAATACCCCTGTAAAAATTCATAAAATGAGTCAAATTCCTGCAGAGACCCCCAGGATAAAACCCTCAGCAACCTTAGCACAGTACATGCTTGAGTGCAAGACCAGCATGTACCCAACTGCCCACATTTTGTTTCATGGAGGGGCCGCTTTTATCCACACCAAAATAACTTGGGAGGGAAAAATATCAAACCAAACCAAACTTTAGTTAATTACACTGAATTTAAATCAGCAATGAAGACATACCCTTTCTTTGACAGCAAACTGAAAAAGCCCTTAAGCCGTGTTATTGGTTGTAGTACAAAAAGGTTGCATTTTTTGTCCTGGAGAGATTTTGTTGCTTTGTAGCAGAAGTTCTTGCCTATTTTGTGTTTCAGTTTGAAGAAGCACATTGAGCTTTATGTTTTCTGCTGCAATTGACTTTGAGGAAGTGTGAAAATGGAAATGCTAAGTGAATTGCATTGAAAGCCTTGATTTTCCATTGAAAATAGTTCAGTGTATACCATGGCTGAAAACTCATTATATTTATGTCATCTAAATGTCTTCATCCTTTTCACAGTGTTTGATGAAGTATTACTTCAGTTGTGATGTTTATGCTATTTACTGAACATGCTTGATTATTACAAAAATGAAACCATGTCTCAAATTCCTGGAGACAAGTGGAGGAAATTTCCCTCTTCCTATAAATGCACCCACACTAAACCATATATAATGTGGATTGTATTTTTCTATAGGTAGTTTACTATGTGTTCCACCCACCTCATGTGAATTAAGGTTTTCCATTTTATGAGAGAGTCCCTGACACCGGGATGGGACCCACAGTAGAGCTAATAAATGAGTACCAAGACAGATCTCCCAGACTACTCCATAGTCTCTCATCTGAAGTGAATTTCCATGGGCCACGTTAGCATGATCCACAAAGGCTTCTTGAAGTGAGAGGCTGAGCTACTGGATGCTTGAAGTTTTTGACTTGCAAATTAACCAGCTCATAAAAGCATCACTAGAAGAAAAGAAATACATACAAATCTATGCAGTCTACTAAGTTTACAAAGACAACACAGCCTGCAATTCTTCTCTAATATTTTTCCCCATACCTTTTTTCCCTCTTTGCCCTGGGATGTTCTGGTCCTCACACTTTGAGAGGATCAAAAAAACATAACCCCTAGTAATAGTCCATACAACTAAAGAAAGTATATGGAGATACATATTGCATAGACCTCCTGAGATGGGCAAATACTATTGTGCAAAAAGAGCCATAATGAATTAGATAATAAACACATTTGAGACTGGGTAAGATCAATTACACGCTCAACAGTAAAACTAATGTCACAGAAGGTTGCAAGAGCTCCAGGTAAATGTCATGAAGCAGGATGCCAAAAGCTGTGAGTTTTTAGCTGAAGAAACTGTAAACTACATTAGTGTCGTGGTTTAAGCCCAGCCAGCAACTAAGCACCACACAGCCGCTCACTCACTCCCCCCCCCCCCCATCCCACTGGATGGGGGAGAAAATTGAGGGGGGGGGAAAAAGTAAAACTCCTGGGTTGAGATAAGAGCGGTTTAATAGAACAGAAAAGAAGAAACTAATAATGATAATGATAACACTAATAAAATGACAACAGCAGTAATAAAAGGATTGGAATGTACAAATGATGCGCAGGGCAATTGCTCACCACCCGCCGACTGACACCCAGCCGGTGTCCGAGCGGCAATTCCCTGCCCCCACTCCCAGTTCCTGTACTAAGTGGGACATCCCATGGTATGGAATACCCTGTTGGCCAGTTTGGGTCAGCTGCCCTGGCTGTGTCCTGTGCCAGCTTCTTGTGCCCCTCCAGCCTTCTCGCTGGCTGGGCATGAGAAGCTGAAAAATCCTTGACTGTAGTCTAAACAATACAGAGCACCAACTGAAAACATCAGTGTTATCAACATTCTTCTCATACCTAACTCAAAAACATAGCACTGTACCAGCTACTAGGAAGACAGTTAACTCTATCCCAGCTGAAACCAGGACAATTAGCATCAAGAAAAAAAACATTAAAGGACACAGAGCCACACTATACAAGAGCTGTTACGTTATGAATCTGTCTGAAGCACAGTGCAAAGATGTATTTGCTTGCAGTTGCAAGTGCTGCTTCTGATTTTACTCATGCTGGGAAACAACTCCATCAAGGTCGCTGGAATCACATATGTGCATATACTGATCTGAGTCCAAAGTTGTGTAAGATTTGGTTTAATGATAATCTTTCAAAGGTGGCTTTTGAAGTCATCCTTTCCCATGACAGTTGAGATTTCACATGTGATGGTTACTTCCAGGCCTCAAAGTGTTAAGTTTATGTTGTGAGACTGGCTATATTCAGAATGAAACTTCCTTCACCCATCATCACAGCAAGCGCATCAGGATATTGCTGCTACAACAACAACAAAGCCTCATGTGTTTTAATGTATAAAAAGAAACGCTTCCTGACCAACAAGCTCTATCCATTGTGTTTCGGGTCTAATTTTTTAAGTCAAAGCCAGTATGGAGACATGCAATAGGCACAACTGCATTCAATAAAAGGAACAATGGATAATGACAGGCTCTGACAACGGGCTCTGACGAACCTTGCTGCTGCGGGTTTCTTATCACCCCCATCAGGCTGGCCCGCCCTTCTGCTGGAGATGGCCACCCCACAGTGGAGGTGCCAGAAGCCATGCGTGTATGTGTCTCAGCAGCTTGCCTGCACTAGTTCACAGCCTGCAACTGCAAACAGGCTTGTTTCCCAGGGAAGCAGGGTTATACAAAGGCTGTGAAGCAAAGCGTGATCTCACATTCCCTTCTGCTGGCACCATTTTGGAGAAGTAACCCCCGTCAGAGGGGTAGGGGCAAAACAGCCAGAAGAAGCAAGAATCTCTTAAACCACCACAGCTGTTTTCTCAGGGAGCATGCGTCAGTCTTTAATATAGCCTTTGTGAGTAGTCATTATACTTTGGTTTCTCCCTACTTCTGCTGAAAAACGGGTCTTTGCTGTGGACCACAGGAGAAAGGACGCTAAAGCTATTGATGTCGTGCTGTTTTGCCTGCCTTCTTTCACACAGCTAAACAGAAGCACCCTTCATGCTTGCTTGTGATCCTAAAATGAGTAGCAGTGACCATAGGAGCTCAAGCAAGTGAGCTTAGAAAGGCTTTATGGACAGCTTTTGAATGTCTGGTGAGCGCACACTTCAGCATGAACAGCAGCCAGCTGGTTCTGGGCTCTCCTAATCTGGTATTTGCAGTGCTCCTCGCTGCCAGATGACATTTTAGGCCTCGGATGGTTTCACTCCGTTTGTTTGGTTTGGTTTCAAGTTTACATATAAACAGCCACTACATGAGACGCCAGCAAACTTTGACTCAATTCCTCATCAGAAAACAATTTTGTACTCCCACACCAATCCCACAAATGCTTCTGACTCTCTAATAAAGCAGCATTAAAAATGTGCTGCCTGTCAAGGGTTAGGGCTAAGATATGGTCAGTGCCGGAGGACCCATTCTGAAATGAGAGGGTACGGAAGAACCCTGAACCACTGCTTCTTAAATGAAGTGCCCGCTGTTGCTGCTGTCTTCTCTTGAGACATCACCTTTTAGTAGCCTTATGGGGCAGGTGAAACCTCAATGACATGCTACTATGAAACACCTGCCATTCTGCCTTTTCCAACCCCACAAATTAATCCCTACACTAAAGGACTAGTCAGCGACCTATCACCATTACCACATACTTGATTGGTACAAATGTAATTATAGCTGAGGTAGAGCAGATCTAAAAATAAAGCTGTGACTTAAAACTACAGGAGATTTTGTACCAGGAAATAACTGGTCCTGAGCGCCGGGGACCAGTTCAAGCGTGTGATCATTTTCAGACCCTGGGTAGCTATGATGGAGGGCTCGCTGTAGGAGTACTGGAAGGAGGTCCAGGCTCATTTCTTAGCTCCGCCAGGCAGACAGACAAATTGCTTAGTGCCTCAGTTTCCCATCTAGACACAACACAGTGCTGTCTTCATCTTACAGCTCAAGAGTGTTTACATGGCCCCATAAAGGCAGATGTGAGCTCGCTCTGCTGGGGCTCAGCACTGCCCGTAATTTGTGCGGTCATATCACCGTAGCATAGCTGGGGAGCCATGATCTTTCTCCAACTTCATTATTTACAGCTTTTCTGGGCAGGGTCTATTTCTACTCATATGTTTATGTAGCATGTAGCACATGGGAACAAAAACTTCCACTGGCACTCTCCAGGTGACAATACCCCGCAAAAACAAAGTGTGCCCAAACAGGCCCAACAGGATGACCCTGTAGGGAGGTATTGGAAGGCTGAGGCACAGGGATGTCCAGTACGTAAATCCACCCAGTACAGCCGGAGAGCGGCTGGCCGCAGCAGTGCTCCTGCGCCATGGACGCTGCCTGACGCTGCCTGACGCAGGCAGAGGGCAGGAGGGACTTGTCCTCCTCCACACCGGTGAACTACTTCAGCTGAACAGAAAAAAATTCAATCTGTCTTTCAGAGTTCATCTGCAAGACAACCCTAGGGAAAGTTAAGGCATGGAAGTGTCAGGTCACTGAGCTCAAGATGAAGCGTGTTGAAGCTCCTGGAGAGCAAGGTAGACCTTCCTTGAGGACTACATGAATCCAGTTAGCAAGGACCTTCTGTGTGTGTTGTACAAGGTGACCTGCTCATTTTGACTAAAACAGGTTTTAGTCCTCCCACCCCTGCCCAAGGAACAGGTCCACCAGGAGATGCAACTAGGGATAATTTTGGATGGGGAAAGCAGTGATGAGCTCCATTTGGCAGAGCTGCAGCCAGGAGACCGAGTGCATCCATAGCCCAGGCTTCAGCCAGGGGTTTAGGATTCTCATTTTCCCCACAGAAATTAAAACCTTTCGCATCAGCTTGAGCCAATCTGATTCTGATAAGTTTATTTTGCTCTGGTTTTGCCTGGCTTTGTCTGAGCAGCTCTAGCTCCAGCTCAGGAAATTCAGTCTCTCCTCCTACCCCTTTGAATTTTCTTGCTGCAAAGAGGCAACCCAGGCAAAACCAGCAGCTGGACTGGGAAGGAAGGAGTGGGGGACTGGAACTGGCCTCTCCTGTGATGCACAGAAATAATCTGAATGATTTTCACAACCTGACTGGTTTACCTGGGGGGAGGGGAACACTGATTTTTCCAAAACCTAGTGCTCACTTCAGCAGCACATATTCCTCATTGGGAACTGAGTCTGTGATTCTTAGAAATCCCAGGAGTATAAAGTCTTTGCCACCCCGCAACCCCCAATTCCCTGTTAGCCCAGCAAAATGTCCTGGAAGCTCTCTCTGTCCCTGGAGGGGCAGCACTGAAGTAGAAGTGGGAAGGCAGGGCAGGAGATCAACTGCTATATCTCCTGTATTTCTCCACGAGGAGCAGGGAGATGGAGGTATTCAGAGAATGCCACCAACAACAAACACCAGGAGATTTCCAGGCTGTCTTTACACATATTGCAGACAAACAAACAAGAAAGGCATTCAGACGTTCCCTCTATGTTTTACAGAGCACTTTAACACCAACACTAATATTTCCCAGAGGCTGTCACGGGGGGAAAAAAAACATGAGTTTTGTCTATGATCTAAACATCAAACTGCAGATCAGAGTACATCTGTGCACCTCAATAGCTAAAGTCTTTCCGGCCCAGGAAACTGAAAAGCTCACCCTGTCCAGATGTTTCCACATGACCCTATCAGCCATTCACAGAGAGAGCCCTTTGAGGAGATGACAAAATACTTGATAAAGTTTAGAGGCAGCAGAATTGCACCCCCCTCCGCCAGGCAGCATTGCCAGCGCTAGCCTGGGAAGCGCTCATAGCAGCAGTTTAACACCTTGGGTTAGGAAACAAAGAAGAATAACAGTCTAAATTGAAACCGAAGGAAGCTAGACAGAAAACAATTATCAAAACTGGAATTCGGCCAGGAGTGCCTGGATGAATAGTCCTACTCTCCCGCTCAAACATGAAAAATGCCATGAGATAGTTATGAATGATGAGCAGTGAAGATCTCAATTTTGCATCCCATCCAAAAGGCTGCAGAGTCCTATTAGGGCTTCGATGGGACAGAGTTTCATTAATGGTTGAGAGAAAGAGTGTCAACTACTTAATCACCAAACTGCTTCCTGCAGCACCCACGGTCTCTATGATGAAATCTCACCAATTATTGATTAGTCCCAGCCCTGATGAGCATGCAAGATCAGATAAGGTCACAGCCTGAAGTGATTCACTGCTAGCCTGGAAAAAAGACTTCATACAAGTAGCAACATTCATTAGCTACAGTACTTACTGGAAAATATGCATTTTAGAGGGAAAGAAAAAACATTGCCAGGATTACTGTTCTAAATCCAGTTACACATAGCTAAGCATGAATGAGCACTTACACACAGTTTTAAAATTGTTTCCATTTTGGAAAAAGCAAAAAAAAACCCCATACTAAAATCTCTGTCTTGGCTTGTATAGAAGATCTGAAAGATGTGTTCCACTAATACTGTGGCACTAGAAGTGGGTCTCCAAAGATTGCTCAGACTCTTAAATAGTATTTAACAAATTCATTTATCACAAGTATGTGTAGTAACTTTCATCAGATCACCCAGGTGTTTATATAAGAAGTCTTTCTTTCAAAAGCATCAGATACTGCTTACACTGACTCATCCATCTACCCGTCTTTTTTGATTTGTGCATTGTCTTCTTCCAGATTACAAACAACAAAAACCAGTGACTGATTAGAAAATTCTCACTTAAACTTTTATTTTCTCCCAACACAATATTCACCAACTATCATCATAAAAAAATTGTCTCATTGAAAGTTATTTGGTGACCATCGAAACAAGTGAAACACAACAAAAAGTCTGATGAACTGCATCAGCGAGCAGTAATATAACAGCATTTTAGTACAGTACAGCTTGTATGTATCCCAAAGAACAGTTATGCAAAGAATGTTTACAAATATAGAGATGTGAATGCTCAGGCCAGAGTTTATTGGCAGGCAGAGGAATTCTCCAGGGGTACAGTTTTCCTGCGGCAGATGTCTTTCACTGCATCACTGGGAAAAGGGAAAGCTGCAAGAAATGTGAAAGTCTCTCTCAAAACAGGTCATTTTCTCCATTACGTCTATGTAATAGAGACATTCCCAGTCTACACTGGCCTGTCGTCCCCAGAGTTGCACTGTTAATTATGAAGGGGCATTGAAGCATGCGCAGTGCTCTGCTGGAGTGGTGGCCCCTTCCTTAGTTTAGGGATGATTCCTTCAGATTAAGACAAAGAGTCCATCTTCTGCCACTGCTGCAGCCCCTTATACTTCTTGAAGAACATAAAGGGTCTATAATGTTGGCTACTTTGCTGCCTGGAGATTCTTCTGCCATACAGGGAATCTGCACAGTGCTAAACACACGTAGCATATGTGGCTTTGCAATCCCAGAACAGACCTGTTTTCTCAGGAGAGGATGTATGGACAAGGGAACGTGTGTCTAGGCAACTTCTCAGAGCCTTCTAGCAGGCCACTATTCCCCAGCTTTCTTCCAGGAGTTAAATTCCCTCTCTGGGCAACCTGCATACACAGGAATATCATTCTTTCAGTATAATCCTTTCTGCTGAGACTCCATGGAGCTCTGGGGATGAATGTGAATCTCCTTGACTGAGCAGCCCACATCACCTCCCACTGCCTGGAGTCAGAACCTCAGAGCACCCCTGCTGGGGTCAGCTGCAAGGGAAACCAAACTGCTTGTTTCATCCGAGCTTCTTTCCACACTGTGGCGGAGACATACTGGGAGTCTACGGAGTATCATGGTCTCTCCCTGTGCTGACCTGCAAGCTGTCATACTGAACAGGGAGCATACTGTGGATAGCATCACACTTTGCTTGTCTTCTCAGCATTTCAACTGAAAGAATATTAACTCTTTCCTTTCTTTCTGAGTGTAAGTGTTATGAAAAAATCTGAGATAACACTGACCTAAGATACCTTTATCTGAAGAGCTGAGCATGTCCTGTCCTAGGCCATCAGGACTACTAAAATGGAGGGGGAAAAAAAAAAAAAAAGCAATACATTTAGGCTTCATCCACAGCTCCACACCTTCAACTGGTGTGGACTGGCACAATTCAGTGAGAATAGGCCGACTCACCTGTCTTGAGCATACAATGTAGAAGGTGATGAAATCTTGCTTTAATTTCAGACCTGTGCATTTCTGTACATTTTAGTACCCCCCCCACTCCCTGAGTCCCCATTCCCCTTTGCACTGAAATGATTTATTTCCCCAAACTTGGATTTGCTTCCTCCTTTTCTTTCACTTCACTCCCAGCTCAGCCAGCAAGCTCTGGAGTGCACCTGCAAACCCCTGCCCTGTCCCAAAGAGAACGTCCCGCTCGCTTGGGAGCCAGCAGAGGAGCAGAGGGCTCGGCCTCCCTCACCGGCTCAGCAGACGGCTATTCCTGTGCCGATACCATATATGGCAATATTTCAGCCCCAGCAAGCCGAAATTTCAGTGGACTCCATGAGGTGAACGCGTGCATCCTGTGAAAAACAATATGCCATACAGCCAGGACAGAGTCGCAGTGCACCAAACTAAGGAGTGCAGGCATAGCTGCCCAACAGCGCCGTTCTTGTTCCCAGGTCCTACCTCTAATGGTGGAGAAAGTTGAGCCCAACTTCGTGAAGTGGGCCTTTGCTATGGTAATAATTACTAATGAGTGCCAACTTCTCCTTAAAAATAACAGGAGAGCAGCAGAGAGGCACAAGCACGCAGTGCTTTGCAAGAAACACTGCACAGCAGTGCGAGGACATGGGTTTCAGAGATGCACGGCCCCATAAAAGTGGAGGGGAGAGACTATCCCCTTCTTCCCAGCTTCTGTGGGGAGCTGGGCAAAGCCTTGCTGGGGCTGGGGTGAGGGGAAGCCTGCCATCACCCTCCTGTGCACATTTGGGAGGGGAACCAGGTGACCACTTTGCAGGGAGCAGGGCCAGGAGGAGGAGGAGATGGAGGGGAGTTGCCTATGGCAGGCAGCAGGCAGGGAGGCATCCCACTACCCGTGCTGGGGAGGATGTTTCTGCATGCTGTCGGGGTAGCTGTGCAGCCCAAAACACTCCCCCCCCCACCAGGCTGGCCCTGTGCGTGTCACAGCCGCGGCCATAAATGGTAAGGGTTACCAGCAAAAGCCGTTTCTGTAAGCCATAAAATGACCACATTAAATAGGAAGGAAGTTAAACAATTATTCCTGTTGCTTAAGGTATGGGCTGACAACATCAAAAAGGACTGATAATTAAAAATACAGTAGTGTTTTCCCAAAGTGTCTTCCACTCCTATTTCCTCTTTTGAGGTGGCCGATTGGTGTTTTATGAAGCGTCATTTTATCAACTTCTAAAAACATCTCCAGACTGGTTAGGATCCATCCCCCACATACAGGACACTGAATCATTCTGTTTGCTTTAAAAGCACAAAGCCTACTTCGACAAAGCCCTGGGGCAGGGAGATGTGTTATATGTCCTGTTAAGGTCCCACCAACGCTGCTTTGTACATATGCCCAACATTAAGCATGCAAAACTTCCAAGTCACAGTCTTAGAGTGCTTCTTTCAAATGGAATTTGAGAGAAAAAAAACCACAACAAAACAGACATAGGAGAAACTTTGAAAGCAATTATGCAAGTCCTGGAAAATGCATGTGTGTTTCTGAAAGCAAAATTTGGCAATATCCGCCTAAATTTCTTGGGGTATAAGCACAAAAGCTAAGCTCTTGCAACAAATTATTTAACTGAGCTTCCAATTAAATAACTGAACCAAGCTATCTTGTATAATGGTGTCCAGTTCCATAAACACAGCAGGTTTTTAAAAAGAAAACAAAAATATGTGTAAAACCAAGACTGCTTTACAGCAAGATCACCTTCCACACAGTGCGTCCGTTGCACACCCTACCCTCTATGCCTGAAAATACAGACGAAGGTTTACCAGTCCAAGTTACAGCGTATCGGCTCAGCTACAGAGAGAAATGAAAAGCTGGAAGTACAAAGGACATTAGGCAGCATTGGCTGGGGCAAGCGTACTACAGCTACCCATCCTCAGTGAGGACCCCACTCGCTCACCCCGCGGCCCCAGCCCACGGACACCCCCTCTGTCCCTGGGCTGGGGCTGCGAGAGGAGGGGCTGGTGCCACCGCAGCCCCTGGAAGTCCCCAGCCCTTTCTCTGAAGGGTGCCCGATAGATACTTGTTGGTATCATGACGCGTTTTTTCAGCAACCGAATTGGGAAAGGTGCAGATAATATCACCCATCACCGCCCGATGACAGCGTTGAGTAAGACACCTAGCCGCTGCCCTGCGAGGCCGGGGGCAGGCTCAGGGCTGGCTTGCTTGGCCACCTTCCCATTTACAACCCTCTCTGAGTCACCCGCGTTTCCCCAGGTAGAGGCAAGGTGCTCACATCAGGCTGGAGGGCTGCCCTATCTAGACCATCTACCTGGAAGCAAAGTGCCGGCAGGCTGGGCTGGGGCTGAACAAGCCCCTTCGTCAGCCCCGGCCAAAGTTGGGGAGGAGGGAGGGGAGGCTGGGTCTGGTTTCTCCACGCTAGCTGATCTCCTCCTCTTGATTTCTCTCCCACACGTGGCGCGTTTGGTCCGGCCGCAGCCTGCGAACCAGCGCACGGTGACGGAGAGGTGAGTTTCCCGAGCGTGGGTGTTAGATTCCCTCACGCCTTCCTGAAATAAATAATCAACAGGGAGCTTGCTAAGGGAGGCACGGAGCCCGCGGGTAGCCTGCCGTGCTGCAGCTTGTACGCAGCTGTAGGGGCAAGCACCCGTGGCAGCGCGTGGAAGAGCAGGATGTGGAAGAAGGACTGTTACTCTCTGAGTGGCACTGTCCTGACCACACAAATTAAGGATTATAAATAAAAATGATGAAAGCCAAGAGAGGGAAATGCTTTAATAGCTTGAGGATTCATGTGGACATCCTAAACTTACCGTGCCCTGAAATAATCCGTTGGGTTGCACATCATTTACCAGTTCATGTGACATCTGAAAATTTGGAAAAAAAAATGGATTTCACATTTGCACCACCTCACCTAATTCATATTTACAAAATTAAATACCAGGCTGATGTTCTGTCCATCTCTGCCTAGAAGATTAGCAATTATTCCATATTTTCAAGAAGCCGTATTACAAATAGTCAGTTCTAAGTAATTGCTTTAATTATTCAACCCCTGATTTAAATGCAAGTTTTTCAGCATACTGCTGGTGACTTAATTAATTGTAATTATGTACAGGTCACGTTCCAGATATATAATCTTTATAAATGATAGACAGATGAGTAAGGATAGGAATCCAGATCACCAAACACAAGTTCAGCCCCCAATTAAAGAACCGTGTGCATCCCAAATTTAAATGCTGCATAATAATTATTTCTATAAATAATAGTATCTAGAGAAGGAGCTGATGACAGAGCTGTATCCCAATAATTAGGAATGACTCCAACTTTGTTTACTATTCCCTAGAGGTGCATGCCTGTTGATTTTGTTTTTAAATGACCAGTTCATCCAAACACCTCAGAGTATGCTATCAAATATTCAAACTGTCTATCCAAATACCTGCTCCTCACAAGTACCACCATCTCTCAGAGAAGTCATTACTGGGGCTGAAGCAGTGTGTTGCCCCAATAAGGGAACCAAGACATTAGCCAACAACACGATACATTAACAACATTTCTCAGAGCTCTTCTTTTCATTATTGGTTCACCAAAAGCCATTTCTGGCATGTTTTTAGCTCAAAAGAGTAAAGTTAGATATGTTGTATTTTTTAAGTGAAACATACAGTACGTAATTCATTAAGGTGTGTTGAACTGCTATTTAAAAGCTGTTGAGCTAACTCAGATATTTTGCTATTTTTATCACGTTTTTATAAGGAAATAAGTGACCCCGGTATGTTTGGGGCGACCATCCATTTCTCTTTAATAAATTTTGACCCTGAGGCAACTGCTGTCACATTCGGCAAAAGACAGGAGGTCTCAAATGAATTACATTTCTACCCCTACTGAAAAAGAGTGACTGAGTAGAGAAGAGGAACCTTGTCAGTGTCCTCACTGAAAGAGAAACCTTGTGAAGCTTGAATTAATCAGGAATCCACCAGGGAGAGACACAGGAAAACCAGCTTCATTTAACTATTGCTAGGCTTTAAACCAGTATCCCACAGAGAAGCAATAGCAGACAAAATCCTTCAAATGGACATTTCTCTTCCCTTTGAACTGTTGCAATCTTTTCTCTGTCTCTTCCATCTTCAACCCTTCCCCACGCGAGCTGTACTGAAAATGCTGCCGCTAAAGTCATCCTCGTGGTTTGTCACTTCAACACCTTTTCCCCCAAGGCTTTACATCACATTAGCCACAGGCTTCCAGCCCTTACCAGAGACATGATTCATAAGACTTAGTCCTTCCTACATGCCTGCTTTTGTACCTTCTCACATGGTCCCACAGCCCCCACTGCACTCCAGATTGGAATGACTTTGCTGCTCCTTCCACCTGAAAAATTGCAAAGCAGCTGGTTATCCACTGGGTTTCTTCTGGAGGGCACAGAGAACATGTTTTAAATAATGGAGTTAGAGAACAAGTTGGTGTCCTGTACAAATTAATTCACTTCTTCTGTAAACCTTGGCTCGAAACCTGCCACTTCTGCATTACGAAGTACAAGCTATTATTGCACTCCACTGCCTTCTTTAAACTAGATGGACGGTCTTTAGAAAAGGAATGGATTGCTTTACTTGTACAAAGAGCCTCACAGTGTCACTGGGAGCAAAAGCAAGCATGAAGATTGAGACCCAGAGGATGAAAACAAACACAAAGCATAATTGGTAATTTGACCTTTGCAGCGTATAAGGAAGATTAGGGTTAAGAGCTTTACAAAGTTTGTTCTTGAATTTAGTGTTTACGAAAGATGTCATTTATTTTTTGAAACCCAAAGACAAAGTTGTGCAGATCCCAAGTTCCACACTGCTAAGCACACATATGTAAATCACTTAAGATCATCACCTGCATGATTAGTATCCCAAATATCAGAAAACTGAACGTGTCTCATACTTCACCACTACTGGGTATGGAGACTACTCTTCATAATGAACATATATGATATACCATCCATACTAAAATACCAGGAACATGGGAAACTGGTAAGATTTAGGTAGGGAGCACTGATATCCAGAAGACTGCCACAATAGGGAGAAGTGCACAGAAGGTACTCAGCCACTCTTCCCACTGGGACTTCTAGTGTGAGGTCCCCACGTTACTTACAGACCTGGGACATTAGGGGGAAAAAAAAAAAAAAAAAAAAAAAAGCAAAAGGAGGCATTAATGATCTCATGAAATAAAATAAGGTATCTGATTCACTCTCTAGGGATGGATAGGTGCCCATTTTCCATGCCTGCTCACTTGTTCCTGGTAAGATTTGACAAACCTAAGTATCAACAGCAGTGGCCATTTGCCAAATAGGTTCCCAAACAAAACTGCCAAATCACTAATTAATAGAGCCTTCTAATCACTAATTAATAGCCTTCAGACAGTCATGATTTTCAGTCACTATTGATCTCGTTTGGACAGGAATGGGTCCATTTGGCATCTCCTTGTGAAGCCTGGGAGTCACCCAGCCCCACTCTTTGTAGGCTTGGCAGTGGATTTAAGGCTGATCCTAGCAATTCTGCTCTTCAGGCAACACTGAAACAGCAACACAGGTCTCCTCTCACATCTCACCAAATATCCCCACAAGAGAGCTGGCTCAGACAGAGCCTAAGTAGTGAAGAGAAAACACCAAGTAGAAGTAAATATTACACTTTACTAAAGCAACAAGCCATTCTGCCAGCAGGAGAACAAATGATGCCTGGCTCCCATGACTTGCATCTTGGGGTGGCTTATCTCATCTCTAATAAGATACAAACTCTTATCTCAAGCCTAGTAAGATGTGAGCTCTGATCAAAGGTTCTTGTTAATAGCATTTATTTCTTGTGCAATTCTCTGGAAACAAATGCAGTTGAGCCCATGTTTCTGCCTTTATCTCCATGGGGGCACTAGCTCTGGTGTCTTTTATCTGTTCTGCTGTTATTTCTAAGAAGATGTGTAAAAACTTTATTTCCCTCAGATCATGAGATCCTTCCCAGCTTTGGTTAAAGTTGACCAAAGGGTTGAAAACTTGTTTGGGGGAAACAGGAAGCCAGAAGAAAAAAATGGCTGAGTGACTCCGTGACTCTCATTTCCTTGAGCTAAACCCAAGCTAAAACACATCCTTGCAGAGAAAGCATAAGCCCCTGTAACAATTGATAAATAAACTTTTTTCTTTAGGGACATGTTCCTTTCAAGGGAAGAGGAGGGTATACATGCAGACGTGGGAGAAGGAAAAACTAAATTCCTTTAGATGTTTTCAATATACTTGAAAACAGCAAAAGGAGTGAAGTGTGCTCATTTAGGAACTCTTCACCTCTTTCTCAGTAACTAAATTATCCACCAGAGCGTGTAATGACACAGGACAGAGACCTAAAGATGTGTTACTTATGATTTAGGGGATATTTTATAAACAATCCTCAAACTTTTTTTTTTTTTTTAATAATAGGAGACACTGCTACTAATAATGCTGGCCCTTGTGGGTGAGAGTCCAGCAAGTTCCTTTTGGGAAGCATCTTCACAGCACTGCTCCAAATGTGTTTGGTGTTTGGAAGCTGCCAGAGGCAAGCAGCAAAAGCTCAACCAACCTGAGGCAGGGCTGCGAGCTGCAAAAACACTGGGAAGGGACAGAGGGTCCAAGTGCAGGGAAAGAGTGTTTAAGGATGATTGCTGACCTTAAACCCCAGCACATGCTGTGTGGGGGTTCCCAGAAATGCTGGGTTTCTGAGAGCACAGAAGGAATTTAAAGAAGGTGAGATCAAAATCCCTATCTTTTAAAATCTGTTCTGTTTCCTGCATGACCAAAGCATGTGTTCCCCTGAGATAAGAGCTCCACACAACAGTTAGTTTCTCCTGGGTTTACTTAAGAACATTAAAAGCAATACAGGTTCTGCTTAAAGAAACCCGATGGAAATCAGCAGAGCTTGCCCAAGTGGGACCTGAGAGCGTATTGCTTCCAAAGTTCAGTTTCCATTCGTGGGCAGAGTTAAAGCTGTGATGTGGGTAGCAATCACTTGGATGACATCAATAAAAAAGCAAATGAATGATTACCATAAAGGTCATAGTAGAATACATATGCTCATTTAGAGACTTTTGGGCAAGCATTAGCTTTCTTTATAAATCAGCCTCGTTAAGAAAAACAGTTTGTCCTGAGACAAAGGAAAGAGATTGCACTACAGAAAAAAGAAAATTATGTGGACAATTTATTTCTTTCCTAATGAAAAGATTTCCAACACTGGGAAAAGGCACAAGAGCAACAAATTCATATGGCTGCTTATCTGCCCAAGGGCAGAGAGCAATCCACTTCACACCTGCAAGTAAGCAGTGACTCCAGAAATCTCTGTGCTGTCAGCAGGACCAACTCCTCAGCTATGGAAACATCTGTATGAGGACAAGAACACATCTGGCCCACAGAGGGGAATTCGTGCTGGTGGGGAAAAAAACTCCATGGAGATCTGTGTGGAGAGGAACTGCCTACAGTGCTCTCCCACAAGACGAAGCCTTTGCTTGATGCGCCCAGAACTCCGCCAAAACCCACTGTTTGTAAAAAAAGACAATTTAAAATAAAAACATGTTTAAAAATAAAAAAAGCCAGGAGCAAAAAGAATGCAAGGGTTTGATCAATCATGGCTAGGTTTTGCTTTGTTTTTATAGAGTTTTTTCCAAAATACAATTCACAAAGTATTTTTGAGACTGATTTTGTTGTTCCTGTCGGGGAAAAATACCAGTGCCTGAGCTCCAGCAGATTCTCACGGGCTAAGAATATTATGTCCCCCTTGTTTTAGGCCAGTCCGGCACAGGCTGTCCCCCTTAGAGGGTTCACCGGCCAGTGTCGACACAGAGGTGGCGGTTTGAGTACTGTGTGTCATTGAGCGCCTGCAGAGCGCTTGCAGTGTCTGGGCTTCACGCAGGGCCAGACGGCCACAGTCACACAGGACAGGGACGTGTGGCCACACGAGTGGCCATGTCACCTCCTGCAGGAATGTCTGTTTTGCTGGGGACGTTGCTAGCAGGGCAAGGGGACCACAGTGCCCCGGGGTTTCTGCCACTAACAAAGCTGCACATTGGGTGAAGCAAGACGTATGGTTTGGCCCTGGTTTGACACTGGTGCGGGATATCAGCTTCCCTGATACCCTATAATCAGATCCCCCCAAAAGCTAATTACTTCGAACTCCAAATACAGAATTTGCTTAGTAGGTTTCATCAACACAGCTAAGCTCACTTCTTGCTCTGCTAATAATATTCTTACAAACAGTATTGTTTTCAAGATTCCTGGTATACAGCACATATGTCATGTGTTCTCCACAAACATTAGACATACCCCTGCCCATCCCTTTCATATTTCTCCCTCATTTGCTGTTATGACAAAGATATTCTTTAATGAATCTTAATGACTCATCTCAAATGTTGTTTTTTTGCATTCTGATAAGGACTAGACGGGATGACTAATAGACTACATGCAACACCTAGACAATGTGAGCAATTCAGTGTTTGCTTAAACTATATTAGGTACTGATAACAGATATAGGCATTGCACCTGCTCCACTGTAAAAAAAAAAATACAGCAACTGCTGCTCCTATTTGTATAAAGCGAATTTATCTTGTCAGTGTTCCAGAGAATGTATGTTGTGGCTGTTGTAAAGATTCTCTCTCTTGTAAAAATGACTAATTTGACATTATGCCCCTGGGGAAGTAAAAGCAAAAAGACAGCCAACTTGGCTAAGACGGAGCAGTGCTTCATAGAGAAGATGTCTATGAATCAAAGACAGGCAGTTTTCCAAGTCTACCAATGTATGCACCAGTGGACACAATAATGTATACATCCACTTATGGCTAAAGCTGGCATCGCCTTTCCTTTTCCTGCTTCTGTGACATTGGGGTTAAATTCCTTGAGACAGAAAGGCCTGAACAGTCTTCCAACAGAAGAGCAGGTCAATAAAATGGGATATAGGTCTTGCATTGATGTAATTTTTGTCAAGGCCACTCAATAGATGATTTTTTGCTCCAGACGCTTCAGGCTGAGTTCCTCAACACAGAGTGTGATGAATGATGCTAACTACAGTGTTCTACACCTTAATTTTTGCTTAGGTCAAGAAAGAGGCCACCAACTTCTCCCTCACTCTTAGTACTGAAAAATGCATGTGCTGTAGGTCCCAACATGTGGCACCTGCCAGGCTCTGAACAAATTTCAAAGTATTGTGTAAACAGAGATAGTCTTCTTATTCACTGACCACAATGAGACTCACCGCTGCTCTTTATGTAAGGGTGTGCATGTGCACTAAACATGCAGTAAGAGGGACACATGGACGAAATCATAGTATTTTCTTGCCAGAAAGAAACAAGCGATTAGATATGACTCTGTGCTCACTTTCTGTGCCACAAGTTCTGCCACCAGCCAGCGCTTGGCTTGTACTGCTCGCTACACAAACATAAGTCAATAAGATTAAAAAGTGAACTGGGAGTTTGCTCTGAAAGGTAAGGGATGAGAATGAAGTAGATGATTGAAAATACTAAAGAAGGCAATAGAAAACATAAAAGATGAACAAATTCTATTGTGCTGGGGCTTGGGCACTCACAAGCAGGGGTATATGTCAGTATGAAAAAAAGAATCTTAAGTCGTTGTTCCAAAAGTATACCCAGTGCTCACACAGACAGTTCCCACTTACAAAAGTACAAGAGCAGCAGCAACAAGCAAGGCTTCCTAGCAATGGCCTCTCCCAATGCGTGGTGTAAACATCATTATCAATATACTGAGGGCTAATATCAATTTTTAAATAGTTGTGACAACTTACCAAGTGCCAGCATGCAACTTTTACAGCCACAGAATAATGATGCAAAACTCCTAGACTTTTTGGTGATGCAGGAGGAGAAGAGAGGAACCATACCCATCGCAAGATGAAGTACTGCCCTCGCTGGTAAAAGAAGCATGCCGCTGCCCACATAGGTGGGAGAGCAAATGTGGTGATGAAGGGCACATCACAGTGATTAGTGAGTTGAACAGGAAAATTGTAAGCCTGTACACAAGCAGGGTAATTCTTAAATGAAACCAGCAGTACATGAAATGCAGAGAATAAAAGAAAAAGCTCTGCTGCTAAAGGAAGCCCAAGTGTATTTTTTTGAACACAGTCATCCAAAAGTAGTTATTAAACTCTGCTGTTTCTGAATACACTTGGCCTTAAAATATTAACATGTGCTTTTTATTTTATGCCTCAGACTGCATGAAATGAATTAAATACACCCAAAATGGTATGAGCAATCTCTTAAGCACTAGCTAGTTTAACAGCTAATCTTCTGCCTTAGTATGAAAGGTAAAGGCTTAGGTTTTTCAAACATATGAGACATCATGCTACAGTTCATGTGTTAGGCATCTCTCCTGTCCACTGGCAACATTATTTGAGGCATGCTTGTAACATTTTCACTTAATTAGAAAATCAGAACCATAAGGACTTCAAATTTTTATACTTTACAGAGCTGGCAGTTTACTTTGTTTCCTTCAGTTTTATAAAGGTGAAATGTGGCGCTTTATGGGCAAAATGTAGCAATTTCTGGTACTGCTCAAACATGCTGACAGAACTTTGACATAGTATTTTTTTCTCCTCAGTAATTATTCACATAGGTTTGCACGTGCTCAGAATAATGACACACACATGAATAACTTGCTATACTTTGTGACTCACCTAGATGCCTTCGCAGAAATTATCTTGGTCATACTTCATGCACCAAACACCGTGGGGAGAACTTTTTGGTGGGGACAGTCAGTGGTGTTTTATTTTAACAGCAAAGAATATACGTCTGAGTGAAAGGTTGTTTGATATCCCCCTTTCCCCAATCCTGTATAAATATTGTGGTTTAGTTGTGTTTGAACGGTGGAGTCAATGAGTGTCATCCTTTGTTTCAATCATAATAGCATCAGTTTGAAGTTGCTATTTCAAACCGAGATAGTCGGGCCTTTATTTTTCAAAGACGTTATTTCCTGAGACCCTTTATGCTGTGATCTTATAGACGGTCACTACTGGAGCTTCATTGTTAATTGTCTTTTAGGGGCACAAATATACAGCGTCTTCTTTCAAATTCAGGATGACTCTATGTTTATTTACGTTACTGAATGCGAATGAACAAGGAGGCATCCCCGGTGCTGCAGGGATGTGAGGAGGAGTGGGAGGAGGCACAGGCCCATCAGCCATACTGCACCCCTGAGCACCCACCAGACGTCCGTGGGGGTCCCCCGGCGAGGGCTGCTCCAGCCCAGCACAGCCACCCCACTCCCCGCGGCAGCAGCAGCAGGAGGAGGAGGAGGAGGAGGAGAAGGAGGAGGAGGAGGAGGGGCACGTGTGCCCCAAACATACGCAGGCAGAGGAGCTGAGCCAACATGCAGATGAGTGCGCAACGCATACTTTGACAGCGCGACAGGGTTTTCACTCCTGTGTGTCCTCTCCTGTGGCGCAAGAGAAATTCTGGAGGAGTAAGTCATAGCTGCTTTGGAGCGCTGGCTGCAATGCAGCTCGTCCACATACCTGCAGCCTCGCATTCCCTCTCTATGCTTTAAACCTCTACATTTTTAGGATTGTATTCCCCCTCTTTGTTGGCCCTAGTGAGAATATGGTGTGCAGAGACTCAGTGAAGCCCTTCCCTGGGATGCCCGGACCATCAGCTGCTGCTCTTCTCCTCCTCCCCCTCTTTGCCAATGAACTCACAAATCAGCATTGCAGCTGCTTGGATCAGAAATATAGGGCCAGATTATCCCCTCAAATGATCCATTGCTTTCAGTGCAAAATGTCAGGTACTTACATACCTTAAAAACATCTAACAAGTTCCTTTACCTTAGTTCACTACAAGAAGGCAACTCTCCAGCAAAATGAGACACCATTGCAGAGAAAGGCAATTAAAAAAAACACCCCAGAAACAACCCCTTAGCACCCACTTGCAGTGTGGGTCCTCTTTCAAGCAAGAAATTTATGAGCAAGGAGGACTGAAAAAGTCTTATCTACCTGGTCTACCACAGAATCCCAGCACAATGACTTTTCAGCAATTTGGTCTTTAGTCTTTATCCCTTTTCTTTCCTTTTCCCTTTCTAGCCACTTCACTCTGGAATACCACAGCTAGCTCTTCCTCACTTCTGCAGAAAAAGAAAGCACCAGTAGGTCTGCAACAGCAACAAGAAAAAATATCGAAACTTTGCAGCATGGTGCGGATACCATGATTATTCTTAAGTTTATGCAGAACTCCCCCTTTTGTCCCTATGGCTGACAGTATGCCAACGCACACACGCATAACAACACAGGTAAGAAAGAGCTAAAGAAATTGTGAGGAGGATGGACAATTCCTGAAATAGAACAAAACACGCAGGGACACTAAAGAAGCAAACAAAACCAAAACTATTTTTTCTTTGACTTTCTAGCTTAAAGATGTTACACTTTGAAAATGAGCAGTACAGTGTGATCACAGAATTACAGAGTAACTCAGGCTGGAGAGGAGCGTGGCAGGTCTCTATTCCAACCTTCTGCTGGGGTTGCTCGGGGCTTTGGCCAGTCAAGGTCAGACACTCTCCATGGATGAAGCTTTTACTCGCACTGGGAACATTTATTTCCAAATATCCAGCGGGCATTTCCCCTGCTGCAACTGTGCACCTCTGGAAGAGTCTGGCTCTTTCTTTGCTATAACCTCCCATTAAGTAGTTGAAAATAGCAATGAGATTCCCCATTAGCCTGCTCTTCTCCAAAGTAATGAAACCCAGCTCCCTCCGCCCCTCCTCCATACATCATGTGCTCCAGCCCACTAAGCATGTACCACTTCTAATGAAGCAATAGTGTATTTCTATACTAAATATTATTTAATGCCATTAAATACTCTTATCTAAGAAGACTTACTTTAAAAATAAGAAATTTTAATAGAGCAAAATATGGCCAGGTTAATAATTTTGCTCTGGATCCCAGAACATTAATTTAGCAAGGAATAAATAACTCCCAGCCTTTTATCTTATCTTTTTGACAGATGTTTCCCCTATATAAAGGGTGGCATAATTGTTTTTGTCAGTGTTATAATTAAAATTGCTGTGCAGCTGACATACAGTTTTTAATGGTTTCCCTTAGGATTATAACAGATGTTGCCTTATTAGATCAGGACTCTCCTGAAGTAAGAAATGTCATTGGCATAATCAAGACACTTCTTGCAGTCTCTCAAAGTAGACTGTCACAATTTGCCCGGCGACATTTGACCCTAAGGAATGAAATATATCCCACTTTTCTAAGGAGAAAGTTTTCTGAACAGTTTGAAAGAAATACTAGAGAATCTTACTCTGGGGTAACAAGCTGTATGGTCCAGCTTTTGCTGTGGCCAGAAATAGCTGTAAAATATAGGAGGAGGGAGCCCTGACAACTGCAGCACCATCAGCCAAAGAAACTATGGCTTTTTAATGGCAAAAAGCAGTTACAGCTTAGACACTTGGTAAAGGGTAAGTTGAAATCTGGTGAGAAGTAGCAGTTATTGGGCTCCTATTACACGAAAAGTTACAACCATATGACACAAGTGTTAATTTGAAATGGGAGTTAGTTTAAATAAAGCAAGGTGTAATAGCAAGCTTAAAGAACAGCTTTTTAAGTGCAGTTTAGGTCCCTGGTGTTCACTGAAAATCTAGAGAAGTCGAGGGTGGAAGCAACAAGAAACTGTAGCTCCAGCTTGTTTTCTCCTCACAGCCCGGTGATTTACCGCTCCCGAGGCCGGCACCTGTAACCTGCGAGGTGGGTGCTGCGGGACGCAGGCTGCGGGGCAGGTCCCCTGAGCACCCACAGCAGGGCAGCTGCCGGACGGACACACCGCGGCTTCTTCCCAAATGGAGCATGGAGCGTGATGGCCGGCACACAGAGACGTCTCAAGCCAACACACCAGCTCAGGACAGTCAGGACACAGCTCCAGCGGGCAGCCAGACCGGGAGCCGGGGATCGCACGTGGATCCCCCCAGCCGGCTGCACCCAAAGTGTTTTAACACCACATAAGTCAGTCATCGGTAATGTGGCAAGAGAGGGAATTTAGGTGGCTCCAACGAGTGCGGAGCAAAGTAAAGCAGCCCACACCTCCTGTCTGCCGGTCCACCCAGTCTCTCCAACCTCTTGGGAGGAGCTCGCTTTGAGAAAATAACAGAAAGTTACTTTGTGTTTTGGTGGCGTAGAGCTCCTTACAACTTTCCCAGGGCTACCGAATTTTTTCAAGGTCTGCCGGCTCTGTTTTACCGACTGTGGCGCTTGGATCTGCAATTCGCAAGATGAAACCGTCAGTACAGCTTTCACATTGCATCTAGTTTATATTAAGAACTCCCCAAAATAATTGCAGAAGATGCAACATGACATAACTGCGGAATTTCCACAGCAGCAAGTGTCATAGTTTACTTATGAAAAGAGACTATTTATACAGATGCTTGGGTTTTATGGGTTAATTCTCCTAATCTTATCTATCTCGAGGACAGGTATTAATTAAAAATAAGCATGGAAAACGTGCAGCAAGAATTATCTCCTGTATAGCCGGGGGGGGGGGGGGGGGGGGGAGAGGAAAAAACAAAAAATCTGTCTCTCTGAACGAGCTGAACCTGTCTTTTCCTCTGCCCCTACCCAGCAGGGAGGAGGAGGAGGAGGAGGAGGAGGAGGAGGAGGAAGCCGGGGAAACGGCCCGGCCGTGGGGCAGCCCCCGGCGGCCCCGAGGGCGACTCGTCGGGTCCCGGCGCAGGCATCGGCGCGGCCCCCGCCGCCCCGGCGACGGCGACGACGACTGCAACAACCGGGTCGGCGGCGGCGAGAGGGGCCGGGCCTGCGGGGAGGCGGGTCCCGCCGCCGCCGCCACCTCCCCCCGCCCGCTGAAGAGCGCCTGCGAGGGCGGGCGGTGCGGCACAGCACGGCTCGCTTCAGCACGGCTCGGCTCGGCCGGCAGCGCCCACACACCCGCCGCCAGGCACCCGCCTTCCCTCCCTCCTCCCGCCCCCCTTCCTCCTCCTCCTCCTCCTCCGGGACTCTCCGCTGGGATCAGCCCGCCGCCGCTGTTGTTGTTGGCCGGCTCTGCCACATCGAGGATATTTTGGCTCCCGGAGAGGCGGCGGCGCCTTTTTCTCTTTGGACTCTGCGTGTGCGGTGCCGCCGCCGCCGGGGAGGGACGCAGAGGAGCGGGCGAGCGCCGGCCTCGGGGGCCAGGTGAGGCGGGGGCGGCCGCGGGGAGGGGGGGGCGGCTCGCCGGAACGCACCCACCCGCGCCGCGCCGCCGCCGGGGGCCGTAGTGGGGGGGGGCGCTCAGCGGCCTCCCGGAGAACCGGGCATGGCCCCTGGGACGGAGGCGCGGCCGGGCCCCGTGAGCGACCTCCGCCGGGGGGAGCCGCTGCCGGGGAGCGGGCAGACCCGGCGGGCGAAGGGGGCGGCGGGCGGAGGGGACCCCGCGGGGCGAAGGCCGGGGGCGGGAGGGGGGACGGGGACGACACACGCGTTGCCGGCGGCTGCCTCGGTGAGGCGGCTGGGCGCCCGGCGGGAAGGGGTTAATGGGCAGCGCGGTCTCTGGATTTGGTTAGTACTTTAAAGGGACTTCAAAAATGTTGGGCTGTATGATCTCCTCGTCTAACTTTTATGTGGGCGAGTGTGTCATATGTGTGAAAAGTCATACCAGCTCTCGGCTATCTCTCTCATCGGTGCTTGGGGAGCCCGAGAGCTGCGCGGGGGATCAGCGCTCCAAGGCGGGCGGTTGTCTCTTAACCTATTGGTACGGGGTTTTTTTTTTTGCCTGAAAAATTTGCCATTTTAAAGCAAAACAACAACCAGACATTCCCTGCCCCCCCCCCCCCCCCCCCCCAAAACCCCAAACAAACCTCAAACCAAAAAAACCCCAAACACAAAACCCCAGCGAAAAGCTGGCGGCGATGTGTCGTGCATGCTAGGATGGCTTAGATCTCCTTGTGGGTGATTCCCAGCTGAATCCAGCTGTGGGCAAGCACCTGGCTATTGCTGAAAAGAAGCTGATCAGAATTCAGGAGTATTAGTTAATAAGTGCCTGATCCTGTTGACCCTGTTCTGGTTCACCCACTCAGCTATGCGGGGGTGTTGAAGAAGGTGTCCTGCCAGTTAAACCAATTATAGCTGGCAAGTAGCAGTCATCAGCATTAGTGGAGGAGTTGGAAGTGAGGCCCAGTCACACCGTGTGCCTGCCCTAGTGTCTTTTCTGAACTTAAACAGCAGCTTTCCAAGTCCAGCAGCAAGCCAGCTTAACCCTTTGTGTCGCGAAAAGCCGTATTGCCTTTTCGGCTCCGCTTGTCTTGCGATGCCTCTGTAAGGGTTTTGGATCTCGGGCTGGAAACTTGTACTGCAGATGGGGAGAAAGCTGAGGTACAATGAGCGAAGGCTATAGAAATTCCAAACAAGATGAGAGATTTGGTTGGAGGAAGCAAGCTGGAGTGTTACAAAACATGCTAAAGATCTTCATGTGTTATTAGACCGGAGCTCGATGTCTAGTTTCTCATAAGCTGTGTAGCGCGCGGTCAAGGCCACAGAAAAAACGAGCAGCCTAGCATGGAGAAACAGTGACTTGGGTTGATGAGCAATGCCATGTAACGAAGACTTTGTATATACCTTTTGTTTTAGGACCCTAAACATTTCTAAAGAAACAAAAAAAAAAACCAGGAAGGAGAGAATCCCACTCCTTTTAGTCAATGGGGCAGTTCCTAACAGGATTCGTGTAGAGGCCAGGATTGTACCTGAAAGTGTCAGAAATCTTATTTGTAGCCCTAACTGGGGATCAGATCCGAACTTACTGAAACTATGTATAATGTTTTCACAAATACTTTCTCATTGGCAAGGCTTACAGCTGGTTATCCCTAGACACCAGAGCAGATTTCAAAGGCAAAACAGGGTGTTAGAAATTGCCATTTACTTTTTTAAAAGCCCAGCCGAATGCAAGGATAAACAGTTGTTTAAACTGTGGCAAATTTAACGAAAAGATTAGGATGCTTGTTGAGGGAGACTCATGCTGTGTAAAATTCTTTGCTGCTCAACGAGATGTGTAATTTAGATCAAATGTTTGTACGTGCTATTTGAGGTAAAAACCATCATTCAGTAGATTGCACTTTTGGGTAACATTAATGAAGTGTAAGTCGAATATTCCGTTTGTAGTCAGTGGATTTATTTCATTTCAGTGATAAGTCCCATACATCTGATAAGAGTGAAGTCAAAATGGGCCTTTCAGGTTAAGGACTCTGGATTTTTAAGTGACCCGCTATATAAGAGGATGAAAATGTTACTTGTCTTTGGCTGTTGGATGTTTTTATTTTCCTCTTTGCTTATATGGACGGCTTTTGAATGTGTTGTCGGTTTAATAGGCTGGGCTTATTTTGTGAAATTCCTAATTTGCCATCTTTTTCTGAGTTTAAGATTGTAGTTTGAGTTCTCTTTGTGTTAACACGCCTAAAAAGAGAACTTGCTTGTAAAAAGTGACCACAGTTTTGTGGAAGTATTGATAACGTCCTATGTGACTATTTAAATACAAATGCCCATTTTCAGACAGTTTCTGTGGAGCAAGATAGTTTAGCCCAATGCTGTGAAAAAGGAGAGGGAAAATTGTTGAGAGACAAGCTTGCCACAGTGTAGTCTGGTAAGGTATCGTTCACCAACGCCTGAATTACAGCATCAAAATAAACCTGAACAATGGCCATAAAACTGGCGTTATTACTTATGTTTGATCTCTCCCATAGGTCAGTAAAAGGATATGAATCTTATCGCTCTTTTTCTTAAGTGATATATAGGAGAACAAGTTATACAGGCCTCACACAACCCTGTTCCTGGTAATACAGGCAACATAATATAGCTTTGCCTTCAATAGCAGGAACACATTGATGGTGGTCCCATTATCAACTCTTTAAAAAGGGTATTATACTGCGTAAACCCTTTTCAATTAAAACTTAGACCCTCTAGAGCTTTTTAGATATGCTAATCCTATGTTTACAAAATGTGCAAGATAACATGCTTTGGAAATGCTTTATCTAGTAAAAGATGCAGATCGCCAATACCGAGTATTGGCTTCAATGATTATTCATAAAAGGGTGAAAGGGGTAAATGTTAGTACGTGAAGGTGTATCATGGTGAGCACTCTGTCACTTCTCTTCCTTCTTTTGAAAGCCAAAGTCCAAAGTGAATCGTGGCATGTGAGCAGGAATGTAATAAGCAAAAATAACACAAAAATGAATGTTTAAGATAACCCGTGAAAGTTGGAAAATATCTCAAAGGGATAGGTACTTGGTGGACAAAGGACTTCTGCAGGCTTTTCAGACTAGCAGAGTGAGGTACTAAAAGCCCTCTCGTCGGGTATCAGAAGCTAGCCATCCTCTTGTTTGCTCGTTTCATAAGACTTTAACAACAGTGATGCCTGTGAAAGGTCTTCCGTTTAAAAAGCTGCTTAAGCAAGATGGGAATTGTGCCCTGTGTGGTCGGGATGTAAGCAATGAGAAGGAAAAGCTTTCCCTGTAGCTCATTGCGAGACCTGTTCTGTAGTCTGTGCTGAAGCAGTGAGATATGTCTGTTAACATGCTTGCTTCCTCGGTAGCAACACTTTTCATGTGACCCTTCTCGTTTTTCCAGATGAGTGATTTTGGGATCAGGAACATGGATCAAGTAGCTCCTGTGTCTAACATGTACAGAGGCATGCTCAAGGTGAGTACTCTTGAGTACGTCCAAACCCAACTGGGGCATCTCCCAGCTAATGCATTTATTGTGTTCTTATTAATGCTAGTGCAGGAATTGTATAACCGTGCCAAGGTGAACACAGATATTCAGGTTTTAATTGCTTGCTTGTAACCTCTAATCTTCTTCTAGAGTGTTCCCACTAAGTTCAGTAGAGGTGTGAAATGCAGAACTGAAATAGGAAGATGTAACTCTTGCACCCCCAACCCTCTCCCCCAAGGAGGCTCCCTCCCTCCATCTCCCAAATCCTAAGAATTTGAAAATAGAAGGTAGACAAGAACTGAGATCAAATTCGTTGGAGTTGGTGGAACTTCTGCCTAAATAAAGGTTACAGGATTGACAGTAGGGCTGGTCTTTATATCTTTAACTTGATGAGACTGGCAAAGGGCTGTTCTGATAAAACTGGTTAGGTCTGATTAATTCAAGAGCATTGTATGAAGAAAAAGTAGGTTACTCACTTACTACATGCAACTATGTGACATGGAAGTCCAATACACTGTAAGAAACCAAATGCAGTTATTAAATACATTTTATCTTTAGAAAGACTGTGTCTGTTACCTTGTTTTGAAAGGAACTTAAAACTGAGGACAAATGAGAAGCAGACTATAAAGACTCAGTCTTTAAGGGCTTCCCACTTCCCCATTTGTGCAAATTGCTTTTTAATCCCAGTATCAATTTTTTACACAGCACTGATTAATGTAAACCAGATAAAGGTTAGGAAGACACTTTCTGCTCTCACTAACTTTGAGGAATGTCCATGTTTTGAAGAATCAGTTAGTTAGACTCTGGTATGCTAACTTCTCTGATGTTTTATGTCCCCTATTAGCTTTCTCTCCTGCCTACAACAACAACAAATCCACAAGAGATCCCCCAACTTAACAGTTCTGTGCTCTGTAACACAGTGGTTGTTCTGACCAGTTATTCAGTATTCAGTTGTCATATAATTAAGTCAAAATAGAGACCTGGATTCTACTATTTTGTAGCTGTTTGTACTTTTTTTACTTTTGTTTTTTAATAATTACTCTTGCATATGTTGAAAAGCCAAATAAAATGGTTGCATAACTGATAGGGCAAGCAGAATTTATGCTACATTGGGTTTTTCGCCTTTTACTACTATTAAATCAAGAACCTGCTTAAACATTAATTTTCTCCTTTTTGAAATATGAAACTAGCACAGTATGGATTTTACTTGTTCACATGCCACAGCATTTTTTCCAGTGACTCAGGATAGGGGTCAGCTATTTACACAAAACACAGGAGTTTCCAGATTGTGTTGAAAGAACTTGCCCTTTCTTTTAGGTACTAGTGATGAGTCAGTGCTTTTATCTAGTAATGTATAAAGAATCTTTTACTAGCAGATTTGGCAATTCTTATTAACTTGTTTCATTCAGATGTAAGCCTTTTCATGGGTTGGCTTTGACTCTGGTTGCGGGGGGGGGAGGTACCTGAACCAACTATACACAATTTGTCTCTGCTGGCCAGTGCTCAGTGGAGATTTCTGAATCCATTTAACCAAGGCATGATATTGTTTACTTTACCAGCTTTTTCTTCTGTGGGGTGTATGCTTTCATAATGTACTAGGATGCATTGCAGCTTGTTATAAAAAGACAACTAAAAAATTATGGTTCCTTGTTTCTACTAGGGTTAATGTAATTTGGGGAGATTGGGGAAGGGGATGACACACAAGGCACCTGGTGCAAAAAGACTCTGAGCCACTTGAAACTTTGTGGTGACATAAAAAGGAAAGTTACGGAACGTGAGGAAATATTAATACTCATTCGCTATTCCAGAAACATAGTTCAGGTTGCTTTTGCATCACACATGAATACTGCCCTGAAGAATCTTTGCCTTGTCCTCAGCTAAATCCTCTGCCTTGGCATAAGCTGGCAGACCAGTGAATGCTTAAAACAAATAAGCACTTGCAAGTTGCCTTTGTCTCCAGCTCCCTAAACTGCAGTAGCTGCCATGAGCAAGCTGTAGCTTTCCAGAACAATGTTCTATCCTCAGGTGCTTTTAAAAATCTCAGTGGCAACTTTTATCCATCTGTGCCTCTAGATATTACAGATACGATTTCCTTGTGACTAACGGGCAAGTTGCATAACTTGTTTTTAAAGTTATTTCTTCCTCTGTTAGCCCCCCGAAGACTAATGTGGCTGGGGGAATCTAGTAAAAGCACTAGTATTTCTAGCATACACAATTGACACAAGTTAAGTTTGAAAGAAGTTGGGTTTTCAAAATATAACAATATTAATAGAATGTTGACAATACATCAGTAGAATCCACCTTTATCTAGAATATTTTTATCATTCCTGTTTATCCCTTGCTGTATAATGAAACTGGCAGTGTCTCAGTGAGCATCTGAGTACTTGAAAGACTGCAAAATGTGGTAACTGGCAAATCCAGTAACTCAGAAGTGTAAAAGTCACAGCAAAGGAGTAATATCTTTCCTCAAGTCCTCTAAAGCTGTCTGTATAGCTTCAAGTTATGTGGTTCAGATTAAACTTTTCATTTTCAAAAAAAAAAAAAAAAAAGCTGCATAAATTGACTGTAGGTCTTGCACTGGCAGTTGCTTTTCCATAATTTACTGATCCTTCCTCTGCCATCAAGTACTCAAGTGGACAGTTGATTTAAAGGGTTAAGGAAATAAGGAATTCTTTAAAATATACCTGGAAATAAATATATATTTATCTACACACTCACATGTGCATTCTCTATTGTTAAGATCCTCAACTGCAGGAAAACTAAGAATATCCTTACTTGGCTTTACTGTAACCTGCAGAACATGCCACTCGCCTAGCACTGCGGTCTGAATGTTAGCTGTTTCGTATTCCTGTACAAGAAGCCATGCTATCATTGTGTTTATATGTCAAAGGCACAAGTTAGCTGATTCAAGACAGTGGTTGTGCATGATCTCCAAATCTAGGAAGTCTAACCCAGCCACTTCCTAGCAATGAAGTTGACAGTGCTCTAGCAGAAATGCTCACATTGGTTTTTATTTATTCTGTTGCTTTGCAGCGTCAACCGGCATTTGATACCTTTGATAGCTCGAACTCTCTGTTTGCTGGGTATTTTTTGTCACTAAATGAAGATCAAACACTTCAAGAAGTGCCAACGGGATTTGATTCTACTTCTTATGGTAACTCTTCACTTTGTTCCTTGGTCTGGTCAGCAGATCAGAATTTTGTGGGGTCTGTCTAACATTTCATGGTTTTACTCTTAAGTGGAACATGGATTTCCCTAAAAAGAAGTGTTTTAGTAGACAGATGTCTGTGTACGTGCTTGATTTTGTCCATGTGAGTCGCTTTGTGGATAGTTGCTGTTCTCTGTACTGAAAAGGAATGGGAACTGGGATTCAGTAGCCTAATAGACTGACTGTCCATGGAAGAAGCCTTAATAGGTATTAAAGCAGAGCTAAGAGAGTTTAAAAAATAATAATAAAAAAAATTTTGTGTATTTAAACTTGCAACATCTTAACCGTAATTAAAATGCAAATATTCTGCAAGCTCCTTTCTTGACCCTCTGGTGTTAAATCCCAGTACGTTTACTCCATACCTTAAAAAACAGGGTTAGGGATGTTTACAGTTTGGGGTTGGGTGGGGTTTTTTTTTTCCTCTTTTCTTTTTTTTTCTTTTTAATATGTAGGACAGTACCTACCAAGAATTCTCTACAAACCCTCGCCTAAGATCCCTGACAAAACAGGGAGTTTTGTCCAAAATGTAGATATTTTACCAGATGCTGCCTTTATCTCCCCTTAGGGGGGGGGAAAAAAACCAACAAAACCTCAAACCTCTGAAAACCACCAGTCCTTTGTTCTAATGTGATTCTAATCAGTCACCCTCTTTGGTCAGCAAAGCAAGTCCTAGCAGATACTGAGGATGGGTGTGGTAAAAACAGAAGTTAAGCACAGGCTGGTAATGAGCTCCACTTGCTTGGTCAAGTGGAGCCTGTAGATAGTCTAGGAGAACGAGAAGAGCCACACAGCTTCATGAACTGCCAAGTTCATTGCTTTTATATACCCTGGCACCGTTATATGCCTCTTTTCAAATGCGACCTGTGTGTGAGTTCTTAGAAGCTCTCAAATGTTCAGGGATGCATAGCATAGCAAGTTGGTTAAGTTGTCTTCAAATTACCTCTAGCTTAATGACACCAATCACACACAAAAAAAATATCAGTAAAAGGTTTCCTAATTTGAAACATCTAGGAATTGTGGTTGGCTTTCTTCAACTTAGAAGTTCTTTCAGAGTAAAATAAGGCATCTTCTGGTGAAAATTGCCCAATAAGAAGGGCTGAGTGGAAGCCAAATTTGTCCATAAAATGGAATCTACTTGCAAATTTAAAAATTGGTTAAGCAGATTAGTAATTTATACTGGCATAGGACAGTGCTGACTTTGGATTTTGTTGCATTATTTAGACACTGGGTACCAGCTTACCAGGCACATTTTTTTTTGTTCTGATGGTAGTATAATCTATTGCACCATGTACTTGGGTGATTGAGATGAATGGAAAGGTCTGAAATACAGTCCATTGGAAAGCAGTGTTAAACAGTGCGAGTTAGCTCTTCACAACCCTACTATCAGTTACTTTAGGTCTCAGACTAAATGAAGACTGTCTGGAGTTATCAGGAAGCTTGAGGTCAAGCTATAGGTGACTAAATAGGAATAAGCAGTCTCATATTTCCTTTACTATTACTTTTTTTTTTCTTTAAGTTTCCCCGCAGCAAGGGCAGTTTATGTAACTACTAAGAGTAAATGAGGATCTATATCATGGAAAGCTGCAAAGCTTTAACTTAATGTGATGCAATTTTATCAAACCAGTAGCATAGCGATTTTAGTGTTGATATATTAAGTCTTTGATTTATTATATCAGAAAATGGATCTACAGTGTTTATTTCTGGTTTTAAAATATCTAGTTTGTAGCATCCTTTTCTTATTCTTCAAATAAAGCAGCGAAAACCTGTCATTCCTTTCACTGGCCTAGAAGTTAATGTAACTTCTCTTTCCCCTCCACCCCTTTTCTTGTAGAGTCGAACAACTGTGAATTGCCTCTGTTAACCCCGTGCAGTAAGGCTGTGATGAGTCAGGCCTTGAAAGATACTTTCAGTGGTTTCACAAAGGAACAGTGTCGGCTGGGTATCCCAAATAGTAAGTGTTTTCTATTTATAAGCTTTTTTTTTTTTTTTTTTTTTTAATGCTAAGGAGGAGGCTGAATAGCGGCTCTTACAAAAGAGAAAGAATGATGTCAGTAGGAAATACAAGAATGGATCCTATGTGAATCTGGCACAGCTTGACTTGGAAAGACCAGACTTGCTGGTATTAAAAATGGGTGCATGGAGAGCTCATGGTTTGGCAGCATAAGAGAGAATCAAGTAAGCTGAGGACATCTCTGATTGCAAGTGAATGCAGAAGGAAAATAGAGGACTGTTTTTTTGTTTGTTTGTTTGTTTTTAAAATTCAAGAATACATTCATTCTGAATTCATTCAGAACGAAGTAACTTGGGTAAACAAATTTTTTTCATTCGCTGCCTTCTAATGAAGATTATTTGAAAAAGGTCAGGAGTTATCTCTAAATGCTGGATACTTTCTGTCTTGCAGATCCCTGGCTGTGGACTGAACAGCAAGTTTGCCAGTGGCTTTCATGGGCTACTAATGAGTTTAGCTTGGCAAATGTGAACTTCCATCAGTTTCTTATGAGTGGCCAAGACTTGTGCAACCTGGGTAAAGAGCGTTTCCTGGAACTGGCACCTGACTATGTGGGTGATATTCTGTGGGAACACCTGGAACAGATGATAAAAGGTAGTTACAAAGCCAGAAAGAGCTGTCCCCCCAGAAACGTGACTCTTTCAACCCTTGTTTCACTATGGAGGGCTTTTATTACATATAAAAACTCAAAATGAACTTTAAAACTTCGTTAATAAAAGCATTATCAGAACCATTAATACAAACTTGGTGTGCAAAGCACAGATGCCGATATCTGCAGAAATCATTCCATGTTCAGCCCGAGTATCTGTTGCGGTCAGGCCTTATTTGGAATAATCATTGAAATAAATGAGATTAGGATGAGGCTACTGTAATACCCCATTTAAAAACAAAAATTAACCAAGAGTTGGACAAAATTTGTTCACTTATTATTACAAGTTTTTGTTCCTTTAATGTAGTGTTTTGAGGTAATTCAATGAATGAATGTAAAGAAGTCAAAGTCACCTAGAGGTGTCTTAGGTGAGCACTGATGGTATTGCTAAAACCCAACATACGGTGCCCTGTGAGTTCCATTGGGTTTGGAGTGTAGCATTTAGTAAATCCACTAAAGACATTACATTAAGGACTTGGACCTTAAAACGCACTGCAATTATTGTTGTTTCTAAGTTTTATGTTAAAATTCATTTGGTATGATGGTTTTCAAGCCTGTTGGAAGTTGGTTAGGTTTTTTGGTGTGGGTTTATTCAAGAGAGAGAATGCAATGCAGTGCATTAGTAAAACTTATGTGAATGATGACCCCAAAATACTAAAGAGAGTCAGAAGCTTTTCATGGCATACAGGTCAGATCTTTAAAAGTACAAAACTAAATTTTCCCTCTCTTTTTTTTTTCTTTTTTTTTTTCCCCCCCCTCCTCTCCCCAGACAGCCAAGAGAAAACGCAAGATCAATATGTGGAGAACTCTCATCTCACCTCAGTTCCTCACTGGGTCAATAATAATTCCTTAAGTAAGTATTTTAAGAAACTTGACATTTTACATCTCTCAGTTTATTCTAAGTGTGTCACAGATCTCAGTTTAAAAACAAAACCACCAGAATAATTACTGTGCTTGAGGAGAACAGTTGACTTCAGTTGCTACAGTCTTCTTTCCAAGTATTGTTTAATTGTCATCTAATTATTATTGGAAATCTATTGAAAAGCAAAGCCTTTGAGAAAGTCATATTTCCCCTTGGTATGCCAAAGCCTACATCTGTGGAGCAGAATGACCAATCCCACCTCTAGCAAACAGAGTCAAAAACTAGCATCACTGGGGAGCAGCAAGAGTTATGTTTAGGCCTTTTTGAAGACTGTGGAAGTGTAATAGAGCTTTTGAAAGTGTGTGGGATGCAGTGCTACCTCCCTCTGTTTGATTGACTGGTGTTGTATTTCATTCTCCCACAGTCAATCTCCAGCTCAACTGTATTACACCACTTAATGATGAGGGCCTTACTCAAAACCACTTAAGCTTCTCCAGCTTTTTCTGTAGCCCTGTAGTTTCCTTGAAGAACAAACAATAGACATATTTGTGGTTGGCGTGTTATAGAGGGAGATTTACAGGATCTGATCTAAAGCCCATTAGATGGGGATCTTCTCGCTGATTTCGGTAGCCTTTCTGGTTGGTCTGTAGCATCTGTCACCCTTAGCTGGATTTTCATGGGAAAATTACTTCTTGGTGGCACAACTGTAGTGAGGTGCTGGAGGTGTATTAGTCTGTTTAAGGGTCTGCAGGGAAAATCATCTAATTAATTCTTTCATTTCTTTCTTCAGCTGTTAATGTAGATCAGAACTCCTATGGTATGCAAATGCCTGGATACCCTAAAGCCCTCAGTTATCCCAAACCCAGTCTCCTGACTGATATCTGTCAGACTTCCACGGGACCAAATCTCCTCAATCCAGAACCAGAGTTTTCATTGTTCCCTAAAACCCAAGCAGATGCTGTTGGTGTGAACTACTGTGCAGTAAATCAAGATTTCCCAAGAAGCAATCTGAACTTGCTGATAGATAATTCTGGTGAGTCATCATCTGCATAATAACCATGGGTCCAAGGCCATATTTTGTATGTCTTTTCCTCCATTGCATAATTTATATATACAAGCTACACTGGGGGAAGAAAATAAACCCTACAACACTTTTCTCTTTTCTTATTTTTTTGTTTTATAAAGGTAAGCTTAGAGAACACGAATCTAGTGACAGTGGTGCAGAAAGTTATGAAAGCTCAGATTCGATGCTACAGTCCTGGAACAGCCAGTCATCATTAGTGGATTTACAGCGTGTGCCATCCTATGAGAGTTTTGAAGATGACTGTAGCCAGTCCTTGTGTCTGAACAAACCTACAATGTCTTTCAAAGACTATATTCAAGAACGAAGCGATCCTGTAGAGCAAGGGAAACCAGTTATACCAGCAGCAATTCTAGCTGGCTTTACTGGTAAGTAGTGAAGCAAAATGGTCACTCCTCTTCTTATGCAACATCAATATTCTCTATAAATGTGTAGGATGGTGATAAAATTGTATACTTGTAATGTATGCCTTGCAAGTTAGTCAGAGACCACTACTTGTGCAGAGTTTCAGTTTTAAATGTTACTAAAGAAAGCCTTATAGGATTGTTCATCTAAAGCAAGAACAGCAGATATGTCAGAACATGTAAAACTCAAGTGTACTTTTTGATCTGTTTGAAAGAGGGAAACTTGGACAAAATCCCTCACACTCAGGAGTTTCTGCTGGTGTTGGCTTGTTGGTTAAGACCTTGTTCCTGTACTCCTTGCTGAAATTGGTTTTTCCTCTAGAACATTGGCCAAGCCAAGGACAGCAGGACAAGCCCTGGAATTTGAAATGAAGCTGATGGGAAGTGGGAGTGAGGGCTAAGAGATCCATATCACAAGGGGAAGGACATAGCTTTTGTCAAATCCTGTGTTTCCATGGAAAAAGCTGACTTGTTTTAATTTTAATGTGTTCAGGAGCAGATTTGTGTAATAGAGAAAAACCTTAGGTTATTTGATATTTAAAAAAAAAAAAAAAGGTAAATCAGAGTAATTGCAAGATCTATCCTGTGATATGAGTATGGTCACATACACTGGTTGTGGTAAGAGCTTGCAGAAGTACTAATTGTGGTTTTTCCCCACCCTGTCTCTCTCCACAGGCAGTGGACCTATACAGCTATGGCAATTCCTTCTGGAGTTACTGACTGACAAGTCCTGTCAGTCATTCATTAGTTGGACAGGAGATGGATGGGAATTTAAACTTGCTGACCCAGATGAGGTATGTGGCTAATTGTGATGATCAAAAAGATTCAGGGTCTGATCTGCCATCTGTGGGCCTAGTCTTGAATATAAAGAATTTACATGATCAGACCCTTGCTGAAATCTCTTCATCTGCAAATTCTTTATTGTATAGTCAGGATTGCTGTGGGATGTTCCCCCCTTTCCTCCCACCCAGGGACATCAGCATCTGCTTGTAGTTAGGGGAACACATTGTATAGCTTGAAACATAAAGGTAGCATACAGAGTTAGTTCTTTTGACAGTATAATACTGTAGATTAGCTTACTGGATGTAGTTGAATCAACAATGCCTGGGATTGCACGAAGGCATGGGGAAAATACACTCTGCATATCACCATTCTTCTAGATACACAGCAAATATGGTAGTGCTGGTTCTTAAAACATTTTGGGAACTTACAGATTTAGTCATTAAAAATAACTAGAATGCATTTTCATTCATTTTCTGATACTGTTATCAGTAGGAAAATTATTGCATTAAGAGATGTCATAGAAAGTCCACTGAAGCCTTTATTAAAAAAAAAAAAAGGGGGGGGGGAATCATTAACTCCAAGGAACTTCATATAATTCAACTTCGATTCTACTGAGCAGCATGGGACTGCTCTTTAAAAATTAACGCTTAAATGGTGTTTTCTTGAGAGGAGACTGTATTTCAAATAAACTTGATCTCCATAAACACACTTTGGCCCATCCATTACAAACAGGTATTCTTTTCACTGCTATCCCATTCTCCGGAAACTGCTGCCAATAATTGTCTCGGAGCATGTTCAGCTGAGGGGTCAGTCGCCACCTCCTCTCTTATCTGAGTTTGGGACACCCAGAGCAAATAAATGCAGTTATTAAAACCTTTTCTCAGTCAGAGCATTTTATCAGCCACCGAGTAGAAGAACATGACTTAAATAAACACTTTGCATTTTGCTTTCTTTTTGGACTGACAGGTGGCACGGAGGTGGGGAAGGAGGAAAAACAAGCCAAAAATGAACTATGAGAAGCTCAGCCGAGGCCTACGCTACTATTATGACAAGAACATCATCCACAAGACTTCAGGGAAACGCTACGTGTATCGCTTCGTGTGCGACCTGCAGAACCTGCTGGGGTACACGGCGGAGGAGCTGCATGCGATGCTGGGGGTGCAGCCTGACACGGAGGACTGAGCCTGACGACGTGGTGCTGCAGGGGTGAAGAACACGTGTTGGGACTGTGTCTGGGAACCATCTGCAGTCAGTTCTTCTGGCTGTTTGGATGGGTGCGACTGTTGGGAAATAAGGACCTTAACTGATTTTGTAACCGGGGAGAGCTGGAAGGAAGTGGCCTTATTTCATCAGTGGCTTCGGGTGTTGCCATGTCAGGCACTTGAGCGGCGTGGAAGTCAGCAGACCCCAGCTCTGTCACGAAGACCTGGAAGTGCTCTCAGGTTAAGCATTTCGACTACCTGTACTGCCATGTAAAGAGTTTTGGCTACTTACACTGCCATTTAGTGATGGGTTGGCTTTAAAACCAAAGGTTGGATGAGAAACGAGTGATGCAGCAGAACTATTGCTCAGCTATTTTAAAATACCGTCGTCCTTGCTTACATCTTACATCATGCAATTTATTTTAAAAAAAAAAACAACAACACAAAAACAAACAAACAAATAAACACAACCAAAAAAAACCCCAACCCCAAACTAATTTATTTTAAATGAGCAGTAAGGAGAATCGATATTAGTTTTGTTCTAAAGCACGTTTTATTATTATTACAACTACTACTCCAGAAATGTGCTGCATAGGTACATAAACACTCTGTGTCCAAAACCAGATGTAGCAACTGTTAACAAAAAATAAGACCCTTTAAAGAAGGGAAGGAAAATCATACCATTTCAATATTCAGTTTGTATATATTCTGTGATTCTTTTTGAAACTCTGTAATGTTGCTATTTAACAGATACTGTATAGTGTAAATTAAACTAATTGTATGTGTGTGTTTGAAATAGGATGAATGTGAACTTATCAAATGGGGGTTTTTTTCCATGTTTGTCTAGGATATACAACCTTCTGCAAATATTTAATTGGCCTGAGAGACAACATAAGTGCTCAGTATGCATGCATATGGTATGCCTATGATATGAAGGGGGGGTGGGGAGGGGAGGCTGGCTCAGTATTTGGCTGAGACTGAAGCTGGCAATTCTTTGTGCATTTTGGCATTTTTACAAGATACTAATGTTATATTCTGGGACATAAAAGGCCTGTTTGTGGTTTCTTCTGTAACTGAAAATGAAAATATTAATATGGATAAAATTACCTTTTTTTTCCTTTATAAATGGCATATGTTTTTCAACTTTTATGCATGTCCTTTTAAAAAAAAATTTATATACAAGCCTTATTTTTTCAGTTGACTTGTGTCTTCTTCCTGCAGTTTATCCTGTATGATTAAAATATGAATTCTATTTTTGGAAATAACTGTGACTCCTTTTCAAAGATCAGGAGGGATTTATGTAGCAGCTATTTTTACTGCAAAAAAAAAAAAAAAAAAAAAAAGGAAAAAAAAGAAAAAAATCACTGGAAAAATGTACTTTGTAAGAAAGCTTTATTTTTTATCTGAGCTTGATGTACATTTAAATGTGTTGTACAGTGTGAGAGGTTTAAAAATATGAGTTTATTAAAACCTCTTGAACAAGAAAATAGTGTGTGTGCTTTTTAATTTGGAAAGTTTCAGAGGAGCCCCTTTTTTGTTTATTTGTTGGTTCAACTCTTGTCCCTCCTTCCACCACCACCCTGAAACCCAACAAACCAGCCAGACTTAGGGGGGTAGGGAGCTTGGAGAAAATTCTGCAAGAGTGCATACGTTGATGGTCTTAGACCAAGCTAAATGATGCAACTCAGCGGGTGCTGGCCCACAGACTGCTCTCATGCTAATGATAACGAGGGTGTAGAGAGCTACGATCCCCCGAGCTAAGCCAGAACTTGGCACAAAGAGGAAAAAACAACCCCTCAAACCTGCAGAGCCCTAATCATCCTGTTGATCTGTACAAGTTTTATTTTCAATTTATTTTCCCTGAACACAGAACTGTTTCTTCATTTAGACTGAAAGCTTAGTTGCTTCTCGTGTGCGTGATCAGTGTTAGCTTCAGCCTAGAGACTGTAGGGAAGTTGCTTATATTCCTCCCTCAGCAGAAAAAGAAATTTCATCGTAGCAGAAGCAACAAAGTACGCTGATAGATGCAACGCAGGCAAGTGTGTCTTCCAGAAGCAACGCCTGCTATCCTGCACTGGATTGGGTCAACGCAGCGGTCCAAGCTCTAACCCAATGTGACCCAGAAGACAATTATTAAAGGATATTTTGTCACAGCGCACACAGAAAACACCACTCTGTTTTCTCAGCCACCCAGCGTCAAAGAGGCGTTTGAAAGTAGTCTGGCTGAATTCTTCACCTTCTTTAGGATATGCCTCCCAGCTGCCAGCTTTCCTCGTGAGACAGCAATCAAAATAAAGTCTTGCAGTTGGCACCTACCCATGGTTGGCATGTCACCTCTAATAACAAAGTTCAACTTCAAAGCCTTCTTTTCTCTTTTTTTTTTTTTTCCTTTTTTCTTTTTTTTTTTAATTAAAAAAAAAAGGTAGAATCCCATCCTAAGTAAAACTGCACCTCCAGGTTGGGAAATCTGTGAGCCACAAACGCTCAATGTCCAGGAGGCTATTTTGGGAAACATCTGTCTACCGCACCCCGTTCTTATACTCGCTTTAGGTTTCAGCTGTTGGCTGCCATCAGGTAGAGGGTAGGAGCATGAGAGATGGGGCAGATGATGGATCACTTATCCCAGTACTATATTTCTACTCATGGGAGGAGGATCAAGTAAACCTGGCCACTCTGCTGGTCCATTCCCACTGTGATTCTCCAGTACCCCCCACAATGTTCGGCCTGTTGGAGGGGATACCCTGCCCATTTCTTTTACTACTGACTTAAGGACTTCTTGCCTTGCCCAACATGTAAGGAAGCCCCCCTGGCTACTCTCTACTGACTTGTCCTCAATCATTGGACACCAGCACCTCACCCAGGGGCTGAGGTAAGGGTACATCAAGGTTTTGCTCAGCAGCAAAACAAAGCTCTATTCTCAGTACCCTTCCTCATGGTACCTTATGCTTTTTTGGCTTTTTTGGCAGTCACTGCACATTGAGCTGATGATTTGAGAGAGCTGTCAGTGATGACTCCGAGATCCATTTCTTGGTAACTACCATTTCTGAGTTTAGCATCACATGCACCCAGTTTAGTTTGTGTTTCCTTGGGTGTTTTACCTTACATTAATCTACACTGATGCTCATCTGCCACCTTTTTGTCCACTCACACCGTGTTGTGAGGTCCTCCTGGAGCTCCTCACTAATGCTGTGGCATTTGACTACTCAAACTACTTAGTATCATCTGCAAACCTGGAGGTTTCACTGGTTGCTCATTAGCCTGGGATTTCTGGCCCTGGTCAGAGCCAAGGTGGCTGTTCTTACACTAAGGACCAAGAGGGCTGCTCCAGGATTCAGCCCTTTTGTTTTCAGTTCCCAGCTCTTCCACAGGTTTCTGGGTGGCCCCAGGTAAAACACTTCAAGACTGAGCCTCTCTGCCAGGGCTGCTGCTATTCTAGTGTAAAAGTCATTCACTCACCCTTGTGCGTGCGACTAGCAGCACCAAGGTGGTGTTCTGCCGAATCTTTTTTGGGCTTTCCCTCTCCATGAGTAGGTTGTGGGCCAACACTCTTGTGATGCAGGACCACATCTGGCAATGAACAAGATCAGCAGCAGCTTGTACAATATGAAAACACAGCACCTGGCCCTCAGGAGGGTTCAATAAAGCGATCTGAAACTACGGTACTCTTTAAATGTCAACCAGACACTGGAACTTCTCTTATTTTTGCTAAAAAAGCCTCCTGGAGTTGAAAAGGAAGCAAGAACTTTAAAGCAATTTACAGCAAGTTCACAGCACTAGTGGAAAGACTTTTTGATGCCCTCTCCAAGGATGGTCCAAATTCTGACAGAGTAAAGAATTGCCAGATCTCGGCCATCGCAGTTAATCTTGTGTCTCATGTATCTCTTTATCTTTGTGTGTAGCTGAGCACTAGTTGAACTGTGTGTGTTCACACAACCATGTGACTGCACCAGTGCTTCATGCGCTAGACACATGAATGCTCAAAATGCTAAAGAGGGAATAAAAGACATCGCTATAAGCAAGAAGAACAGAAAATTCAGCCGAGGGTGCACGATCTTTGAGAAAGATATCTAGTATCTCATTTGCAATGTGTGCCATGTGATGTGTAGTCTGGAACCACACAATACGGCAAGTTATTAAAAATAAATAAAATAAGTTGGCCAGCGACAGCATAATTTGCTCTGTGCAAATTGAGATTTTTCAAGTGATAAGTCTCATTTATGAATAGAAGAGTTTTAAGACAAGTCTGTAGTTTGGGGAAGAAGCATCGGATCCTGCGATTTTACTTCCTTCTGCCTCTACCTCTCTTGTCATTTATGATGTAAATGATGAGCTTAACAAAATATTACGAGTAACAAGTATAAGAAATCTCTGCACATACAAAAGGGTACGTTCTTTGGAAGATATTTTTCCCAGATGCTCTCTAGATAGCTAGGAAAATGGCCCTAACTTTCATATAAAAGGTTTGTCGTGATTTTCTGCATCATGACCTGAAATGGTCAAAATGCAAAATCCCTGGCACAATTTCTCTGAAGTCTGCATATACAAAAACTATTTGTTCATTATTTTCTTTCACTGTCAGCAGCACCACAAAAGAAAACAGATTTGTCTATGTATTACTTAACCTTCAGTGCTTGGGCTGCAGAGTGAAATCCAGAACCCAGAGAGAGGCGGGCAAGCTGAGCTGAAAGCTCACGGTTTGGAAATGGAGGGAACCATCACACCGAGTGGTGAATCCCTCCCGGGCCACCACTGCTGTGTACTGGGGCTGGCTAACCCGGCTCTCCTAGCCCCATCCCCGTCCCTTTGACACATGGGGTCAAAGGCAACACACACAGTGGCTAAAACCTGCAATCCCCCTGGAAAGCTGGTGTCCACACGCTTCCTTCCCAGAAAACCAGGGCTGGGCTTCCCCTCCTGAAGGATGGCCAAGGGGGATGGTGGTGGAGCAACAGCTCCTGCCCCACTTCATGTACAACTCGCTCGCCTGCACAGCGAGGTCTGGGGTGGAATTGCTCTGCCACAGAAGGGTTTCCAGCAACCCTTTCCCACCTTGGTCCTCTGAGTGAAGTGCAGAAAAGGAGGGAAGTGTTTTCCAAGAGGTAGTTGCAGGTTAAAACTCAGTCTCAGGTGCAGAGACCAGAATTCCCCCTCTCCTTCAGCTGGGATGCCTGATTATTAGGCTAAAGAGACCTGCTCCTACTTGTGCTGCCTCTCTTTGGCCTGATGAATCTTGAATCAATCTTGGTTGGATTTTTTTTACTTTTTTTTTTTTTCTTTCCCTTGACAGAAGGCAAAGAGCAATCTAGCAGATGCAGTTCTTGCATTTAGCTTCCTCCCATTTGCAGAGAGTTTTCATTCTCTTACAGGGTGCTTTTTGCCCTGCGGAGGAAGACAAGTTCTTCCAAAAGAAATATAATTCCTCCTACATGCCTTTGAACAGACCTGTTTGTTCGTTTTTCCCCATCTCGAGTGCCAGCCCCTGGGAGATGCCAAGAACCCACGTCTCTTGCTGAAGTCAGGACTGGATCCCAAACCCAGTCTCGCACGCTGCCCGCCCCACAGCCAGCCCTAGCTTGAGCGACCGCTGCTGCTGGTGAGCCAGCGGGGACCGTTTCTATGGAAGGATGAACTGGTTTTGAACAGTTTCCCCAATGTCCTGGGCACAACGCTCCTTTTCTTCCTCATCAGAACTCTACTTCTGCTGGCTTCCCAACTTTTTTTTTCTTTTAAACAAATATAGGGATTGTTGTTTATGCAGGGAAAATTCCACTTTCTCCTAAAGGGGCTTTGCCAGGATCTGAAGACTCAGGATGTATCTTTTCCACAGGCAGTGCATTCCAGAATTCACAGATCCCTCCTTCTCTCTTTCATACACTTGAACACTTTTCATTACACATTTTTAAGCAATCTCTACAATCCCCAGCTAGAGCCCAATGCCATGATTGAGTCCCTGTCCCATGGCTCGTGCTTTGGGAGCGAAGGAGATTCCTGCTAGCGAGGAGCAGTGAGAGCCACGAGCGAGGCCGGTCCCTGCACAGTGCTCCCCTCTTCTCTGCCCGCTCCAACCTTAAGCAGCTCAGAAATGGCAGATTTGCCATTTTCCTTGGAGGAGCCTTGTGCAGATCTCACCCGTACTCGGTCAAACGCTGTTTGGTTTCATGGTGCCTCCTGCTAAGTCACAACCACCACACTTCTCCAGTGGGTCAGCACAGCTAGTTCTCAGTCATGGTGTTGCTATCGCCTGTATGATTACCAAACCTTGAAGACCACAGTCCAAAATGACACTTGTTAGTGGTAACCCCAATGCTTGGGCAATTTTGGCCAACATCATGTGACTTTACCCAGGTCAGCTGTGTGCAATGACTCATTTAAAAAAAACCCATCAGTGGAGACCACAGAGGTCCATATGTGCTCCATCTTCCCTTCCTAAATGAGCGAACCTTTCCACTAGCTGAAGCAAGAAGGTGTTTACCAGAAGCTGGAGCACCAGTAGTGCTGCCAGCTCTCTGCAGAGTGCGGCAACTAGAAGAGCCAGTGCAAAACAGCCTCACAGGGCAGAGCTTTCCACTGCAGCGTGATTGGGCCCGAGATGTTTGTATTTTATTACATCCATTTTTCTCCAAGAAATATTAAAATGCTCTCACTATTTGAAGGGAGGGGGGAAAAACACACATGAGCTGCCTAGCTATCCCTAAGCAACCTATCAAATAAAGCAATAAACTATTAGCAGGCAGAATGGCTTTAAAAGGACCCACAGCAGTTTCGGACTGTCAGGGGAAGAATAGGAATGGAAATGATTCTGAAAATTATTAGTAGTACTTTAACAGCAGTCCCTTAACAGCAGCCCCTTAATATCTCCCACAGTATTCTCAGTCATTAGCACAGCTAAGCTGCTGCTCCATGCCAATTACTGTCCCTGCATTTCCCTCCACTTGAGAGGGATTTGCAGAGGATCCAGCTGAAATGAGATTTTAGTGAGATTTTGCTGCTCTTGCAAGTCCTCGCTGCAGCAGCAGAGGTGGTGTTGGGTGGAAGCTCTTCCAGCAATTCCCATAAGGCGCTCTCCAGAAATAGTATTTAAACATGGCTTAGACAAGGAGCTGGCCACTGCATCTCCATGTCTTCAGTTTCTTCACCGCAGGGATTAACTTCTCACTAATGGGGCTGCAGGGGACCAGCAAGAGCCATTTACAACGCCCACACAACCCAAACCCTCTAGGGTTTATCCAATTTTGGTTTTACCTCCTCTTTTACCCTCTGGTATCACAAAGTGCCTTCAGTGTGTAACTATAGCAATGCTTCATTGCCATCAGCAGGTTTGCCTCCTTACCGATCTGATGTAACCCTTAAGCTGGCCCTGCTTTCAGCAGGGGGTTGCACCAGAGGTCCCAGCCGGCCTCAGTTATTGTGTGTCTCAGTCTTTTGTTCATAAAGGCCCAACTCATCCTTCACTCTGACATCCCAGGGTCACGGCACGCAACAAGAACAGATGCTGACAGTGGCCACCCATCTTCTGCAATTGCCTTCACCCAGCTGTGTAAGGAAAGTTTTGCCCGCTGAGACAGGGACTCCATGGAATATGTGCATCAGCATCTTCTCAGCGGGTTGGAAATGCTGAGCCAGACGTCTCATAGAGGGTCCTGCCCTAATTTGAGGCCTGAGACCCAGCACGGCGGTGGGGGGCTGTGCCAGGTACCGAGGTGCTGCTTCAGCTGTGGGGCTCCTGGTCAGGAGCTGTGCCTGCAAGGCCGGAGAGGTCTAGCAATAAAGTCAGCATAAGAGGTCTGTGCTGACAGCCGGTTCTCATATTGCTGATAGAGGCCCTTGCTTTGCTTTGGTTTTAAGTAAGTCACCAGGCTAGCCCGGACTCTTGCACCCATCCAGCCAGCTGGAGACCTGAAAACACTAGAACAAGGAAGGGAAAAGGGGAAACATGGCTTCTGCCCTGTCACTACACCCAGTAAAGTCTTTCCCTGCCCCGTCTGCCACCACTGGACTGCTTTTTTCCCACAATGCTTTTTTCCCCACTTCCAGACAACATGGAAGGGGCCGAGAATGCGAGTGGAAAGCAAGTCAAGGTCCTTATTGTTCCTTGTTCCTGTGTGTGGGCGGTAAGAGAAATACGAGAGCCGCTTCTTAGCAGGCCTGTTTGGCCTGGCGATAAATCAGAGCTGCTCCGGCGGCAGGATCCAGGAAATACCCAGAGCGCATTATCATTCCCTGATGGCCGTCGCCTCCTCTCCCTGCCCGGCTCTGAGCTCTCCGACCGACCGTCCCAGCTTTCTCCTGCCCGTCCCTGCAAGCCGGCTCAGGGGGCACGAAGGGAGGAGAGGGAGAGGCTTTGCCTTCAGCTGCTCCGTGCTCCCACAGCTCTCCGAGGACTGTGCAGAGCAGTGTGCACGGGTCTGTCTGCAGCGGGGGGAATGATTATCTCGTAAAACAGGGCTTGAATGACAAGTGGGGTTTGCATTCCGGGGTAACTCTGCTCCCAGCCCAAGCCAGGGGAAGGCACAGCGAACTATTGCACTGTTGCTCTTCTGATTAATTTTCCCATGTAGACAAGTCCAAAGTTAAAATAGCTCCAGCTTTCCTCTTGGCCCCAGAATAGGAGCGCAGAGGCAGCACGAAGATGCATGTAAAGTGTCCTTGTGGATACTTTGCCCTGTTCTGTCTCTATGGGACACACAAGGTTTTGGCCATGGATGCGACAAACCCTCCGTGCCCTGGGGAAGCGGCGGCTCCCTTTGCTTTCAGGATTGGCCATGAAGCCACCATCCATTGCAGAAGATGAAGAGCAGTGCTAGTCAGCTCTGTCTGCAAAAATAAAAGAGGAACAGAAAGTTGTACCCCGATTAAGTCATGGGTGATAACTATGTGAACACAGAGTTCTCCACCAATTTACGAAATACCAGCTGAGCAGCTAGGAAAGAGTTTTAATGTTGCAGCATAGACTCTGTGCGCTAAACATTGCTGCTTTACTATTAAAAAAAGGAAGGTTGCAACATGAGACCACATTTACAAAATGTGGGAGAAGGTTACATCATTGTATTGTAAATGTCCCTACTATTTTGGCTCTGGCAGGCCTGCATGTCAGGAACAAGTGCTGAGCTCTTGAGTAACCATGTGTGCCAGCGTACAGAAAACTTTGCTAGAGATTCAACAGTGTCACAAGTAGAAGTTACTTATAACAGTTTAAGTTTTTAAATTGTTTTAAGGTTACTTTCTCTTGCTTCTTGCCTGTAGTACCAGGCTCTGAAGTTTAGGTGATTTTAAATGCAGCCACTCCTGGCTAGCGCTCTCAGAGAAGATGCTTTGTGAGCTGGAGACCTTTCTCAGTTAAATATTTTCATCTGCCAAAAAATTCATGTACAAGCCAGTTGAGATGATTTGGTTTTGTGCCAGAATTATCACTGTTTCAACTGGGAAAAAAGAAATATGTAGGGGACAAAAACTAAGTCTCATGTTTCAAAATGTTCTACTGAAAGATCTGCTTTTTCGTTTCAATATTTCTGTCTCTCCCTGATTTTGCCTAAAATGAGAACTGAAACCAGAACATCACATACTTTATGAATGAAATGTTTTATCTGATCAAAAGTAAATTGTGTACTTGGGAGTGGGGGAAAAACCATCAAAACAAAAAAAAAATGGTTCTAATTCTAGTGTTTTAAACAAAGAATGTTGGATCTTTATCATCCTTTTGAGTTACTTAGGAGTGCCTGAAAACCAAGATAAGGTGGTTTAGGTATTTCCCTTGCTGGAGATGGGGTGTTTGTGCATGCAATGTACAAAGCAGTTTAAGCCTTACATTTTAATATGATGTATTTGTGGAAAAAAACTACTTGTATCATCAGATTGGCTTTCATATTAATGGGAAAGAAAAATAAAACCAAGGGAGTGAAGCTCAACCCATGAAAGTCCTGACAGCATATCTGATCCTCAGCTGTGTTCATCTTTCTCATCCCTCATGATATAGTATCAGTCATTGTTACAGGCTCCAAGTCTGGCCAAGGCCTGAATTTCTATGGAGAAAGAGAAACAAACACTGATAAACCTAATTTAGGGAAGTAGTCTGTTCTTTGGTTGTTTTCTTATTTAAAAGAAAACAAGCAACTGTGTAGCAATTCAGAAGAAAATCTCAACAGATAACTAGCAGGAGGATTTTAATTGGTTTTTCTTCTTAGATCTGGAGAGCGCTTAATCTGCTTTTTAGCTTTGTGAATCAGATTTGTGATTATTTTATTACTGTTGTTATCATATTTGAAATTTCAGGTGGAATCATAAAGAAACCCAGTTATTATCCATGACTTCAGTCACAATACGCAAAGCATTACCAACAGGAAAATTACCTGGATTTGGATGCAAAGACAAGGGTAGATTCACAAGTGCAAACATTTTAAGTGTTTTCCAGGTTTTGAAATTTTATCAGCTTGGAAAACGTATCCCATTCCTGAAATGAAACGCACTGTGACCAAACACAACTACTACTCGGAAATACTTGCGAATGTAACTCTTCCCTGTTCTGGAAGATGTTGGAAGCCAAGACTGGAGATGTGTCAGAGGTATGGCAACCGCCTCACCTGGGGCTACACAGAGACCTCCAGAGCTGATGACACACGTCCGTGCGGAGGGAGTAAACAGGGCACCTGCTAGAGCTGTGGTCCAGCAGCCTCCAGGGTCCAGAGGCTGGGAACGTGCTGACCTGCAGCTCGTGCTCATCCCCAGGTCCCCATCCGACCAAGCAGCCCCACCTCCATTACAAGATGAAGCTGCAATGGCAGCCCCACAAGCGCTGTGGGCTATGCCACCCCAGGCTCCAAACCCCCTTTATTTCTGTATCCTCCACTGCAAGCAGCCTCCATGTGGCCTGAGGGCAGGTTCCCTCTAAACTGCCTTTGCAGCAGGCAGGGCTGCCTTTGGGCAGCCTTCCTGGGTGTCCTGCCTGTCACTGCCGTGGGCGCTGATGGGGCAGCTGGGGGCCACAGACACTGCCAGGCCTCTGGATATGGCAGGAGAGGCCATCTCAGGGAGCGCTCAAAGCTCACAGAGACCTGAGCTTTCCCCCAGGAATAGCCACTTGGCTGTCCCACGTTTGTCCCTAAGGAAGGTCTTGTGGATGGTCAGCCAATTTGGTCCTGAGTTCACCCTACACCAACTGCTGCGCAGCGGTATGGACATAACCCATGAGATCTGCTCCTGCTAATGTAGAAACATAGAGGTGTCCCTCTCCAGGCTTTCCTCTGAAGCCTCTCTCTTCTCACACAAAATCTTGTTTTCAAGATGAATGCTAAAAGCAACAGGTCTTCTTTGGCTTTCATACCCTGCTGGGAGCCCACCAATGAAGAAAGTAGCCTCTTTAGCATCTCTAATTTGGGTTTCATGCCTGCTCCATCTAGTAACTCAGATGAACTATCCCAAACAACAGCCTCAGGAGCAAGTCCCACAGGCCACGTAAGGCTTAGAGAGGACCTCAGAATGCAACAGACCTGCTGAAGTTGTGCCACGTGGGGATCTGGCAAATGGCAGCGGGTATGGCCCAACAACATTTCTGCCACCAGGCCCTCAAAGCCAGCGTTAGGCAACAGACTGTTTGCAGTCCTTGTGGTTGGCACCTTGAAGTACTTTCTGCATTTCTCTCTGAGGAGGGAAACAAGTCTGGTGCAGAAAACTCAGCCTTGTGAAATATTTCTGAGAGCTGATCATCATCAAGGAGGATAACAGGACAGATTACCGATACAGAGCCAGCTGGTACATTGGACATCATAAACTCTGCATTTTGAGACAGCTATGTGTAAAACCATAAAGCTTGGGGGGAAAAACATATACGCTAGGGAAGCAGAAACTTTGATAATGATGATGTTTCTTTCTAGCAGACATAGCTGTGCATAATGTCATGGTATGACATTTGACTAGACAGCTAATATCATCTTTGGATGCGTAGCTAGAACACCAAAAATAAAAATGGAAAGGTGACGTGACCTCTGTCCTTAGGGTTTCAAAAGCACCAGCCTTCTCACCCCTCAGGATCATGGGTATCTTCTAGTCAGATGCCTTACTGTCAAAGAGTCAAGTCAGATCTCTGTAGCCTGGCTCCAGCCCAGCCTTTTTCTCACTGGGCCTTGAGAGCACAACCCCTGCCTGTGGCTGCCTCTCCGTACCTGCCCCCATTACCATACAATGCTAAAGCTTGAAGACGTACTTTCTTCCACACCTCACTTCTTGTGTGCACAAGATGAATTTCCCATAAACATTCATGCATTTTCCTTTCTACCTCACCTCATATCCTGCCATAAGGCTTTCCTCCACTGTGTCATCTGCCAAACAGCTGGGGAAAGGTCCAGCTCCTGCCACGTCCCAGCTGCTGCAGTGACACCATCACCTGCCATGCTAGCAATGCTGCCATCTCTTGTCTCCTTGGTTTATCCCTGGTCGTGGTTAGCATTTGTACAGCATGAAGCACAATGGCATCTTAGTTTCCCCTAGGTTCCCTAAGTCAGTGGCTATGTCTAAAGGGGAGGTGGTTTGGAGAATATTTTTGAGCTTCTGGGTCCTGACATGAACATTACCCATGACCAAATGCAGTGAAGAGATGACAGTGGGTGCTAGCTACCCTTTTGTACTGCATGGACCACCATAGGTAGAGATCATGGCTAAGCCCTCAGCTGGGGCCAGTGGGATGTTGTTACACTCACACACACAGCCAGCCTTGGCAGGAATATGTAGGTACAGCTTCTGGTACAGCAAATAAACATAGTAATGGCAGAAAAGTGCATCAGTTCTGTCCAGCTTTCTAGGAAAGACTTTACAGAAGAATTGTGATTAGTGATAGGAAAAAAATACCCCAACCTTTTAAACTGAAACAGGTGTTTCCTTCGAAGAAGTTCAAGAGCTCAGTCTAGCTTTCTTAACAAAAAAAAATAAAAAAAAACAGACAGAGCCATGGGCTGAAAAATGTATCCCTGGAAAATGCAAATTCGCTGATGGTGTAGCTGATGAAGATACAACAAAACTCAGGGTCTCAAAATTAAAGCCAGATATGAGTGGTCTATAGAAAATAAACACGTTTCATAGTGAAGGGAATTAACCACTGGAAACAATATTTCATGTTGTGTACTGGATTCTTCATCTCTAGAAATGCCATCATCAAGACAGGAAGGGGGTTTTTCAGCTGATGTGCTCAGGTTCAGATGAGAATCAGTTCAAGGAAAATTCAGTTCAAGGAAATCCAAGAGATGACACGATACGTCTGAGATCAGAGTCTGTGATCAGACTGGCCACATGATCTCTTTCAGCAGGAAATCTCCCGATCCCCAGCCAGCACTGTGGTTGTCTCTAAGCTTTAGCCTTTTACGGGGTGACAGTGACACAACCTACAACCCTTCAACAGAAACTTATACTTAGGGAGCAATGCAATAGAAACTGAAGAAGAAATACCTCCTCATCCTTTCTTTTGCTGTTCTCTCCTGCCACCCATCACAGTTTCTCTTTTCCCTCTAAATTCTCCTTGTTTTGCTCACCAAATGGAGGCTTCAGTTTGGTATGCAATTTAATGGAGTTTTGTTTGTGCAAATGCCTGGAAAGACCTTCTATAAACTGTTCTTAACAAACATTCATAGTAATGCCTGAACATGCAGGCAGCCTTTCGGTGTTGCTCAAGATCTTTTGACATGTCATTAAAGAGACATCGCTGTTTAATCCTCATTCTTTCCGTGCTTTGAAAATAATGCCATTTCAAGAGAAGGGGCAGGTCTTGTTTCTGGAAATCGTTGTACTCTTCAGTTTCCTGTTGAGTTTCATGACAGTCTCACCCTTAATAGGTGCAATTTTGAGACTACATAATCATGCCTGCAGCATTGTATTTCTGTGGTTTGGGTGTGTTATCACACAATTATAACTACAGCAGAACCACTGGACATGGGATTGCTCCTGACACTATGCCAGTGTGAGACCACACGTGCATTAGCTCATCTTCTGTGTCCCAGCCACAGTGGAGAGGAACAGCTAGAGACCAGGAGCCTGCTGCATGATCAGCTTAGAAACAAACTGCGTGGTTTGCACTTGTTACAGCCAGTAATTTAATGTACACAAAATTGTAAGTGCGATAATGAAAGCCACTGGTTATAAAACAAAATCAGGCCTCCCATACCTGTGGAAGGCAAAGTCAGCACTCGGTACTGATGTAAATAAGCAACTGACATTAATGCAGCAGGCACCAGCCTAGCAAGCAGGTATCCCGGTGACCTCAAGGCTGGATACAGTTGCTGTGTGAGCAGTGGAGCCACCAAGGGGCTCAAAACTGGACCAGAGGATGGTGATGTGCGGAAACCCCCTTCTCCAGTTCCCCATCTCCATATCAACCCTGCGAGTTGCTCACTTGCTAGATGCTTAGGGGATTCGGACTGCAGGTGCCGTAAGGAGCAGGCAGCTTGCCTGCTCTAGCCACTTGGGTATCTACACCATTGTCCACATCAAGACCAGCCTCACCTGGACAGGCAATATGAAGGCAATTAAGATACCTAATCACAGCTCAAACCCTCTCTTTTCTGATAGTGGGGAGAAGAGGAGAAATACCAGCAAAGGTGGCACTCCCAGGTGAGCACAGTTGCACATACCTCCTGCTCAGGTCCGTCTGGACAGGGCTGAGCAGCCAGCAGAAGCCATGACACACATGCAGAAGTGCTCTTTGGTTTCATTCTTGCCTCAGTTTTCCAAGCCTGGGGCAGCAAACCACGCAGTAGGAGTGTATGTGCTGCACTTCGAATCCGAACCGTATGTCAAAAGGGTGCTGGATCATTTCTGTCACAAGGCTGAAGGACGCAGCAAAGTAAGAGGATTCCATGTCTCATAAAAATCTACTTTTCTCGGAAAACGAGCATGCGTGTCAATGTCTTTGTCTTTGAATCAGGCATAGACAGCCACTGTGATTCATCATTTACAGACCCCTGTCAGCCAGGGATTCAAAAGGCTGACAAATCCCTCATGATAAGGGAATAAATTGTAATCAGCTGTTGTTACGAAGATTAGACACACATTTATTACAGATGCATCTGTCGGGGCAGCACATGACACAAGTCATGAGCTCTTCTAGTGGCAGAGTCGTGTTCTCTCAATGCAAAATTGAGAGGACAAGGAAATAAAAAACCCAGCTTGTGGATTGCATGGTCTGTTTCATTTCAGTTAAGGATCACAAATCAAATGGATTACCAAGTCACAAACACTTCCTACAAAGCAAAGCGAAGACGGATTTGCCCGTGCACTGAATCTCATTTCAGAGCTTCATCACTGAAAATCGCTGCCACTGTTTGAGGGGGCACTTTTGTGCTTTTCTCTTGGCTGCATATCTGAATTGTCCAGAGCAAGGAACTTGACTGAAATACTTCTGAAGACAAGTAACAGGTCATTTCAAGCACTATGAGCTAAAACGTTGTGAAACAGGAGTATTTCACTATGAAATAACAGGCAAACTAACTGCCTAGCAGCTGGGTCATAAATGTGGTATCTCAAGGAAAGTTACCTCTCACAAATGGTTTGAACTAACTTCAAGTGTGTCAAGAGGGAAAAACCCCAAACCATACAAAAAGCCTTTAGGAAATAAACCTCTTTCCTGTCTCCATGTCCCTCATAGCAAGTACTAATCTTCTTTTACACCCACAAGGCACACTGTTCAGCTTGTGGAGGATTACGGTGGCTTTCTTTGGCATAACTCAGCCAGAGCTCCTTTCTCATTGTGATATCTGAGAATGAAAAAAACAAACCCCACGCAAGGGACTTTTTTTAAAACCTGCCCTCAGGTGAAAGTAGGCTGTGACTCACCATTCAGGTGGAAGCCAAGAACATCTGAGGTGTCAACCAGTGATCAGAAACCAAGGTCATAAAAATACCACAAACACTTTTATCATTGAAATGAAACTAAAAGTCTCCCAAACCTTTCAGAAACACCTACCTGTGCGGCTGCTTCCCAAAAGAGTCCCTGGAACAAACAAATTCTGCTTTAGCTAGTTTCAGGCTACAGAGTCCAGTCCAGCTGGATCAGCCTCTCTGGTCCTGGAAGAGCTCCTTCCACTTTCCACCAAGTACCTCCAAGAGGAGTTGCGTGGGCACAGTGGAGGACAAAGCTGAAACTCTTCCAAGACTGCCTGAGAGAAGAACTACTCAGTCAAAAAAAAATCATTAACAAATGTCAAGCTGTGGGGAGTGCAGGCAAGGGGGAGAGCAACAATAAGAGCTAATGCTTTTTTATTTTTTCTGCGATTTGCACGAATTGATGTTACTAGGAGTTGCTTCCATATAGCGTGACATGGCCTTACAGTTAGAAATCTATGATTTTAGAAAGCAAATGGTGGTTTGTTTTTTTTTTTTTTACCGAGTGGTTACTTTAGAAGAAGAATCTTACACAGCTCCCCCAAAAAATCCATAAAAATAATGAAGTCTGAAGAACAAGAGACAGACTTCTTTCTTTTGCAAACTTCAGTTCATTGTACTTTCACAGAGCCATGCAGAAGAGAGGAGAAATGCTCCTACATTTAGTGCTTAGTGAATTGTGTTGACATATGAGTTAGAGGTAAAATGTGGCATGCAGTTTAGCTGCGGAAGTTAGCTGTAGATATGATACCAAACTATTATGGGGCAGAGTTGAATTCCCGGTCAGGGCGTCCTATTTTGCTTTTGGTTAACTTCTGTTTTGCTTTTCAAGTGATGCCCATTAAACCGTACGGTTTGCTGACCGAAGCAGAGTTTTTGTCTGCTGAATCCTTCCAACAGCTTGCCATAAAGATATTTAGTAAAACTCTTGGCTTTCCCAGTTGAATTGTCTTGGTTCCAAGCAATCCAGAAAACAGTTCAGGGACAGATTTCCAAGCCTTTCATCCCTAGGTTGCCAGTAGAAATGTATGACTGGAGGTCTGTGGACTGCTTAGTGTACGCTCTCTTGCTACCATTTCAAATAATATTGTTTAGAAATAATAATAAACTCTACTTAGAAACTATCCAGGGTTGGAAGGAAGTTGTCACAGTACTCCTGCTGTAAACTGTCTTTGGACCTCACTGTTTTGATGGAGCAGACGTACATTGTCTCCTGCCGAAATTCAACAAAGGCAAGTTTGTATTCATTTGTTCCTGTGCCCACTAACTTCCCTCCAGTCGCATATTCCCTATGGGGATGAAGAGAGTACATGCTGTCGTCTGCACTAAATTCTTCTCTATTAGACATACGTAGAGCCAAATGAGTCCTTTTTTTGACCTCTGAGTTTATGAGTATGCAGCAGTATGATGGAGTGGTGAATCAGAAGCACGTTCCTGTAATTTTTAGAGTCTTTTTTGCACTCATTCAACAAATATATCATGGAGATAAGCTTCTGGGGATATACTGGCTGTTGGGAAGTGGCTTACACAGAACAGCAACTTTTTGTGGAGGCCAGGGGAAATGTGTTGTTTTGTAAGGGGACTCCAGTAATGCCAAGTACTTATACTGCAGCAAGAGCACGGCAAGCAACATCACCCTCCACACGGCACACGAAGATACGCGTTAGCAACAAATTGTCTTTCACACAAACTTTGTGAACTCTGGGTGTTTCAGCTTTTCAGATGGATGAGCTAAATGCACCATCTAACCATGAATAGATTTTGTGATGTGATGGTATTCCCGTGTTGGCAGCAGTCCAGGCAGCATCGATTCTTTGCAAACAGTTATGCAATTCACTGCAAGAAGTCTGGGTAAATGGCGTTGGAACTTTGACTTAAATTCTCCATACACTGCCCATCAGCTGAAGATTTAAGCCGTGTACTGGTCAGAAGATACAACATTATGACATAGTCAATGCCCTTAAGCATTATCAGGCCCTGCAACACAATCACTTATGTTGGTAAACTATAGGGATACTTCCTGGACTAAATTTGGTGTTGCTGCTAGCACTATACCTAACTTTGAGGCATGATTTGGTAGGTAGAGCATTTCAGGGACCATTCCCAAAAGGTGGCTTGCACAGAACCACCTTGGTTTGGGTGGTGAGCCAGTTTACCAACACAGACACAGGCTGGTCTGTGTCTTCTGGTGTCAGTGCTTGGCAATATTCCTGGTCATGTTTAACTTAACCAGTATAGATTCAGTCTACGTTGCTCATTTGTTAAAATAGGTTTAGAAGCGAGTTCAGTTCTTCCATCTATTTGGTGCTAGTATCAAGCATGGAGCACCCTGTTGTCTTGTACAGAGAGGAGCAGCTGAGATGAACATTTATGGTGACTGAGTTTGCACAGTTAATTCCCCAAGCAAAGCCAAAGTCACAGTCAACCCACTGCCAAAAAAAAAAAAAAAGTTTCCATGTTAGCTAAAAAAAACGTAATTTGGCACTGAAATCCAACCAGCCTACAAGCTCATACAGTAAATGGGATAACTTCTTCCCCTCTTTTTTTTTTTTTAAATTGAAATCAGATTTGTTTCATTTAGCCATTGCAGAAGGGTGTAGGAGTGACTAAACCCCAGAACTGAATCTTTAACAAAAATAATAAGCATGCCTAATAGCCTTGATAATAAAAAAGATATATAGGTTGTATGTACATACATATATATGCACACTTTTTATATTTATGTATGACTATATTTTATATAAAAATATTTTTATTTAAAATAAAATGTTACATGGCTGTTTTAAATTACATTAGAGTGCCAAATCAAGACTCTTAGAGCATGCTTCTCTTTCATAAACCAAAGAAGTCAGTAGGAACAGCACATGTGATGCAAATGTAGACTTACACAAGGACTGCTAGAAACAACTTTATTTATGAACTTCAGTGAGTTCTCCGGGTTAACAGCTGAGAGGACTTTGAACAGAGCATTGCTACATTTCTGAAGTGATGGCACAAAGCCTCCAAGGGACACCAGTCCCATACACCATAAGGTTTGGACAAAGCCAGCATTCACACCCCTGAAAGGGCCCTCTGAAATTCAGGATGTATGCTAAGAACATCATGTATCAGGACTTAAAGCACACACAAAAATGTGTATGAAATAGATCAGCCTGAAGTAATCTGGGAGTAGAAATCTGCTGAGGTCTTGGTGGAAGAGATGCAAACCCACCCATGAATGTCTCCTGTTCAAAGCTGTACCAGGCAAGGTTCAGACTTGACATATAGGAAGCATTTCTTTACCAAGAGGGTGGCCAAACACTGGAACAGGCTTTCTGGAGAGGTGGTCGATGCCCCAAGCCTGTCAGTGTTTAAGAGGCATTTGGACAATGACCTTAACAACATGCTTTAACTTTTGGTCAGCACTGAAATGGTCAGGCAGTTGCACTAGATGATTGTTCTAGGTTGCTTCCAACTGAACTAGTCTAGTTTACTCTAGTCTAGTCTAGTCTATTAGGGCCTAAAAATTCAGTGCTGGAAATAAAACATGAACACCTCTACAACAGTATGTAGGCTTACAGCTAAGAAAAGGTTATCCCATACTGTGTGGGATTTCAGCCTTAGGAATGACGGTTTCATCCTAATTACAAGCAAAGCCTCAAGATCTCCAAAATTTTTCCTAAAAATTCTCTTTTCTGTGACAATTTGATTATTTCATTCCTGTCGTTCAAAAAAAGACGTGGAGGAAACAATGGAGCCGGGCAGGCTCCTTCGGAAGGCGGTCGCAAAGGAGGGCACCCAGGATCCAGCAGCCACAGGGGAGCGGAGCACAGCCTGGTGCAGGGCTGCAGCCAGCCGTGCTTTGAGCAGAGTCTGGGCCAGGGAAAGGTCCCTGCGGCCGAAGGCATCGTGTGTGAGCCCCGGGGAGGCCTGAGAGGTGCAGCCCACACCCCTGATGTGGAATTTGAACCTTTGTTGCTCCTGTGTCCCTGCACTGCAGCAGATAAACAATGTTTAGGACTTAATAGCTGCCAATAACCTTTTATTGTCTGCAAAGTGTTTTCAGAAAAAGCTGATTTTGAGTGAATATAATCTTTCCGGGAAAAGTAAGCTCAATCCAGTAATTATCTTTGACAGTTAAATCAGCCCTTAACTTACTTGAAAGTGGTAATGGAGGAACAAGCCTTTGCAAGCTAAAGCCTTTCTGGAGCACACACAGCCTGTTTCTTGCCCTCTAAGAATAGCATCCCTCCTAGTCAGCGTTCCCTAGAGACTTGAAACGTAACCGAAAGAGACCTGCAGAAGCAGTATGTGTGTATGTGTGTGTGTGTGTGTGTGTAAGGAGAGGCGCTGCATCTTTGCCAACCTATCTGCTCAGCTAAGCTCCGGAAGGTCGTTAAAACCTGACAAAACTTGTTACAAGCTGTTTATAATGTCCAGAAGTATTTTTTAATTTGCAGCGGGGGAGGGGAGGCAGGAGCCCTGCAAGGAAGATGTCCAGTGCTTTCCTCCTGCAGTGACCCATTGCAGAGAGCCGGCGTGGCCAAGGACCGATCCCCCGGGTACCAGAGGTGGTTCCCCCTCTCCTGCTGCACCCATGGCCCTGGGGCCCGTCTGGAACGCTCGGCGTCCGTGTCAGCACCAGCTGCTCCACTCTGCAGTCATTCTTCTCCTACCCTTCCAGAGACAGCAAATGGGATGGAGGGGTACAGAGCTGGAGAAGACTTCAGTTGCCCGCTGGAAGGTCTCTTTGCCAGTCCAATCCCCAGACTGAGACTTCTGCCCTCTGAGCATCTCCCTCGATAACACCCACAGATCATGCACCGAAAAGATGTCAGCAAGAATGAAGGCAGCCAGGCAGCCTAATAAACCTGGCCTTTGCCTCCAGTTTTGGAGGCTGACCTCACACTGAGAGCGGCTAAGCCTTCATTGGCGATGGCTGGGACCAGCCAGGGTTTGCGAGGAGGATTCACACCATGAGGTCACTCCAGCTGAGCTGCCCCCTCGCAGCACATTTTCCAAAACAGCCAAGAGAAGGTGACTAGGTCTGTTTTGGTTTGAATACAATTAGATACTATCGGTCCATCATAGAGCTGTTTGCCTTTCATTGACCTTGCTGCAGGATTCTGCAATCCGTGCAAACCCAGCCTTGTTTTAAAACCCAGTTGAGCCTGTTTGTGCTCCCCTCAGCCAGGACTAGCTCTCTCCCACCCGTGTGATGGGGGCATGGGTGGTGAAGGAGGACACCCTCTATTGCTGGCACTGCACCAAGGAGATGCTCACAGGGTGAGCGACCAAGGAGCCCATACCAGCAGCACCCCTGCCATGGGTAGCAGGGGACACGCGGAGGATGGCGGCTGGAGCCACATCCCTTTACGAGGCAGCAATTAGGGAAGCAGCACCTACTTGCAGATGCATAAAGTATAGGCAAGGGTGTGTCAACTTTTACAATACTCCCTGGCTTTCATAAATCCATTTTATGAGTTGCCTCAGAAGTGGGGCTTAGCGCTTGAGGTCCTGACCTGTGAGTAAATTCAGGACAGGAGCAGCCTTGTCCTCAGAGTGGCCGAGGGCGGTCAGGAGCACAAAGCGTGTTGGCTTTCCATTTGTCCGTCTGAAGGAGCAAGGGTGCAGCAGGGAGCAGCCCTCATTCATTGCCTGAGTCATAACACCATCAACGTCTGGGCTCTTATCTCCAGCCAGTCGTGTCCAGCCTGCTCGCTGCCTCTTTGAACTCCCTTCCTCCCCATCCATCTGGACACACCTGGGAGGTCCAAGCCCCGGGCTGGGAGCAGGTGTAGAGAGAGGCCAGGGCTGGCCACCCTGCCCACAGCCCTGCCCTGTCCCCTCTGAGGCAGGAGCTCGGCAAAGAGCAGGGCTGGGCAGAGGGGTTGGGGTCCCTGAGCTGCACGGTCCCCTTCTGCTGCATGTCCTGAGACTTCCAGATCAAGCAGCAGCGTAGCAGCGTAGCATTAGTACTGATACGGTGTTGAGAGCGTCATGGAAAGCAGTGCAAAGGCCGACCAAGCCAGCATTTAGCTGCTGTCAGCACCTGCGTCTTGCCTGGTGGATGCTTTATAATCAAGCATTAACAGCTATCATTAGAGCTTCAGCTTTTCTCGATGTTTATTTACAGGTTGGAGAAGGTTTTAAATGCAATTGGGGAGGATGCGGATGGGCTTCTGGCAGAGAGAAAAAGAGTAAGAATGAGATCTGGTGGCAAAATTGAACTGCTTTCAAGAGAAAGGGAAAGAAAAAGAGAGAGGAAAAAAGCAAAAAACTCCACAACCCGGAGAAGCCCCATGCCAGCAGAAAGCTGATTTCTTTCATCCTGATGTGGCGGGCTCCTTGTGGGCGCAGCTCCTGGCCGGACGCCCGGCAGCGTAGGTGGTGTGCTCTGAACAAGAGTTCAGGGCTGCCAGATGAGCCGTATCACCTACAGAGGGAACTTTGTCCTTTCAGCCGCAAACTACTTCCCTCTCTCAAGCAAGCAGGGGTGTCCTGGCTGAGCCCTTACAAAGTAAAAAAGAGGAAGATGCCAGTGCAGCTCGCCCTGACAGGGAGTGATGTTAACCTCCATCCATGGGGGGAGGACAGAGGTGTCCCAGGGGGCACAGGAGCGCTGGGGCAGGCTCAGGGCTGGCCAGAGGCAACAGAAAGTGACTGTAGAAGTGGGCAGATGAGGAACAGTTATTTTGGGAGCAAGGCCCAGAGGGGTTTGCATCCAGCGTAGCAACACAATGCTCACCAGTAACCGTACATACAAAGGCCAGACACAAGCGATCGTAGCTGGTGGGACATAAGCCAGCACAGCTCCAAGTCCTTTTTGGCTGTCCAGCTGCCCAGATTCACATACCTTCCGCCCCCAACTCTTGGTCTAAGCTTATTTGGCTTGAAGCAATGCTGCAGCCTGAGTGGGGGATGGCTGCTCTCTGCTTGGTCTGCTGCAGCAAAGGAGCACAAGCTAAGAGCTTGTTAGCAAGGCTGCAAAGTTTCTGTCTGGTGCATTTCATACTGTGCATATTGGTGGTGCAATACCAACAGATCACAAAGTGTTACGTTGCACCATCCCAGTGCCGCACGTAGCAGGGTTTGTCTGAGAAAGAAACGCCGTCCCATCTGTTGAGAAGAAAACTGAACTATGATCCTGCTGGCCATGCCAAGGTATACAGAATAAGTACTGTCTACACCTTTTCTGGATCTGAAGGAGGTGAAACTGTGACCTAACATGCTCTGCACATGTCGTGGGACTGCACTAAGTCATACGGGCTGTGTCATTTCATTCACTTATCTCCTGTGATTCATTCACTCCTAAGGAGGCCTATGTAAATGCTCACTGCTCTTTACACATTGCCAAAGGAAAGTGCTCTCCATGAGATGCAATACAGTATTTTCAGCTGACCAAGCAATCTACATGTGTAAAATCCAAGACCAGGCTATGCAAAGCAGATGTAATGGGATCACCAAAACCCTTATCCATGGGTAGGAAGGCACTGGAATGGGAAGGAGTTAAATCTCCCTGCAGCTGGCTGAGGTCACTCACTACAAAGATAGATGTGGGGTGGCCGAGCGTGGCCTGGTTCTGCACCACATACCATTACTCCTCAATTGCCTGGGCAACTCTTCCTCATGTGGCTCCTGCTAGATGTATATCTCAGACACAGCCACATCCCTGGGACTAGTTAGCACCGAAGATTTGGCCATGTGTGGGGCCTCCCTGTCCGTGCCACAGCCATGGGGACAGTTTGGTTCTCTCTCCCCATGACTCTGAACAACAACATCCCATGTTTCCATCTCCATGTCTTTAGCAGAGGGGAGCTCCAGTCCCCATGTAAAAAATACGTAGATTTTTCTCTTTGCTTCATCCTGAAAATGAGAGATGCTTTAAAGTCCCCAGCATTTTCATTTGCTGAGCACACATTTGTAATGGCCAGGGTCAATGAAAACAAATACATCTGCATGAAATAAAGCTAGAATGAAAAATCCCAAAGAGTTGTGCTACACAGTTATCCCACAGCCCATGAGTGCAGCACCAAACACCATCCTGCCTCCCCCCCTCAGGTCACAGCGCAGCATCAGCCCACCACCCAAAACTCCTGAAAGACTGTCTCCCTCTCTCCACATACGTGAATAGCAATGGCCAGCTCCATGCCTGGCACCTCATGAAGGTGGGAAACAAAGCTCTCAGAGCAGCGAGGTGAAACCCATGGAAATGGCTTACCCATACGTTCCAAAGAAATGAAAGAGCTGGCACTCTCTGGACTGAAATCACATCTCACGTTGGGGCTTGTTCTCCTTCAGTACATATAGTCATGCACCTCCCTGCAGCCACAGTCAAATTTGGACTTGAGGAGGGAACCCTCAAAAGCATCTCAAACCCTTCTTCCTGCAAGCTGGAAAAGAAATAAAAGAGAAGTCATCAATCTTTTATTCTGTCCTGTACTATTCCTAAATACTTGGGAAGTGTGCCACATCACAGAAGGTCTTTTGTCTAAGCAGTAGCTTTTGGTCTCTGTGCCGTTCTGTTGCCCTGATGAACATGAAGAGAGGTCCTGGGGAAAGCGATGCTGACCACAGAGCAGTGGCTGCATGGACGCAAGCAGGGCCGTGCTGGCTGCATCCCTGAGCCCCCGCGGCATAAGGGTTGTGGCCGAAACTGGTATAAGCCCACCAGCTCCGGCACGGGGTGGCTCATGAGGTTAGCGGAAGCCTACTGCAGTTGAGGGATGCCATCAAGTAACCTGGGGCTAAATTGCCACGCTTGTTATTTTGCTCCTTGAATATTTTTTTTAAATATTTTAAAAATAGGCTCTGGAAAGAAAAAATAGCTGCTGCCTGAGACTCTTGCGTTGCTCCTGAAGACTGTGCAGGCAGGAATAGTTATCCCTGCAGCCAGGTGTGTAGCACATAAGGGGCACTGTACTATACAGATACTGGTTTTTTAAAGGAAGCTGGCTCTCTGCGAATATATCAGATAGGTCTTCACTCAGGGTATGTTAGCACTAGGTCAAAATAGCAGTTTCTTCTCCTACATACACAGGGGTGGGCTATATGCAGAACTTCAATATTTGCAGTTCTAAACAGGACGTGTACCTCTAAGTTAGGGTAAGTACTGGTAAGTATCTAGATTTTCAGAAATGTCAACCAGAGCAAAAACCCAGCCATCTGCTTCTACTCCTATCCAATGCTGAGTTCCTAAATCCTTAAGCTCCAGATCATCAGCCCTGGCCCTGATTTTCAAACGTGTTCATAAAAGTCCAAGGCAAGCCTGACACCTTTTAGCTGCTGTAAGGAGCTTAACAAAAAGCACCCTTTTAAAAGAAAAAAAATAAAATGCTGGCCTCCAAATCTCCACTGCCTAAAAGAGGTTGCCAACACTCTTCAGCTGCCTTCCTGGGAACATTTAATGACAGTTTGCTTTGCTCTACATGCATGGGTAATATATAATCCTTGTGCCACCACTTGCTTTGAGCATTCTTCATGACTGGAGGCATTTTTTTTCCTTCTTGCTTTTGATCTCACTGAGACTGTTATTCCTGTAGTAGCAAAGCTATTTGTCCTTTTAAGTAAGCATGTGGTAATCCACAAAATCCATGATTCATAATGAAATTGGCTTCAGTCTGCAGGAGTTTAATGGTTGTCTCAACCCAGTACAACTGGCAATTTTGGCACAGAGCAGCTGCAACCCCTCCTTGAAGTAATAACATCTAAAGTGTTGGACAAACTGGGTAGTTGATGATAACCAGTATAAAACACAATATATAGCATAGCTCTGGGTAAATTAGAGTGCACTTTAATTTGAGCTTGTGCAACCATGTTTAGCAGCAGTTGGTGTTTTGACTGTGTTAGTTGTAAAATTAATATTACAATTGTACTTCACTCTTAAAGATCAGCTTTGAATCTTTTAAGACCACCAGCCATGCTGTGCACTGAATTAGACCAAGACATATGGAAAAAGAAAAGGTATTTATGGAGATGCTCTTTAATTACAGAACAAAAGGTATTCAAAGTTATGCTGCATGGGGAGCTGTAACATTTTTAAACTATCATTTTTTTCTTAGGTGATATATATGTCTGCCCTGTACTATATAATTGCTATACTATTACAATATATTTATGTCTTTGTATTTACATAAAAAATCTGGGAAGACGTGCTGGCATTACAGTCCACAAAACTTAGTGTGGTGCCCTTTTAGGCAAACACAGTCCCTTCATCAAGCATAACCTTAAATGCACTTGCTGTGCTCCTAGTGCTCTCTTAAAATGTATGTTTGAAGTCGCATTAGTTTCAGTCCACTGTCCCACAGTATTTTGCTAAACCTGCCATGCAATGAAACCACCTGCTAACCCTAATCTGCAACAAAGAACCTGCCCCCTGATTCAGAAACTATTACATACCATGGTTTAGAAATGATAGCTGGTTGGGACATTCTTTTTACTTGTAGGAGGAAAAAAATAGTCTATTTCTAGCTGTTACTGAGTACATACAGCTTGCTGGATATGGTGAGTGAAGCCGAGCCAGTCCTTTGTTTCCTTTGATCCATTAAAGTCTGAGCCCGTTTCCTTCTGTCAGAGCAACATCACAAGCAGCAGCGTTCAAAGCAATGTTTGTTTTCTCACCCCCTGTTTATGCTTCGGCTTTCTCAAGGATGTTCCTGTTGGTTTGAAATTTCCCAGGATTAATTTTAGCTCGTAAGTGATTTTTTTCTTGGAAAGCCATAACCAGCAAGCGCCTTAACAAGTACTCCTGGCACTCTAAGAACTGACACCACGTCCCTTTAAAAGAAAAAAATGCCAAGTGGCCTTTGTGCTTCAGCTACTCCAGAGGAAAAAATATCCTGTCCTTAAATAAGCTTAGGTGAAATCGGAAAAGACCCACCAGAAGGGCTAAAGGGAGGCTTGAGATGAAGAGGGGGAAGAGTGTGAGTGTTGAAAATATCCAAGCACAAAGAGTTTCATGTTTTGGGTGCTTATTTACATTTTTCATGGACTCAGCTAAAGATGGAAGAAGCAAAATATGTATCCAGCACAACACAAAATCAAGTCTTCTTGTGGCGGTTCTTACCCTGACTAGTGTAAGCTTGGCTCTAAGGTAAAAATGACCATATGCATCTCCTTGAGGCTTTATAAACACCTATGAAATCTGTAAGCAAATACAAAGATTTACCCAAACACTGCTATTTTTGGCATTTTCAGCTTCCTGCAAAACAGCTTTCATCCGAGCGGCGCTTACTAGCCAATGCCTGCACTAGATCCAGGCAGCCAGCACTCATTTTTGTTGCCAGTTTCAAATTCGCCACCTACATTGGGGAGAAACCTTAGAGCTTCCAGGAGGCACTGGGGGATCTCCCTTTACGAGGAGCAGTGTGCGCAGGTGCCCAGCACCCACGCACGGGCACCTCGGGTCTGGCTGCTCCTGTTCGTCCAGGCAGCCAGGGTGAGTTATAACCCGGAGGACCACATGGGTGATGCTTTTCTTTCAGCCTTGCTTTGCAGTCTGAAGAATTTTCCCCCCCTTCACTGATTTTTCTAGATGGGAATCCCTTTCTTCTCCTCAGGCACTTGCACCTGGAGCGCCGAACTCAAAGCAAACCCCTGCCTTTGGGTCGCCGGCAGTGGTGCTTTTTAGATGGCAAAAAGCTGGATCAGAAGATTGCCGGGGTGCTGGGGAGCTGGTCCAGGGTGGGGTAAGCAGGTGGGCTGGAGCCAGTCAGCTGGTGGATGGCTGTTGAGGAATAGCTGCTCAATGAATAAGCATACCAGTGTGCCCACAGTCCTGGCCAAAGCCCCGGAGACATGATTGTGCTATAACCTCTGTGGGCTGGGTTTTTTCTTTTTTTTTTTTTTATTTTTTGCATAAGAGCCACGCTAGGATTAATGCTGTGTGGGTGCTGCTGCAGTTTGTTGGGACTCGGTTTGTTTGTTTTGTGTATCCATCCTCAGCCTGCACGGGTCCACCTCCCCAAAGTGTGAGTTTGCACTTCAGGTTCAGTGGAGGTCCAAAGGCTGCCGGGGTTCCCATGAAGCTCACCACAATCTGCCCACCTTGGGCAGCTTGCGAGTGCCGCTCACCTTTAGTAAAACATCCTAAATGATGACAAATGAGAATTTGTATTAAAAATAAGCCAACAACAACCTCCATTGCCTCCCAAATACGTGCACCTGAGAGGGGACCTGAGAGGAAAAGCCTCCACAAAACCCTCTTGGTGGCATGGGGCCCACTGCCGCCTTGCCCCGTAGGGCATTAAGGAAACCGCAGAGATGGGAGCAAGTGTGGGAATGTCAGCTCTCCAGCTGGCTTGCTAAGATGGAGATCAGCATTTGCTGCTGAAGGTTTTGGGTGCCACCCTTCTGTTCACAGCTCAGGTGAGCAAATGGAGAAAACCAGAAGACCCGTATCTGTCCCATCAGCTTGGATGGCGCAGCATTAATGCCGCAACCACCACATTCCTATGGCTTTCCAGCAAGGGGACGTGGTAAAAAAAATTACAAAGGGGAAACTGCCTTGCTTTTTCCAGGTGATTTCCACTGTTTTCCTATGAAACCCTGCAGTTCCCTCCTTTTCCCTAAGTCTTGGCCCTTGTGTGGGCGCCCAGACCACAACCCAGGGAGGAGACTTCCCTGCCGAGGCACCGCTGGCTCTCCTCCACCCCTGTGCCGCGGTGGGGAGTGCTCCCACGTGTGCATCTCCCTGCAAGGTAATTAGAGCCTTTAATTTTCAAAGATTATATATTTCAGCCATCTACGGAGGGGAGGAAGTTCGCTCTTCCTACCAGCGCTCCACCCAGGAGCAGTTTCTCTCCATCCAGATAGGGCTGAAAAGACACTTGAGCCATTTGCAAGTGTGGGCAGATCAGATAAAGGTGATTTAATGCAGAAGAGGGCAGAAGAATTGCCTCAGCTCGCTGCCACGGCACCAGGGAAGAAAGGTCTTCTGCGCTGCTGGACGTCACCGTCACATCTTTTGGAGATCTTTCAAAATAAACTCCCAGCAAATGCTATTCAAAAATCTGAGCTAAGCAGATGATGCTGATACAACAAATATGTTATGACATAGCTTTTTTAATTTACTTAGGAACATACATAGCTTTATTAATTGCCATTCCTTTTGAAACATTGGAAGATGTAAACAGTGTTTGCCAGAGGAGTGGGGAGATACATCTGAATTTCTGTAGTGGCAAGGGAGACCATGTTTTAACAAACACGACTTAGAAAGGGCTCTTTGGTGCTCAGAGTGGAAATTGCCTTTATTTTTTACAGCTTGATCTTATCGTGAGTTCCCAGACCCACAATACCTACCATAAAGGCCCAGGTCCTAGAATTCCGGGGGAGCAGAAGAACACAAGAGTTTGTTTAAAACAAAAAGAGAGAAGAGGGAAAAGAAAAAGCAATTTGTTTCTCCAGTGGCTGCAGAGATGATGTGGCCCGGGCTCACCCAAAGGCTCAGGGAACAAAAATGCATGAACAAAACTGCAACTCTCCCCAGTTTCAAGCTGACCGTCACAGCTTTCTGAGGCTGGCTGATGGTGACGCACAAGGACGATGTGCAACAGCCCCTGTGGTGGGTGCTGAGGACTTCACATGAAGAGACCAGCATAATATAATGAAACTAGGTGGCACATGGAGACCCTGTCCCTCCCAGCCTGGTGGTTAGGTGGGGCTGAGATGATGGGTAGGAGGACCCCAGCCCCTTCCTGCAGGCCAACAGCTGTGAAGGGGACAGATGGAGGAGGGCAGGCGACGGGGCCATCACCAGGGACAGTCCTGGGTGGACCAGCCAGAGGCGGGTGCTGGTTTCAAATCTGCTAGTGGTGGTGGCAGGAGGTGGGCAACCAGCACTCTTGGCTGGGGATGGGCTGGGGCGTTTCAGGAGGGGATGTCCCATGCCCCACAGGTACTGCTGAGGAGGTCCCCACCTGGATTTCAGATTTCTTAAACGCTGGTGCAAAAGGGTCAGCCAAATACAGCCAGCGTCACAGGGTTTATCCCTAATTCTACTATAAGGAGTGTATGCACGTTATTTGACCCTGATGTTACACCACAGGGCCCTGCTCCGGGTGGGGGGGGGGAGAGGTTGACCAGAGGACCCCAGAGGTCCCTTCCAGCCTACATGACCGCATGCCCCTAACGTGCCAGACCTCCCAGCCCTCACCGCCTCTGCTGCAGCAAGGGAGAGGTCCACACACCCCCTGGAGACACTCAGCTGCCTTTCTTGCCACATTAGCACATGCTCTCTCACGCCAAACCCACAACCCTTTCCCACTTAGTATGGATCTCGTGCCACTGAAATGGAAACTGCAATCCCGGGGTGCTCCTCCCCTGTGAAGCAAGGCAGCCACATGCCTCCGAGGGCGTGGTGAACTACCTGCTGGCTTTTTCGCTCATTAAGATTACTTTATTCATCCCTGTCAATGATGTTGATGAGTAAGGCTGCTGCTGCAATTCATGGAAATTGCATACAACACCCCTCACAGATATGTATTTTTCCCTCTCAAGGTACATGGTGTCATGTCTGTCTAAACATACACGTTTGGTTTGTGAGTCATTACTGAAGGCAGAGGTCATCTCCAGCGCACGCTTTAAATCCTCACTTATCTCCATCACCTTTTCTTCCTGTAGTCTAATAGCTTCACCTCCTTTTCCTATTGATGTCACCTCCCATGTACAGAAGACACCAACACCAGTGCAGTTGTGATCTCACTAACTTCTACCACAATATTGCCAACCCCTGGGTTTTTTTCGTTGGTTTTGGGGATTTTTTTGCTGCTGTTTTTCACAGTGAATGAATGCAAACTTTCTGCAATCAGTAAAAAGTCTAGATATGTTGTTCTGACACATAAGTCTCACTGAATTTTTGCCAGCCTGGAAAAATGTCTTCATTCATTAATCTATGCCTCACCTCTGCCAAACGAAGCAGTGGAGAGTAAATGGAGTTTCTAATTTGGCAATATGAAGTTTCCCACTTTTCCTGTATGTCAAACAGGTGAGCTTGAAAAACACCCCAATTCACAACATAAAAAAAATTTCCAGGGAAAAGTTATCAAAATTTCAAATTCTGACAGGAAAGGACATGCTTAGTTGGGCTTCTCCCTCCGTCGCTCACAGCAGCAAGTTCTGGTAGTCCTGTGTTTCTCCTACAACTGCCATCTCTTAGACAGATCACGTCTGGCACTATCCTCACGTGCTGACCGACCCATTGCCCTGTAGCCAAAGCCACTTTATTGCGCTTCTCTCACAAACCTTGTTATCACAAGCGTTTCTCTTCCTGGCATTGCTGCTTAGGCCCTAAGTTTTGGAGTCACCCTTACTCACATCATTTTTCTTTCTACATTCCTTGGCTTTTTAGGTCTATATGTCCATACTGTTTTGTTGGAACTATTATTATTTCTTACTTGCTTGCTACCACAACTGGAAATCCCTATTCTCTCTTACTGTTTTAAACTTTGGCTATTACAACTTCCTTCTTTATTTTCATGTTCCTACACTACTTCTGGAAAAACCTCAAGGGGTCCAAACTATTGGAAGTAACAAAGTGTCTGTCTCATTTTTATCAATTCTCTTCCTTTTCCTTCGGTCTTCTAGAGGAGTTGCACAGAAAAATTAGCTATGAAAACCAGCTGCTGCTTAGTCACAGGTGTGTACAGCGTACTACTATTTGAATCAAAACCAATCGTGCTGGTTCTGTGGGTGGATAACAACTTACAAAAACTAACTTTTAAAGGAGGTTGAGTAAAAGGTACCAAGTCATCATAATGAATAAACAAATACACCTTGGTATTCCACTTAAGAAAACTTTCTAAGGGAAAATTCCTTTCCTGAGTCACATTTCTGACCTCTCTACTGCAGGCCTTGAAGACAAACGAAAACCAGGAAATCCAGTCTTTCTGACAGCAGGTACAGGGTTCTCCCCACCAGTGATGCTGGAAGAGGGGCCCCCATAAAAATGCATTTCAGTGTTGCTATAGTAAAACTATCTTTTAACAGAAAGAGGTAGATCCTGGATTCAGCAAAACATTATCCCAGCTAAGCCTGAGAAGGGAGCATTGGTAGACCTTTTTTGATGCCATTTGCCAGGCATTTCTTACCGCCGCTGGTACAAGTTGTGTGACCAATCCATCAAACCAAGCACACGACATCAATCCCTGCTCGCTGCGGGCCAGCATGAGCAACGCGCTGGCAGCACAAGGCCATTTCACACCTATTGGAAAAGCCCACCGCCGTGACTGAGCAGCTGCCGAGCAAGCGGTCTGCACGGTGCGGCCACAGCGCTGGCAAGCAGACCACGCCAGGCATGCACACAGGTGACAAAAGCAAAGCAGGGCATGCATAGGTCCTCTGAACGCAACTCAGGAGCCTCTGCTGTCATTCGCTTGGTCTTCAGAAGGCCACTGCACTCCAGCTTGTGGTTTCCACAGCTCCCACCCATGCAAGGCGGGTGGGAAGATGTCTCCAGGTTAACTTGTTTTCCCAGTGCCGAACGATGGGATTCCTCTCACCAGACTTTAGATGTCCACCAGGTGTGAGTCAGTGTGGAGTTAAATGCCCTCTGCAGCCAGCTCCTCTGCTCTGTTTTAGGTGTTTGCAATAGGATGGGGTGGATCTTGCTCTAGGAGGACATAGTCTCCTTCCATTGCCTATAAAGTGAGCCTGGGGGAGTAGCTGAGCTGGAGACACTTATAGTGTAAATGTCTAAGGTCAGGCAAGATGAAACCTCTCTCTTATCCAAAACCAGGTGAGCCAAAAGGAAAAAGCTTGAATGCACAACGTTTTGTGTTAGGTATTATTATTTCTCTGTTAGTCACATATTTGTACATTTTAGGAATGCACGACTGAAATCAAGGTCTGTTTTTTTGACTGCAGAGCCAGCAGGCACCAAACCCAGCCTGAAGTTCTCCTCTTTTTAGAGTAAATATTTTCGGCATATGGAAGGAAAGGCTGCCAAGTGAGAGGAACATTAGCTGAACTGCCTCACCAAACGGGCTGACAAATACCTACAGGTCCCTCATTCCTCACCTCCTGGGGCTGGCTCTGGCAGCCTTCACTCGCCAGAGCGATCCTGAAGCCAAGGAAACCACATGCCCAGGTAAGGTGAGCCCAAGGTTGGCTCCGTCAGTCAGGGAGGAGGAACACGGTGCCAACAGAACTCACACAATTATCTGGCTCAGGTTTTGAAACCTCTGTTCAACAGCAATGATTCAGCAGTTGATTGCTGTTCATTTACTGGAAACTGCTTCTCGTCACTCAGAAGGAAAAACAACTGGAAAAGGCCTATATCACTCAATTTTGCATTAGACAAGACCATTATGGTCAATTGCAAGCTTACAAAAAAACCATGTACTGGAAAGCTCCAATATCAAAACATTTTCTTCTTTCAAGAACCTTTTAATTTTCATGTTAACATAATGTTCCTTTTATTTGCCTTCTGTTTTTCTGGCCTTCGGGGTGTGCACTTCCCATTTTTCTCCAATCTCATGAAGACCAGAAACTTTGCTGTATATACAACCCACCCCCACCCCCCTAGAGACATACACATATGAAGTTTCTTCGTATAACTGGGAGCTGAGCACTACAGGGGCGGGGGGGAGGGGAAGAAAAATATATACACTTTTGCAAGATCCAAGAGAAGTTGCAAGAGTTTATGTTGTACCTGGCATCCCAGCCAACATGCCGAAAACTAACCTGAGACCCTCCAGAGCAAAAAGCATGAGTGGCTGGCACCTGTGGAAACAATTTTTAACTAGAGCTGCCACACACACCGCAGCCCATGGGAATGTACGAATATGCAAAGTCCAGTCCCAAGCTTGACTAAGTCAGTGGTCGCTCTCTAATTTCAGAATGTCACGTCCCGGGGACTGCTTCTTCAACAAAGAGTAGCATCTAGTCCTGGAAGTACCATACTGAAGAGCAGTGGCATCTTCACTGCACTGTTTTGGTGCATCCTCTGTCCACTGAAACACTGACACCTGCTAGGAGTCTGCCCACAACATTTAGCACAATTTGCGTTTTGGAGACTTAACCAGTGGTTAGGAGCGCAGCGTGCCACAGGTACATTTTACAGGTTACAGTGATGGATCTTCATCATTCAGTGTCAGTGCAGTAATCTTCAAAATAACACAAGGCCCATTTGCTAATTCAGAAACAAAAGTATAGATAATATTTAGCAAAAATTCTGTTGATTTAAGTCTTTTATTTCTGGCCAGCTCATCTGAGTTCAGGTACCAGCCACCAGGTACAAACATCTTTCACACTAGCTGGGAAAACTTACACCAGCTATCCCATCCTCATCCATGTTTGCCCTGCCACTGGCCCAATGATGTCCCCAGCCTTCACTGGGGCCCCTGGAGGTGGACACAATGCCAAGAAGGGACCAACCCTTACAGCTGCTTGAATTCCACATTACTCATGTTTCCAGGGCAAGCAGCTTCCTGAGACTGTACAAAACTTGGGTTTGGCCATACCCCCCTCCCCAGATCTAACAACTGTGCTTACAGTTACATAGCAAACTAAGGACTGTGTTGCTCATCACAACATCCCTTTCAACACATTGAGCGGTACTGTGGCTTCATCACATTTGACATCCCATCAGTGCTGTCTACGAGTAATGGGTGGACAGAGATTGCAACATTTTTCCAGAGCACGTGCCTACAAAACTTCCACTACACAGGGGTGTCCATGTAACATGCCTTATTCAGTGACACTTAAGGCCACATCCTGCTACAGGCAGTATAAGATGTTTTTATCAGGTGTGTAATGGTTGCTAATGAAGAACTAATCAGTGGGAGTTGCACCAAACCATCCCACTTGCATGATATCATCTTTGCAAAGGCAGACATCCCTGAGTTACACCAAGCTTGCTCACAGCAACTCTCAGCCTGTGGCTTTCAGTCTCTGTGGGACAGCTTGCTTTGCTTATACAGTCAGCAAGATACCAGGACAGGTAACTCTCCTCAGCTCGGTTCTTCTAGGACTCGATGCTATGGTTTGTCAACATGAGTGAAGTGGACAGTCCTAAGAATATGATCCCCTGAAGCTGTAGTATTCCCATGGGTTCAGTTACAGGTTCCACAACTTCAGACCTATGCTTGGTTACCAGAGCATTATTTATGCATTCATGAAAAAGGTTCATTCACAAGTATATATAACAAAGCCCTGTTTTATTGTCCATGTAATACATATTCTGAAATACTGCCACCTATTCAGTAGATGCAATAATAACAGTAATTTGTGCCTGAATCCTTATCTTCTTTTACATACTTTCCCCAGTGTTCTCACAACTGCTGAACTCTTCTCTGGCCAGGTCCATCCCATCCCCACATAAAGATAATGTAATTGGCCAGGTATTCTTAAAAGTACCTATCTTCTGATCGTGGGGCAGGGGAGAGTGGCCTGGGGGCTTCCCTTGCCTTTTGGGACCTGCCTTCTTGCTAATGGCTCCAGTAGTCCCCCTTCCACCCCTGACATCCATCCCAAAAGGGGGTCCTGTCCTAGCAAGTATGATATTAGCTGAAGTGATGGCGTCACAGATGAAAGAAGGATGCAATGTGTGTGTCAGCCCACTCTCCTCAGTGATGAGGAGGGAAGGCATTTGGTCAGTTTTGTTTCACTTGTGGGCAGAACAAATAATTCCAGACTCTTGGTCCCAAACTGATAAATTTTCAACCTCTTGGAACTGTTTGTGAATTCTCTCAATGGATTCCCCTCATGCAGGCTCAAGAACCAGGTGGTTTCTGGGATCTAGTTAGCGAGTGTGAGCTGACAGACTACCAGCTCCTGAAGAGGACCTTTATTACGGGACACCTGTAGTCACCCTTGTCCTGCCTGGGGAAGGAATAAGCCCTGCCCAGCAGTCTCCCTCCAGCTCAACATGTCCTCTCACCCCAGCACACAGCTGGAACTTTGTTCCATCCTCCCTCTCACTCAGGTTCTCCGATACCCTCTGGGGCTGGTGCCTCCGCACCACCACTGCTGACCCCGGAGCCTTGAGGTTGGATTCTCCTTCCCCAGAGATACATATGTGCCTCCCTGCTCATCTCTACCATTTAACCAGGCAAGATGCTATCTCCGCTCCACCTCTCTTGATCCAAAACCCTCCTCCTTCCAGGCTACCACCTCTCCTCACTGCTGTTGCAACCTTTTTCTCCAGGAGACCAGTTCCCACACAGGCAGATGACCACCATCCTTCTCTCTGCACAAAGCAACCCCAAGTGTAACATAACTAACTGCTGTCTATCTGTCTCAAATATGGCCTTTTTCATTCCCCTTTCACTTCTCCCCCTACACCTCTGGAGGCCAGTGCCAAGCACCTTTTGCTCAAGGGACCTGTGAAGCTCCAGCAACTGTAGGTCCCAGCTGCTGCCTCCTTCCTGTGTTATGTGATTTTGTATGGAGTTTATCTCATCTAAATCATTTCACCATCTAAGAAGGCTCTAGTCTTAGCTTGGCTCCCCAGACTCTCCCTAAAATCAATAGTCATCTAGGACTGGTAGGATGCCCAGATCCCTGGAGGTTCCCACTTCCCCCCATGCTTTGCAGGAGGAGCTTGGCATGGGCAGCTCGCTCAGTGACTGCTGGTGTTAAGGGAAATGGAACCCATCTGGGTGTCTCTGCTCCTCTTCTCAAAAATCACTGCTTGCAACCATCTCCCCGGATCTCTGGCCTTCACTTCTGCTGGACCTGCCTCCGAAGTTAACTTTGCTGTCTCGTCACTACCTTGTAATTTCTTTCTCCTTGTATCCTATATTTCATGTCTTGCTCATCCCAGGTTGTAATTATATTACTCATGATAGGTCAAGCAAATGTGATGTCACAGGGTTGGTAAAACTGCTGGTCAAATTTGCCCCTTGCTAAGCCAGTATGAGCTGATTTTTGGCCTCAACCCTACGAGCAAGAACATACTTGTTTAATTGCATGCATGAGTTACCTGCACTGCTTCTATGCCCATGTGTGAAGGAAAGCACGTGCCCGCAAGCACAGAGGCTCAGGGCCACAGAAAGGGAAGGGGCTGGTTAGACGCCCTTCGACTGTGGCTGGCTCTGGAGGTCTGCTACATCCCACAGCAGGCTCTGTTGTCACAAACAGGAAAAACAGGAAAAAATGTAGGATCTTGTGGCTCCAAAGCCTTAGTACAGGGCTGGCTCAGGGGACCGTCCCTCAAAACGAGAAAGGAACAGAGAGCACAGCTGTAAAACCCAGCAGCCAGATGTCTCCTGATCTCATCCTGGTGCAAAAGAAGTGGCCCGCACAAGGCATGGGATCAAGCTATAAATAAATCCCAGTGCTTCTACCTGTGTATTAACATTCATCCGTCACCACAGTTATTAGCCAGGACTGAGCTGTAACATTTTATGGCGTTTAGGACAGACAACACTTTCTTTTGACTTAACGGTATCTCCTGTGAACTAATTCACTCAGCTATGAACTATTACCATTACTTTTATGATAAACTGTGCATATAGCGGGTTTAAGTATCAGGCAGGGAACAAAAGGTTTACACACACGCTGTAAGGACTGTCAGGATACTGAGACTGGGTTAGAAACTGCTTAATGTAGGTGAGTACTTCAGGTGCTGCTGCCTCACTGGGCTCTAAGTGAGAGCCAAAGCATCTAATACAACCATTCATTTCCCAGTGAACACTCTTCCCCATTTCCATGGAAAGGCTCTTCCCATTTCTTCAGCTACAAAGACTTTCAAAGGTTTTTTCTTTTGCAGGAGTTTATTCCTGATCCAGTCTGCTGAAGTAAAAGAAAGACCTCCCTCAACTGAAATAAGCATTGAATCAAGCCCCAGGAGAAGGTATTTTTGTGGGCTGTTTTTGTGGATCCTTTTGTACAAGGTTCAAAAAAAAAAGCTACAGGACTAGCATTCCAGAGACAATATTACCCCATTACAATGCTCCTAGAAAAGGACCCGACATTTTTATTTTGGGACAAAGATTCAGAAGTTCTCCAGCAGGTAACAATGGCTTTTCCATGAAAAAGCTCATCAGATTCAGATCATTAGCCATATGCCCAAATTTTCTTTTTGTCTTGTACACTTTATTTGTTTTTAACTGAAGCGAAGCAGTGAATGTATGCCAGCCCTTTATCCTCCCCCAAAAGGGGGAGAAACTTAGTCATGATACATCCATCATTCCCAATTCTTCCAACAGCCTGAATACATCAACAAAAAGTCCCAGTCTAATGAAAAAAACTTTATTTGGAAAAAAATAGTAAGTAAAACAAGTTTCCATATGTTTACCATAAAAATAACCTAGACTCCACCTTGGGGTGTATAAAAATACAGACTACAGATTGTATATTTTGGCATTACTTAAAAAATCCCTTTGTAAACATACCCTATTAAAATTTAACTGCAGCTTTTATCATTTACTCAAGTAACATATGAAAAGGCTAGAACACATTTATCACAGAAGTAGTCATTTTATCAGGGCTTAGTAATAGCAGTGATGTATTGTGCAATTTGCAGTGCATGCCTGTTTTACAATACATTACTGGTAAGTACTATCCATACACATCTGTAAAGTATCCTTTAAAGTGTATCCAGAAACATTAACACCTATTAAAAAAAAAAAGAAAAAAAAAGTTATAAGAGCAGCAGACTTTTCAATCCTGTAGATAAGACTTAAGTTAACATATGTGGTTTGTGTCCAGACTGCTGGCCAAGGGAGGAACATGCAGGCGGTACTATGGCAGGAGGACAAGTTTGATTTATTTATTTTTTTTAGTGGTTACTGAGATGAAATTAGGACAAATATCCCCAAATAGCTCTAGATTGAGATTTGGCATCACTTTCTGGACATAGTTTTTATGATATCAAAATAAATGTCGTAAGAGTTCATACAACTCATTGAGCTGTCAGGTCTGGGTCCTTCCCATTCAGCTTGGATTTTAATGAGCCAGAGATGCTTGAAAGGCTTCAGATCTTCTTAAGAAGTAGCTTATATGACTCACTGAATTTTGCATTACCCCAGCGACTGCCTGGCTAAGTATACATACCACCCACGGGCCAGTGGCAAACCCTCAGCATCCCTCAGTGCCAGTGGCAACTCAAGATCAAGCGGGAATAGCAATGACCTCACTTGAGCCCTGCATTTCTTCAAGAAATTCCTTTAACAGACTTATTCTAAGCCTTTTAAAGTAGTCTCTGTTTCTACTACAAACAGGGCAACAAAAGAGGGAGAGTTTAAATGAGAGTTACGTTAAACCATCACAGCTACTAAAGTACAGCTGAATAATTCCCCAGTCGCTTTGTTGAAGCAGCAAGAACCATATGAGTACCATACATTGGTGCTGCAGCTCAGATTTGAAAATCATATGGATAATAAAGTTTGCTTGTGTGTGAGCAACACATTACAATGGCAGGAGGTGCACACAACCACGCAGTGTGGGCAAGAAGTGTTACACCACGGTGTTACCGCGCAGCATCGTGGTTTTGCATAGGAACTGGACACCAAAAGGTAGAGGCACTGAGTGATTTCCCCCTTCAGCTTTTCTGAGGTTACTCTGTTGTGTTAAAGAAAGGGGGCTGCTATTTATTTTTAAAATTGAAGGCCTTCTGTATCTTAACTATATTGCCTGGAAATTCCACGTATAAAGGTCTGCAATTCAACGTAAAAACAATAAATGCCTTTTTGTCCTTTCAAGTGGGAAAGCTTTCATCATTACAAAACAGGAGAAAGCAGGAGGAAAGTTAAGAAGATCTGCAGGTGGACAGCACAATGCCTCCTTTGAGTTGAGGGGCAAAGACAGTTGCTCAATAAACACTCTGCTGTTTATTTTTTTTTGAATGTGTGTGAGATTGAGAATTCAAAGGATTATATTCAGCACAGCTTAGTCTTAGTAAAACACATATTCCAAGACCTGCATGCATTGCCAAATGTTACAGTCCATTTCACGAGACTTGAATATATCACTTCTGTTGTTGTTTCTATCGCGGGAAAAATATCCTGAATGCAGGACAGTGTTTGATTTTGTAGCAAAGTAGATACTGGCAGTATATGGATTAACTAATTATCTCTGTTTACATAAGGAAAAGTTTGTTTTGATGTACGATGAAAATGACTGGAAAAAACAAGTCAGATACTTCATCTTTTCTTTCCCATGTGCCAGGCACACGTGCTAACAATATCCCCCAGCCATTCATCACACGTTCTGTCTGCTGTGCCTTAACCCTATGGAAGAAGGTCATTCCTCGCTCCAAGCTGAGAATATACATTATACAAATTTGTGCACAACATATCGTTGTACTCCAGAATACGGAGGTGGGGGGGGGGGGGGGGTCTTGAAGAGAAGTTTGGAGACTGGAAAAAGTGGGCATTGTGTTCATGCCAGATTATTTTTGCAGGTAATTTATGTACAAATGAAAGGGAATATTCAGCAGGAGATGCTGATGAAAAGCACTTAAGTGACATTTCTCAGTCACTTCTCACCTATCTAATTACAGGAGAGTTTCTCCAGGCAGTACCAACATCACTGAATCAATAGCAGTTCTGCCCTGCAAAGCCACTTTGGGGAAAGCTGAGCACGCATGTCCGGAACCAGTGTTTGCACTTGAACATCTGCTCTGCTTTATCAGTGCATTTTACAGTCACTGCTGTTAACTGAATTATGTTGCTGCCGTGAGGTACCTCTGAACTCCAGGCCTGTTGTTTTGCACAAAAAATACAGGACCAGGCAGATGGAAGAGAGGGCATGGGGCGAGCATGACAGCCTGCGGCCAGGGTGAGGGCCACCACCTCCAAAAGGGAGTCCGAAATTTTTCCACTTAGTCTAAAAAGTACCTAATGTAAAGAAGCAACCTGCTCGGGGATGCAAGAAACAAACCAGTGTGAGATCCTTAACCAGACCACAGGGTTGTTTCCTCATTTTCCAGGACTTTAAAATCGAATGCAGGTGACACAGGGACCACCGGTGAGGTCATTTTGCTTGGGCACTATTTTTCCCCATCAGCAGTGACAAGCGACTTGGGAATCGGAGGCTGCTTCTGCCCAAGAGGACCTGGTCCCCAGCAGTGCCCGCAGGGCTCTCTCCTGGTGTTCACTGTTGGTTGCCCGCGCCCCACCAGTTGTGGCCTGAGCCAGCCCCTGCTGATGGGAAGAGTATTGGCCAGGGACTCTCCCAGGACACAGCAGGAACAAGGCAGCCCTGTTTTGCAAGGATGCAGGGAAGAGAGTTCAGCTGCGCGAGCAGAAGTCTTGCCCTTGGCACTGGAAAACAAGCACCGGTCCATTTTTGTTTGCTGCTGTAGACGTAACCTCCAGCAATACTTAGACAGCTCAAGTCTTGCTGTGGTTCTAGTCTATTCTGCCTGTGCACCTCCCGGTGCTACACATTTGGGTACCATCTTCAGGCATTATTAACGTTTCCTCTCACACTGCTGTGCCAAAACACCAGCATCCTCGACAGGAGCAGGAGCAGGGTGGGTTTTGTTTTTATTTTTCCCTTTCCCCTTCTATTTTCTGAAAGACGCTGGGAAGCATTTTGCCACACTTTAACATGAGAGATACTGTAAGTTCAAGGAACAAATAACACATATTCATAAAGCTCCAATGACTGCGGTGAAGGCCCGAGACATCCATGCCTCCCACTGCTCCCATCACTACGGAGAGGACCAGCTGGCTTTGCTGGGAGCAGACAGGTCCCCAGCCAAGGGGGACTAGGCAGCCAGTGGGCGGCCAAAAGATGTGCTTCAGCTGTGTGCTTGCACAGGTTCAGGGGAATAGGTGTTTTCCAGCATGGGCATCATCCTGCCTGTAGGTCCTGGTGAGGCTGCTGCCTCGCAGCAAGCCGTTGGGTCTCCCTGTGCTCCCTACAGCACCTCATCCCGGCTCCCGGCAGGGAGCTGCAGGGTCCCAGCCTTTGTCTCTCTGTCTGGGTTTGCATTTTTAAGCTCAGGAGTAATGCAGGTTATAAATAGGTAACAGGAGAGGAGCCGATCACTCGTACCACAGATCACAGAGGTTAAGCAGCGACATCAGCACAGAGCACGGCCATTTCGCCTCAAATCAGCCCAATTCCTGCTGGAAACCCCTGGGGAGGTCCCCGGTCACTGCCCATGGTGGGGCCTGGGAAGATGCAGTAATTGCTCATACCACCAGAAAGTCCATTGTCTGGGCAGCATTTAAATGGCTGGAATGAATAATTGTTAAATTATGGTGAGCTGAACAAGGAAAACACCCACAACGACCAGCAAGAGCATTAAGCGTACCATCTAATGGTTCTGTGGGTGACCACAATTATTCTTCCGTCTTTTCTGGAAACAAATTGTCCAGCAAAGCCACACAGCTACAGACCAGTTTGTTCTGAGGGTAGCACCAAAATATCACAAAATAATTCATGGGGGATATTCCTTTCCTCTACCTACCGCGACTGCCTGGTGCAGCACCGAGCTTCAGGGAGACTACGGCATGTTACAACTTCAGGCGGCACGAGTTACCTGGAGAAGATCAGCACGCAGCTCGCCCTCCCGGTGGGCGGTGGGGCTCAGCGTGGCATTTATCAACACCCCCCCTTCCCACCCCCCCAACTTGCAGACGGGAGGGCTCAGCATCAGCATCCTTCTGGTCACCGGCACCGGACGGATCTAAAATGCCGCATTGCTGCGTCCCCGTGGCACCGGTCCAACCACCTAATGTGGTTTCCTGCACGCCGCTTTCAAATCACAAACCATGGAAACATTTTATCTCCAGTTGCAGAATTATATCGCTGTGAATAACATATCCTTCCTAATTAATAACTGTGATGATATTGCCAAGAAAGTTATGAAAGCTTGGGTCCCTCTAATCGTCTAGTCGGCCTGACATGTTCTCAAGTTTTCCTAAGTCTTATTTTCACAAATAGCACTACTTCTCTTGTGCTTCTTAACACTTTCTGGAATAATTTAGGGTAAAGTTCTTTAACTTATAACTCTAACTTCTTTATTCTATTTCCATTCTAGGTCTATCCAAAGATAACCTGTCAATAAATTGCAGAGGCATAATATTAAAATTCCAGTGAACTGAATGAATATTGAAGAGGGAGGAGAAAACCAGTTTGCTACAAAAGCTGTTAATTAATGATTTAATATAGTCGAAACCTATTTGAAAAATAAGAGTTGTCAATTCAAAGAAGAAACGTGGAAGTTTAATGTTTTAAAACAGAGGGCTAGGATGAGATTGCTTCGTGTTTATTAAACTGTTTCAGCCTTGCCATGCATTTTTTATATTTTGGCACTTCCCCTGACCTGGGAAGTTGGAAACTAGGATGTGTTGGTTTCTTTGGGTATGTTAATTTTTTTAATAAAGCCTATAAAAAAGCAAACTAAACTAAATTAACTAATTGGGGGCGGGGGGGGGGGGGGGGGGGGAGAAAAAACAAGCAAAAGAAACCTCTAACCAAAAATGCATCACTATTAGAAAATGCTTCTCAGGCCAGCCACAGCTCCACTCCCTGCCCTGCGCTAGCAGCCGTTGCAGCACTAGTGCAGGGCACAGGGGATCCTCACTGGAAACATCTGACTCCCTGCCCGACTTAGGGAGCCGTGACCTGGGGCTTGCAGCACAGGTTTTTAGGGCTTTCTTTTCTGAAGGTGAGTCATATTTGTATTTTCAAAAAAAGCAAATGGAAACAAATATTAAACCCTCGCAATTCTTCCCCAAATGCAAGTCTCGCTCCCTGCCAGACTTATTCCCAGAGCAGTAGGTTGCCATGTCAGAAACTAGTTGCGACAGGCATCGGCAGCCTCTCCTGATGGCGAAGGGGCTCAATATTTAAGTGATATCCCGAAGCAAGTAGGAGCAGAAATTAGGACCCGCATACACTAGGTTTGGGATCAATAGGGAAAAGTGCTCAGTGATATAACAGCCTTTTAAATTACCCTGTTTGGTGCACAAAGTCTGCAACACTCCAGTAGTGCTGTCAAAGCCCAGCAGATCCACAGCTCAGGTAAATCAGTGCAGCTCTATTGGTGCCAGTGGAGCCACACTGGTTTGCAATGGCTGAGGACCCAGTTCAAGGCACATGAAATCATTGCAAAAAAATGCAAGGGGAGGGGGGGACGGGGACTAAAGAAGTTCACAGGGGTTTTTTCTGTTTTTAAAGGATGCATGTGGCTGGTCAAGGTGCACTAAATTGTAGGCTAGCTGCCTTCCCAAGCCCTGCCATCATCATCACAGCTGTGGGAAACAGCTACAAACAAACCCCACAAAATGACAAGGTAGGTGAATGCTGGCGAGATGGAGGTAAGTGTTACAGAAATAGCTCAGCTGCCTGTAGCTTCTCTTATGTGAAAGCTGAATAAGCATGCTGGCCCCAAAAGAGATCGTCTGACCCCCTCTGTTTTCTGAACAGTGTTACCATACTAACAGCTTGGAGAATGCTTTAGGATATGGCACAATATACGCTGCCTATGGGCTTGATATCAGACGTGAGTACCTTAATTGCATCACTACTAATTGACAGGAGATCTGCTCTGAAAAGACAATGAGGGTCCTTAAGCTCCTTCTGAATCCTCAGCCTCCTGCTCTATTCTCAAACACCAGGAGTGAGCGACATTACTCACCTTCAGAAATGTCACCCACTTCCTCCGTCAGTTAGAACCCAGCACCTTGGTCACAGTTATCTTGGGGGATCCTGGAGACGGTAATTCAAGAGAAAATGCCGTGACAAAAAGTGAAACTAGAATTTCTGAACTAAGAAGTTGCTATTTTTCTCAGGACAGGCTGAAATTTCACCAGGGCATGCTGCGTGAAAACATGGCAAGGAGACAACCTTCCGTTTCACCTTTTGTAAATCTCTATTTGTACCTTGTTGGCAACTGAGCACCTCCTAAGGATTGGCATATGGTATCATCAGAAGCACAAAATAAATATTGCACCCATCTGTACTCCTACATGTTTTTGCTAGCCAATTTCTACACTCATGAAAGCAGATTATTTTAATATTACATTTTTTTAAAAAGTCCTTAAAGCGATGTTGCAAAAGTGTTTTCAGTTTTATGTATCTAAAGTACTTCATCAGAAGAAACACTGCCAGAGATAATCACATTTACTGTTCAGCTGGTATCCAAGATGTTGGTAGGATGAATGGGCCCTAACATGGAATGAAATGCAACTAATGCCTATGGTGAGGGTCCTTCACATTCCCATGCAATAAAGGAGAATTCATCTCTCAGGTAATAAGCCTACTCAAGATCATTAACTGCATTAGTTACTAATACTCTTAGTCCTATGGCATCTGTCAGCTCTTTTAATGGTCCAGAGTCCAGGCCAATTAGAGAATAAGACTGGAACGACTAGAGATAAACTTTCTTTGAAAGTCCCAGTTTCTCCCTGCTGTCGCCTTACCGTCAGAAAATGCTTAACCGGAGCAGGCATGCAGCCAAATCCTATCTGGGGAAATTCCCCGCCTCACAAGTTATCTATTTAATTCCAATGGCACTGTATTATAATGGCCCTTCCTGTTTCTTTCTCTTTGCTTCTCAATCTAGCTGAGCTGAAAGAGCACCCGCTTTTCTTGTTTGGATTTAATGTCCTAGCATTTTTTTTTTTTTTTTTCCAAATCACTGGACAGCCCCTTAGCCGTTGAAAACTCTGGGTTATTTCTAGATGCGTAAGTCAACAACTGCTTCTGGGGAAGGCTTATCTCGCCAGCTATAAACTCTTTTCCTACCTGACTCTCTTGAGAACAAGACATATTGGCTGCTCATAATTCACGTAAATGTTCAATGTTTCATGACAAAGAGAAACATGCTGAATTATTTTTATCTCCTCTCCCGGAATAAATCCCGGCACAGTTCATTTCCAGGCATTCGTCACTTCACACCAAAGGCAGGGCTTTGGTAATGAAGGCAGATCTAAGCAGAGTGGCCTCCAGAGCACTAACCTGCTCCAAGTGGGACAGAAGCAAAGCAGGACTGCATTCCACCTCCAGAAGTCAAACCTTGCTACGGTACCTTTAAAGCGAAAATTTACCAACACATGCTCGCACCATTCGCTTAATTAAAAAGGGCCATAAGCAACCTTGTTCTCTGCACTGGAACAGATCTGTCTGGAAGTGTTGGATACCAAGGACAGATAGGAAACATAACACACATTGAAGAGAGCTATGGGAATAATTTGAAGCAAATATTTCAAATACAATAAATTTTGCCTCTATCTGCTCAAGAATAGCCATGAACTGAATTGCAATTTTGCTTCGGCTTGTCTAATTTTCATAATTTATCATTGCATCAAATGATTCTTGGTCTGTAAATTATGTAAATTAATGCTAATAATGGAAACCCAGGCTGCATTGACCAGCCTTTAGCAGGAAGTGATACATTGTTGTTCCAACCCTCTGAAATGAAAATGTAATTTGTTAAATGTTTTAAGAAAGTGTCCCTATAAAACCAAAAAGTTTTTTTCATTGCTGCAGAACCAGTTTTCAATATCTGGCATCGGTGCAGGGGACAATTCTGTTTATCTGCTCATCTTTGTATGGGGCATTAGTATGAGCCAGGGTAACACAGTTAAAAATTAACATGTATTATGTCTGAGAGACCAGAGCAAGGGGCAAAACTTGAAGCAGGTTGGTCTTATCATTGCTAAACCTTGAACTATCAATCAGGCAAGTGGAAAGGAGTCATAACAAAGTATTATTCAAAACGCACCTTTTCATAGATACAGGCCAGGCCAAGGGCGTGCTTTTTGGCTATCAGGCTTCTTATTAATATCTCTCAAAGAATCAGAGGCAAACTTTGATAACATAATAACTTGTAAGATAGCCTGGTAAAAAAGTTAATAAGCCAATCAAAGGGGAAAAGTGTCTCTAGTTAGAACTGTGAGTTGAATTTGGGTGGATAAAAGCTTGCAATAGTGTTAGGTTACAGAGGGTAACACAATTCTGCCAAAACGCCATGAGATTTTAGCTCACGGTTTTTGTAAAAAGGCATTTGCTCTTGATTGTTCCAAGTCCCCACAGGGAGACACCAATTGACACAACCAGTTAGGATGTCCAAATGCTTTTTTGAAGCTGAAATAAATGCACTGATTAGGGGGGGGAACCTCCCCTCTCCTCTTGAAATGTTATAATTAAAATAAATGCAAGTCGAGAGACTAAAGTGAGATTGAAATCTGCCATAGGCTTTGCTGAACCGTATTTGTACAACGTCGCGAGCTGAACTACGTTGATTTTGATAAAAGACTGTTCCTGCAACCTGCCGTGTGATTAAAAACAGAGCTGCCTTGGGTACAACAGACAACAACAAGTCAAGGCCTTGAGAACCCAAAGAGGTTTACTGGATGTAGCTCGGATTCGAGACACTCAGTGCTGAGTCCCAGCAGGACCTCTCCCCTTGCCAAAATGCAACCCTGGGACCTGGGGTGGCCAAGGCTGGAGATGGTGATCCCACAGCCAGATGTGTGACTCATCCGGCTTCCTTAAATCTGGGCAGCCCCACAGGGACCAGGACCCAGGCTTCCGCGCACGGGATCAATCGGAGACATCAGGACCCCCACACTTTCTGCTATCACACCCCAAACTCCCAACCCTAGAGAGATCCAGATCTCTTTAGTGCTTGGTTTTTTTCTCCTACAGAACCTGGAAATCCTGACTTTCAAAGTAAAGCCAGGGTGTCAAGAGCTCCCAGGCTCCTTGGAGCATTGTGCCAAGATGGAGCCAGTGTCCGCTCCAATAGCCCATTGCCCTGCAAGTGCTGGCAATGGGTTTGCTCCAGAGCCACGGCTCCCTGTCATCCTGGCAGCTACTTGTGAAACTGGCACTGTCCTTGGCCTCCCAGCTGCTATTATTTATTTCATTAGTAAACATTGTGTTTCAGTACTTTTAAAAAGTAAATTCCCAGTTTCTGGGAAATAGGAATAAAATTAAATTAAATCAAAACTTTCACAAGATTTCCCACAAACCAGAAATCGTGCTTGCTTGCCATTTTTCATCAGTAGTTCAGAAAAAGAACAGGTCTTCTGTGGTGACCTTGGACAAATGAAGTGGAGCTTGTAAATTGTACACTTGAAAATTTAGACTTAGATTTGAATTTCATTCTGAATCATTCCATCTTCTAAAATATCTTAGATAACTTTTATAAGAATGAAAAGTCAAGCTTCACCGGCTTTTTAGACGTTTAGTGCATATTTTTAAAGCACCACATACACATACTGAACCTGTGTGAATTCATCCCACCACCTGTCAGAACTATTATATCAAGTGTCCGTAAACGACTTTGGAGGTTCAGCACAAAGAAGTATGAAGTTTATGCCCTGGGGACATTCCCTGCTCCTCAGATACAGAATTTGCAAAACCCATGGAAATTTGAAAGAAAGGAAGAAGGAAAAAGGATTAAATGAGCGTTTAATTGGGTTTTAAAGACAAATGGTAGTTGTCTAGGGCACCAGAACCATGAGGATCCAGCCCTCAAGGATGGGTCACCCTGGTGGGCACCGGGCAGTGACAGCAGAAGGACAACGGGGACCAGACTGGCAAGATAAGGGATATTTAGCCAGCTGGTTGTCCTGTTTTCAGTGGTTATATATGAAAATCGAGAATAATAAGCATGTTTAGTGTAGAAACAAAGCATGTGCCAAAAAGAAAGGAATAGGCTGATGAAATTCATGGGGTGGGCAAGCTCATCCTTGTGCTCAGTGTCCCTGCTCGGAGGGCGATCAGAGTCTTCCAGTCAGCCTTGTAATCAGGCAAATCAGAAGAATAATGCTGAACTGGGCTTTTACTCACACACAGATTTACACATCCTTTGGTGCAGGTGTCCTTGCGTTGGTAGGGACGGAGAAAGAGTGAAGACACTCAGTCAAAATAAATATAGTTCCCACACTGTAAATACTTGCCGGAACAAACCTAAATCAGCTGCACCCCTGGCATTCAGCAAGACCACGGCTGGGATGTTATGTGCACAAACAGCACTGTAAGCACGGTGGCAGACATTGTCACTTACCAGGTTGGCTGGCCCCAAGCTGCCTTGCTTTTGCCTTGTTCTGCAGAAGCTGCACCAGTAAGCCTGTCCTGACACTGTGGCACAGCCCGGCTGAGCTGACAGCTGTTTTGCAGCTGGAATCATGCTTTAAAACTGTACCAGCCCCTCTGCTGCTTGCGGTCATCCTTTACCCTCTCCCCCTCCCCGCCCAGGAATGGAGAGGGATCCTGTCCTCAGTGAACTGAAATCTGTGGATGAAATCTTTTTTTTTGAGGGGTGAGTGGTCATATAGCCCCTCTCAAACGAGCAGTTGAAGCCTAGTTTCTACAACGTTCTTCTGAAGAGAAGAGCACTGAACACTATCACTGTATGCTTATCAGCTGGTGAGACTTCCCTTGCTAATTTTTCCCTCCACATTAACATATCTAAACAGAATTTTATAGTCTTTGGACATTCAGCGGTACCAAGCCTCTTATATGTGCAGCTGCATTCATACCAGACGACCCATCAAGAGAGGAAATGCAACTCCCTAACCCCAGCCCAACACATTAACTTCTCTCATATCCCATTTTTCCTTTTTTGTTATTCGACTCAAAAAGTCATGACCTCTGCCAGAACAAATGTGTGCGAGAGAAATGATAGCACAGCATTTTCACTACCTCCAATAGTCCGAAATATGTTTTCAGAAGCATAAAAAGAGAGAAGGAAAATAAAATAAGAAACCAAACAACCAGAAACCTGGAAGTGTAGGAAGCCACGGAGGAGCAACTCCCCGGCCAGCGGCAGGCCCAGAGGCAAACATCTCAAGGAAAGAAGAGGAGGGAAGAGCAAACGTCCCCCAGCACAGGGCGTACCAGTGGGTGGAGAGCCAACCAGAGATTTTTAAATGCTGATTGTATTGTATTTCGTATTGAAGTGTAAAAGAACAGCCAGTTAATGAGAAGGGCTGGCTGAGGCCTCTCCCATAAATCAATTGTCTCTGGGGGGGTGGAAAAAAAGAAAAAGACACCCCTCCACAAAGAAAGGCAATGACAACAAGAGATCAAGATTTTTCCCACACTTCATAACATTTTACACAATTACAGTAAAGGATCTCCAGGGAGTGCGGTTGCTTTGTAACGCCAAGAGATGTACTTGAAAAGAGCAGCTAGATTAAATTGTAATAAAGCTTTAGCTTTTGTACTCTGGAAAAAAACACAAATATATGTATAGGAGGAGCTTTTAAAGAAACAATCCTTTAAAGAAAGAATGAGGAAAAACAAACAAAAGGGAAATGCATTTTCAAGCATCAATGCCAACCCACTGAGAAGGCTACTACAGAATTAACTTAGTTATTTACATTATTATTATTTGGTTCAAACAGCTTGTAGTTCTTTAGTGTGTTATGCATGGTGAATTTTACTTGGTGAAATACATCAAATTTCATACAGAAAAAAAAAAAAGAAAAGAAATTAAATTACTCAGCATCCATACCCAGCCTCTTTGTGTAGACACACAGTAACAAAAGACCTGCGTGCGGTGGATGGAGTTGAGAAGAAACTGACAATTAGAGGCAGCTCTAGACTTCAGAAGTTTGTATTAGTCCAAGCAAAGACTTAAATTTAGGACCCAAACATCAATCACAGCTCTGAGAAGCAACTGACTGTCTTTTTGAGTAAAGCAGATTTTAATCTTGTAGGTATTTAAGACATAATTGGGATTAATAGAATGGCCTGAATTTCACTAAAACTGCAGAGGGGTTGTTTCTTTTGGTTTTTGGCTCTGACACAGACCTTCTGAGTAACCAGTATCTCAGAGGCTTGCTTTGCTTTGCTTTGTTAAAATGGTGATAATAATGTTTCTTCTGTCTATTTAGCTCTTAAGCTTTTTGCAAGTGCTTTCTCTATGTGATGCCCTTGTGAGACTAGGTTCTGTAAATACACAGACTTACTAACAATATGGAATCCTTATGATTAATGGCAACTCATTAAATGCACTCCACACACGTTCCGTATTGTTATTTAGACATTAAAAAAATAACATAACCCAAAACGCATTATGAGGCAACATTGTTTTTTGTTAAAATAAGCTATCTGCCATTTGTGTTGAAAACACACTAGCCGAAACGGCAGCACATCCCTCCCTCACACACCAGTGCAGAAAAAACCGTGGGACCCTTCCTGTTCCGAAAAGCCACCTTTCCCCCCAGGTCCCATACCTCCCCATGGCCCACACCGGAGCAGCTCCAGGGGACAACTGCTTGGAAGAAGGCGAGGGAGGGAGCCCTCAGAGCTGGTCTCGAGCATCCTCCATGTCCATGGAGGAAGAAGCCCCCATGGTGGGGGGGGAACCAGACGATACCCCAGGTCAGCTAAGGTATTCGGAGACAGGAGTCAACACTCCTTACATTTCAGTCTTCAGTGCAGCCAAGAAGCAAACAGACAACTGCAGCTGATCTTTGAGCTCCCGTGTCCTATTTCTATTTTGTAAAGCACTGCGTCTCGCTGGGAGTGTAAGCTGCTGGGTTTGAGCTCCACTCTGTAATTGAATTTAATGGCAGAGCATCTTGCAGACACTCCAGAAGAGGGGAATTGCATCTTATTTGCATTTGTTTCTCTCTTGTAAAAGGGATTAAGGGTGACTAGTTCAGAGGAATCCTGCCTGATAAGTCTCCTGGTGCTGCTCCCTGGAAACACAGAGCACTCCCGTTCTGCATAAGAATTAGCAGGTTGTTGGCCCTGTGGGAGAAGATAATTTAAAAGAAAACAAAACCAACCAAACAAACCAAAAAAAACCCCCACAACCCTGACTTACTTAGTGCTAGGATTTCGTGCCTTGCTTTCTTATTTCTAAGACACCAGTAGCACACTGAGTCACAGCAAGCATGGGAAACTTTGCTTTTGATTGCGCAATGTCACCGCTCTCCTGCATCATGATCTTACAAAATTCAGAAGTGTCATTAAACTGGACCAAAATTGTATTTCTGAAAGGCCATCTTATATTGTGTAAACAAACAGCTTTTAGTCCCAGAACAAGAGATTGTTGCGTAAGACTATGCATCATCATTACACAGTTCGGACACCACTGATCTGATGTGATAGAATTCCTGAGCAAGAAGTAAAGTCCTAATAATACTGGGGGGGGGGGGGTGTTTTTTTTTTAAAGGAAATTAGCTTGATTTTTACAAAGAGCTCCACTGCTGGTGAAGTCTGGGATCCCCCAGTCCCTCTCAGAAGAGGGCCATGAGAAAGGGATTCAGGCTTGGATTACTTCCCATTCTTTCAAACGCACCTGTGGCAAGCATAGCGTGGCAATGTCTGTTGGATACAAATCTCCTGGCCCTTACTCACACCTTGGTGCTCTCGGGTGCTGTGAACTTTGGTCGGGTTCAACCCTAGAAGATCCAATTTTCAAAGGGGCGCCTTGGTTTATGCCTTAGGGCACTTCTTTTTGCTGAAGTGGGGTGCTTCTCTCCAGAGGAAGCTGGGGAAAAGGAGAGAGGCGATGGCACCGACGTTCACCCCGGCAATGAGGTGGCACTGCTTTCCTGGAGGCAGGGCTGTGGTGCAGCCAGAGGAGAAGAGCTGCAGCTTCCTCAGGCTTCCGACAGCCCCGTTGGCTCAGGCTGTGCAGAAGACCTGCCAAGGAAGTGTCACCCTCTGGGCGTCCCAGCCAGCTCGCTCTGCCTCGGGGGCTGGAGCTCAGCTCTCGGGTACAGCCAAATAAAGGTTGCTCCAGGTGCCAGCAGATTCCAGGCAATGAACCCGGTATGTACAGAGGGCTGCCTTCACCCACCAGCTGGAGGGGAACACAGCAGCCATTGACACTTACTATAAAGTATGTAGTATTTACCCAGAAAGCCTTTATGGCCTTTTGCTCAAACACATGTGCTATTTGGGCTCATGTTAATACACAGAGAGATACGGGTCTCTTGAGGCATACACATAATTTAAATAGCTGGCTCGAATTTTTCTTTCTAAAATACAGAGGTCCCCTGATCCACCCTGGGGACAAGTATCTGCAGTTTCAATTCAAAAGGCAAAGTGTCTTTTAGTCTCCAGCAGCAGCACGTAGCACTGCTGCCAGGTGGAGAGGGGGCTGCCTGCTCCCACTGGGTAAGCTTCCAGTCTGGACTTCAGAGGCCGATTAGCAACTGGGGAGGAAGATAAAGGAGCTGGAAGGAATATGCATTAGGGAAGAGTGATTGCAGAGTTACAGGGCTCTGCCAGGTGTACTCCTGACCAGAACCCATTCGTTCACAGGCCCCTCATGCTTATCGTCATCTCTCTGCAGGTATGCAGCCCTGCACGCCAGCCCTCCCTTTCCGACCTGCTTTCACCCTCACCCCAGAGGCTACATCTCCACTCCTTCATCCCTCACCCTTGCTCCATTCCTGGCCCTCCATCTACAGCCCGTCCTCTGTCTCCTTCATCTCATTACCATCACAGCCTACCCCTGGTTCTACTATCCCATTCACCCAAAGGCCGGTCACTTCATTTTGCCCTTTCCCATCTCTTTCCCCAGATCAGAAGCTTTCCATCTGTTTCCCAGTTTCTTTATGCATCATCTTCCAATCCTTGTCTTCACACCCAGTCACTGTATGTATGTGTTTTTACAGTTTCCAACCTGTCATCACTGACTACTTTTATTTTGCTGGGACCCACTCTGAGCTCCTTCCTCCTTTTAATGCAATGGCACTGCTATGATTCTTTCACACATGCCTCCAGACCATACTCTTTCTGGCTTCTCCTTCCCAACACGAGGTCTACCCTGCCCACTATCAGCCCTTGCTCACATCTGACACCTCTTTTCTCTGTTCCCTTTCCCATATTACTGATGCCTTTGGTATGTCCCATGACTCTGCTGTCTTCCTTCCACTATTAGCCTATCCTACCCTCCAGCTGTCCTGACAGCTTCCTACCTAGGAGAACACAGCATCTCTAACTCCAGATCCCATACCAGAAAGCCCAGCTCCGATTCATCCCTACACTCTTCTGTCTGTCTCCACGTCTCTCTCCAAAGCGTAGCAGTTTCCCATGATGGAAGATGAACAAGAAGCCCACATACCCTTCTGCCACTCTCAGTTCCACTTCTGTGACTGCACCATGAGACGGAGTACAAGGAAGATGAGTTTTGTTGGTGACTTATCTTAATGTGACCCCTCCCTTAAATTATCTGTCGATTTCCTTCGAAAACAGTCATGCCTCTTCCAACATTTTTCTTTTCACATTATAAACGCACTTCAGTCTTTCCACTACTACTATTTTTTTAAAACCTAGCTCCCTCTCCAACTGTTGACTGGTCTCTCTTTTTTCTTTCATCTCCAAGTCCATTGAATTCACCATTTTCAGTGGTTCCTTTCTTCCAATCTCATTCTAGACCCTTTTCTAACAATTTCCTGCCATGGTAACTCACTGGATATACTTCTCAGTCTCATTAAATTAGTTCATTAAAGGAGCTCTTCCAAGTCGTCATCCTCCAATGTTTTTTCTTATACCACCCCTTTATCTTGAGCTGTAGTCCTCTTGGTTCTCTCCCTAGATTTTAAATTTCTTTTAGCGTATGAAAGGAGGACCCATCCCATATGTAGCCTTTTCTCTAATCCTTCTTCATCTTAATTCTTGTGGGCAACCTCATGTCTGGGACCAGGGCAGGCCCAGCTATCATTTATGAAAGGCTTTTGACTACCTAGGTCTAAACAACCTCCAACAACAGATACTGCAGAGGTTCCCCAACCAATTTATGCCTGATTTTTTTTTTATTCAGACTGGTAGAATCGTTTTCCCTGATTGCTGACTTGAGTTATTCTTGCACAATTTAAGCCTGGGACTTCTTGCTCTGACAACCACAGACAAGGAGAAGGGATTATTCTTTTCATCTTTGCACCACCCTTTTATGTTACAACATTCTCTCTCATCCTTCTCTTCTCTGGACCAGGCAACCACAGTCCATACATGACCATGCTCGTCTAATCCCCTTTCACCCATGTTGCTCTCCTCTGGTCTCCATTCAAGCAGCATATCTTTCTTCAATCACAATTCAGGCACAGCTTTACTAGTGCTCACTAGAGCAAATGGATTAGTTCAAATCTCCTGCAGACTATCTTTTGATCCACATAGCCCAGTATGATGCTTGCCTTTTCCAGAACAACATAATATTGCCTCACTTTCTTCCACTTTATCTTCCAGAGCCATTTTCTGAAGAAATGCCAGAGAGCAGCGACAGCTACATGGCTGCTTTATTCTCAGCTAAGTCCAGTACTTCACATTAGATCTTGTTGAATAGCATCCCATTTTTCACCTGGTTTCTCCGACACCTTTGTGTCATTTGGGATTTAACCAGTATGATCACAGGCCCCTGTAGCTCACTGAGACCTCTTGCTATGCCCAGCTTATACAGACCCTCTCTGTATCATCTCTCTAAATTATGTGGTCTCCCACCCATTCACGCAGCTAAAAATCTCTGTGGGCTTGCAATACCTCATTTCTGTTGCAGACAGCATCTTTTTCTTTAGCCTTAATAAATAAAAACTTCTACTTTCACACATCCCAAATATTGCCGGAGTGATGGTTTTCCTCACCAGCACTCTCACCTTGGTACACCCTGTCCCTGGTGAGTTCCCCCCACCTCCTCTGCCATATCAAACAATCAGCAGCTTGTCGCCACTTCACACATCATCCCTCCTTCGCTGTTGAGCTTCCAGCCTACACTGTGTTTGGCCAGCAATGTCCCTTCCATCTTCAGCTTGCCGCATTACGAACAAGCACTTTTGGGTTTTCTCCTAAGTAAGTTCCCCTTATGCTTCAGGGCAGATTTCCAGAAAAAAAACCAAAGAAACTCCCGGGAACTTCATTACCCTCTTCAAATTCTTCTTAAAAACTTCTTTGTCAGGAAGGCTACAATAAATAAATGCAGAAACGAATACAAAAATAAATGTATGGTGTGCTGAGAACATGGAATACCTCTTGATTGGCAGTGTTCTCCTGCTTCCTTCTTGCTCCCTCATCTCATTCCTTCAGCCACTGGCTGCTGTCCTGCACTTCTATCACATGTTTTTGGGGAAGGAGCCTTTCTCTCCAATATGTAGTTGTACAAGACCTAGTCCAGTGGTGTCCCAGTTTGTGACCCGTGTCCCAGACACAATCTAACGACAAATACCCTTAAGTCACAGCAGACCGTACTGGAAAGTTAAGCTTGATAGCAAGTGGCTGCAAGTTGTTTGCATTTGACCACAACTTGGCACTCCCTAGGTTAACATGGTGATGATATCAGTTCATTTCCCAGTGAGCAAATCTGTTAAAAGACACCAAAAGTAGCTCTCAAAGCAAGTAATGCACTTGCTGCATGACCCTGAAGTGAAAGGAAAGCTCGTTTTTTAAGGTGGACCCTTTGGTTTAGAAGTAAAAAACTGTGGTAGGGAGCAGAGGGGAAGGGGCACTCTTGTTCAAGGGATAAAGAGAAAACTTCTGTTTTCAAAGCCATTGGACATGGTACTGTCAAGTAGAAAGCACACAAGGAAATGTAGCAGTATTTCATATATAACCTTTTCTGGTCTCAGCTTGAAACAGTCTGCATTGGTTAGTAACTTAAAAATTTCAGAAAGTGTGAATACCTCCCCTCTTGTAGGAGTTGTACTATCCCTGCACACCTATACCTCTAAATAAAGGACAAAAAGCAAACATGTTTTGAAGAAGGACACAGTTAATAAGAAAAAGCCCTCTGTATCTAGCAGACAGCTCATAGCAGTAGCAGCACTGGTGATGCTCAGAAGGGAGTGCTCTGTATTCATGTTTACATATTGATTGTTTTGAAGCCTCTTTCAGTTCCAGGAATGGTAGACTATAAAAAAATGATATATATTTGTGGTTTGGCACCCAAAGAGAGCTTCAACTCATGCATCATTGCCGGTTGCCAACATCTGCAAATTATTACATGTTGGTTTTGTTTTGGGGTTTTTTTTAAGCCTCAAACTGCAAAACTAACGTCACTCGCTGGTTGCACCTACTGCCGAGTAACAGGGTGGAATTTTAGTATGGGAGTTTCACCAATGCAGCTCACTGAGTTTACTAATAAACATGATTTTATGATAATACTTCTCCTCTCTGCTGCTCTGCTATAGAGTAAATTCCAGCTAAATAAAACTCAGAAAGAAATTTCAGTTTCTCTTCAAAACCAACTAGTGAATAAAGAAAATTGAGATTTATTTTTAAAACAACCTTCCACTGAAAATGTACCAGTACCATGGTATAATGACACTTGGCTTTGTCAAAGGAGGAAAATAATCTGCACAGATGATTTTGGAACCATATGTGTGAGCAGTGGGGAACAGTCTGTCAAAGTGTAGAGTCCTCATTCTTGCTGAAGCACTTGGCAGTGATCTGTACATAGAATACCCGATGCCAGAACAACTCACCACACGCTTACACAAGCCCAGCAGATCTCATGACTGACACAGCAGCACAGATGTGTATACAAGGAACCATCCTTAACCAACATCTGTCACAGACACAAGTGAGAAAGAAAGCACCACCCTGAACAATTAAGCCACAACTGCCAGGCAGCAGCAAATACTTGCTCAAAATGCATCATGTGGCATCAAGTCAATGGGGGCAAACACCATCAACTTCAGCAGTTGTAGCACACATTTTTTTCTTGCTTATAATGGGAAAAGAGGTGAGGAAACTGGAATATCATAACACTTACTTTTCCCTCCTTCTTGCTGGTCTAATTTCAAGACTACAACAGCAAACCCCACCACTGCATGTGTGCTTCATGGAAAAACGGTACTTCATGAGACTCAGTGTTTGCAGAGAGAATAGGAATGCTCATAATGCAGACAGAGTAGAAAGGAAGTTAAAAAACCCACTGGTTAATAAACTCAGGTTCAATCACTTTATCTTAAACTGTTGCATTTCAGGCTCCTTTGTCTTCACTGCCATTTTAGCTTTGCTTCAAATGGAATCTGTCTGCAGCACAGGCATACTGTTAGTCTGGCATGCCCATGTGGTACGCTGAAGCAAAAGCGCTATTGTATTATAAATTCATGCCCTGGTTGATTTTGTAAGTGCTTTCCAGTACAAATTAACCCTAAACCATCAACAGGTCCACAGCAATGAAGGTTATCATTGCTGTACCGCCTGCATGCAACATGCCTATGGGAAACACCCAAGCCACAACAAAAGGTCCACAAAAAAAATTAGTAATGCATGCTTGAGAAACCCATGCTTTGTAAGCCACAGTGAAACAGTTGAATCTGCTGTGGGTGAAGACAGATCTGCCAGAAACAAATATGCCTCCAGGGCCATGACCTAACCAACAGAAGCCATAAAGAGTATAAACATCAAGATGCAGCTCTCCTCTTCAGGAATATCGATTAATTAAACCTAGACCAGGACAGTGGAGCAGTGGTCCTCACCACACTTGCTCTACAACTGAGATTTTATCCATCTAGTTTCAGCGTGGATTTCTGTTTGTCTCTCGCATGCAAAATGAATCACTAGACAGCATGAACACTGTCAGATGCCTTCAAATCTCCCGGTTTCTGACTGCTTTTTTAATGCTAACACAACGATTTTGCGTAATAAGTTAAGCTACTTTCCCCAACTCCTGCTGAAGGTGAGGCTTTTTTCTTAGTCCACTGGCCCAGCTGTGTGTATGGCCAGCTTTGCTGCGCAGGGCTCTGACTGGCACGCACTGGTTTCTCCACCACCCGCCCCAGGTTAGCACCCCTGTAACAGAGCTGGCAGAGGCAAACACGTGCTGCCTCTGGTCAAAGTCCAGCTTATTATTTAATACGTAAGCTTGAACGGATAGGTCATAAGCCTGCGTGCTTTTCTGCTGCGGGAATGGTACCTTTTGGTGAAGGAGCAAACAACTTCTCAGACTACTGCAGCCAGACCGAACGGAGCCCTTTACGTTTTAAGCATACCAGTACGAAAATGCACACTCGTGCTGAAATCCCATGTGAGATGGATCGAGGGCATGGTGTAACTTAAAACCATTTTCCTCTCTTCAAAGAGAAGGGAGCAGAAAATAAAAGATCTCAGACCTGTTCATGCACCTTCCTGCTCTACCATGCATATATTTCCTAATGCACTAGCTCAGCTTCTGCTGCTTTGGGTTGCCTTTCCCTTCTTTATCTGCGATCTCAGCTTTAAAAGCCACAGAAACTTTGTCCCTCCTAAAATTCCCCATCGTTTAAATTCTCCCTCCCACACATCGTCTCTGCAAACAGATAGTAAAATAAGTTTGTATGAGGCTGTATACAGTAAAATTACCTGTTTGTTGCACAGCCAAAGCCTACCAGAGGATCCCTGTGAAACACCACTCACAAGCTGAAATGCAGTCCCATGGTCCCGCCTGTGTTTGCGTGGCAGGAGGGTTAGCCGATGTCTCAGCCGCGCTCTCTCGCGTGGCACTGGGACTGGGGGTGAGCACGTGCGGTGATGGGTGACAACCCAGCTGGGGCAGCCGAGGAGAGCTGGGAAATCCCTATTTCCCTGCTAAGACAACTTGGAGCTGGAACAGGACATTCCCAAAGGCAGAGAAACCAGAAAAAAAGCAAATCAAGAGTCAAGCAAAATCAAACCAAACCAAACATGAACAAAAATAGTCCTATGCACATCTGATACGCTACAAATGCTGTTCTTCAGTGAGGGGTGGGTATTTTACAAATCTGGCCTGTCTGTGAAGAACTTTCCCCAGTCAGATCGGGAGGCCAGGCTTGCTCACGTCATGTGCATCAGGAGGAAACCCATTGAAAACTGGGTCACAGAGGTTCGAGCCTCGAGCCCAGCCACAAGGAAGGAGCCCAAAAGCACGTCACCGAGCTTTGCAGCGTGCAGGCAGCCACTGACCTGGGTCACGCAGCAGCACCCACGCGGTGACCTGACTCCCTGACACCTAACTGAGGGCCAAGCTGTAATTTAGATGAAACTAGTGATTTTCTATCAGCCCTAGCAAGCTGAAGGTGTTGAACCCATGAGCTCACACAACTTGGCGTCATCTAACTAAGCTGACAGCACCAAATCAATGAATTCATGGTGCCCTGTGTTTCAGCTACGGCAAACAAAGCTGAAGAAATAGCACAGCAGCACTTTCCTTGGGGGGGGGAGGGGGGGAGGATGAGGTCAAGGCAGAGGTCCTGAGCATGGCCAGACTTCAAGGGGAGCTTGTGCAGACAGCTGAAGAAGGGTTCCTGTCTTATGCTTCTTTGGGTTTCAGAGGAGAAAGAGCCTTTCCCTCAAGGAGTGCCTGCAAGCAAGGTTTTGCTACCTACCGTCTCAGCAGTGATGGTTATGTTTTGTACCATCATGTACTAGGATCAAGGCAGATTTGAAGTTACAGGGAAGACTGAGCTGCTGAAATACAGCAAAGGAGACGGAACAGGAAAATGCAACGAGAGGAGAACTAGCAGATGGGCAGAAAATAGGCTAGGTGATCCTGAAAGGGAAGAAAACAGTGAGTTTAGAGCTCTTCCTCTGCTTCCTGGTCAACAAATGTGTTGCTGGGATCAGGTAGGATAATCCTGCTGCTAGGTCCATCTCTGCCAGATGTGTCTATTCACATTCTCAAGTTCAGTGCACCTCCTTCAAGCAAGCACAAAATAAATTCTCACATTTCCCTCATGCCGCTTTTACACACACCACTCCGTTCCATGTTTCCCCAGGAGCATTTTCCACTGGATCTGTTCTGTTGTAAAGGCAACAGATGGTTGCCAAAAAAAATCCAAAACAAACAAACAAAATAGCCCAAACAGCATGGATGCAGTTCATGTAGTTCAATTGTAGTGCAATGCAGTTCGTTGACCGCTCTATCATTCCCTGTCATTACTGGTAAATTATTCAATCTGTTATCAAGGAAAATGCTTTAAACATGCAATCATCTATTGTTTATCTTGTGTTCTAGAAGTGTGTGGTCATGTCAAATATGTCCTAAATTCTTTCATTTTATCTGCCCAGTTGTACATAGACACCAGTGTAAACAAATACCAGATACACACACCTACAAGTAATGTAATGGATTCGATCCACTCCTTATGCTTCTCTTTCATCTTCAAGGAAAGAGAAGGGGAAAAAAGCCTTGCTCCACCTCCACTGCACTCACGCGATCCCATCACCACCAGCCTGCCCTGCTCCCATTCAAGTGGGGATTTTTCTGAGCAATATGGATCTGGCGTATTTTTGGCACAGACTTACTGAGCCTACGGAGCGACCTTAACAACTGAATGGCACTTACACGCTTCAAGGGGTGAGTTTGCAACTGAGCAAGTTCGCAAAGAAATTATTTGTACAACTGCATCACTAAACCAGAAGGTAAGAGGTGTGAGTATTTTGGACCTGAATGTGTGTGGCAAACTCACCTCAAAACAGATAGCACACATTGTAAGCAAAGTCGATAATCCAGGAGTTTGCCACCAGTGCCACGCATGGAATAAATGCAGGGTCCTCTGCTCCCACCACCGTCTGCTCCATGCTGGAGACCAGGATACTTGGCTGGGAGTAAAACTAGGTTTCTACTGCTGCAGGAGGCCAGAGCAGGTGTCATTAGACCCTCTTTGTGTTCAGGCTGGTTTCTTCCCCTCCCTGCCTGCTTTGAGCTGCAAACAGCCCAAGAGAGATGTCCTCTTAAGGAGCCGGCATTGCTATCACCTGGGAGCGGCTCCCAAACACTCCACCATTTGAAATCATCACCTTGCTTGCAAAGGTTAATAGGATGGGCAGATTTCCAAGTGGAAAGCTTTGTCCATAAGTGGGTTAGCAAGAGGGTGGGGAGGAGACAGGCCCTTACAAAAACAAAAATTCACTTACCCAGCAGTTGTAACTGGGCAAGATCACTCACAGTACGCAAGAGGTAAAGCCCAGCGTAACAGATATTTATTTAATATGGGGAAGTGGACCAGGCCACTCATCTCCCGTGAGGACCTGCTCCCCAGGCACTGTGCTGTTGGGCATCCTGCAGCATGGGAAGTCCAAGACAGGACACGTCTTTATACCAAGGAGCAGGAGTGCCCGCCAAACAAGAACATGTGGTAGCAAACGCCAGGGCTCAATTTTGTCTGATTTATGTCTGCTGTGAGTAAAGTCACCGATCTACCTCCATCCCATACCTTAATGTGCTTCCCCCACCCCTAGACATCTTCCCCCCCCTTTTTATTCCTTCTCATTCAACTGCATCAGGTTGCACACATCAGAGCATATAGGATGGGGAAGCATTGCCATGGCCTCTCTGCAGGTCACTCACAAGGGACAAACACAAGGAGAAAAAAACATCAGTTCTTGGAAAACAAGGACTGAAACTTCTCTTTTGCGATGTGGACTAGCTTGGCAGCTCACGCTATATATAAAATGAAACATAAAATGTCTTTCTCTCTTTTGACAAACATGGCTGCACATGTTTGCTCAGATCTATTTCAGGCATCAGTACTTATTCGAGGCAAATCACAGCTCTGTGTAGGTGTGTCAGGGATGGTTCAGCAGAGATACATGCATGGCTGAAAATGTACCATGCCTATGGAAAACAGAAATGTTGTATATCCCTTTCTAGCCAGATTACAGAAATCTCCCTTTTCAGGTTTACATTAACATAAGGTGGTTCTGCTCATTGCTGTAGTGAGCTGCTTCTTCCACTAGTGCAGAGGGTCAATCATGCAGCCTGGATTAACCAGAAAGTACCACACAACAGCATGAAAATACTGATGTCTGTGTATGTTGTTTTACTTTCATTGAACAGCATTGAATTTTTCCACAGCTAAGAAAGGGGACAACAACGGTTTGGTGACATATACGTGATAGTTAATGTTTCCTTAGGTGTATATACATATTTACATAAAGAACATTTAATAGTAATAGGGAAATATACTTAAGTAATGCCTTTTATACTAGGAAACCAATCTATGAGTTCAATCAATCTGTTAGATTTTTACAGCTTGATTATTAAACCAAATTAACTCCTACTGTTACACACAGTTCTTGCATGAGACATATCACACACACCCACATATACACAAATATTTACTCTCAGGAAGAGCTGACCTCTCTTAATGCACAAATATTCTGTACTACTCCAATTTAGATGTAAAATGCCACATTTTAAAAGAAGAGCCTTGGGAGAACATACTGAAAATAGCTATTATGTCCATGAAAACATCTCATTATCCAAAATGGAGTTATGTTTAAAAGTGTCCTGCTTATTTAAAGCTCAAGTTCTAAAAATAAATTCTACATTTCTCATTCTGTTCAGATAAATACCTAATTACTTAACATGTTTACGGCACTAAAATGAATACTGGTGTGTTTTGTTGTTTGTTTGTGTTTTTTTTAAAGAAAAAGTGTTGTAATGACAACCAAAGATTTAGTAGCCATTTTAATTGCTGCAGTTGACCTCATAGGAAGTGATCTTGGAGAAAGACAGGCTTTTAGCAGAGCAATGATTTAATACATTGAATTTACTGCAAGACAAATAAGCAAGAGTAATACTATTTTCAAATCTCTCTACTTTTGCCTATGTGAGGAGTATCATTAAATGGATCAAGAGGCACGCAGCTGACTTGTCACAGGGCACTGTAAGAGAAACATGCTCCCCCAGTTGAGTCCTCATTAGGAGATGCAGAGGGCTGATGCTTGCAGGTTTTGGATGGAGTTGCAAGAGAAAGTTGCTTTTGCCATTAATTTCATGGGGTCCAGATGTGAGGAGATGAGAAGCAGCCTCCTTGCCACACTGGAGATCTGGCAGAGGCTTCCCACTGACAAAAAGACTAAAGCACACCATGATGTTTCCAGCATTTCAGCTCTAACACATCAGGAACTCTGCCAAACAGTTCCACAGGTCTTCTGGTCGAACTGGCAGGGAAGCTATTGCCATCTTATCCGCCAGAACCTTTTCTGGAGGACTGATAGCATGACATCTCTTTTTCAGGGTTATAAAAGGGACTCTCCTCTGACTTAGGTACTGACCTGCTGTAGCTATTTACCTGTACATAGTAAAGACATAGCACCTTCCCTCAGGGAAATATACATATGCCAATCTAGGCTCCAGAGTAGTGTCCCCAGAAGCAGAGAAGTATTTGAAGTCCATCATATGGCTTATGTCTATATGTGATGACAACATCCCTGGGCAAATACGTCTACTATGAAATTTTGGGATTTTTCAGATCCACTTAAAAAAACCAAGATGGGCAAATCCAACCCCCAAAAAATCCAACAAAACCATTTACCCTCAGCCTCATATTTAGGAAGTGAAATTGCCACCTTAAGACAACAGCAGAAGCCCTAAGAATTATGTATTAGTCATTATTTTTGTTGCTGTTGATAAGATCACAAGAGACCCTACCAGAGCCCCCTTGGGCAGCTGGCACTGAAGGAGCTGTGGAGCCTGGCTGGTGGCTCTGGCACACACACGTGCAGAAGATGGGGCATCAGAAGTGCCATCGTCAGCCACGTCGCCGGCTGGCGGAAGAAGCAGTAAGTGAGCATAAACCATCTCCAGGCTGCCCTTCCCCTCACTTAAAATTCCAGATTAATGAGCACTTCACACAGAAGGGAAAAAATTTAACTCTGACTCACAGGATTATTATTTTTTGTTTATAAGACACACCTACTAATTTTACGTTGGATGCAGGCATCCATCATGAACCGCAGGCACATGACAAACATTGGAAACACTAGCATTGCACGTAACACAACTTTATTAATCATTCATACATTTCCTTGGCGCTCTCCGGGACAGCCCCTTAGCATGCTATTAGACTGTTACTCGAAGCTGGAGAGACAGCACACGTGGAAGTTTTCTAGCAGCTCTTTAGCCAATGCAGAACCTGCTGTGAACCTGCAAGCAGATGCTCCCCTCAGCCAGAGCACGGGAGCAGCTCTCACATCCACGGGAGTCCCACAGCAGACGGGAGCAGTCGGTGGGCCTAAGGCTTTAGCAACTGCAAAAATTAATCCCAGCTGACATTTTGTACCTGGCTTTTCATCCAGCAGGATCACAGAGTACTCTGCAAGCTGACTCAAGACCCGAGAAATCCCATAACACACAGCCCCATATGATGGGGATGGCCGCCTCCTAGATCCATGCTTTGCAGAGACAAATCCTCCTTCCAACGCTCCGGCAGAGGAAAAGGATCCTCAAGTGGGTGTGAAGGTTCGTGCTGCCAGAGTGTAAATGAGAATCAGGCCCGACAGCCTTTAAACAGCACAGCCACCCCACGCAGCAGTGCAGAACCAGAGGAGAAGGCTGTCCAACTGAAATAACAGGGATTTAGGCAACTGGAAAGTTTGAAAGCAACAACATGACCAGTTGGACCGAGGCGAGGACTAATGCTATCAGACCTGCCAGCTCCAAGACACATAAAAAAAATATCCAATAATAACAAAAAAAGCATGACGCACAGCTCAAATCTTGAGTTCTCTAAAACTTAATACTGTTCAGTTAATTTGGTTTATTAACTCTGCAGGCATATTCTGGTCATCTGTTTGAGCTTTCTCCCACAGATACAAGGCTTAGAAACAGGTTGTGACGTGTTGAAGAAAGCAAAGACTCCTCTGCGGTCAGTCATCTGCCTAAGCTCCTGGCAAACAAGACCAGCTACGCCGTGGCTCCCAGGATACCACGAGTGCTGGCCCCCCCCAGCCATAGGAATCTTGTGCAAAGCCGCTCCTGGGCCCCTTTACAGCCCCACTCGCCCATGTCCCCATCAGCAGTTGGAGGGCAGACTGCCACCCAGTGAACCCCTCTCTTCCTCCTCCTCCTCCTCCTCCCTGGAGCACCCCAACCCTCCCAGTCCTGCCCCGCTGCTGGGGGACCGATGGCAGCTGTACTGTCTCCCTGCGACTGTTACTGCTCTGGCAGCAGCTCCAAAAGTTTCCTGCTCACAAGCCAACTTCCAGGCTTGCATCACTGCAGGGAGTCGCTGCTGCTCGCCTGGGAGCTGCCCACGGCTCTGCGATGCTCGTTTTGGCTCGGCTTGCCCAGAGCACTGCTCTGTCTCCATCGCACAGAGCGGGCAACGTCACCAAGCAAGGCGGATCCGGGATGAAGGACGAGGAAGCACACACAGCAAGAGCAACTGAACCCCTTTAAAGTGGCGTCCCCACGGATTCAGTTTTCATAGCAGGGTTTTGGCAGGTAGAAATAAGATTACCGAAGCGAATGAGAAAAAGTAGGAGAGGAGTGCCACTGGTGTGGGGCAACCTGAAGATGTTTAATGGAGGATGTTAAACAGGAGAAGCAACCCCAGTGCAGAGCAGAGACCATGCAGAGCTGAAGACTCTGGTACATCACTCGTGAGGGTCCCCGCTGAGATTGCTCCTCTAGCGTGGCCAGGCTTGGGACTGCCTCATCCTTGGCATTGGCTTCTCTGTCAAGCCCAGAAAGCCCAAAGTAAGGAGGCAGCACATCAGTGCACTCAGTCGTGGCGGGGAGCAGCCGGGCTGCAGGCTCCTGGCTCTTAGCACATGAAGGCATGCGAGCTGCTTGACGAAGCCCCATCTAATGTAACCACTGCATTCTTGATATGGATTCTTGTACTAATCACAGGCTGGCTATACTTGGAATAGATGGTGGTTGCCCGCTCTCCCCAAATTCAAATTCCTGCTGGTGATCCAAGATCTCCTTATTTTCCTTTTTTCTTTTTTTTTTTTTTTTTTTCCCCCCCAAACCCAACATAAAGAGAGGTCTCACTGTATTTTATTTCTGGAAGTCAGGGAGATTACTGAAGCCATCATTCACTGGAAAGAAACAAGTTCAGCCAAATTATAGGTATCCCTCCTCTCCTAAGAGGCCCGAGTATAAAAGGGATGCAAAAAATGCCTCATTTAATATATATCTGAAAACAACAAACATCTCCTAACCAGTTGTTGACCCTTGTCCATTACGTGACATCATAACGGAGCAAATAATAGCATACCAGGGGAAGTAAAAACACCTCCGAACACCATTTAACACAGTGACTGGGTATTATTCCTATGAAATATGCTGGCCAAGTAGAGAAAAGCAGCAGGGTGAAAGCTGCTTGGAAGCCCAAGGACAGACAAAGCAACAGGTCCAGGATCAGCCGACCTTGCTCCTGTTATTGTAAAATAGGAGTGACACGTTTCACACTGCGTAGGTAATTACAGCCACTTAACCCTCATCTGCATTCCACACAAAGCAGCCAAGGAATAAATATAATTACCTCCTTGCATAGAGCTGTTCCTCAGGTTAACATCCCACCAGCCAAGCACCTACTTCCCCAGTTAAAAAGATGAATATTTAAAAGTGTTAAATCCACAGCTAAATCCAGGGTTCAGATCTCTGGAGCAACTCCCCAGCTGACCCCCTGCATGCCCGCTTTTGTTGTGGAGGACCGGCAGAACATTCCACACCCCAAACATCCAAACACCACCAGCAATGACGAAAAATGGGGTCAAACCAAGAGCAAAGCAAGGGAAAATACATGACAGATATAAGAGAAATCTTCCTGAGAGGAAACTAACCTATGCCTTCTGTTCACTAAGAGAAAGCGAGTTTTCCAGTTCACTTGGGATAGCTCTTGTAGCATTTCGTAACTCTAGCCAGGACTAACGTATGGTAAGAGACCAACTGGCAGCGGCCGGGATAGAGATTGAGCAAACTGATGGGAACTTTCCATCCCAAGTTTCTTGGGCTGATGCAAGTCAGTGCAAGACCACTGAAGCTGGTGGAGGCTATGTCTATTTATATCACCTGAGGATCTGGCTGATGAATCACCATATTGTTGTGGTTGGAAAATACTGCCTCACTGGGAAAATCCCACTTTCGGTGACACAAAATCCGAATGGCAAGGGAAAGAGCTCTCTTCCAGCTCCAAAGCAAACTGACTTAAAATTAGGTGGGGTGATGACCCCGCAACAATGAGAATTCACACCAGTTCCTCAATGGCTGTTCAGCTCAATCCAGACTGTCAAAACATTTCTTATTAGGCCTTTCCTACTGGTGTTTCTTTTCTTCTGAGATACCCTCTGCCTCTCCTTCCTCCAGGCTCTTATCTCCTTGCGCATGTTCTACCTCACAAGAGAATAACCATAACAAACCGTGATTTACGGCCAACTTGGAAAATGCGATGACGTCCAGGGTTCCATTTGAATTCCTTCATGTTTGCAAAGTTTAGATCTGTGCTAAGAGCTGCCAAAGCATTCAGAGCAGGAAGTCAGCAGAAAAAGGAAGATAAGGGGACTGCTAGGGCTAGGACAAATCCCCTACCATGTGTTTTGTTTTCTTGCCTTCTCATGCTTTAAAACTGAAGTAGAAAGGATCTTCCTCAGCTTCTTTTTCCCTTCTGCCTTTGCCCCAAAAAGACACCCTCAAGCAGAATTGATTATGTTTTCTTAAAGAAAATTAGGCTAAGGGAAGGGAGGCACCTGGAGAGCACAGACAGTTTGTGTTTGTTATAAAGTATATTTTTGTAAGTGATCATTAAACTCGTAAATGGCCTGGGAGCCCGGGTTATACCACGTCTCCAACCAGGCTGAAAACTCCCAGGGGCTGGGAAACCACATCTACCTTCACACTTGCGAGGCACAGCGGGGACCTGGTCCTGGCCAGGGTGGCTGCTCGGTGCTGCTCCAGCCTAGGGGTCACCTTTGGCACTGGTACCTTTCACCCAAACCAACAGAACCCTTCTGCACGGCACCATCTGTGCGAACTGGCCCCCGCGCTGGGGAAACCAGCCCTGCACGCATTTTCCCCCTCCCCACAGGGACAGATGACACACAGGGCACCCTCACCCCACAGTTTCGCTGACTGCTGCCTCGCCAGGCCAGAGGTCTTTTGCCAGGAGAAAGGGGTCACCCCTCAGGTAGTGCAGGAGAGGGGAAGCAAACTGTTATTTTTGTCACTATTTTGCACTCAAACAGCAAAACCTTTGGCTCTGTACTTACCAGTAACTTGATCTGGATAATTTTGCCAGTCTGGCACAGTCAAGTGGCTCTTATTTCACCTTGTGGTTGGGGTTTTTTAGGGGGTGAGGGCCTTTTCTGAGGACACAGTATGTGGACACTGGAGCCCTTCCCAGTGCAAACCAAATGATAACTTGACCTGAAGCAGTTAGGATATCCAGTGCGCTCATACTGAAGCACCTATGCATTCTGCAACCAGACCTGATACCGTATGACCCCAAACCTTCTACACATCTACACTGCTCTTGCAGCCTGCACCAAGGCCACCCAGACTTGCAGGTCTGCAAACCTGGCGATGCTACGGCCTCTGCCCCCCATGCCAGGACAGCAACCCCGAGGGCAGAAACCCCTCAGGAGACCAAGACCATGTCAGGACAGTGCATTTCTCAGGCTAAAGGTATGTCTGTAGCAATAAGAAAAAATAATGGATCCCACAGGGAAGCACCTTGTGACTGAGGCTCAAGAACTTGTCTCAGGGGCCAACACAAGGAACCATATAAGCATATTACGAGGTTGCACCCACTGTCATATACACTTTTCTGCCCTTGGCTGGCCACTTGCCACTTTGCTTTATATAAGACAGATTACTAGAGATATACAGACAGATGTAATTGGTTTCAAGAAGTTTTCCATTACGATTTCCATTCCAAAAGTTACTAATTACAGAGTATTTTTTGGTACAAACAAATTTTTCTTAGGAAATAAGATTGTTTGCAGAGAGATGAAAAGCATCCCAAACATGCTCACAATTTGTGAATGTCCATTCATACACATATTTCTAGTAATGCTCATGCAGCCCTCCTTACAGCTCTCTTGCAGGTCTGATGAATCACACCCTACAAACACCACCACTCAAGCAATAGTCATGCTGAATAGTGCATGACTAACCCACAAGCAGAAGTTTATTCACAAAGTGTATGCAAATAGAAAACACATCTGTAAGCAGCAGCACTTACTTCAGGCTAATTTGCAAACAAGAAAAGGGGTTAAGTCTGTCACGCTGATGGCTTACAGAAAGTAGATCACTCAGCCTTAGTCATTTGCATCTCTTTCTGGATTGCAAATCCTACTGGCACAGAATACAGCAGGCCCTTTCATTTGTTTTCCTACTCCTCGTCCTCCAGATGTTCAAGTCAGACTTGTTTTTTGCAGGTTTGGTTTTTTTTTTTTTATGACTTCTCAGCCAAATAATGAAACCTACTAAGGTCACTAATTTGCAGTAGGATAATTATCCAAGCTCTGAAAACTCATAAATATACTCAATTTATTATTTCTAGCTATCAATCATATAAGTATATTAAGCTTTTCCAAAGAAGAAGCTGCCCCATGAATATTCTGCTTCAGCAGCAATGCAAGATAAATACAAGGATTCAGCTGCAGAATGAAACAAAGCAAATCATTTGTTTCTCAGTGACACGAGTGGAGCAGCACTATTCAACAGGCTCCTGTTCAGTAGGCCCAGTGAAAGAGCTCAGAGTTGAAAAAAAGAAATTATAAACCCCAAAAGCTTACAGTGGGTCAGAAGAAAAACAAAGACATCTGTCCCCTACTCCCCTTCAGTGAATAAGTGTTTAAATAACTTATTTGATTTAATACTGCCCAGAGCACTCCACAACTGGACACAGAAATTTCAGAAACACCAGCTCTAATTTAACTTCACCAAAAGGCAAACTCCCAAGAACTGCTTTCATTTGAGACTGGAATGGTAACACCATCAGTAAGAGATTAATTTAGGCAACAATTCAACTCATTACTGCTGTGCTGAGCTCCTGGCAAATAGCTAGAAAGTGCAGTAGGAGAATCTTTTCCCCCCCTCAACAAGGGAGCAGGTGAGTGAGGAACAGACACTAAATTTGTACTAGGTGTGGGTAAAATTGATAGACAAAGAGCTAGCAGGCTTGGAAGACTGAATGCTTTATCATTTTTAGTTGACTTCTGGCTGCCTCTCATGACTGCTTAGGTGCTATCTCTTGTTTTATAGCTTATGCAATGTCTTCAAATTATGTCATGTAATGTCTGACTGATAAGTATGCTAGTGTCACTGCTATATGACATCTATTATGATGTTTTATCAATGCTTAACTTAAGCATTGACTGAAGTACAGGCTACCTATGTGCATGCTAACCAAATTAAGTCTCCATTTTCTCCCATACGATGGAAGATAATTTTTTTAGGAGCAGACTTGCACTTTACTCTTTGATTTAAACCTGCACTCAGGAACGTCACAGATAAAGGACGCCTCTAAAAAGCGCTGTAAATCCCACGATTTATTTTGCAGGAAGTTGCCCCTTTCCCTGGATTTAGGATGTTACCAGGGATAAGTGGTGAGTCACTTTTAAAACAAGTTGCTGGGAATACTGTGTTTCTCTCTTATTACAAGTTCCTCAATATACAATCAAAACCTCACAACTTGCCCACGTCACAAATGAATAGCTATAAGCTTCCTTTGATGCTGACTTGGTTAACAATCCTAAAACAGGATGGGATAAATAATTCCTGGCACATCTCACTCAACCCTCACTCACCATCCAAGGACTTGGAGTCACAGAGCCCCCGGTCTCCAGCTGGAAGAGGAGCATGGAAAGTCTGTATGCCTGATCCCTCTCACTGGGTTTCACTTCAGAGATTTGGGAATAGTATGTTAACGCCCGACAGCTACAGCGGCCAGCTGGGAGTTATTCTTGCTATAGACAGCAGTGATAAAGGCTGCTTGCTTTCGGGACTTTATATTTTGGGGGCTATGTCTTTCAGGCCGCCTCTCTCAGATTGTCATCTTACTTTGGCAAATATCATCATAATCAACATATCATCATTCAAACCACAGCAATACGCTGCCTTGGCAGAGCTGAGCCCATGCGTGGTGCAGGCTGGGCTCCCGGGGGGCTACATCCCCCGTGCCTACAAAGGTGCCTGGTGCTTCTCCTGGGGACCTCTGCCCAGCGCTGCTGCGGCTGGTGGGCTTCACCACAACGGGTAGCTTACCTGGGCTTTTGGCGTCACTGTGGTTTCCATTAGCTGACTTGCACATCTAACTTTCAGTGTGCCCTAAAACCGTTATAGCTGGTGTTAGCAAGAACTCCTGCCTCATCTCGCTGAACCTTTCCTAGTTGCATCTTTAAAAATAAGCAATGGTGCTCAAGGGGAGCCTCTTGCTCCTCAAAGAAAGACTCACTTTTAATTACCAACTACTAAATAAAGCCATTCTCGCTCCTTTCAGCTACCAGAACATGTATGTAATTAGATAATACACCACATACTCATAAATAACCTGGTAATGGAGACCCAAGGAGAGGGAGATGCCAAGTGTAGACATAGATATATTCCTTTGGAAAGGGTACTACAGCCTTACGCATGAGGTAAATGCTACTTTATGTGGCCCAAGAGTGGTAATAAAAGGACTGTATATGTACTAGAAGTTTTTGTTTATGACAGGTTTATAAAAAATCAGCAAATTAGAAGTAACAGGAACAAAGTGTTCATTTTCTGCCTCTCCAAAAACATAATGGTTGATACTCCTGTTTCATTGACATAAGCAGCTTTTCCTACTTCTCTGCGTTCCTGACTGGCTTGAGTCTTTGAAAATTATTTTGGACTCGTACCATACAGCCAGCTAGGCCTGATGATTTTATCATATGTACTTCTCTGCCCTTTTTCCTAACCAGACAACAAACAGCACTCCCTCTGGGTGAAGTCCCCCTATTTACCCTGACGTGAAGGTTTAAACAAGGTACTTCCCTCTTACCTGACATGAATATTGGGCAATCAGGAGTAGGCGGTGCTGAAACAGATGGTTTTGCTTCAGTTCCTTTGACTGGGGATGTATTCGTCCCTCGGTGAACACTGATTATAGGAAAAGGACATGGTGAGCGCGATGCAGCGAGCATTAATTTGGGTTCCCCGCGCTCTTCAGGTGCAGGTCTACAAGCCAAGGATGGGTGAGCGACCACCCGCTCTGCGGGTTACCCTGCTGTTCCTCAGCCAGCCAGCGGTGCAGAGCTGTGCCCGCTCTCAGCCCCAGCCACCCCAGCCTGGTGCCGTGAGGCTGCCCGGGAGCTCCCTCTCCCCTTCCAGAGAGCAGCAGGCAGCACACGGGCACGGGCACACGCGTGCAGAGGACAACTCAGCACCAACCAAGCCAGCTGTATTGCTGGAAGTGCTCTGTGGGGATCAGCTTGAGCCACGGCAGCCCGGCACGGAGCTAGGTTTGTGAGCAGGGAGGTGAAGGGTGGCAGCGGTGCCAAGCACGTAACTGCAGGGAAAGCGGTGTGGGTGGCATGCCATGCCTGGCCACCGACCATCAAGAAGATGCTGACTGCTTGGAAGATGGCAAACCATATCTCCTCAGCTTTGCTGCTAGTCGGTTTGGGGTTGGGAAGGCAACGGCCTCCACAGCTGTGCCGGGGGTGCAAGCCCCCAGTCCCCAGGGCTTGGCTGGTGTCACCTCAGCGTAGTGGTGGTGGGAGATGAGGAGGTTTGTGTGCCTGGGGACCCAGCAGTTGTTGGTGTTTGTCCTGGGCCACCACAGGACTTCTTGACACCGCTGGCACTTGTCTGCGCCAGAGTGCTTGTTGGCATAGCCAAGTATGGGTCCTCACACAAGCTAGGCTATGCTTTAGATAGCTAGTTATATCATATATAGCTACTACAGCTAAATTTGCATCTCAACTGGCCTTCCATGGCTACCACTTCGTTAAGCCAGAGGGTGACTTTTCTCCATGCTCCTCATAGCTATGCCAACGAAACTTTTACTCACTAACCATAACCTAACAGCATTCATTCTTTGTAAAGAGTAAAGCCATTCACAACCTCACCAACTGGGCAAGATGGGATAGGCACGCACCCAGATAACGGGGATGCTGCTCACGCAGCAGAATGACCTACAACACCGGCATCCACATGCCAGCCCCCCGGGGATGCCCGTAGGCTCTTTTCCCTGGGCATAGTCCAATGCAAAGCCTGCAGAGACACCATCCAGATGACATCCCTGCTCAGAAGGAGGGCTGCAACCGCACCGTCTGACCAGGTCTTCTTGCAATCCGAGCCAGTGCTATGGGGATGGGAAGGAAAGTGCAGGACCCACTGGCTCCAAACTTTGCTTTGATCTCAGCCAGCCTGCCGTGTGCCAGGGGGTTTGCTGGGGCAGCCAGGCTGGCTAGGGGGGCTCTCCTGTACGTGTGTGCTCTGGGGTCTGTGCTGACCCTGTTCCGCATCTGCTCCAACAGACAAGCAACCTGAGACTGTCACCGAGCAACAGAGCGATGCGGGTAATTCAGGAAATGGTAAACCATTTGTGTGTGTCTGCACGCTGGAAAATACATGGGGAAAAGGTTAAATCTGTCTTTGCAGCAGCGCAGAACAAACGGGAGTGAACATCAAGACGGGTGCGCTGCTGCTGGAAGGAGATTTGTGCCCCTGTTGTGGTAAAAGATGCTGCAATGTAAAATCACATGTCGCAAGAAGTCTTGCAATGTGCTTGTTTGTCTCTATTTCACGTTACAGTGAAGACTGGGGCTGGGGGTTGGGTTTAGCACTTCTTTTTTTTATTTCAAAAGAATTCTGAAAGTAAGTTTCCTCAGATTCTTTGCTTAATGGTTTGCTTGTGATGAAAATTGATACAGAAATAAATCACTGTGCTGGCTGCTACCTAAAAAAGCTGTGGTTCTCTGTTTTCTGTGTCTTCTAGGAAATAACCGGCCGTTACTCATCTTAATTGTCTCATCTCTGCTTGTTTCTGAAAAATAAATAGTCAGTTCTTACCTGGAGTTTTCCTAGAAGACCCTCAGCAATGAAGAAAAAATGACGCAGCTTGTGGTGTTGCACAATTTCATAAAAGCATTGCTTAAATTGTGGTTCTGAGTGTTTTGGTACAAATTTCGAGTAAGCCCATCTAGCCAGGGATGGAGATGAAAGATAAAACAGGAGCAACTGCAGACCTTTGTGAAGGACAGAGAAAAGGCGATGCGTGCAGCTGCAGGGTGGACCTCCACGAGGAAGGCAGCGGCCACGCAGCTGCGTGACCACAGCCGCAACCCAGAGCAAAGCCATGCAGGTGGTGGGGACCCGACACCCGGGCCGTTCCTCGTCCTACCTCCTAGGTGAGCCTGCGGGACTCATCTTCTCGCAAGTTTTTTCTCTCATCTCCTCTGCGTGTTTTTTAAAGGAGGAAAACAAATACGCAGCTGAAGGCATGCAGGTGGATGCGGTAAGACGCAAGACAGGTTCGCCATGGGGTAGATTATTCTTGTCAAATCTGATATGTGGTTTGCTAGATATCAGATCTGGGATAAACCTTTCCTCTCTCAGTTCCAAAAAGGCTGCAGGGCAAGGTCTGAGTTTACCTGGAGAAGGAGGTCAAGATGGGCAAAACCCTGGCTAAGCTGATAGGACCCCGGGCAGTGGGGAGAAGGGTCAGAGCAACAGAGTCCCCAGGACTGTTTCCAAGACTGTTCTTACTCGATATTTTTTCTCATAACCTTGGTGCAGAACGTCAGCATGTGCTAACAAAATTTGCTGATGACACAAAACTGGGAAGCAACATCAATTCAGATGGTTAGAGCATGTTACAGGAGGACCTCGTGAACCACAGTAACAGAAAAGGGAGGAAATTCAGTAGCACAAAAAACAAGGTCATACATTTGGGATCTACTTCTTTTTTGCTGTAAGCAAGGAAACCATCAGCTAGCAGCAACAGACTTTTTTCCCCTGAGCAAAGGGCAGTTATGAATGATAACATGATGCAGCTGTGAAGAGGGAACTTCAGCCTTAAAATGCTTCCAAAGAGGTGTCTCTGTTAGCGATACCTCAGGAAGAGTCATACTAATGCCACCATACAAGCTTATTGTTAGCTCTCATTTGCAATAGAGTGCAATTGCAAGTACAATTCTTGCTTCCAGTTCCCAAAATGAATTCCCAAGGGACACAAAATGGGGATGGAGAAGAGTTATCAGGATAACCAGAAGAAAAAAGGCTGTATTACCACAGTACTTTTGCTAAAAGCTTTGCCTTGGGAAACTAGCAGAACAAAAGCTCAGAGAAAAGTCAGCTGCTCTCTGTAAGTGTGCTGGGCACAAACACTTGCAAAGAAGACCCGTCTAAGCACCAGGACAATTTCATCATAAGAACATATGGATACACACCAGCTATCAATATATTTAGACTGTAAATTAGACGAAATATTTAAATCATTGGGATAACCAGATTCCAAAAAAGGCTTCCTGTGTGATCGTGGAGTCAAATAATCCACCTACTCATAATGTGGAGTTTGATGAGTTAGAAAAGGAACCATATACCTGGACTGGGTGACTCAACAAGTCCCTTCTTATCACTTGTCCTATCCTAGCACACGTCACCAGTGCTATCCATCAATAACATAAGTGCTAAACCAGAGAGATGTATGGGTAGCTTTGAAGCTCCAACTTTTTCTCAGGTTTTGGAAGACAACTGAAGGCGTTTGCAAGCCTACACTCTACACTCCTGCTGCAAAGGACTCCAGTATGAGAGTGTGGACTCAGTTTTCTAAGTAGCACATAGAATGTGAAAGTGAGATTTCAAAGACATGTCCAAACCATTTATTCTGAAGAAAAAAATATCTGACTACATCAAGGTCTTTTAAAAACCCCACTGAAAGAACTGGAAGTAGTAAAGACTTTGAATACTTCTATTTTGCATGCTATCCTTTGTTTCCTTCCACAGAAAATTTTGAGCACAACAGATTTTTCCTATTTCTCATTCCCCATTGAGACATCTGCAAGGAGCTCAGAAAAGACAAATGTTTCCCATCTGTCTGGTCACTGCAGTTCCACAGAGCCCTACAGGTGTACAGTGGTGATAATAAATATATAAAACATTTGACTTTTAGAAATTTTCCCCCACCTGGACTCACAAAAGCTGAGGTTCTTGGGCTGGAAGGCTTGCCAGGGAAGACATTTTTCCTTGTGCAGCATTCATTTTTTGATGCCTACAGTACCATCCAGCATAAGGGAATTGCACAGCTTTTCAGGGCACATGTCTTTCTTTCACAGTGTTCTATTTAAAACATATCATCACAAAACCCATGAATTATTATCACTTAACAACTGGGACTTCCTGCCCTAAAAGCTCTTTGTTTATAAGTCATCACCCATCTCTCTGTTAGTGAATTTTCCAGTAACTCAATGTATTTGGGGACTACCTGGAAGGGTATGACTAATGCCTCCCTGCTCATATTTTCCTACTTTCCTAGTAGATCAGGAGTGAGAAGCAGCCAGACCATCTCTGTCTGAGCACTGTCCACCTCACGGGCTCCTCTTTTCTGTCATATTTTCTGCATACGGTTTTGCTTCGGGGCATCATGGTGCACCCTGCCCCTCTGGAGCCTTGCAAAAGTTAGACTGCAAGAGGCCACCTAGGAGGTTTTGCACTGACCCTAGTCGAGGGTTATTTCTGTATGACCAGTTCAGCCACATGACTTTTATATCCACTAAGTCCCATTCACAGACCTACCCTGGAAATATGCCTCCTGTTACCTATATACTACTCCCCTGCAAGCTCTTTCACCTTCCAGTCATCTCTAGTCATAGGTCTCATTTTTCTTTCCCTCCCCCAAGACATCCTCTCGTTCACCCTGGGCTGTCTGAGTCCGGTTCTGACACGTCATCTCAGCAGACTTTCCTACACCCATACAATAGCCTCCAGGCCCTCTCTGGTTAGGCTAACAGCTTGCCAACCTTTTGGTACTCCAAGAGCTGCAGCTTTTGAATGGATACGTCAATGACTTCTTGAAACACATTCTTATTCATGCTTTTCACTCAGCTCTCTTGGAAGCAAGCCCTTCCTTATCTCCACAGATCTTGTTGCTGGAGATCATAGCTGAGAACAATAAACAATTAACAAACTCCCGGGGAATACCTTAGGTGTATTTTCACATCGCTCCTTACATCACATCCCAGCATGCCCACACATGTTCATGACTCCAAGTTCCAAGCTCAAAGACACAATTTCCCAAAAGTTTTAGTTCAGACCCTTTTTTTTTTGCTGTGCCTCATCAACATCGCATGCAACCACCACTTTGACGATCCTGTTGATTTTACACAAAAAAACCATTTCTATGTTATGCTGAGAGCCAGGGCTTATGTGGATAGACAGAGGGATCCGTCCCTTTCCAGATATTAAACCAGTTTTTCCTACTCGTTCCAGTGCTTCACAGAGCAGTAACTACGTCCTTGCTGCTCTTTCTCCCCCTGAAACACGTCTCTGTCTTTCTGCCACTGAAGTGAAGAGAAATTTGCCCCAGGTGAGACTAGCTAGAAAAGCAAGAGTGCACTGCAGTGACAGTGCCAACAGGAACATTGCCAGGGGTGTAAAGTTGTCTCATCCTTTGTGATCCTCTGCACAGATGGCTTTTGTGCCAGGGAAACAACACCTCGCCCTTCCCTGAAATATCATGGTGTGGGAAGGGTGGAGGGCAGACTTTTCTTGAACAGCTCTTCAGCTGGCCTGTGAAGGAGACCTGTCTTATTAATACTTTCCTTAAATACGATGCAGTGCCACTGAAAAAACACCTTTTATTCCACACATATCTTCCTTCAAAGAAAGATGGTTTGTGGAAAGAGGAAATAGCTTTTCTTAGGTTCCCTAACATAGCTGGAAAACACAGGTGAGGTTTTGGGCACGCAGCCCTTTTTATGGCTTCTTTCTGGTATAATTGCTTTAGGATGTGTAACGGATGTACAGCACACATAAGGGAAAAAAAAAAAAAATCACTTCAACGATATTAGCATGAATGAGAGCTTTCCAGCAGGACCACCCTTTTCACTTCTGTGGCACTCTTCTGCTGAAATTAGGAACTGCTTAATTATAGCCTGCTTGAATGGTGCTGGTCATTTGAACTGTGCCAAGGGGAGAGCGGGCAGGCGGTCTGCCCCAGCCTGGCCTACAGAGCAAAGGCTAACAGGCATAAAGGTGTGGGGTTTCCCATCCAACTGCCTCAATCTCTTTATAGACTTGCTAAGTTGAAATCATTAACAAATGATTTTCAGACATGTCTTACTATGCAAACAAATGAGCCTAAAAAGTTTCCAGAGGTAGTTCCTAATGCAAGCACCAATACAAAATTAGTATCTTAGCCTTCTCCTTGAAGGTTTTGATCCAAAATATTCTGAAAACAAGTAAATCCATTGAATTAAGCAGAGAAAAGAAACACACTAAAGCCCTTCAAAAACACTCTGGGAAAACAATGGCACTTGCGGTGACTTTCCTCCAGCACATCAAGAGGGAGAGAACAAAGGTCCGATTTATTAGACATGTGAAGAATGGTATTATTGTTCTTTTATTTGCTATACATACCCACCCAAATAGAAATGAGCCCTTCCTGCAAACACCACCAGGCTGCAGACACTCTGTGGGTGTCTCAGCTGATACGTCTCAGCCGTGGCCGGCAGGAACGCAAAGTACTTTACCAAATTGCTTAACAAGCACTGAGCAAGCAGCTATAACCCCTGGCAAGTACATGGGGGGGACGGGGTGTTAAGCGAAATTTGCATATAGGTGTAAAGAAGTGGCTCTAACTTGTCTCCACGTTTGAAGTCTCATTAATTTTTCTGTTGATTCATTCACTCAGTTACCTAGTTAACATGTAACATACTGCGTGCTAAAACTTGATCTCCAAGCGTGTTACAAGCCCAGAGAGAAGTACTGGTTTGATTAGCATCTCCATAAACAAAAAATTTCCAGTAAGAAGAAAGATTTCTGCAAGATGATTGTAGCAGGAGCTTTTATGACATCCGTCATACCAGTGAGGGCTGTACAAACTTGGCTATAAATTAGCACCCAGCGAAGGCTTCTTTCCAGATCAGGGCTTCACCTCTGGCCCTGGTGGCTGCTTACTGAAGAAAGCTGTTGATACTCTATGAGTTCCAGGAGAAAAATATCAACCATATGATGACCACCAGCAACTGCTACTAGTTTTGTGATGAATTAGGACAGGAATTGTCTGCATGCTGCCTGCCACAGTGGTGTCCTAACCCAAGCTTACGGAGTGGGAAACTACAGCTGCAGCACAAGTAAGCATGGATACCACCCTCATTTCTTTGTACTATAGCTATGACTTTCAGCCTGATGTTTAAAGCTAGCAGAAAAGTAAAAGCAACTGAAAGCATAAAAAAGACAGCTACCTCTTAAGTAAATTCCTTCTCTTTCCTTTGTGTTTTTGGGATTTACTGTGAAACTCTTTCCACCAAAATAGTGGAAGAATCTTTTAACAAAAACATCAGATTAATAGCAGAAAGCATGGCAACGTTGTTTTCCTCACAGCTGGCCTTTGGTTTCTGAGCCACTGAATTTCTTCCCTCTTCACGCTGAAATAAAAAAAAAGAAGTTACCATAACTCAGGGATCCCTGCATGCTTTCTTGCAGTATGAGTAAAGCTAACTGAAATTACTTTACGTTTGCCCAGGCTAGGGGAGGGCACGTCGGCGGCTAATGCTCAGTAACTAACGTGGGATGGCGATTCATCTGACCCACTGGCGGCATCAAGTTCACCTGCGCTAATTGTCCCTTTACAGCAACAGAAAGGAAGAGGAAAATCCAGAGCAATTCACCTTACCCTAAGACAGAAAGCAAAAATAGGCCAGTTGACTCATGCCCCAAACACACCCATTTCTCCCATTGACAGTAAAGGCAGCCCTGGGTGATGCGCTGTTGCAGACAGCCATAGCGTAGACATGTCCAGGTAGGTGAGTCAAATCCCACCCTGGCGTGGGAGCCCTCAGCCTCGGGTGCCTGGGCCAACTCCTGCCCTCGAGCTGGCTGTGATCTCTTCCCTTCTCACATTTCATAAAAGGCAGCCAGAGGGTCTTCGTTTCTCAGAGAGCATTTCCCTCACCTCCAGGAGTCGTGTGGAGAGGAGAGACGTTTCCTACCCAGCTCTTGCAACTGCCCTTTGTCCCTGAAGAAGACCTGTTTCGCCACAGGGTTTGCTGAGGTGCTGGGGCCCTGGAGCACCAGTCTTGCCACCAGGATTTCGGGTGCACATGCTCGCAGCTGCCAGCTCATGCTTTCACCTCTCCAAACTGGCCACAGATCATCTGGTGCCCTCACTTGAGTCCACGGGCTTGGTCTTCTCAGCTTTCAGCGTCCACGTCTCATTGATCAGGCCTAATTGCTGTTGCAACTGGTATTAGGGTTAACAGCAATCCTTGTAGCCCAGATGAGCCAGCGCAGGTGCTGAGCGGCCGTCCTTCCTTCCTTCCTTCCCTCTGCCACCCCCGCCGCCTGCGCCCAAGCTTGGTCATGGGGAAAAGGCTTCCAAGGGGCATAAGGACCAGAGATGTCCGAGATGGCACCTGGTGGCATGGAGCCTGGGGGCTGGCAGGCTGTCCCCAGCCCTCGGAGGGATGTAGTAACCCAGGGAGGGTGCCCACACTCACCCAAAGCACATCCCAGCCCTGCAAGGAGGCACCTGGTGGATGCCGGGGTGGGGACAAATAGTATACACTTACATTATTAATTCATATGCACAGTAGGGAAATGAACATTACACGTGTGCACAGAGTCATGCATTCACTCAAAAAGCATGAAGCTCTTCAGTCAAACAGGTGGGACTTCAGCCAAGAGAAAAGCAGAGAAGAGAGAAGGGATATCACCCAGCAAGCAAACGCACCACAGTGAGCATTTAGCCTGCAAAAGTAAAAAATAGCTGCTGCGTAGTTCGGAAATATAAAAATAGTTTGGCTCTTCCCTTCCCCTTTCCTTTCAGTCATCACTCCTCTGCAGCCCTGGGGTTTGTTTGTGTCAGTTGCTATGGGGAGGCTGCGCTGCCAGGCCCTTCTGGGAAAAAGCTGTTCTGCTAATGAACCGACCCAGGGCTAACGGCTCTGGAACAACACTAACTCAGGCTTTCTCCCTCTCCCTTTGAACATTTGACTTAGCGTATCTTGATGCAACAGAGCATCATCGCATCTCCCCTCCTCACAAAGTATTTTCTGCCCTTCTAAAAGAGCTGCGGTGGCTGCGGAGAAGGCATGGCCATATCAACAAATTGTTGGGGTACTCCCTGCAACGAGCACCCCATGAAGTCGCTGTCGACACCACATTACCCCTCACAGGAGGAGAACATGCCCATGGCCATGTCCAGCCTGGGGACCGTGGGAAATACCCTGGGCCAATTTCTGCCGCTCCGGGCTGTGCGTGCGCTGGTACCCTGATCCCGCAGAGCCGGCTCTGCCAGGGCAAAGCAGGAGAGGGGAACAGCAGCACGGGGGCCAGCGTGCCTCGCGGGAGCAGCGACGTGCCCACCCCACAGGGCACGGTGTTTTTGGCAGGGAAGTGGCGGCACTTCCAGCGCTCATCAGCCTTGCAGGAACATAAACGCTTCTCACGTACGCCTGACAACAGCATTGACGAGTATCTGCAGGCAAGGGCTTGCAGCACCCGTTTTCACCACTCTGGCTCCGTTCGTAGGTGACTTGTAGGAAACATCAGCCTCCTTTCCACACTCCTTCACCTCTGCCCTGCACCCTCCCAAACGTTTGGTGCCTCAGATCACTGTGCCGGCCAGGTTAGGGATGTTGCAGCCTGCGCAGGTTAACCGTTCACCTCTCTGGGTCTGCTGCCTGGTGCCACCGGCCAGCCGAGGCGTGCTTTATGGAGTGCCTGCAGTCCATCACCTCTTAATAAATGCATTTTGGCACCCCGTGTATCTGCGAGTTTAAACATTCCTGTCTGCAATAAACCTGTCTTGCTCGCCCCACAACTGTCTGAGCGCCGTATTTCCCTTTCCTGCAATGTTCAAATATACTGTTTGGCACCTAAAGGCTTCACATTTTTATAACACCTTCTATGTTTGCAGCACTGTGCAGACATTCATTGCCATCTCCCAACACCCCGGCGAGGTCGGCGAGCAAATATTATTCTCTTTTCTCGGGTGGGAAGACTAAAACAAAGTGAAAGCAACTTGTCTCGGACCACATGGCTAAGTCTCCCCAGACATACCAGGTAGCTTCCGAGCCTCCTTTCCCTTTGCGAGGGCGCTGTGTTTGCACGCACCCCACGGACTTTCTCACACCTGGGGCCCAACCCTACGGCTGGCAGAGGCGTTTGTTCTCCACGAGCTTGGCTGTCGGGGCAGAATATCGTGTGAGCAGAGCCTGAGAAACGTTTCCTGCTGGGCACTTGAGTTGGGCTGCTTTTTTCACATCCATGATGCGTGATGTGGAAACACCCAGCTCTTGAGAGCAGCCTCAACCTTCTCTGCTGGCCAGGCTGCAAGTGCTGGAGCTCAGCTTTTTAGAAAGGCAAGTGTGAAAAAATGCGAGAGCACTTTCCAGAGCTCGTGGGTGGTTTAGCTGCCATGCAGGCGTGGACAGCGAGGCTGAGCAACGGGGGCAGGAAGGGGATTTACAACCTCCCCATCTCCAGTCCTGTGCTCCTCCAGCCCTGCTTCAAACAATTAGGTAGATCTACTCCAAAAAGCCAGGCCTTTGACTGCTATTACACAGAACAGTTGAGTTTTTGCAACTCGAGTTGCCTGCCCATTTCAGTCTTTAATTCTCATTGCCATTAAGGATCAGGTACCAGATAACTCAACAAAAGGAGAAGAAAGCCGCAGTTGCTGTCTCACTTATTGTTAATCGCTTGCATGTATTTCTGAGCTCTGTGATCTCAACATCAGATCCTCAAACACTAAATACCAAGTATCACCAGCCACTTCGCAGAGCTGTGCTGATAAGGAAGGTAGCCATCAAAGGGAAGCACAGCTTGAACAGGTATAAAAGGAGTGCCTCTGACTTTCCCAATGGCTCACAGGTGGGGGCAAAAGGACAACTTCATTCTTTATTCTTGTCTGGCAAAGCCTAAGGCTTCTATTTCTGGCAAACCCCCTTGCCATTGTGCTGGTGCAGATGAGCAGAGCCTGGCTGGCCCAAGGTGTGCCAACCGGCAGCACCACGCTCCTCTGGCAGCACCGCCAATGTTTTCGAGTCCTGTCAGGCTCAGAACTCCATGTAGTTTACAGCTGGAAAGTCTGAATAGGCCACGCTTCAATGACTTTCTAGGGTTTTTTTCTCTTCATGTGAGTTTTGACTCAACAAACTAACTGACACTGAGTTAATATTCAATTCAAAAGCTTGGTTTGGATGTGTGTCCAAGGGACTTTTTTCAAGTGCTTAACGAGCAACAGTCATGCCCTTCCTCATATCACCCCACTGCAGCACCCACCCCTGGGTCAGACACAATTGCTGCAGCATTGCCACAGCCCTGCCCATTAAAAGAAAATGTGAAGAAGAGGAGGATGCACCCGAGTGCATTAGAAAGTTCTTCAGAAGCATTTCAGGCATTTTGGTGGTTCAGCAGAAATTCAGTAGTATATCTACACCAGCTACAAATTTACCTGCGCTGGAGTTTAGCGTTTCAGATTCCAGGGCATATTATCTAGGCTAGGGCACTGTTTCAAGTTATTAGTTTTATAGCCTGCTTGTAACTACAGAGAGCAATTTAAATAATTACATCCTTGCCACAAAGAGCCTGAAAACCTAGCCGGCTGGGAGAAAGGCGAATGGGAAGGTGTCACAACACCGCTGGAAAAGCGATCAGCTGGGGAAGTGGGTCAGAAGTGGCTGGGAGACACCCTTGGCAGAGAGCTGCTCGGCGACCTTTGCTGAACAGGGACCTCGCTTTGGCTGCGTTCCCAGCAGCCCCCCCGAATACCTCCCCACTGGTACCGCCAGCAGCCGGGCAGCCTCAGCACTGAACGGGCACATCGATTGTGCCGTCCACGCAGAAACCCTTTTTGCACCTGGTTCCTCTCTAGGAAGTGTGCTTGGGGCTTGAAAAGGGGTAGCGAGTGCTCGGGCAGGGCTCTGCCCATCCTGGGGGCTGAAGAGAGGGGCTTCGCCCGCTAAGGATGCGACTCCACCAGCATTAAGCTTGCTATGGAAAACTGGGAGGACAAACAAGCCAAAGGTGAAGATCTGGATGCAAGAAATTAGAGAACTACGAGGTGGATGTTGAAAAAACCCGGGATAAATACTAGCTGAAGTGGCACAGGGGAGAGCGTCAGCCTCCCCCAGCCTCCCCAGCAGTGCAGCGGCTGCTGCCCGCAGGCTGTGGGCAGCACGTGGGAGAAGCCCCGGAGAGCCCCGCCACCCCCTCCCTTCCCTCTCGCCAGCCTCTCCGGCAGCCACTCTTGCTCAGCATCATTTGGTACCCAAAAAATACATGGGGGCAGAGGGAGGAAGCCAGGCTGTATCCAGCTCGCACAAGCACCGGCCACCCGGGAAGCCACTGAGCAGGGAGGGTACCAGTAAATAATCCACGGAGAGTAGTCGGTATCGCGGCTGCCCGGCCACCCGTGCTGTCCCAGGACAGGAGATCTTCCCTTGTCTGGCCATTTCTCCTGCTGTGGTAGGGATGGGTGGGAGCCACCCGCTTGGCCGAGGTCACCTGCGTTACGCCTCCAGGTACGGCCGGCACCACGTCTGCCGAGAGAAAAGTGCCAGATCCATTCAGTGGAAATGATGAGGGTTTATGCTACAAATCTGTGTTTAGGGCAGCGTTAGTCATCTGCTGTGGGTGTGATTCAAGACCAAAGTTAGCTGACCAAATTCCCTATATAGTCAAGAAAGAGACCAAGAAAGATGGGGGTGTGATCCAAAGTGCCTACGTTACATGCCTGAAGTAAAACAGCATCAATACTGCCATTGTATACAGAGCGGTATTTTAGTTTCTGGCTGTACCGAATTTTCTGTGGAATCTGTAAAAGTAAAACAATCTTTTAATACTTCATCAAAGTGGTTTTCCTTTTTTCTGCCACCAGCAGGAGGTAACACACATGTTTTGCTGGTATGCACTCACCACCAATAAACAGCACCATTTTGGCTACACTTACCAGGTGTTCTCGAACATTTTGTGGAGAACCAATCCAAAAAACACCCCACGAGCGGCATTTCTCTCCACCACCCCCAAAACAGGGCTGGCAAGGAGTGCTGCAGGGCAGATCACAACGAGGAGTTTTTCAAAGGCTTTAGAAATCCAATACAAATACACAGAAGTGAAAGAAATGGAGTGAGGACAGAGAAAAAAAGCACAAGAGCCCTGTACGAGTTCAGGTCATGGTAAATAATGGGAATAAGAGAAACCCTGGGCAGTTATAGTCACTGCACAGGTGAAGGGACCAGGAGCCTGGGAGATAACAAGAGTTAGGATTAGTGAAACACAAATGACAGAATAACTGAATCAAAAATATATCTGCAGGGACATGGGTCATTTACTGCCAGCTGTCAAGAAACTGCATAAGAAAGAGTTGCTATCTTTAGTTACCTATCATCTGAGGAGGCAGAGAAAAAGATGCAGTGATGCAGCAGAGCTGGAAATGAATAAACATCATAAAAAGTTCATCCATCAGGGAGGAAGGGGCAGGCCAGCCAGCCTAACACTAATATTGGCGAAATAACAAGCTATTCAATTTCTAAGCACTTCTAAGGTTATAAAAAGCACAGCCAAAACTCTACTGCCAGTTTTCTTATCAGATTTCCGAATTCCCTTGTTTCCTCCCCCATCAATCATTTTGCCTTCACACTTTGCTTCAGATTCTGATTCTTCTTCCCTCCGCATCACCATTGAGCCCACTTCCCTCTAGCTGAAGATGCTTGCATGTTTATGTCAAACAGCTTATCCAGTGACACCATGATTTTCTGTCTTTGGAATAACCAACAACACGTCTATTTCCATACACACACTTTTGTGATTCAAAGTGATGCAATCTCCCAGTTAGCATCCATCAATTGTTCTTAAACAGTTCCCTGGGACTATTTGTTATTGGCAATTAAGTTGTGTTGGTCACATAAAGTTGTGTGCCATTGTTTCCATTTCCTGACTGGAGGACAAGGCAAGTCATTTCAGTGCTAATAGTAACACGTCGTGATTTTCCGCTTGCTTTTGCAAATACTTGTACCTGTAGCTTTGAAATAATCATTCTTTGAACCACCGTGGCAGTACGGTTCAGTTGACCTAATGGTCATGACAGGCGCATGCAAATAAAAGGCAAGAACGGTTAAGCAAATTTCCTTAATTATATGCACAAATATGAGTGGATTTTTGTTTTAATACTGTTTACCCAGTTCTCCATCACAACTGTTAGCCTGTTTTCCTATATTTGTGTTCTCTTTCTTTGTTTAGCTTCATTTCATGGTCGTTTCCTTTTCTTCCCATATTCCTAAGATCTCCTCGATTCATTCCGCTACCTAGTGAGCCTTTCTCCTTCCTGAAATGACTTATCCTTGGCAACCCTTAAAGCAAATGTTCTTTATTATAAACTCTGTTATTACTTGAAATCTAATCTCCTCTTCGGCAAAGTTTGTTTGGGACGGGTCTTGCTTTTCCCTTGGGATTTGTTTTGCGCACTTTTTAGCAAAACGTTTTAACTAGTTGTGAAAGACCTCTGCCAAAAATTCTCTCTCTCTAAAATAGGACAGCAGCCACATTAGTAAAACCAAAGATTGCAAAGAAGAAAACCGTTATTAAAAGTAACACAGCAAACCTGTCACACTGTCCATTCTTCTTTTGCATGGTTTGGAAGCAGGGCAGAAGGGCTGTCTGGTGTGTAACCAAATGATCCGCGCTGCCACCTGGTTAACCTCTGCACAGCCTGGCTGGCTCTTTACAGCGGACTCGGCATCTGCCTTCAGCGTAGCTGCAGCAGCCATGCTGCTCTTTTGGTGCCTCATAGCCACTCATCTGACGTGTCCACACCTGCGGTCATTTTGTCCTTTTCACGGGGGCCAATCCTAAAGATAAGATGGGCAAATTTTCCTGGATATTTTCTAGAAAAATTGCAGAGGGGAATCTTAAGAGTTAAATATTACTATAGAGGAAATGTCTCTTTTTCTCAGAGGAAAAGATGTGACTTGCAGAATGAATGCCCTTCAGATAAACACCGGTGTGATGAGCTATCAAATGCACTGCCGTTTCTTCCTGGCATGCCCCACCCCGGCAGAATTACATTTTCTGCCCATACAACAAGTGAGAGCTTGTGGCATACTCTTGTTCATTCAAATGAGACACTCTCAAAATAAACTTTACAAGGCAAGCAAACCTCTGGTGTCGTGCTATCAAAGGAGAAAGATCTGCACACACTGGTAAAAAATTACATTGTGAAATACTTGATGTTGACATGCAGCTAAAGGAACACACATCCACCAAATGGAAGGAAATAAAAATTAAATTACCCAACAGTATTTATCTCTCTGTTCATTCAGCCATGCTCCTACCCAGTGAAACTCAATTCCTATACTGTAACCAGCTCTAGTTATAGCTCCTTTCTGGATTTTAGAGCTTGGCAAGGTAGATGTATTAAAATAATAGTCTGGTTTAAGCACAGTTTTCATACCCTTACTGTCACAGTCACATTGAAATAGTGTCTGGGGATACAACATTATCTTTTCATATCTTTTATTATCTCTTGTTATGGCAAACTCAGTACAGAGAAATCTATAATAGACCTAATAATAGAAATCAGGAACTTGAGACAGCAATGCAAATCCCCGATCTCAGTAATACGATAGGCACTTAGAAGATGCAAATTTGCCTTTTATTCCTTCAGGCAGGCAGGCAGGCGGCCGATGACTAGGGAAGCGGGCCAGGGCTCACAGGCCAGCACCGAAATTTCCAGTTCAACCACAGCTTCCTGCATGACCTTACGCCAGTTACTTAATTAATCCTGTAGATCTGTTTACAGTTGGTAGAAGGAGAATGCATGCTCTCCCTATCAGAGGGTGATTATGAAGGTAAAATCCCTTAACTGCTGTAAGGAATGAGAAGTTTTGAGGGCTCTGGCAACCTCTCACTGGATTTTAAACACTGATTTCGCTACTGCATCTGCAGGCGCAGGATAGATCAAGGGGCTGGTGGTCAAGCAGAGCCTCCTGTTTCAGGGCACGGTCGGACGCGCTGTTTTGGCCGGAGCTGCTGTGGATTTAGAGGCGACCTTACTCCCCGGCCGCTTGCCACCGTTGTCAAACCCGGGTGGTTGCACCTATGCAGACACGGACCTTAAGGCGAGCAGCCTGTAGAGCTTTAGAGCCACAGCTTTAAAATTGACAGTTTAATGATTAGTTAAACTGTTGCGCCATCTATGTTTAGACACGTCCTGTGTTAATAATGTGCTCAATCGTCCCTGAAAAGGCACAGCCAGATACTTCCCACCAAAGTTCAAGTTCTTGACCACAGGCGTGCCTGCACTCACCACATCCCTGCAGCAAGGGGGGGACGCCCGTGGGGGCACCTTCCTCGCACTTGGGTCGTGTTCCCGTTTGGGTCGGCAAGCTTCCGAGTCTCATCGACGCCGCGATTTTCGTTCGGTCGCCAGGATCAACATCAGGGAAGGTCCCTGAAGCTCCGCATCTGGCCATCCGCAAGAGAGAAACCATGCGGCTCGGTCAGTGAAGGTAAAGCTCGTAATAAAAGACTGAGGGAGCTCTGGCTGTAGCTGGCAGGAGAATCAGCTCATCATTCCTCAGAAACAAGAGACACCCAAAAGTGTTATTTTCTCAAACCACTACCCTTCTCACCACTTGCTTTTTAAAGTACTGTGGTTTCACATTCCCTTTTCTAAAGTGCCAGGCATTGCGGGGTCAGGTGTCTCTATTTTGGAAGTCCAGTTCTTTTCCTTACTGCCCCCTCTGCACTGTCCACTCCACAGCTGAACTACTATCACCGCGATAAAGCTCTGTAGAAGATAAAGCAATCACTGCTACAGCACCGCTGTTGGCAGAGGCACTTGCTGTCCTTTCAACCAGATGATGGGGGAGGAAAGGTTTTTGGTAGAAGCATCTTGGATATTTCCTGCTTAGAAAAGCTTTCCACTGGGTTTTCACCCTAAAAAAAGAGGTGATTCAGGTCACGCTACCTGTCAATGCCTCATTTTAAATATGCACAGAGTCTCTCACAGGCATATACCACCCAAATGCCAAGGTAACCGTTTGCAAATACAGTTGCGGCATTTGCACTCAGCAGAGTAACTCATTGTCTAAGGCAAGCAAAGCGTTCTGCATACACCCAGAAGTGCTTGTAAATACCACTCACGCAACTAGCTACCATTTTGCCTTCAAATTAGCAGGCCGAGTGTGAACTTGGCTCTCTGAATACAGTGATTCTTTTTGCTTTGCCTCTGATGCTGTGCCTCCAGCATTCTCCCCTTTGCCTTGTATGCTGCCCGTGCCGTGATAGCACCTCGTGGGAGTGCACGGGGAGCTCTTGCTTACAGCCGTGGAAGCCGCGTCCCCCTCCTTACAGCCCCACAGTGACACCAGTGCGTTTTTGAGAGTAGTGACAAAAATGAAAACAAAACATAAACCAAATTGGCTTCAGCGTGCTTGCTGTTACAACGCGGCCTATTCATCAGTTGGCATCCAACACAGGCACCTCTTAGAAGAGCAGATAAGGGCCAATTGAACCAGTCACCCTGCTCCAAGAAGAGCTCTCCGCTCATCTGTCTCACTCTCCTGGCAAATCTTTGTCGTGATTCCCAGCCACTTTTGCAACCAGCTTGATCTCACTACTTCTTCCTTCTCCATTTCCCAATGGTTAGGACAGTCACGTAGGCAAACGAACACCTTCTCCCAAATCTCAGCAGTGTCTCTGTTTCACATGCAACAGCTTCTGGATAAAATCCAGAGGAAACATTTGGGTCAGCAAAGAGATCCCTAGACACTGTGTGAGCAGAAGTCACAACGGCTCCTGCGCAGGGCACTGCCCCACTCCTCGCACCCCATGAACGGTGCACACCAGGTGCCTCCAGGCTGAGGCAGAAGCTAAGCAGACATTTTCAAGACCACGGCTTCAAACTTAGTCCTTAAATGGATCTGGGCTTGTCCTTGTACTTGTCTCTCAGCTTTATAGGCTGCTGTCAAAGCAATGCCCCTGCAGGTGAGAGCTCGAGTTGTACGAGGCAGATTTTCCAAGGGAGTTTCCCAGAGGTCCAAAAAGCAGTGAGATATCCAACCCTTGGTGGCTTTCAGCTGTGCCCATTACTCAAACGTGGTGCATTTCAAAGCATGTTTCAAAGAAGGCTATCGTCCTGGAAAGGTACTAAGTTGTTAATTATTTGACGTTGGTTGCAGGGAGCAAGGGGAGTTTGCAATCCATTAATGACTGCAGAATCACTCAGCAGCAACACATCCAAGGGAGCCTGGGAGATATATGAGCTGTTTATGAAAACTATTTTATTGTGAAAAGTGTTAAAGGCATCCTTTAAACTGCTCCTCCTTGGCAGGTTTTATTAGCAATTCATTTCTGTCACACCTGAGGTCAAGCTACTGTAGATCTTGCAGCGATTTCTTTTTTAAACATGTTTTTATTTACTTGGTGTCTCGAAGATTGTTTTGAATCCTGTGCCTGCCCTGTGAGCAGCTGTCTGGGTTGTCTTCCAAGTTGGCCTCCACAGCAAAGCGTGCAACTTAACTGCGTTTCGCTTTGTGTGACTGCCATTACTAAAGGACCACTGCCACACACTGGCAAACTTTGAAATATGTATTTTCCTAAAGTTCCACTGATGGTTTTTTCCATCTATCATCCCTGCTTCCCAAAGGATTTGTGTGGAAACAAAATTCCTCTCTTAACCAGATTTATCCTTCTGCCCAATTATATCGGAGATGCTGCACAATCTGCTGCACAGGTGATGTCAAGGATTCATCATCACAAAAGCTGCTGGTTGGAGGAGAGGGCTGGCCATAGCATGACAAACAGAGCATTTACACACAAACACTCTTGCAACAAATCAGCAATGACCAGGAAAGTCGTAAGGAGAAGGCTGCAGCTGCTCTGACTTTCTGAAGGTCTCTGGACGAGCAGTTGAGGGTCTCCCATGTCCCATCAGCTTTTTAGAAAGTTCTGGTGCCATACCACAAGGACAGTTCCAGTTCAAGGGTAGCTTGCTACAGAAATCTCCCGCAGGCTTTCAGCGCTGTCTCTGCACGACCGTTCCTGGGAACATGATTAAACTTGTCTTAAAGAAGGAGACACTAACACAGGTTGGCAAGAAAAACATCACTCAGGCTTCAGGTTCAGCTTGTGCTGACACTTCTCAGGCATTACAAAAAGCCAAATCCTGCACTGATTACTGGGTCAGATGGATGGGGCCATGGTTTTTCTTCAGCATCTTAGCTCCATCTTTTTGTTCTTCCTCCAGCTGGGCATTAGCAGTGACACTGTAGTCTGAAACACAGACCTGAAAGGATAATTCTGTTCTCTCTTTTACCACCTTTGGCAAATGGCTTACAGTCATGATTACAGAAGTTTTGGGGTCTCCTGTTTACATGTGACTATTTTGCTTTATCAGTTTTCTAGCTGGACTTTTTTCTTCCCTGAAAATAATGTTCATGACCTTTCATCTTGCTTGTAAGTGTTCCTTGGAGCTGCCTGCCAGGTGCTGTGGTCTGCAGTAAAAGCTTGGGCCCATACCTAGTGCAAGTTAACAGGACTGCAACGGACATTTTGACATACTGTCACTTTGATATGTACTTTAAAACATTTTCAGGTGTATTCTGTAGTAGCCCTGGAATTCTTTTTCTTCTCCTCAGGTGATCTAGTTGAGGCTGTAGCCACTTCTTTGCTCTGCTTGGGACACACTTCACCTGATTTTTAAAAGAATTTACAAGCTACAGTGCTTATCCCTTTCTCTGCAAACACTGATCAAACCGCACTGATTAGAGAGGTGCCCCACGTCTGATTAAACTGCCTCTCAGGTAGAAAACATTTTTTCTTCTGCAGCAGTATGTCAACAACTGTTCAAGGCTGTTACCAATGAAGAGGAAAGCTGATGGGAAGAACAGTTTCAGGAGTTGTTATTATGCCCCAACAACTCCAGCCAAGCTGAGTCAAGAGGTGGAGATAGACTCCTCGTCCCCGTGTCCTCCTGATTCAGTACAAGATATACCAAACAACGAATGGAATGAGCTCTTAAAAAAAGCTAGGAGGTAAGGTTTCTGTTAAGCACTCCTAAAGCCTTGCAACAATGAAAGTATATTTCATTTGACTAAAAAAGCATCATTCCAGCCTTTCTTCTTTTTCCTGTTTCTCACGCCAAACCCTTGAGCTCTACTGACGTGCAACTCACCTGCCGCAACTCTTTCATAAACACATCCCAAAAACTGATGCTGAGGCTGTAAGACATGTTTTTTTAAGCTAAACGGTCACATAAAACTTTTGCCTAATAGTTGTGGTCAGTTATAGCTGCTGTGATTTTGCTGCTGTTGTTGTTCCAACGTTTTTGTGGCAGCAAAAGCCTTAATACAGAATCAACCCTTCAAGCATACAGATTTGCTTTTGTATATCTTGTGTTGATCACCATGCCTGCAATATATATTGCCAAAGCATTTTTGCCTGCGTGTGCTGCCTGCGACCAGAGGGCTGACCAGGGTAGTTACTCTGGCAAAACTCGTACATCTAAATGATGCCCAAACCCCTCAGCTCCCATAATCACTTGGTGGAGTCAACAGAGCTCACGTGCCTGAACTCTGTGGATTGGCGCTTCGGAAAATGGGAGCCTATCGGAGGCTTCTTTTCCCCTCCGACTTCAGTAATTTCAAGTGGATACTCAGTATCTGCAGCATGTATAAAAGACATCACTCCTCTGCTGAAGACTGTAATTTTTCCTGCTTGTTTTTTTCCCCTTTTTTTGCAAGGGTGGAGGTGGAAATCAGCAGGCTTATCATTTCTGAAGTGCCTAGCCCTCAGGGTTTGTTGTACCAAGTGTCACACGCTCACTACAGCCCTTTCAAAGGAGATGCTCCTGCACATTTTTTGCTACGTCTTGTTTGTACCATGATTTCCAGGAGTTCGCTCTCTTTTTGTACTGAGGGACTGTATTCCTTATTTCTTTCTAGAAGAATTTTAATTGAAAGATTTTCTTTCATTTTTCACCAGTTTGTGATAATAGGTGTCTGTGTAATAGGTTGCTCAATAATTAATTAAAGATGCATAGTCATTTAAATAGACAATATGTGGAAAGTCCATTTATCTTAGAAATCTCTTTAACCTCAAAAGCCAAGAGATGGGTAAGCAGTTTGTCATGGAGCATCAGTGTGAGGGGACCCAACTGCCTTCGGTAGCAGACTGCATTCAGAGCGGTGGGGATGCCAATGAGAGATGTATATAAAGACCCAAAAGGCTTTGGGCCCTGAAACACTCCTAGACCAAGCCCAAGCAGCCTGATCTGTCACACAGGTCCTGGTCACAGAAACGCCTTCTTTCACATGGCATCAGCAGAGTTCTCTTGGCAGCATCGCTTTTACGCTCACTTGATGAACTGCACCTGCCACGGTGGTGTACCGCTGAACATCCTTTTCCCAGCTCTTCTTGCTTGGTACCCTTGACGCATAGCGGGAGAGCGTAGGCACAGCTCTCCGAACGGCCGTGGGTGTCAGCTTCCCTCAATAACCGTGCCACGTGGCAGGAACAATCTCCTGCTTGTCTTCACACGTGAAGAGACAATCTCCTTAGGTCCTTTGCAGTATGCACATTACTGATACAGCCCAGCTTTCACTGGCTTGGGTTAATTGTGCAACCCTTGGTGCAAGAGCCCTCTGCCCCTGGCGTTGCCTACCTGCCCGGCTGCACAGGGTGAGTTGGGAGACAGTTGCATCCTACCCAACACCTGCAGTTTTCCCATGTCCTGGGTAGCAAACTGCTTACCCTGTTCCAGCTCTTCCTTAACACCTTCACCTCTCCCCATTTCACTCCGTTTTACCATGGGATTTCTCGCTCTGTCCTTGAAAGCATCTGAAATCACTTTTCAGAGGACGGTGCTAGAATAAGTGTTCTGGCCTGGCACGTCCTATTCCAACATTATTATTGAACTTAGTAGTCAGTAAATCCTGCCTCACTTCCGCACTCTGCCTCTGCTGTCATCTTGCCTGCTGTGATAATTTCTAGTCCTTTTTGTAGTTTCATCCTTCTTACAGTATCCACTTTTCCTGCAAAACTCAGAAATCCTCCTCTCTGTCTGTGCAGAAGACACTAAAATGCCAAATAAAAAATTGTTGTTATGTGCTATGCTAGGACCGTCCTTGGCATTTCCTGAGGCATTTTTATGTCTGACTTTTAATTTACTATACTGAAAGCTGCTTGAAGGAGAAAGCATGTCTGCCCTCATTTCTCACTGTCAGGGTTTAAGCCCAGCCAGCAACCACGCAGCCGCTCGCTCACTTCCACCACCACCCAGTGGGACGGGGAGGAGAATCAGTGAAAAAAAGTAAAACTCACGGGTTGAGATCAGAACGATTTAATAACCAAAGTAAAAAAAAAAAAAATGTAGTACTAACAATAATAATAATAATAAAAATATAATAATAATAGTAATGAAAAGGAATATAATTAAAAAGAAAACCAAACACAAAAACCCCTAAGTGATGCACAGTGCAATTGCTCACCACCCACTGACCGATGCTCAAGCAGTGATCGGCCCCTCCCGGCCAACTCCCCCCAGCTCATATGCTGGGCATGACGTCCTATGGTATGGAATATCCCTTTGGCCAGTTCGGCTCAGCTGTCCTGCCCATGCTCCCTCCCAGCTTCTTGTGCACCTGCTTGCTGGCAGAGCATGGGAAACTGAAAAATCCTTAACTTTGGATAAGCTCTACTTTGCAACAACTAAAACATCAGTGTGTTATCAACATTATTCTCACACTAAATCCAAAATACACTGTACCAGTCACTAGGAAGAAAATTAACTCTATCCCAGCCGAAACCAGGATACTCACCCTGGCACCCAACAAAGCACAAGCCCTTGTATAACCGTGATTACGTGGTCGTACGTGGTGGGAGCAGGATTTCTCACCTCCTCGTTTTGCAGCGCATGGCTCTCTGTACCCTGCTCTCCCCACGGGTACTACCCAGCAGGCAGATGCCAGCCTCAAACTTCATTCAAAGAGACCCCCTTTCTGTCTGAGGGAGATGGTATTTCCATAAAAGTCTCCTTTGGAAGGGGCTTGTTTCTGTAGTACTTTTTAAATTTTGATGCTTTGCAACGAGATGCAGTTTCCTGTAGGGCAACGTGACCGTGAGTCCACCTTTCATCCCAACGTGCCATTGTGCAATGTTTGGAGGAGCCTCCTGCTTTTATTAGTCTGCTTTTCATAACTCATCTGCAAAAGAGAGCTCTGCATGGCCAAACTCAACAGAAAATATTCTCCCGGGGGAACAGAAGTATTCTCTGGCCTTTGTGTATATTTACAGCAGGCAGATGAAATGCATAAATTAAAAGGATAGGTAGAGGCTCTGGAGAGTTTAAGCCAGCCAGGGTACTCACTCACTATGCACATTTATTAAGCATAAGGTTTTTTTCACAGGGAGCATTACTGTTCCACATCTGTCACAGCTGTGGTAAAATACACGGTGGCATTTGAAGGCGGTGGGACCGCTGTGAAACCCCTCACTTTGAGTGGTTCCCTGGTAGGAGACCTTGGCACCGGGAGATGGCAGAGAGGAAATCCTGGAACAGACCAAGAGCTGAAAGAAAGCACAGCTAAACGTCACAAGATTTAAATGCTGCGAATAGGGAGTTTGTCTCCAAAAGAGTCACGTGGGCCTTTATCCGAAGGAGATAGGGTTGGAGGTGTGGGGTGGTTTGGGGTTTTCATCCTCTTTTGCCAGCACAGAGCTACTTTCTGCCCACAGGTGCCCCCGATGAGCATGCCGGGGTGCAGGCTGGAGGCCGATCGATCAATAAATAAGTAATGCCTGCCAATACCGGCGCTCGCCCCTCGCTGCGGCAGGCTGGCCGGAGCGTGCCCAGCAGCGAGGTCCCAGCGCCGGGAGCCAGCCGTGCTTCCACACGCGGCCCGCGGGCGAAATGGAAACCAGACGGGAACCTCTCCAGCCCCACCGGGCTCGCCTTCCACCCGGTCTGCAATTAATTAGGACTGAAGGGGAGGTTTTGAATAACCCCTTTGTGGAAGAAAATACACGCAGTCAAAACCCAGCTGACAAACACAACAAAACTGACTTCATGGTTTCTTATGAGAAAACCATTAATGGCTAGAGAAATGAAGAAACACTTTGTTCGAGTCACTGGTGTGAATGCAGCATATTCAGATTACAAAGCAGTCCTGCCCTGCTATAATAAATATCATATAGCTTTATCCACGGGTAACCAGGTATATAAAAGCCAGGAATAACACATTAGGTTTTAAGTTAGTGTACAGTACCTACTGTTACTTTTTCACGGAGTTCACTCACAAAGAGTCAGCGCTTCGACAGCAGCCGATGCCTCGGCCCCAGCAAGCAATGCCGGGGCAGTGTCCCGATCCCCGCCGCCGTGGCTCTGGCTTGCTTTCAGCTTTTTGTCCGTGCCCTCCTCCTGTGCCAGCGCCCAAGGGAGAGGGGGGCTGCGCGCTAAAAGGTTTAATAAAGAAAGATCTCCTTTACCTCGGCAGCGTGTCGCCTTCTTTTCCAGAGTGGCATACGTTAGAGCCTGCTGACGAACGGTGGCAGGTTGCTCAGGCAGGAAAAAGTAGGGAAAAAAGATCGTATTTGGGAAAACACTGACAGTCTCCAGACCTTAGCCGGAGTGAAATTTAATGGTGCGTGTTACGTGGCAGGTCAGAGCAAAGGCTCTAAGAGCCTCCTCTCCCCGTACAGGCTGTGAAAGCGGTACTCACCCCCTGTTTTACTACCAGCACCCAAAAGCATCTCGGAGGTGGGCAAGCCTGGCTGTTTCCTACCGCGGATGTCTCTTGCAAAGGCTTTGTGCAGAGGCTGGGTATCCTCTCCCCACGATGCTCGTGAACCCACCACCCAGGGCCAACCCTGAGACAGGGAGCGTCGCTCCATGAAGCGCAGACCCAGCAGGTCCCGGTCCGGTCTCACGTCACCTTCTCCCTCTGAGCTTTAGCACCTGAAGCCCCTGAGGTCAGGAAGCATCTTTCTGTCTGCGTCAACCCCTCAGCTCCATCTGGAGGCTCCCATCCTAACCTGCAGGTGAGGGACCTGGAGATAAGGCTGCAAAACTCATTGCTCTTTGAGGCCTAATCCAACCTGGGAACCCAAGCCACTTGTGGGAAAAGGTAGCCACCATGGCAAATCAGCGTTTCAGGCACAAGTCTGCATCATTTTCGCTAACAACATTGTTAACAACCAGAAACACAGTAATATTTAAGCTTATATCATACTCCTAAAATGAAATCGATTCAGATCGACACACTGTATTTTCATGAGGTTCTCAGAAAAACAGCACAGCACCTTACCATCTCCATAGTTTGACAGTAGCTATGATTGACCGTCCACATTTGTCTCCATCATTCTGATGACTTTCACGCATCAAGCATGCCAGGTGGGATAACAAATAATTGTTTTACTTCCAGAAGATGAAAAGAACCCACTGCAAGACAAATGGGAAAATCCTGTTTGTACACATTTGCCAGCCCGCAGAAACCTGAAAGATTCAGCTTGCTGAGGTAGTAAGTGTGCAAATTCAGCAACGGTTTCAATGGGCTGTATTCCAAGTACTTAGCTGCTCCGTAACAAGCCCTCTTTACAGACTTCTGATCTGGAGTGATGGCTAACCTTTTCCAGTTGTTACCCAATCATTTCAAACATGAAGTTGGTCGTGCCTCTTCACCTTGTCCTGTCACGTTACAAGACGAACTGTTCTCTTCAGGCCCATGAAGTATGAGATGATCGTACCAATCCTCTGGGTAAGCAAGATGGGCTGAAAGCAACCATGATGATATGCTGTAGGCCTTCCAGTCGCAAGAAACTGGCTCAACATCTCACACTTGACCCACTGAGATCCGGAGACCAAGTCACAACTGTCACTGGCCCTGTGGTTTGGTATTCACCTTGCCCACAGGGCTTTGCTGTCTTTTCTAATGCATGCACAGAGCTCTTCCCTCCACACCTGGTAAGAGGTGTCTCCTCCCTCCCTCTCCCACATTTCAAACGTTGTGATCCTAAAGGTTATGGTTTTTGAGCAGGCTTAGGTCAGGTCCTCCACTAGGTGTTGTAAGGACAAGGATCTTTCTGTGGACTCCCTCTCAAAACCAGTTGGGACTACTAGCAGCCTTGCTTGACCAAGCACCTTTGGATTTTCAACACTAGTCTCTCCTGGCTCTCTGACTCTTCTCTTGAGATGTCATGTCAGTTTGATCTAAAAAGATGGCCTGGACAGAACAGGTGGGAGTCACTGTGGAGAAATGAAAGACCTGACTTTTCCTTCCCCAAAATCACTGCAAAATTAGCCGGTACACAGGTGGCTTTAGAAAGATTTCTCACTACAAGCCTTTCATGACTTTAGAGATACAGAAATATTAGAGATGAGGTCAAGTTTTTTCTGAAGATGAGATTTTAATTTGAAAGGGACCACTGAAAAGCTAACAGGGCAATTACCCGGAGCAAAGCAGCGTATTTCCTAAGGAACACAGACACCCTTGGTTTCCACTCGTCTCCTCTCCCTTGTGCAGGCTTGGTCTTTAGATCATTTAGCATGGATGGTTACAGCTGCCACCCATGGGCTAGGTGGGACTGTGGCAGGGCCATTACTCCTCCTCTAAATGTACAAGATACTTCATTTAAGTGACTTGTCTCTTCAAGCACTTGCTCAAATTGCAATTAACTTAATGCACAAACTTCCTTCTACTAAGGTTTCTCTCATTTCTTCGTAACTTGCCACACCCCCAGTCAGAGCTCTCCTTCCTCCTCCTGGTAACTTTAGGTCCAAGTTTCACGCTGTGACTTTCTGCTTTCATCCATAGGATAAGCAACCCCTTCTTCCAGTCCAGCTACTTCTTTAGGCCCTTCAGGAAATACTGAGGAACAGGTTCCTTCTTTGCACCCCACTTTGACCAAACCACAGGCTTTTTCTTAAATATCCACTCTGGCAACCACACCACCACAGGAGCGGTCTCCTCCCTGGCTCTGACCCCAGCTCCTTTGGGTAGATCATTACATCATCCTCCATTAAAACCCACCAAAGGCAAGGACCAACTCAGCATTTTACCTCATGCTCTAATTTCTTGTGTGTAGCGTGAGTCAACAGGACACATGCAACCCTAAGAAAGACGAAAGAACCTGCCACATTCACACACTCAAAACTTGAAAAAGTTTCTGAATAGGTCTTCTGCCAGCTGGACCACACATTTGACGATCTTCACAATATAAGCCAAGAGTGATATTTCTGCCTAAGTTTTCTAAGTGATACCTGCACACAAAATTTCTTATCAAGCCCTCTTCAACACAACAGAAAGGATAAGCTGTGTTTGCTCTGCTCAAACTTTGCAGAGCAGAATTTCCCTTTTGCTAAGAGAGACCAGCACTGAGCATTTGACACAAAAAACTAGATGGGCAGAGCTAGGAACAGATAAGGAAAGGGGAGCATGACTGGAAATTAAACCTCAAGCTTAATTATGTCCTCGAGTAACTATATGTACAGTCATTTAGACTTCTGTCTTTCACAGATTTGTTAAAAGATCAACCACTTCATTAAGACAATAAAAATGTCTGTACAAAGTAAACCTCTGTTTTTCCACTGAAGGGAGCATTGCTTTCTACGGCTCACTGTCCCCACAAACCAGGAGAATGAAACCACAAAGGAAAGGGAAGAATCTGATAAAAACGTGACAGGCAGAAAAAGAGGGGAGAAAAATAAAGAGCTCTTTAACTGATAAATCTATCATAAGACACAGTAACCTTTGCAAAAAATTAACAGTTTTACTGTGGTCAATCATTATGCATAGGCAGCTGTTGGAGACTGACCCAGGATAAAAACAGACTGTAACTTAATCACTTCATTGAGAAAAGTGGTGGATAAGGACCATTTTTTTTAAAGTCACTGTTTTTGAGGTGATCAGCATAAGATGCTTTAACAAAATCACTCTCAGAAATTAAAAAGGTGATTAGAAGTTGCCCAAAATCAGAAGCTCTTCTACAGTCTCAAACACATCATTTAAAATTACTATTAGTACATGGTTTTATTGAGGCCATTGTGACCGGCAACGTTTTAGTCAACAGCTTGTTCTTTCTCTGTGTCATGTTCTTCCTCCACTATTTTTTTTAACCACAAGCCCACACATCGATTTTGTCCAAAGTACTACCAATAGCATATAAATATTGTTTACATTTCTATAAATGGAACAGTTTATTACAGCAATTTCTGCATGATTGTTGCTCTCTGCAAGAATGTTTTCAATGTCAAAGCAAGAAGGCTGCTGAAATCCTGCTTGAAAGCATTTTCTATTGTCCATGGAGTATAAAAAGAAAAAGCCTATGTTTCTTAGCATTCTAATGGTTTGATAGAGTACTGAAGCTTAGGTCTGAACGCACAGCAAAGTACAATAACTTTGCCCATTCAAAGCCAGGCAAAAGTGTGGGGTCATCAAAAAAAGAGCTCCTGAAACCCCTGCATTAAAAGAGATTAACAAGGTCATGCACACAGCAGACGACTCCTCAGGCCTGGAGGCTCTGCATCAGACCAAGTGCCCATCCAGGGACAGCGTTCACTCACCTGACATTTCATCTTGGATTAATTCTGGGTGGCTGTAACAAACTCCTCTGCAACTTCCAGCTGTCTCCAAACTGCAGTGTCAAAACTCAACCGGACATGAGTTCGAGCCATCTGGCTTTGCAGTTACCCATACTGGGATGTGGGGACAAGGCTAGTGACCTCCAGAGGTCCCTTCCAAGCCAAATCTTTCCATGATTCCATGAAAACTTTGCATTTTTTCTATTGAATCCATTAACATTTGACTTCCACTCAAAGGCAGCTTCCATTATGCTAAAATATTTTTTGTTTTGTTTTGTTTTGCCAAATCAACCCTAGAAAATTGCCTCTCGGCCCTATCTGTAAAAAAGAAGAATACAACATTTGACAATTATTTAGTTTAACTGAACACCTGCCGCCTTCTTATAATGGAGAGAGAAGTACTGTGAATTACATGCAAATCTAAAAATAGGAGGGAACCGAAGAAAACCCATAAGAAATCCTCTGTGTACAATTTCTGAGAAATATACTCATTATCTAGCTAGGAACGTTAGCTGTCAACTAAATGTGACTTGGGTACATACAGGAAAAAACAACTCGGAACATATTCCTCTGAGCATCTAAAGATGCAATTCCCAGACCTTTGAGAGCTGAATCATATTGCGCTTCCATTTACAGAGCTCCTATTCACTTCAGTAGTCAAGTATGCTCAGGAAGTGCATATTTAACAAGAAAGGAGCTTTTGCTAGACAGGCAAAGAGCAGGATAAAACACTATCGTTTTGCAACTTGCCAGCAGAGCAGACTGCGGTGGACTGGAGACCGTAACGAACATAGCATCAAAGGAAAAAAACAACAGAGAACTTGAATCTTCTGCCACGGTCTTCTGCTTTGGTGTTTTGGTTTTGGTTTTTTTTAAGAGCCCCTGCAACAGAAATACATTCAGAGATACGTTATTTTGACCACCCTTGGTAAATTAAGCACACTATATTCACATTTCTACTTGGATATTACAGTAGACCACATGCTGATTTCCACCTGTCCATAATCTGCTCAATATTAAATCAAATTAATCTCATACATATAAAAGTAAAGAATTAAATCTCTCTTACAAGGTGTTAAATGTGGGTAAGTCATTTTTGGTTTTAGCACGACTAATCTCACAGCTTCCTCACTGGTAGGCATTCAGATTCCCTCTTCCCAGCAGACACTGCCTCCCGCTTTGCTGTGGCCCAGGTGGGTGGCAGAACAGGAATTCTATTTCTGGGGTTTGTTTCGTAACTACAGATATTGTAGCAACAGGCTGCAAAAGGCTTCAGGCATAAATGCCACGGGACAGGTTAGGCACACAGTAGAATGTAGGCAAGGGGAAAGGATCTCGTGCCTGGAAAGCCTCTGGGCTTTTCTCCTGTTATCTCTCTTCCTAACGAAAGGTGTTACTTCTCCTTACCAGTGCCCCTGCGCCATGCCCATGGCACCGTTAGGATGACAAGATTATTTGTCACGTCGCTATTAAAGCGGGGGGTGCTGGTGCCTGGCAACTCGCAGAGCGGGGTCCGAGGCTGCCCGCCCGTGCCCCCGTGTCCCCGCTGGAAAGAGGGAGCAAAGCACGTGTTTCTTCTGCAAAATGCCTGCAGGTCTCTGGATGGAGAATGCTTTCAGTCGCCCTGCTTAGCAGTCAGGTTTGAAATACAGTATTTTCCAGATTCAAGCAAATCTGGTTTTATAACATGCTTAGGGAGCAGGAGTGACATACACTGTGTCACCTGCTGCAAAGGCCTTCCTTAGCAGATTAAACCAACAGACCAGACAAATGTATATACTACTCAATGTAGTTATTCATCTACAACACCAGATAAGAAAATTAATTAATTTACTAAACAGCAGTTTACATCCCTTACAATGCTTAAACAATGGGCGGTGGAAGAAAATCTGCCTCTACTTATGGGACCCTCTTGTCACTGCGTTACTACCACGTAGCATTAAACCAGAAACAAAAATCCCTTTTTCTGAATGGCTCGCCATAGGTTCAAACACCGTCAGTGAACTCTGTCTGCCAGCTCAAGGCTACGAACCGAGCGGGGTGACACGTCACGTCGCAACTTTCCCTCACCCCACCATTAAGCAGCCAGCCCTCTGCTAGGATCCGCGCTGCATTTCTGAAAGGCGCTGCAAAGACATCAGGTTTCTGCCATCTTTTACGGGCAAATACTGTCTGGGCGCTGCGTATTGTGCTTACGTGTGCTCCGTGCAAACTGAAACACTGAAGGAAAGCCAGCTGTTTAAATCAGCCAGTCTGTAAGTAGAAAAGAGGAAGATGAAAGGGCACTGCAAGAAGGCGACCTGGCTTACACGGTCCAGGTCTTCCCTCATTCTCTGAGATAAATACTGTGATCCCAGAGAGGTGTGATGTCTCAGTTACTGAAACTCTCAAACAACACTTACCAAGCACTTGGACCAACTTTCTTTCATGTTACAAGAGGGTGGAAAAGAGGAGATGTTGCCTTGCCTTTTTTTTCTCTCTCAAATCTCAAAGTAACCTTTTAAAATCAGGTAGAATTATTTTCACGTTTCTTTTAATTTTTCAAAGTTCTGTATCTCCTTAAAAAGAATAATCTACATGAATTCTGCTAATCAGCACAAAAAGGGAACCCACCCTTCCCAGGTGCCTGTAATGGACTCGTTACTCATTTCAAACCCAAATGCACCCTCCTGGAGATACCTGCTGTCTCTGTTTTCAGGGAGAATGAGGAACAAAGCCAGTTATTAAGATTTTGTTACTTACACCACAAACATGGGACCAGATTCCCTTGAGGAGACAATAATCTTTCCATTCTATGTCCCACCGAGCAAATTACAACCTTGACATAAACCAGAAAGGCATAAAACTGCCTCATAGAGGGAATGAGATCTTTCTGGTCCCATGTCTGTGGGATAAAGCAACCAACCTATCCCATCTCATCTCCTGTAAGCTGGAGATCTTGACAGCAGACCCTTCAATGGAGGGAGATAAACCATTCCGTCCTGAAGTCAGTGTCTAAAATAACAGATTAATCACTCTCTGGAAGTTCCTGGCTCTCTCCATTGACTAGAGAGGGGGTTTCATGTGAGGCATCATAGTACACAGCAGCCTTTTGTTGCGACAGCACGGTCCCATTCGAGACACTAACCAAAACACCCATTTACTGCAGGGACTAGAGGGTTTCACCCAGCATTGCTAGAGAAACCGTGGGTTTATGTCACGGCCGGTCCCGAAGGACGGCTGGATGGTCGCACTTCTGCAGGAACTCCTGCAGGGCTCCAGCTGAGTCAAAGAGTTGCTCATCAAGCGGTTCCCCCGCAACCCGATGGCCGAAGAGGCACTTTCCTCCTCCTTTTATGGGTATAATTGCCACTTCCCATCCCATTCTCCCCGGGCCTTCCTTTCTGGGCAGGCAGCGTGGTGCTCGCACCACCCACGAGCTCAGCGGCCACGCCGTCTTTCAGCGTGCAGGGAAGAGAAAGAAATGCCAACCAGAAGAGTCTCCCCACCATTGGGTAGAGATGCTGATGGAAGAAAAGCATGAGGACTGCAAGAAATGCTTACTCCATTCACACAGCCTGCGCTTGCTGCCTTTTTCAGGCGTAGAGGGATAGGGTTGTAGCTAATTGGAAGTTCCATGCGGGAATTCCTATTTCTTCTGGAGAGCAGACACCTCTCTCCAGTAAGGCAGTGGGAAAATTCCAGAAGGAGTAGGGTCACAGGCGGGATATTCCAGGTGCCTGAGCTCAGATGGCTGTCAGCCGCTCTGCAGAAGCTTGTGCTTTGTATTCAGGGAAAAAATGCAAAAAAAAAAAAAAAAAAAAAAAAGAAAAAGGCATATTCAAACAGAAACACCTGTTTCCTGCAGGACCACAAAATCTCCGGGGCCGTTCTCCCTCACAGAAGCTGTAGCTCATTAGCAGGGACAGCCAGCCTTGCAAAGAGCATTTGAAAACACATTAGCAGATGTAACAGCAGGCTGTTAAGATGTTTAAAAAACACATCCAGAAAGGCACTGGTTATTCAAGATTGTTCATTGAGAAAGAAATAACTCCACTCCCGAGGCCCGTGAGCTGCGCCGAACATGCCGAACACCGTCCCCCGCCTCCTCCAGGCGCACCACGCCGCGCTCTACGGGGAAATCCACGCGTGCAGCACGCCGCAGCGTGCGGGGAAGCCCAAACCAGTGCCTTTGGCGGCAGAGTGTGCCTGCAGACACAGGTAAGGAGAGGAGAGACAGGAAAGACATCTCCCAGTTTGACCAGGAAGCGACTGGTAGCAGCACCAGTTCTGAACCTTTTTTTTTTTTTTTTAATTCTTTTTGTTCGTTCGCTTTACTTTTTTATGAAAGGTGTCGCGGGTACATCCGTGGAGCTCAGACTGCACCACAACCAAAGCAGTGGCACCTTGGAGGGATTTCCCCAGGGCAATCGTCAAACTGGTGGGGAAGAGCCCCTCCCCAGTGCCGGTGTTGGGGGACCCACTTCCCCAGCTTGCCTCTCTCTGGCAGTTCGGTCCCTCACGCAATGCGATGCACATGGGTCTTCTGTCAGGCTGGTGGGGAAGGGGACCCACCTTCATCTCCTCCAGAAATCGTGCCCATACTGACCCTTCCCCAGTGCTGGGTCCCTATAGGCAGCCCTTCTCCCTCCTCAGCCTGAACTCCCAAAGCTCCTCAAACCACCTCACGGTGGGGTTTCCCACCGCCTTGCCCCTAGGATAACGGGTTTCCCCCAGCACACCTCTGGCCGGCTCTGCTGCCCTCCCTCCGCCACTGGGGTCTCCTCCCTAGAGACCCCACCTGGCCCATCCAGCCCTCTCACCATGCCTGTACCCCCTGGGGCTCCCGCAAAGCCTCATTAAGGAAATCACAAAGTAGCACAGACCCTTTCCTGGGGTGCCCCAGCATTGATCCCCCCTCGCTGGGATGCAGCGCCCACCCTGGATGCTGAAAACTCCCGTGGTTCAACGGCCCATGGAGCACTGACCTGCAAACAAGCAGTGCCAGTCGCTCACCTTGCAGAGGTGAAAACGCCACCTCTTAGGGGGTCTACCTAGGCAATTAATGAAATATTCAAGGAATTTTTTTTTAAAATACTTTCAGGAATGACACTGCTCTATAATCCTGTCCCCAATTCCCTGCCAGCTTTATTTTTGTCTTGAAATCATATCATCCCTTGGGAGATCGCTCACTCCCAGGAAGACTTTCCTTAAAGGAGAAAAATGTGCAGCGAGAGAGATCAGACCAAGACCCACCTGTAAAGGAACAGCACGCTCAGCACTTTATCAGCTTTTAAAAGCAACGCATGTTTGAGAGAAACAAAAAATATGAGACTTTTTTTTTTTTTAAGAGCTAGAAGAATTAAGCAACAATTAAGTCAGCCTGGCTAACGTTGTTCTCCAGAAAGCATGAGAAAATATGTAAAACTGGAACAGGCAGACTCCTCTACCACTAAACCTGCAAACACTTGCACACCAGTAACTTGATTTGCGACAAGTCTTGCTCAGGAAGCTTCCACAAAATGCAAAAGATTATGCACGTAAATAATCCAGTGTAAACCAAACATATTATTAGATAGCACATACTGAAACACTTGTAATGTGAAACACTACATCTCAGAGCACCCCAACATCGTACCCACCAACAGATGAGCTTTCCTAATGGCTGTATTCTCTGAGACACACAGGAATTGTTTTCTGCTGCCTGTTGTTACGACAAACACCTTCTCTGCAGAGGAAAGCTTATTGAAGTAAGTTGCCAAGGCAAAGACAGAACACGGCAAACCAAACAGAGAAGCAGAAAACCAGAAGAACGGAAGAAATCCTCAGCTACACAATGAGCGATGGATGCCACAAGCACCACTGGCCTCAGGAGGTCCACGCAAACCTCGCTCTCATCACACCCGTAAGTAATCAATACCGCCCGGGACAGACCCCGAAAGCGCTGGGCTGGCAGGTGAGCCACAGGCGGGGAGGTCTGCAGCCGGCGCGGGACACGCTCGCAGCCCCTTCGGCACGGGTACGGTATGGGGCACGCGGGGCATCTCGGTCCTGGGCCATAGGGTGAGCCCAGACCCAAGGAGAGTTCTGCGAGACAGAGGAGGAGCAGTCGCGTTACATGCCGGCATCAGATGCCGATTCAGTCTCTGGACTGGGGAGCGCGGAGTAAGAAGTGACACCTGAGCCCTTACACTTCCACCGACAGCCAGGGGCTGTGCTCCTCCAGTTAGTCTTGTGTCCTGCACAACGCTCCATGCAAAAAGAAAAAAAAAAAATTTTTTCTAAAGTTTGTCCAGCTGTGTACAGTATAAAACTTTCCAGGAAGACATTTGGTAGAGAGGAATACTGTAACCTCATTCACTGCGTTTAAGGCCTCTGTTGCTTTCCCATCCAAATAATACGTGTACAACTTTTAAATTGGTTAAAAGGAGTTAAATGGGAAAAAAAAACCAAAGGAAGGAAAAAACTCACCCCCAAAACCCTGGGTGAAACTTTAGCAACCCAGCTAAGATGAAGACGTGTATGTCTTTGTTTCAAGCCATTTAAACCGGGGTCCATTGGGTTCTACAGATTACTGTAGCACCCAAATTTTTCCAGAAATGTCAGACAAGTTTACCACAGCAATTAAGCTGTCTACCATCTGTAAAAGATTTGCCCAAGAGTTTTCCTAATGTTTTTTTCTCCCAAAATACATTTAACTTAATTCTTTCAACATTTTGCCTATCATTCAAGTCCATATACATTAAGTATTGCAGAGCTGGCTAGATCTTTGAGGGCAACTTTTCCTTCTAAGGATTAGTTGTGCACTGGTGCGCTGAAATTTTATATACAGAGTAACACTCTGAATATGAATTATTTCTTGAGAAACACTGCACCTATTCTTGGGAATGGAGAAGTAAAAACTTTACTAGGAATTTCAGCCAAGGAGCAGAGATTAACACCCTTTATTCTCCTCCCAAATGGTGAGTTATTTTCAGAACACTAGACCAGGCTCGAGCTTAATGTCTCCATCACACTGTATAAAAGTGCCCTACAAGTAAATACGTGCACTCAGCCAGTGACAATGAAAGACGTGGATCTGAATTCTTGAACACGTTGGAGAAAGTTTTAAGATTTCTCAGCAACATTTAGTGTACCTTGTGGTCCAAGTAAAACAGTGGTTAGGAAAGCTGAAGGGTATTCTTTATGCTTCTCCTCCTTCTAGCTTGCATATAAACTGGTTGCTCCCAACTGCCTAACACTGGTGGGTGTTCTCACTTTTCACTATGGAAACTATATTTTTTATGTAACTCTCTAAATACAGATTGCTTATGTGACAAATAATCAACCAGTCTACAACACATTATTTTCTCTCCCTGAGCATTTATGCTTGTATTGTGACTTTTGTTCTTCCATCATATACACAAATAGAACCTCTGAAAAAGTAAAAAAAAACAACCAACAAACAAAAAACACCACCCACCCCCCAAAAAAAACCCTCTCCTGGGTTCAGCATAGGGCCTTTGAAACCCCTGAGTGACAAGATCTATCTGTAAAACATAAAATGCTCCTTTGCTGTTGAAAGCACATACTGAATTTTGGGACAGGGATTCTGGGCGGTTAAAAACCATCCATCAGCCCCAGCGATTTTATAGCTGAGGCTTCACATTCATAAAACAACATAACAACGTAATGCTCCTGGCTTCTTCTTTCAGTTTCTTATCGTGTGTTTTTTCTGTTTGTGTTTCTGAATTTCATCGGAACGACAAAGCCCTTTGGACATGTCATCCATTTCCTAGGAAAATACCCAAAAGCCCAGAAAGGGCTGATCACAGATGAGTAGGGGTGCCACCACCCACCACGCTGGGAACAGCGAGGCAGCAAAACGACCTGCCAGAGTCCTCGAGCCAGGGCTAAAACCCCAAACGCCACGCAGCAGCACTCACAACCCCCCCAGCTGCAGGGCTCCTCACCCCCCCCTTCCCCACGTCCCCCCGTCCAGCTGCATGCCGTCAGTCCACACCTCGCTGCAAAACCCATCCCATCCTCCTCCTCCTCCTCTTCCTCCTCCTCCTCCTCTTTCTCCGGGGCTGCCACCTCCGCTGTCCCCCAGGGCTGCAAGGTGGAGCCCCCCGCCATCCTCCTGTGCCAGCCCAAGGGACTTGGCTTCAGGCTGGCCGTGCTTGGCTGCCGCGGGCTGGCACGGCCGTGGCCCTGCTAGCCAAGACCACCAGCCGCCAGGGTTGGGACAGCCAGACCGCTCTCCCTTCGGAGCCATCCCTCATCACGTCCCCAGCAGATTTGCTGCCACGGACCCCGGTACCATGAGGTAGCGTCTCTGACTCCCAGGTCGTGTGCCACAGCCGTACAGGATGGCAAGCATTGACTTGTTTGCTTGTTTTTTGTTTTTTTTTTTTTTTTTTTTTACAGGCTGCATTTCAATGCAGTGAAGAAAGAAGCATGACTGATGTTTATTTTTGGTTGGGGTGTTGAAAGCCACCCAAACAATACATCAAACGCTATTCAGCTAAGCCTCAGTGCTTGCTGTGTTGAATATATGCGCTCCATGCTGCGCCTGTCCTCGGCCGCTGTATTTACTCCTAGTACAAATTCTGGTGGAAGAAGAGCTGACACAGACACCAGAAAGTTGCACTGATTTAAAGCAGTGAAGGGTTTTGCTGTTTATTCTTCTCTCTATACAGAAAGGCAAATTTACAGCATTAAAATGAGGTGTCTCACCACCCCAATTTATACAGGCTTTCAAAAATATCGCCGCTATTCTAAATACTATATGTTAGGCACTAAAAAATAATAATAATAATCAACAGCGTGTAACATATCCTTTCCTTTAAATTTTTTTGACATCCCATGGGCCCAGTGCTGCTCACACCAAATAGGACATACCCAAAAACCAGCAAAACCATCAGGGAGGCCATAAGCCCCTAGGAGCCCTGCAGGGGAACCCAGGCTCCGGAGATGACACAGGGCAAACACCCTCATTCCCCAGGCTTAGCAGCAGGGCTGAAAAAGACAAGACAGAAAGGGCAGCTGTAAGGATTGGGAATAGCACTGGGAAACACAGAAGGGAATGCGGAAAAAGGTGGCCAGGAGCATCACCGAGAGGAGGCTCGTACCCCAGGGCAGGCAGGGCCATGCCCCCTCCCGCCCCCAGAGCCACCTTGTTCCCAACGCTGGGCGTCAATTCGTGCTCGAAAGGTGCAAGGGGCATAAGTCGACGCCTGCACTGCTGGCCTCCTCCTTTCCGGGGCAAGGGCAGAGGGCTGACGACGCTGGTGTCAACTTTTCTGGGGCTGGGAGTCCACCCTCTCGCGTGGATGCCTACCCCTCACCCCACAGCATCCTCGAAGCTGGCGGCTGCTCACAGAGCTGCGGGGACAAAAACACCCCTCTGCTGCCTGCGTCCTCTTGGCTCTGCCCTCTCCTCTCTAAACCACATGGGTGCAGACTACGAAAGCCCAAGCAATTCCTTAGCAAGCCTCTCTAACACCCAAAAACTTCAGGGATAGTATTTCTGAGATAGTTTGGCCATAGCTTTCCACCAGGTCACCGCTTATTCAGTACAGGCAGCAGGGACTGGATCAATTTTCACAGATCAGGCCCAGACCCCTGTGGCTGCAGCACCTACGCACCCTCCATTCATTCATTTCTTCATTCATTCATGTGTTCAGTGAACACGGGGCTTCCTTTTCTTAGTCATTTTTCAAAAGTTACTTCTTAAAATTACCCCACAGCTCCCCAGGGGCCCATCGACCACAGGCGGCAACCGCCAGTGCACCACTGGCAGCCTCCCCAGCAAGCCCAGCCGTGCGCTGCCGGAGGCGGCTGGCTTTACTGGTCACCGGAGCCGCATCCGTGAGCCCCCAGCTGCCTCCTCTGGGGCCCCACCGCAGCCCGGCAGGGGTTTGGGAACATGGCCGGCCATCCCCCACTCATTTTCAGTGGCACCATGGACACCCAGTCTCTGCTGCTCGCTTGGCAGTCGCATAAATGGCTCCACGGGAGACAATACATAATATCTGGTGTGATACGAGTCTACTAGGATCCCCTGGTGCTGTTTGTCCATCTGTCCTAACAGCTGAAAATCCTTCAGAAAAAACCCACATCCTTAATAGCACATTTATTAAAGCAGCTCTGGCTCATACATCACTTTAACTTGTGTAAGGAGGTGCTGTGACCAGAAGCCACAGAAACACAACCACAAACAAAACAAAAGTTTGAAAAAATAGGTTCAGAACCGTCTTCTCCTTATGATTTCTCCCGTCCTTGTCTCACAGAGACAAGGACAAGGAAGGTGCAGAACACTGAGCCCCTCTGAGTAAGTTCAGCTCTTCTTCCCTGTCAGGATGGGCTATATCATCTGTGCTGAAACATCCACAGCCGTCTTCCTCCTGGTTTCTGAAAACAGTTTGTGTTCTTAAGGATCCCCTTCAAATGCTTCCACCAAGGAGGCACAATGAGTACAATTCCAGGGTCAGGTTTACCTTCTCCCAGGGGTGCCGATCCCCTTAGATGCTATCTGCAGATGCCCAAAAGCCAAGAGCGAGCCCTCCCCAGTTTCCCAAAACTTTTCAATTCAACAACTGTGCGACTGACTCACCCATTTCTTACAGTAAGTGCAACTGCTACATCCTTGTATCCGAGGACAGATGACCCCTGAGTCACTCTCCTTCCCTTGCCCTTGTTCACGCTCACATTATTTGTTGTTGGCTAGGCCCTCGCGGCAAGGGGATACACGACTTGTGCTTTACTCCAGCGTGCAGAACAAAGAAACGCAACACAAACGCAGAGTGCCGCCTGCCGTACCTCAGACCAGACCCTTACTTGCAAGAGTCGCTCCTTAGCTCTGTGGAGCCAGCCCTCACCTCCACCACGGCAAGGTCCCAGCTCAGCAAAGCATTTGGACTGTGCTTTTATCTAAGAGCAGCCAGGGGAGATGGAGGGACCCTAGGGGAGCAAGGAACAGTGGGTTTACCACAAAGACTGTGCTCTTAAAAAGAGAGGGACGCAATCAGGGGAAAATTAAGATAAACCATCTTCTCTGAAGGGTCTGCAGGGAAAGGTGGTGTGTACGGCACAAGTGCCTGGTCAACAAAGGCTGAAGCTCAGCTGCTGATCCCACCTTTCCCATTAGACCTTCTTCTGGCTTGAAATGTCCTGGCCAGAAAATCCAACTGCTATGGTTGGCTCTCCCCCTCTCTCCTCCGCTCTGTCTGCACCCTGTCATTTTAATGGACTTCTGGTCTCTCTCTCTCCCCTGCATATAAATTTCTCGATTCCCCAGACAGCTATATTCTGCCACAGCCTTCACTGGTCTCTGCTAACAGCCCCTGGCTGCCAGGTTAGTCTTTCCGAAGTTCTCACCACACCTGGAAAAGCAACAACCAGAAGTCCTGAACTCAGGCAACCTCTGGAGGTGCCAACACCCCTGCCAAGCCCAGAAGGACAGCACCCGTGGCGGGAAAAGCTGGTGCTGAAAATTACCTTTTGCCACTTCAACTCAGAGTTCATTCTTTGTGCCCACCACAAAATTCGCTCACCAGGTGCAGGACTGGTTTGCCTGTGTGGTGCGAGGGCAGCAGTTACATCCTCAAGCATCAAGATGCATCCTATCGCAGGGCTGGGCCCCAAGGTTTGCTTGTTAGTTTTCTATTTCTACTCAGTGTGCACCTTACAAACTTGGAAGGCACTAAATAAGCTCTAAGCGTTTCCCAGGTTTTACTTTATCCCATTTGCATGTGTGTTTTGCTCTGCATCTAAATTTGTGGGACATTCCAGTTATATATCAAATATATCACGGACCCATTTGAAAAAGGAAAATATAGCCGGAGTCCATGGAGCCTTGAGTGCCCAACCCTAGATCATTTGGTTAAAGACAAAGTTCTTGCTGATTTCACCAATACTGAAAGGAATTCAGGTAGGAAGACAGCAACAATAATTTCAAATATTGGCTTTCTGTTTCTCTAGGATGCAAGTCATTCTAAAATTGACACTTTGCAGCAAGCAAAAAATAACAAAATAACTCTATAAATCAGCCTAATATACCTTATCATAATAGGTATGCACAAGTGTGCTTAGGTATATGGTTGTGCACAGGCTGCAGGCTGCCTATTTGAATTCATATATTATTTTTAGCATGAGTTAAAATGCTGTCACTGAACAGCAGGTTATTTATTTTTTCCCCAAAAAAGAAACTTATGGCAAAAGCATGTAAATTAAGTAGGTCTTACTAATTTTTTTTATTTTATTTTAAATGTATTTTCTGCAGGAACTCACCAGATTCATTTTGGGCACAACTGGAAATAGCGCACTTATGCTAACAGCAGTGTTGCTCAAAAGCATAATCTGTAAAACCAAAAATCCACTGTGAACAAAATTGTTGGTAAGAACATCATTCTGTACTATAGACGAAAACAAAATATGGCTCCGTTTTCAAACGCTGCCAGAAAGAAAAACTTTGACTCATGGATGGGCATCGTAAACCACGAGTTCATTTCACAAAGAAAATGTCCCGGCAGGGACCCAAAGCTGAATTTACAGCCAAGGAGCCGGGAGCAAACGCCAGGGCTTCACCCAGCAGTGCAGTTTCCCCAACGCGGGGCTCCATCGCATTAAATGTCATAACTTAGAGAGACGTAGGGGTTTAAAGTACAGCAGCAAGTACCAGAGCACTTAAAATAAACTCATACGATGTGGCAACACTGCCCTCCTGCTTCTTAGTGATTCCTGCCCTTTTCTCATATTCAACATACCTCGGGCCCAGAGATGTCCCGGGCAGCTTCTCACACCATGAAAGTGTTGAGGGACTTACTCTGCATTTCCTTCAGTCTATTCAAATCTCCTTGTGCAGGCAGCAAAGGCACATCTTGCTAGGGAAAAGAGGATAATAAAAGCCCCAAACTTTAATTTAATCGTTTTCTCAGGGGGAATACATGCAGCTGTAAAGATCATCTCAAAATCCACTGTTCAATTTCTGGGTTCAGCTTCAGGCTTTATAACTCAGCTTAATGCTTTACAACTGAATTAATAAATAATAAAATTATAATTAATTCATCTTGGAATTGAAAACGGTTTATATCTGTTTTTTTCATTAGGTTAAACACAATGCAAAAAGTTAAAAAAATGGGGGGAAACAGACTGTTGGATTGGATTAGACTAATCCTGCTCTTTCTACATCCAGTGTTTGGGGGATGGCAGGGAGGGAAAGACAAAACACTCTAACCCTGGCCAGATTAAAATTTTAAAAATTAATTAAATTAAAATGCAATTAAAAATATTAATCCCTATGACCTGATCCTGTCTGCTGCTATTGAAACAGCTGTCCTCTACAGGCCATCAAAGCAAACATCCTACTGAGGGAAGTGCAGAAAAGGAGAGGACATGTCCCGCTCCCTGCGCAGTCCGAGGACAGGCCCCGCAGCCAGGCGCAGCCGTTAATGCTGCTCCAGGGAATGGGTGAAGCCTGAGCACATCAACGGGACGACTCGGAGGGTTAATTTAAGTGTATGATGAAGAAGTTAACTAGTGTAAACTAAAATGATAATGGAGGCCGTACCTTTTATTTTGTGTAATACTTCACATGAGCCTCTGCATTTTTCCCTTCCAGAAAGAAAAACAAGCTGGGATGTGTAAATAAACCAAGAAAACTGGAGGGAAGGAAGGAACAGCTTGCAAGGCAATTGTGAAAAACAAATAACAGTGGTAATGAGGAAGGAACAGAAAATGCTTCACAAAGAGAGGACGTGGATCAGGATTTAGAAAAGATCAGAAAGACTCAAAAAGTGCAGGGGGGGAAAAGCTTGGAGAGGCTTACTGAACCCAGGAGGTTAACAAGACTGAGTAACAAAATGAGAAAAGGGAGATTTACAAAGGAAAAAATCCCTCTGTTTCTGAGTTCCTATGGATCAGGCCTTGGGTACTGCTGCCGACAAACCTGAGCAGCTGGTGTTCATGTGTCCCAAACTCCCCTGGACTTCTGTGCTCCTTCGAGAGTGCAAAGCTGGCTTTGCCCTCCTCTCAGTTGTCACGTAAACGTTCACACGCAAAAGATAAAGGTTTACCTGGTAAAAATTGTCTGTGTGCTGTATGCCTTAGGAAGGATATTCCTACTTCCAACGGAAAAAAAAAATATTAGAAAACGCAGATGTAGGCACTAGTCTTGCCTACTTCATTGCCCTCAAAGCCCTTACAGTCTTCTAATTTGAACACAAAACATTACCAATTTGTGGATCCCCAAACTAGCCTCTCGAGCACTCTCTCCCACATCTCCTTTACCCTCCCTCATCACTGACCTGACCAAAGCTTTTTTTGGTCATGAGCACACTCAGGAATCGACACGGCCACACTCTCCACTGGCACAGCCCCTAGCCCCAACCAAGCGCAGACCGTCCAGAAGCGCCGTACAGGCGTCACCGACACCTCTCGCCCCTGTGTCGGTCTCCCCTCTCCGAATGGAAAATCCATGAGCCTGGGGAAGAGGAGCAGGGTCTGGGAGTTTTGCTTGTATGTTGCTTCCTCCAAGCTCACCGGCATTTTGCACCATCAAACATCGCAGCTGAACGGTCCGACAGCTATTTTCACTCAAACATTACTACTCACTTAATTAGCATTGATCTGCACATTTGCCTCATGCTGGCTATCACCTTCTAGGCTTTCCATACACGTCAGGTTTTCCTGACATGTGGCATTACTTTGATGCCTGGGAGCTTGACTTTATTGTGCACTCGAAGGTCACGCAGAGTGCTTTTTCAAAGCATCCTTCAAGCCAGCTCCCTGACAATGACAAATCTTGGTTTATTGCCTTTCCTAAGGCCTCACAGTATTTCCTAACAGACATCCTAGTGGTATTTCAAATCCATCACCCTTGAAGCCAGATGTAAAGTAACCACGGAAAGCTGTATACAGCCATCAAACCATACGAACGGTTTTATAACTACTGGCAACCCACTGAACATTAAATATTGGATTAACATTCAACAGCTCTGCTGGTGCTTCCTGCACTTTGGCAGTAAGCTCTCCCTGCTCCCATACGCTTGTGGAGTGGGCTACAACTCTCTTTCAGGAAAAATCTCAAAATGGAGGGCTTCGCTTGTGTTATGCCAGACTCGCAACACAGAGCCAGAGGGAAATGGAGCAATGCAACAGGACCACAGGGTAGGACATGAGGTTGCTGCTGCTTTTCAGACTCTGTGAAATCGTTCTGCAACTCTTTTCTTTCACCACTGGCCCAGGGAAAAACATCTGCTCAAGATGCTACCAACCCAAACCTACCCTCTCATATTAGTTTTGGTTCACCATCCTCCTTGCATTCCCAAAAGTGAGAACTGCGATTGCTTCAGGATCGGGACTGGTTTTCCTGTGTGCAAGGTGAGAGTCTGCCTTATGCTTGCTTGACTTTTTCCCCCCACAAACCATGATGCCAGTGCTTCTTCAAGCAGGAACAATCTGCTCTGAGAGCTGGTTCCTGGTGTCTGTGCTCCAGAGATGCAAGCACAAGTTCCAACACCGCCTTGTACCTCCTGCCTGCTTTTAAGCAGCTTCCTCAGCTCTGCGCTCCTCATCGCTGCCTGCTGCTGGGTCAGACGCCTTGCGTAGGACCAAACCTGCCTCTGGTGTGAGGTGTTGCAAGACCGCAGGCACTAAGCTGACCCTGTTACCTCCAGCTTCCACCTTCATAAAGCACGGACAGGTGAGCTGCCATGAACGTGGGCGATCCTGCCAACACAGGTCAGGCGCTGCAGCCGTCGCCTGCCAACTGTTAGCACAGATCAGGGCAAAATAAACAGACCTGGCTCAAACTCGTGGGGAAAAGCCTGATCCCAGGGGATACCAGGCAACTCTGCTGGAGAAACTACTGTTGCCTGTGCATACACATTCCTCCTGACGTGCTACTTCACATCCAGGCGCAGGCTGCACCATTTTTAGAGGCAGAAGGAGACTGACTGATGGACTCCAGCACACAGCCCAAGAGAACATGCCAACAGACCCGTGACAGGGGTAATCACCACGTTTAAAACACCATTTAAAGAAAGGTAACCTGTCAAGTTTGCTTATGTTGTAAGGCTCAGCCCCAGAGGACTCCGGCGTATTTCCAACACATCGAACTAATTGTAGTTTACATTCGTTTCACTCTCTATTAGAGGTACTCCACATTCCAGGAAAACTAATTTGATCTGCAGCACTTGGCCGGCCACAGCTTTCTGCACGAAACCCGAGCACTTCTCTTCACTGAATGGGGCTTTGGGTAATAGTCAGCGGAAAACGTGCAGCGCGATCTGTGGCATGTCACCCTAAACATTGCTACACGCCGAAAATAGTTTCAGCTTCCTCCGCCTTGCGTAGTCTGGAAATAAAACATATGGAGTTAGCACGGCCGCTGATTGGATTTTGATTGTTCTGAAACGCTGCCAAGTTTAAAGTGGAGAGTGCGGCCTGAAAGGAAATACAGTAGACACTAGACAATTTATTTGTTTCTGAGCAGGGACCTGGCTGACGGGCCGCTTCGAAGGTGGCTAACAAGAGCAGCATGTTCCCATATGGAAACCATATGGGGAAATCAGCCAGGATCTAAAAACATGGCACAATATATGTTATCACGGCAACAGAAAAAGCAGAGCGCTGTAAAATCGGTGCCAATCACAACAGCAAATTGCTGATGGATGGCGCTGATAAATAACTAAAATAGTTAACATACCAGCAGGTTTTCGATAAAATACTGTAGGAGCTGGAGAGGGAAAACGCGCACAGGAGATGCATTTATTCGGGAAGGCGGCAGGGCGATGGCGGGCATTTGTACTTGCAGAGCTCTCCTGGTTCGGCGCGGCAGCTGATCCCACAAAACCGGGGGCCCCTAAAACCCTGAAAAGGGGGGGGTGGGGGGGGAAACAGAAACCCCAAACGGCTGCGACCTTATTGGAGACACTCGCGATCGTTTCGTCTCCCGAGAGCAGTCACATAAAACCAGCCGAAAGTGCAAATATTTACATCTGAGGAAAACAACTCCGAGCTCCGGCTCGCCCGGGCCTTGCTCGGGGCCGGACGGCGGACCCAGCGGCAGCGGCGCCCGCCCAGGCCCCAGCCACCGAGGCGCCGCGGCCGGGCACCCTGTCCCGCGGGGAAGCGGCCCGACCCGTTGCCGCGAAGCCTCGCCGCCACCTCCCGCGGCGGTTTCTGGGCACAGGCCCGCGGCCCCGGGCTCGGCCCCGGGCTCGGCCCCGAGCTCAGCCCCCGGCCGGGCTCCAGTCAGCCCCGGCCTGCCGCGCTGCCGCCGGCCCACAGCGCCCCCGCGCGGCCGCACTGCGCACGGCACTCCTCCGAGCCCCGCCCCCCACTCCTCCGAGCCCCGCCCCCCACTCCTCCGAGCCCCGCCCCCCACTCCTCCGAGCCCCGCCCCCCACTCCTCCGAGCCCCGCCCCCCACTCCTCCGAGCCCCGCCCCCCACTCCTCCGAGCCCCGCCCCCCGGTCAGCCGGGGGTAACAAGACAATGCAGGAATGAACGCAAATGGATTTCCCGGATTTAGGACGAATTTATTCGTCGTCTTGACAGAAGAATGAGGAGAAATTAAGCCTCTCCCCCCACGTTTGGGACATTCTGACCTGGAATGCTTGCATATCTCTACTTTGCTCTGTTGTGAAAACAAAAAGGTGGCTGGATTTAAAAAACAAAGTTAAAAAAAGCACTGAGAATGAATGCTTAATCTCAAAACAAGTTAAACTTTTCAGTCAATTAAAAACCCCAAACTTTAAAATGATTTCATTTTGTTGAGAAAGCAGAACTTTTTCATGCGCTTGCAGACCCCTTTTGTCCCTTGTCCAAGGTTATTTTGCTTCAGTCAGTGAAGGAGGAAAGAAGAAATATCCACACCGTTTCACCTCTGAGGGTAAAAGGAGGAGGAAATAATTGAGCACGCCAAAGCACCGTCCATCTAGCAACCTGACAGTCACCAAGGCCGCATTTTGTACTGCTAATTAGCTGCTGAAATGGTTCTAGGACAGAAGCATTTTGTGCAAAAGGAGCATCCAGAGAGCTAAAGCACATGACTATACATAGGTTATGCTACTCTGGTCTTCTAGGAGTAAGATCTACTGTTTTCTCATCTCATGAGCTACTAACCGATTTTTCATTTCTTAATTTTATGATTTTAAAGATATAGGGAACAGGGTTTTTTTTTTAACCTTTGTCCATGGAAAAGGCATTAGCTTTTCCACATTAACTCTTCAAGATTTACAGCTTTCCTTTTCGCCGGTGACAGTTCAGGAACCGTTTCACCGCTTCTCTGTATTTCTACATCTTCAGTTCATGTCTTCAGTAACATTAAGACCAAAGCAGTGATGTTGTGTTTATTAAATTCATAAATGATTTACACACAAGGAAGACTGTTCCAAAGCCCACAGAAGTCAACAGCATTTATGCTGACTCTGAGAAAAACCCTCTCGGGAAAGCAATGTATTTCATTACAGCTTTGACTAGCCACAAACGCCCCGTTCACTCTTCCTGGAAGACCCTTGTAGGGAGACTCCTGGGAGCTCTCGCCCTGCTTACCTTCCTACTGCCAACACCGGGGCTGGCCCTACCTGAAGTACGACGTCCCTTACAACAGCCTCCTAACCCACAGGTGGACTGTTGGCCAACTTCGGGCTCTGACCTTTTGGGTCCACGACTGTCTATCTGGATAGAGGTGCCAGCGCGTGTCCTGCTCAGAGGGTTTGAGCACGAGCACCAAATCCAAAACGTTCGAGAAACATCAAAGGTAGGGGAAGAGAAATGTCCGGCAAAACCCGAATGTGCCACACATCCATCAGAGATGGAGTAGCTCCCGAATCCTGACTGATCCAGGCAGAAGCCAGGCAGTTCTCAGTCAGGACAAGAACTGATGCTTCAATCACCCAGTTTTCCTCTTTTGTCCTTTCACTTTAAATGAGTAATAGTACCACTTACTCGCTGGCCTTGTCTGTGTGCCGTTTCCTTGGACCTTTGCTTTTTTTTTTTCTTTCCTTTCTAATTGCTGTTTGGGTTGGTTAGCTAGCACTCTGGAGCTGAGAGGAGTGGGTTATGCACAGTAGTGACTTGAAAATCATCAGTTGCATACACACTTAAATAAGTCATGTCATTACAGCTCCCATTTATCAAGTCCTAACAGGCATCTTTAATGCTAAACTCTATAGCCAAGAAATCAAAACAGAGATCTCGATCGTTGCTTGTGAAGATCTACCTGGTTAAATAAACCAGCCTTCAGAAGAAAAATTACACGTTCCATGCAAAAGATCAGAAGCTGTCAGTGTCCAAAGGCCTATCAGCACAATCTCAGCAACTGTAAATTAATGTTTACAGGTCAAAAGTCTGTAAGTGATTATGTAAGTCCATATATACACATGTATGTTTACGTTCACTATAATTTGGAACAAAAAAAAGCCTTTGGGATGAGTTTTAGCTTATTTCAGGATAAAGCAGAGGCTATAATGTATTTCAGCATCACTTCATGCACCACAAAGCTACAGGACAATGCATTTTTATCCTAATCGTGAAAAAAAAAAAGTTTTGCACTGATTTATGATAGAAGAGGAAAAGTTCGCCCCATCCCTGTCTCCAGCTGCAAATATTTTTTGGCTGCGTAACACCCCCGATCCATTCTCCTCCAGAAACAGAAAGGTCACATCCAGGTTGACACTACCACCTGCTGCAGAAGCCAACCAGACGTATCTTTATGAGCTCCAGCAGCAGCAGCACTCATACTTCACTCCCTAAGCCAGATTTTCAATGGCAACCCCTGAACACACCAGGCAGCACAGTTCACTGACTGATACTCCTATTTTCTTTGTGAACGCAGAAAACGTAGCAGAACTCATAGTTTTAATCAGTCAACAGCCTCTCTGCTTTTTACGCAAAACACATCAACTCTGACCCAAGGCTGAGCACTTGCCTTTTCATTCCTCACCCTGGATTAGTTCCTTGAGGTTGAAGCAGGTGAGACAACCCAGTTAGACCTGTGCATGCTGTGCTCTTCCAAAAGTTGTGGCCAAACCGTCTTTGGACAAATAGAGGCAAAACTGAAGCCTCTACAACCAGCGGTCTCTTGAAAACTTGGTCCTTTTTCCTTACCCCGTTAGGATCTCAAGCTGACAACCACATCATCATGCCGGTGACTGTAACACACTTTCCTACTGCAGGAAACACTAGTTAAAGGCTGCAGTAGGGCACGGCCGGCACTGCTCGGCTCCCAGCTCAGAGGTGCTGCCCACCGCTTGCTCCTCCGGCTCCGCATCATTGGGAACATCAAAGGAGCTGAAGCTGGTCAAAGCGAGGTCCCCCAGTCAGCACCCCGTCTTACATCAGCCCGTGGCAGATGATGATGGAAAGAACAGATGCTCCAAGGAAGCCTGCGGCAGCACCTCCCTTGGTCTGTCCTACCAGTTGCTGGCAATCTAGCATTTGTTCTTGGCATTTAACAGCCCTCCGTTTATTTTTTCTTTCCAGAATTGGCACTTATTGCCATTGCTGCCAGCACAAATAAACTCGACAGCACCAGGGGAAAGGCTGGGAGTCTTCCCACAGAATAACATTGTCTAGAGGTTGCCCCTACACCTGAGGCTGGAAAATGTCTGAGATGCAAGGATGGGAGGGGAGGGGAGGGGAGGGAGAAGGATGCCAGCACAGAGTGGGCAGGGCGGGAGGTGGACAAGAGAGACAACTGGGGAAGGGAAAATGGAAGAGTGGGGCAAGTGTGATATTTATCCCAACTGAAGAAGCCCGAGGTGATGTTTCCTACAGAGGAAGAGGCAGTAGTTGAGGGAGTGGGTAGGGGCTTGCTGCCCTTTTATTGCTGTGTTAGACACTGATTTTCCTAAAGCCATAGTTCCTGGAAACACAAGACTTTGCCATAACCTTAACTTTCATCACAAAGAAAGAAAGGAAAAGTCCAGCCCTTGTAGTTACAGCATGAACTCAAAACCCCAGGAGGCAAAACCCACCCCAAAATGTACTCAGATTTTAAAAGTGTCATGATTTCTGAAGCCAATTCAGAGTTTGCTGACTTGGAGCTAGCTACATCAGCGGAGACTATATATACATGTTTGCTTGTCAACAAGGTCTTTATCTTTAAAAGCAGCACTTCACTTTGCTACTAAAGAGACTTGTTACCCAGTCACGTCAGGCTATAACATTTGCCTCTTGCCAGCAAGTTTTTAATTTCTGGCTCTCAAGTTCTGACCAAAAGGGTAATTTTTCAATCACCAGAGAATGGGTTTGACACTTAGGATTTAGTGCCCCATATTACATTTTTAAGGTCAGAGAGTTGAAGTGTACTAAAAAAAAAAAAATTAATAAAAAAGAAAGCTGGGCTAGAAAAATAACAGCTGAGAAAGTTGCTGGAACAACATATAAAAAAGGCTTTTTATCTTTTAAACACTCAAATGATTTTGTCCAACTGCAGTAACGACAAACTTTTTTTCATCTCATTTTGAGCACACCTTTAAAACAAACCACAACAATGGACAAGGCTTCCTGCATCCACTTCCTGCTATGAACCATTCTAATTCTTTGAAATAAATATGTTTTGGGTTATTTTTGTAAGGGTAATGTTTAATATCTGTCCCCCAGCGTGTAAATGTGTAGAATACACCAAAGATTTAACATCTGCTACAAATAATTTTACAGAGGATCTCAAGTTCTCTATTTTAAGATTATTAGGATATTGTACAGGTGGCCAAATTATTAAAATATGGTTTAAATTCAACATTCATGCATTTTCATAATATGTATTGGGTTTTAAAGTCTGGAAGCCACATGTCAACACTAGAAAACACAAAGCTGGCTTGCTGGAAGTTCAAACATTAAAGGCCACTTTCAAAACATTACAGACTTGCTACACAGCATCACAGCTGTGGCAGCAGGCTGCTCTGCAGAAACACTTAGCAACACCCCCTAGGTAGAGGTGATGTAAAAAGTCAGGGCAAGCTACTTTTCTTTCAGACAAGTGACCATTTCTGTGAGCATTACAGCATCTCTACCCCATACTGATTAAGTCACGACCTTTACCAACTGATCTTAATTTTAACGCTAACTTGAAGTGCACGCTGCAAGTGTAATGCAGAGTGAAAACTGAAGTATACAAACAAGTGCTTTTGATCCTGTTTCTTTGTTCATAAAGTACCAGGAAAGCTAAATGGGGGAAAGCTAAAAGGATGTGGTATTAAAGAGCCCTACTTACCCTTACTGAGTAAGGCTCAGTATTTATTCCTATTTTGAGCACGTTGCTTCTTAATGAATGAACAGGAACCTCTCGCCTGACACGCTGACGTGGCGCAGAGCTCTGGGGATGCAGCTGGGAAGTTTGGGTCCTGGCTGGAAGGAAGTATATGATTCACACCAGCATGTGCAACATGAAAACCCACTTCTGCAGCCTGTGGTTTTACTGGGCTGCTCTGAAGACCACAGAAAGTGGGTTTTAGCACAGGAACTTTTGCACCTTCTTTGGGGGACACACTAGCTACACTGCTGCAAGGGAGAAGGTCAGCCATACTCGATTCCCTCTGTCCCGTGGTGTATTAGTGGATGCCATTACCACAAGAAGCAACCCCACAGAACCACCTGAGCTCTTTGGGTCTGAGATCTCAGCTAGCACATCTGCTGCTTTACTTCCTAAGAGCCAGCATGTGTCTTTGTGCTTCCAGGCGATCCCTGCAAAGGCACAATCCACAATTGGGAAAGGGAATAGCACACATGTGAAGGGGAGCTGGCATGACACTCGGTGCAGGGGAAGCCTCATGCTGCTGTGAGCCATTCTGTTCATAAATGTTTTATTTTCCAACACACATAATTTTGAGCACATTCAAGGTAACCACATCAAGTACGGGACTTTTACTGCTTTAAGCAGAATAACGTCAGACACAGCTGAGTCAGAATCAGAAGAGTCAAAAATCATCTCAGAACTGAGCCAATACAAAGTTTGATCTCCAGCATTGCCTTGGGGAGGACGATTATTAAATTAATTGAAAAAGTTAGTGAAAAACTAAAATTTACACTAGCCTTAGAAAGCAACGTTGCCACAAATTAGCACCACAGAACAAACCAGCCTGCAGTTTTGATTAAGAAAAGCAAATAATAGGATCATTATCCAGTAGGACACAAAACAGCATTCAGTTAGAGCCAACAAAATCTTCGCTGAAAATTATGCTAGACAAATCTGCACCATCCAGAATTATCTTTACTTGCCAGACAGGGCATCAGCTGGGAACATGGGGATTCATACTTGGTTTTTACTCATAAGATCTCTGCAACAAGCCTTGTAGGAGACTAAGTTCACGTTCATAAAGACAGAAAATGTTCTCACCATAATGCCTGGATGTAAGTCTATTTACAAAAACCCCATGGACTGAATTACTTTTTGTTAAACCCCCCCCCCACCTACTGAATTTCAATCATTGTTAAAAGTAAATATTCCTCACATACACTCTCATACAGCTCAGAGAAGTAAAACATAAAAAAAGTAAAAAGTGTAAGGGCAGGTCCTGAATCGCCTTTTCTGTTGAATCCACTATTGCAGAGCATCTCCTCACACATGGCGCTACAAGGTTCTCTCAAACGTGCTTGGTTCCTGCCACTCGGAAAAAAAACCCCCTCAACAACCTGACGGAGCTACGTTGGGCACTTGTCACGAATGAGATTTTGTTACACGGCTTTGGTTTAGCAGCAATTTAGGATTTATTAATATTTTTGAGATAGGTCATAAGATTAGGTTGTAAAATTTTAACAGTACTTTATCATCAGCCAATTTAACAGAGTGATTCAATGGAATTTGTTACAATCAAATTCGGAAATGGCAAGGATCACCCAAATCTTAGAGTGTGGTTGCACACAGATGGACGTTAAATCAAATCACACACACACACAGACAGATAAAACAGTTCTGAACCACACAGACAGAAAAAATAGTTCTGAACCAAACTGCAAATGCACACGCACAGATAAAACAGTTCTGAACCAAATTTTGCCCCCCCCCAGACAGAAGTTCACCTATGATTAAAATTTCCCTTTCGCGAGTTTCACGAATTACCCACTCCTATGTGCCAGCATTCACAAGCAGAGGGTCAGTGAACCTCGTGAAATCGAGCCTTTTAAGTCCTTGTGAAATCAACAGAATATTTTCAATCCTTGTGAAATCTACCCCGAGAGGCGTCCCAGCTCAGAAGAAGATACAGTATTTTGTATGTGTTCCCTGTACTTATTCTGCACAAAAAAATATCTTTTTCAATCCAGTTTGGAAGTGAGTTAAGCAGAGCAGCACAAAGGCATTCTTTGTGACCTGTGAAAATGTTACTCGTGCCAGCAGGGAATAGCGAACCCACCTTACACCCTACTTCTATTTCACAACAACTGTCTGAAATCCTAATTTTATAGGATAGTCAGTGCTAAGGTTTTCTCTACTGTGCTCTCCCCTTCCATACTGCCTGCCTCCGTTCTCATACAACCTTCCAGCTACAACCTTTCTACCCACAGGTTTTCTCTTTTTTAAGCAAGGCTGTACGTTCACCATTCCTCTGTTCAGCAATCAAACCGCTGCCTTTAGTGATCGTGACTCTATTATGTTCATTCCCCCTTTTGTTAATTCTCTATGAAGCAGCAGATTGGCTTTAAAGTCTACAGAGCTGATGGAAAAAAGGTGTCTTTTGTTTCCCTTCATGAAAGGGGATCCAAGCCCACATTGGACCAAACGGAAGAATTAAAAATATCAATCCTGAACATAAGCAATATAGTGGGTTTAGCGCATGAAAGGATGCTGTAATCCTCTGATTAAAACACAGAGGAAGAACCCATAGCCTTTCCAGTAAATGCTTATGTTAAGAAACTGCCCTTTGAATGTACATCACCATCCTTACAAAACATTTTCTACTTTAAAGCAATTACCCAGGCTAGTACCTAACATCCCATACAAAGAACATTTAAACATTGGGTTATACAACTATTTGAAAGTGAAAGACTTGAGACTATAGCCTGCCATTCAACCTTTAACTTTCTTCCATGTGCATACTGTTGGGGGTCTACGGTGTTCTTCCCTCACTGAAGACATCTCGGGATACCTTGCTATCAAAGCGAAACAAGTGCTTTGCATTTTTATCCCTGCGAGTTAACGGTTTCCCACAGTATCATATGGAATTCTCAAGTACTTTTCCTCATAAACTATTCTAGGGTATCTATCAACAGCATCTCGGTGTTTCCTATAAAGTAAGATGTCTTACCTCAAAAGTTTACCCTGAAGTCTTACCTCAAAGCTCTGATGTCACTTGGTTAGATAGAGGAACACATTAATGTTGGTTGCTGTTATATGCAGCAGCTGTCAAAACTTTTAGTCTAAAATATTTAAAGGGAAAAAATGCAGATCTGATTGCACTGAAAAAAATCATTGATCTCTCCTACTTTCATTTCACTCTTGGCTCATTTAGATTTCTCAATGTTTTAGACACGGAACATTTAAAAAAATCAGAAAAAACATCTGAGGTTGAACAAAATGCTTGCCTTTTTAAAAAAATCTTTTTCATTACCTGCAACATTTCAAACATTTTCAAGTTTCACTATAATAATTCCACTTCTACTTTCAGTATCCTGATCCAGCTTTGCTCTTACAACTCATCTTGTGAGCGCTCAACACATCAGCAAGTCAGGTTCCAGGTACCTCAGCTTGTTCATCCACAAAATATACAGATACCAGCTGCATGTCAAATTGTCATTTACAGAGCTTACCTAGCATTACTAAAGAAACTCTTGCCTCAAGTTGAGGCAGAAACAAATTCCTCCTTTATGGGCCATTAGAGTACTCCCTCGGCTCAGTTATCACACTCTGCAACACAGAGAAATGAAACCAGCAACCTCATCCTGAGCTTCCTCCTCTCCGCATGGTTGTAATTGCGCACTGCCCTTTAGCAGGGTAGCTTTATCCAGCCCAAAGTGCCTAACATTGTAATAAAGATGCAAATGTCTTCAGGCATTGAGCGGGGACTGAATTAATGTTCACAGAGCAAACTTCCAGGATTCTCCTAAATTTTGCCTACTTGGCTTCCCAAATGTTTTAATAGTTTTTGGCACAGAAATTGTAAAATTACATCTCTTAAGTGAGGTTCTTCCTGAGGCTTTTGCAACAAAGCAGTTTGCAGGGTGGAGCCTAAGATATTTGCAGCCAGTATGAGAAGGCTGGAGTCTAGTAAGACTTAAATGCTAGAACCATGCAGTAAAGATGAGGAGACCTTCACAGAGGAACGGGGGAGAGCCGTACACCATGCATTGGCATCAAGGAGGGATTGACAAAAGAATAAAGCTCTTTTCTACCTCATCTCTTGTTGTGCAGTGGGAACACAGAGTTATGTGAACAAGGTTCAGGGAGCACGTTACTGGGTAGGAGGCAAGCAGTCACTGAAAGCAACCTTCAGGACATGAGCTCAAACATTCCCTGCTTTAGTGCCACAAAAGGCTTGGGCTCCAACAAGAATGTTTGGGTTCATGATTTTCTGCACAGTACTGGTGTTTCTGTTGATGGCACACAGGAAGGAGAAATTGTACAGCAAGGAGAACTGGTACATCATGTTAAATCCAAAAGGAACATAATGGGATAAAGAAGTGCTCAGGAAGCAGAGCAGGGCATGACATTTTCAAGCTGTATTTTCAAAACACTGCAAGAATTTTATTAGTGGAGTCATTGCACTGTATGCGACTACAACAACCACAGGGAAAATGAAAGCAGAATAGCAACAACATTGCTGTTTTGAGCATTCAGACATGGAAGTTTTGTAACAAATTCAAATAAACACCCAATTTCCTGGCTTGGACATTACTTTCTAAATACGTCCATACAATCCTGTACTCGTACACCTATGCCTTGAACTTCACAGACACCAACATTGTTATAAGCCAAAAGCTAAGGAGCGTCATTAAAGAGCACCATGATTCTAGGACTTAAGAATTAGGTCAGGCATATCACCTTTCAGTCAGAGCCTTCGAAGAAAGAGAGAAGACATCTGCCTACCAAATATATTCTTCAGCATGATAAAGCAGATTAGACTCGAGAAGAAGCTGTGTCCTTGGTTTGGAAGACAACATTCTTCAGCGGAAGAAAGCTCAGTGTCATCTAAAAAAAAAGAAAAGGCTCAGGGGTAGCAAGTGGCTTAGATGATTAGAAAACTGGAAAAAGAAAACTCTTCCAGTCTAACAGTTTATCTGGTTTCATTACTCGCATTTAGGCCAATACCTTAAGGAAACAAGTCTTACATAATCACATTTATGACATGCAGGCAAGAATGCACTACTTCCCCCAAAGCTTTTGAAGCCATCTGCCACATTTGACAAAGGTTTTAAGTTTATATGCTCCTATAAGTATTACAAAAGCCAGCAGCTGCGAGAAGCAAAAGAAACCTTTTTGCAGGCTCTTACTAGAAACTGGAGAACATAGAAAAAAACCCAACCAAACAACAACTTTGCAATGTTCAAATATGAAAAAATCTTCAGTCAATGTTCACAATGAGATACTCAAGCATCATTAGTTCCGATGCTTCCAGAACTGCTTGTTCTAAGTATATGAGCTAATTCATACATCAAATTATGGAAAAATATAGAAGGAAATTTAAATTAAAGTATCTTCTTTCATTGTACTTACTGTGTACTGGAAAAGGTTGACTTTTCAAATTTATACAGCACAATCCAGCTGACACTGATGAAGGAGAGTCTTACTGACTATATGGTGTGCACATGCCCTGACCTATGTAGTTTCACACCAGAAAGAACTACTACTGCACAAAGCTTGACCTGATCTGTAACTTGGATCACAAGAACATACGTTGATACGCAGGGTAAAACCACTTGCTTGGTAGTATCCAACAGAAAAAGTACAATATCCTAGGTAAACATTTCCAGCTACGGAGAGCTATCACACCCTTTAAAGCAAGAATAATTAGCCTTCGTAGCACTCTGCCAATACACCAGTTTTCAGTCTTTCTAATTTCATCTTCCAAGTTGCTGGGGTGTTGTGTTTGCCACTTTTATTCAAGGTGTTTAAGAGTATTCTCACACCTCAGCATAAACCCAGGTAGTAAAAACGTAATTATATTTCAATGGATAATTTATTTGAAACATTGCAAACTGCATGGGTTATAAAAACAATACCAGAAGTATACTTACAGTTCCTGTAAGATCTTGCATATTTATTATTAAAGATATTTCTCGTTATGTACTTTATTTACTATGAATCAAACACATTCAGTATGCAAGTAAGAAAACAGTGCAGCCAACATGTAACTCTTTCAGAATAACAGAATTCTCAGGTCAGATCACGCATACAAACAGGTTTTAATTAAAATGCTGCACAGAAATGGAAAAAACCCACAAACCCAGAAGGAACCATGTCTTGCACTTCATACTTCAGAGTTTGTTCCAAAGTACAGTACCACTTAAAGCAACAATTGCTTGCTTATCTGTAGTTGTATTAACAGAAATTTAAATCAATGTCTTAACTGATATGCAACTTGTTATCCACATCAAGAACCACTGAAACTGCGATGCAGGGTGCACTTAAAAATTTCCAAAACCAGAAGTTGTAGAGGGCCTGCTAAAGCCAGGAGTTACTTGCTTCAGTGGATGCTGACTAAGCCAACCACTTTCAAATGTGAAGGTATGACAGTTCTATTCAAGTAATACACTGTTCAGAAAAGTCCACTGGACATCCAGTGTAAGTCAAAGTTAAACTTAGTAGAGAACTTTGAAGCTGTTATCCTTTTGTTCCAAAAGGATAAGCTACATGCAATTTAAAGATCTCTGTGCAGTGACACCACCAGTGAATTACTTGGTAGCAGAAGAAATATTATCTTTAACACCATTATCTTAAACAAAATGTTAAATTAAACAGAGGTTAAATACAAATCAGAACTGCATACCAATCCTAGTAATTATTTTAAATACACTGCTGAAATTGTTACCAGCTTTCAGGGAATTTTTTGAGACACTTCAGAACTTGGAACTTTTACTTTCCTCTAAAATCACATACTCTGCATATGAGATCTTGTACTATTCCTACTGTTGCCAGCACCTTGGAGTTTTAAAGTGGATAGATTAAATCTGTTTGCCCTGGCAAATCCAGCTGAAGCAGCTTGCAAGCCTATCACTCACTCCATTTCACCGGGAGAGGTTCCCATCAGTATGTGAGCTCTGACAGCAGGGAATGTTCTTGCGTCTCTATGGCTCCTGCTCAAGGTCTGAAATTGAAACTGCCAACAAAGGCGAGCTCTCAGCAAGGCACTCCAAGCTTCCACTCCAAGTGGAAGCTGCAGCATCTCAATGCGGGCACGTCTCTTCCTGCCAGATCTGCAGGCAGCAGCATCCTCAACACCTGTGACCATCTACTCAGTGAATCCAAGTCACAGACCTTCCATGCAATTTGAAACAGCTCCACATTCCTGCCTCTTACTAATTTGTAAAGCAAGTTTAAGATTATTTTCCACTAGTAAGTCTTTTAAAGGTATTTACCACACTTTAGTTACTATATTTTGTATCAACACATACATAAAAAAATGTATGTGCATACATACATATGTATGTATCATTCACACATACACACACAAAAAAATTATATATATTTATGTATGCAAAAAGATGCAGGGCATATTTTCTTCATCACAGACAAATCTTTAAACAGGATTAAATATTTAAAGAAAATTTTTGTGCCTCAAAATAAAAGTAAAAAATAGTGTTCTCATTAGATACAGACATAATTCCTTAACTGCATTTCCTCTTTTACATTTAAAAGGTATACATTTAGGTAAGACAATCCCTTCAGGAGGAGAAAAAGAAGTTGCTTTCCATATTCAAGGTATCTTTCCTAAAATTGCTCCAGAAGAAAATCTCCCAAGCCATGCAGAAGAAATGTATGTGTTTGTAGCGATTAAAAGTTAACAATAAGAAAAGTAACAATAATGAGTGCAGAAGTAAAAATCTACTGGAATTTATTCCACTTTTAAGGAAGCAAATAAAACTCCAAAATGTACGCTGCAGAAGAAAGTGGAGTTCACAAAAGTGCAGTCTGTGTCATAAATGTCCTCTTTAGATATAGATATTACTGTGAGTTTCATTGGTTGTCAGCAACTTCTTCAAAATCTTTGTGCTTTCAGATGCATCCTAGGAAAAGGAAGAGATGATGAGCATTAGCTACATTGCTGGTAAGGAAACAAAACAAAAAAGCCTCATGGTCCTCTACTCCAATTTTTATTACTCTGAATACCAGTTTTATTAAAATGTTAACTCTGAGCAAAACTCAGGTGTTCTGAATGAAGATATCCAAAGACCCGCTAAAGGCTCCAAAGGAATTTGCAGTTCAACCCTAGAACCAGATTTCCTAATTTGCATTCCTCCTCACTTGTATATGAGGAAGAGCCTGCGTATTTGCTGTTGTTTTCCTTCAGAGTTAAAACATTTCTGTACTAGTCTGTTAGACTTATTTAATAGACCAGTTTAAGCTGTAATGAAAACTAATTTGCAATTACCATATTTAAAGCTGAAATAAATACTTCAGTACACACAAACCTCTTCTGTCATTTAAATCTAAGTTCAATTGGCAAAACTAAGGAGAGTGTTTTGAACCAACTATACTTCAGTTAAAAACATTTCAGGAAGGAGCAAAACATTCACTTTAGTAGCTATAATGCCATGACTTCACAGCTGCATGATTAGAGCAAACCTGTTAAGAATCATCTTTAGAAATTTAGTCTTTTAATTCCAGAAAGAAGTTATAGGTCAAACTAAATTTCTTAAGAAGCTTTCACATATGGCGCAAGACAGGTAGATACAGAGCTAGAACAGAGCCATCTTGCATATGGATGTAAATATAAAAATAAAAAAATATATATATTTAAAAGACTTTAACACGAGACACATCCAAAGGAAGCTGCAGCTTAAACAATCACAAGAAATCACTCCCCAATATACTAGTACCACTACAAGAGTCTGAAAAGTTAAAATGAAGTTCTGAGGGAAGCTGTAGATCCATTATTTCTAAGCAACTTACAAACAGATGTTACAGCAAGTACTATACCAGAAATCATTGTCCTTTGTCATTAAAGTCTGTATTTTTCTGCCTTTTCAGGTGGAATCCTCATAGAGGCACATCAACAGCAGAATGCAAGAGATGAAAGACAGACAAAAATAGACCAAACCTCCCATTAATTTATAAATATGAAATTTTACCTTGACTAAACTCTTCAGGATTTTAGTAGAAAGGAGAGGCCTGAACGCTTCAATTGTAACCGTGTCCAGTTTGATGACATCAGTGTAACACTGGTACAACACTGCAGGAATCTGCCATACCTGACAATAACTCAAAACTAAATACAAGTCAAAAGAAAACGTATGTTACATTCAGCAGAGCAGGAATCTCAGTTATGTATATAAACCCACATTTCTTCTGGCCAGAACTTCAAAAGCATGAAAGTTTATAAATTAACTACTCAGGAGCCTGACTACTAGACCAGCCATCCCTCATTCCCCAGATATACAAGAAAATAAACTACCAAAAATTAGTAAAATGCAATTGGTATTTCTTCCTGGCAAATACCTTAACTGGAAACTGCATACGATTGGTAAACAAAAATAATACGAGCTTCTGTAAAACAACAACAACCACCAAACATAAGAACTCAAACCAAAGTGCGAACAAGATAAACTTTTTCTAGAAAAATCATCCACTTTCAGCTCCTGCCAGACAAGTTCTTCCTCATGATGCTACCACTAATTTGGTACTGTATAATGAAAAGCCTGGGGGTTTTATTATATCACATAATAAAACTGAATCTAACTTTTACATGAGGTCAATCAGTAGCATTGTGAAACCTACTTTACCTGTAATATGCAGAAAGGACTTTATAAGCCTTAGTTTGGATGCTCAGATGAAAGTAACTCTTAGTTCATAAGTAAAATGCCCCAAAAAACCAATATACAGTATGCTTTGTGAGGCTATACTGAAGAATTTGCTAGTATTTATGTCCCACACATAAGGAATAAAAAGATTTGTGGGTAGTTTTGAAATTTGTCCCTGTGTTAGAAGGCAACATGCAAGATGTCAAACTGTTAAGAATTCATTTTCAAAAAGCTAACTGGTTAGCCCATTCACATAATTAAGTAAAAATTCTAATTGCAATGGGATGCTCTTCAAAGTGAATTTTGGGTTGCTGCCAGCAGCCTCGTAAATAATTGGAACTGCAAAATACCAGCAGCAGGAAGATCTCGCACAATATTAGGTTGTTCCAGCAGTGGGCAGCAGACTGGCTCTTTGAATTCTTTTGTCTTCAAGGCTTTCAGAAATGGAGATGGAAGTGTTAAAGTGGATTCCTGAGTTTTATAATCAGCTACAGGACACGTTGAAAGTATGGTTACTTGCAAGCCCTCCTTTCGCATACAGCCAAAAACCTGAAATAAAAATATTAACAAATAGGCAAAATTTATCTTCTCACAATACAGCATAAAACCACAAAGATTAATTTCAATTTAAGTGCAGATGGCGAACGGCAGTTTAATTCAAGTTTGCAGGACTAATTAAAATTTGAATCGCAACCTTCAGGTAGAAATTTCACATGCATTGCTCTTAGGATGGAGACAAAAAAAAAAAAAGAACAGCTAACATATTTACAAGTCTATTGATTTTCTTGAGAGGCTTTAGGTTTTCAGCACTTTCTATTTATTCACCTGCAAATATATTAAGACTTACTATTTTTACTAATGGTGATTGTAGAAAGAAAAAGGGCTCCAAATAAAACTGGGCTGCTTATAACAGGAAGCCAGCTTGCTAAGCTGCAAGACATTTGCAATTTAAATCATGCTCCCCAGATGTTCTACAGTACTTTAAAAGAGTCTTCATTTTTAAATACTCAGATTTTATTTAATTATATTCAATTTGAATGGAGAAAGAGAACCTTAATTTTCCCAGTCTTCCTCAAACAAGAGTTTCAAAAACATTGTACAAAACATATTTTTGGATCCATTGCATGCCATCACAAAACTCCAATGTGTTGCACAGTGTTCCCCTGTTTTTAAAGAACCTATGTCAAAATAAGCAGAAGCATGATAAACCTGCACCTTCCCTTTACACTGTCCTCTTCAGATTTATGATCAATAAGGGAATAGGGAATTTGGTAAACATTACAGAAACAAGCCTGTTTCTGTATATGGTACCAATCACAGAATGGAAGCTGACTGTTCCCTCACATCAGTGTGTTACCACTGTAATATAAAACTGATACAACTTTTCTGAAGCACACGTATTTTCAATTTACTTTTCTGGAAGGCTGGTATGCATTACTGCAAAACTTTAGTCTGTATGTTCTCATGTTGTCAGTGATCACTTACTGAGGAAACATATACAGAAGTAAAAATCTGACTCATGGAGACTGTGGAGATGCTCAGTGAATCAGAATTGATGAAACACACAAAACAGGCCTGTAACTCACACTAAAAGCAAAAGACTACCTGCACAACATTTCTGCTGTACATTTAAAATTACTAATAACCATGAAGTCTAAAAATACTCAAGAACATTAACCTGGTAAAACTGTACACTCCTACTGTTCATAAACACCCACATTTGAAATAACACATATGTGAAAACAGCTGGGAAAACACAAATTGGGAAGACAGCAAAACCACAGTCACTTTCTTTTGTAATCCCAGTTTAAATGAAATGCAAGAATGCATGGAATACAACAAACCCAAAATGTTTTAGGTGTTAGGGTTTTTAAACTTCAAATTGAACCATAACCCCCCACCAAAGTGAATTAAACTCTTCAGCAAGCCAGGGAACCACAAAAGGCTGGTTTTCCACAAACTTGGGTCTGAAAACCCTCTATTGTTCAGCAAAGTTACCCCAGTTCTCCATCCTCTTTGCCTTCCCATAATCTCTCTGGCTCCGTCACACTGAGATTCTCATATAGTTCTCCCTTGCAATCAAGTAATCCTTCTCATGTGCTGGCTGGGCCAGCTGGCAGGCTAGACTGACCAGGTATCACTCAGCTCAGCTGAGGACTTGTTCTCAGGGGACACACCGCTTTTTATCTCACTCTTTGTATCTCTAGCCACAGTCTTAGGTAACTTCAGCGTAACATTATAGCTTTAGAATCTCTGCTTGTTCATGAGATCAGCAGAGATGTAAAGGAAGGTAGGTTAGGAGACAGACAGCAAGACAAAATAAATCGTACTTCCTTGAGGCCAAGCAGTGACCCAAATCCATGAAGACAATCAACAGCCAGAACATTCCTCCTCGGCTTTCTTTTATTAAAATCAACATGATGATATTTGGAGGGACCTGAATGACTGAGCAGCATTTGTGTACCTGAATGATGCTGGGGTAAGGCACTTAGTGTACTAAATCTATGAACAAATGGGACAGATACTGCTTTGGAAGCACCTTCCTTTAGAGTTCCTCCTTGTAAAAGGAACAGAACACACCCATTAGTAAAGATAACATCCACCATGAGTTTCCCAACAGGTTTGTCTGGTGATCTTCTGGCAACTGTACAAACACAGTTATGTTATTTTTTAAGGAAGAACTCTCCCAGAGCTGAAATAAGCCATAGAAAATTTAATCCAAACAGCAAAACGATTTGGAAAGTAGTTAAGGGCAACAAAATTGTAACTGTCCAAAAGAAGCATCGTGCTTTAACCCCAGCCAGCAACTAAGCACCACACAGCCACTCGCTCACTCCCCCCCCACCCAGTGGGATGGGAGAGAAAATCAGGAAAAGAAGTAAAACTCATGGGTTGAGATAAGACCAGTTTAATACAACAGAAAGGAAAAAATAATAACAGTAATAAAAATAATGATAAAAGAATTGGAATACACAAGCTACAGCACAATGCAACTGCTCACCACTCACCAACCAACACCCAGTGAGTTCTCGAGCAGCGATCTGCACCCCCCCCTCCCCGACCTTCCCCCCCAGTTTATATAATGGGCATGAGGTCACATGGTATGGAATACCCCTTTGGCCAGTTTGGGTCAGCTGCCCTGGCTGTGTCCCCTCCCAGCTTCTTGTGCCCCTCCAGCCTTCTTGCTGGCTGGATACGAGAAGCTGAAAAATCCTTTACTTAGTCTAAACACTACTTAACAACAACTGAAAACGCCAGTGTGTTATCAACATTCTTCTCAAACGGAATCCAAAACACAGCACTATACCAGCTACTAGAAAGAAAATTAACTCTACCCCAGCCAAAGCCAGGACAAGAAGTAATTGCACAAAATTAGTAAGTTACAGCAGATACAACTGGCAGCGTGTAGAAAGGAAATTCACAGAATCTGCGGATAGTAGATTTGTTCATCTGCTGAATATTTAAGAAAAGAAAGCCACATGGAAAACAGTTATTTACCACACTGTCATGTTTAGAACATCAGAGAGGAAGAGGCACTTACACTAAGTTGAAGATCCCCACCCCTAAGACTTCATTGCTCAATTTGTTGTCTTGCCAGTTTTACCTTTTCAAGCCACTGGAACTGTTGATCCTCAGCTACGTAGCAACTACACTGGCACAACAAAACCTTAAAAAGAAAAAAAAAATAAGTTGCACAAGCAAGTGGTTTAGAGAGAACAACAACAGCTCATAATCACACGTAAAGGTGATATGACTGCAGCCAACAACTTGTTCAGTTTTCTTGGGCTTCTTCAACTCTTATTTCAACAACAATTTTCCATTCACAACTGATGTGAAGCAATCAGGCTGTCATACATATTCTTTGTACTGAACTTCACACACCAGAACTTCATATAGTTTTAGTGAGCATAATGGCCGTTCAGATTTCTGATGAGCTTAATCCAGAATACTGCAGCCTTAATACTTTATTTGCCCTGAGCAGGATGAAGGTTGCTCTCTTTTTCAGAAAGCTAAAATACAGAGGAATTCATGCATAAGTCACTTACTGTCGGATCTGATATTAATCGGTAAAACAAACAGAAAGAATCTGTTGGGAGGACAGTTGTTGTGTTGGATGTTCGACACCACTCATTCCACAGCTTCACAACTCCGACTACTTCCCAACATACAGAATCCAGAATAAAAGACGACAGGAAAGCTGCAAAAACCAATAAAACTGTTACTTTATGAAGAATAAAATCTCTGTTCTACAGATAAATACCAGAACTGAATTAGATTATTTCTTTACAATCTCAAGCTTAAAAATAAGATATTGCATTTTTTTTGACATATGGTTATTGACCAAATCCAGCAGAGATCAGGAATGTGAGTAATCTCACTGTATCAAGACTTAAAGAGCAGTTCTACATATAGAGATCCCTACATCAAAAACACGTATTCTTAGGAATCACATCACAACGTTCAACTCTGATTCCTTTAGTATACACTAAGGAGGCAAATATTAAGTCTCCAATACTTCTTGACATACCAGATATAACAGATTTCTCAAACAAAAAAAAAAATAAATAAATCACTGAACCAACAAGGCAGAACTCTTACAGTGGCTCTAGGAAGCAGAGACCTGAGTATGCATGACTAAGTGGCAAAAAGAGATCCTAAATCAAATTCCTGTCAAAAGTTACTGTTAAACAGAAGACAGATCTAAAACACCTGTAACTATTTTTCAAGGAAAAAACTGAACAAAGAAAAAACAAGCTAGCAAAGTTAACTTAGATATCATCTAAATGTCATCTAGATGCAACTTAAATGTAAGGAAGACTTAAAACTTCTTTATATCCACAGGAAAACAGCTATTAAAAAACTCAAGACTTTGATAAGTGTGTGTGGGAAGGGGAGAGGGTGTTTCAAGACTCTAGGCCTAAGGAGTAAGTAACTACCTCAAAAGAGGGAATTCTGAACAAGTGGGGAATTGGAATATGAAAAAGGGAGTGACTAATCAAGAAAAAAAAAAAATCACTGTTCATTAGAAAGTAAAGAAGTTACATCTTACTGACCCATAATTTTACGTCTTTGACAGATCCCTATTTCAAAACACTAGACCGCACTGAGCAACGTACTAGTATTAGAAGGAAACTTTCCCAATTAACCAACAATCCAGGAGAGTCTACCAAGCAAAAGTCAGATAAAGGAAAAGGGGGGTTGTCCCAACTAAAATCCAACCCCAAAACAAAATTTGCTTCTGCCCTTCAATTGACCATGTATCAGTTTACCATGATCTGACAGGAGGAATAAGCAACTGTAACAGAAACTATGTTTTACACGTACAGACTAACTTTGGCTTTCTCCAGACGGCTCAGCTGCCTCCGGGTTAAACGAAGGGCTGGACGCCCTTAGGACCATTCTTACAGCGGAGACCAAAGTTAAAAGAGACTACGGCAAAGGGAGCGTCCTGGCACGCTTACGGTTTCTTCCGACCTCCTGCTTTCTCAAGTTTAGTCAACAGCAAAAGAACAGCCACGTTTTGGAGTCTGAGCCGGTCTGTCCGCGCAGTCTGAACGACCCACCTGCAGCGTTATGTCCTATCGCTACTATAAATTTAGAGCACGCAAACGGCTCGTCGGCAGTGCTTTCCGTAGACGCGCCCGACTTCACGGTCCAGAGGACGTCGATCTCCCTGGCAAAAGAGGCGGAGGGAAGTGGGGCAGCGCTTCCCACACACGGCCCGGCCCGGCCCCGGCCCCCCCCCCCCCCCCCCGGCGGTCCGCGGCGGCGCGGAGGGCGGCCGTGGCGCCCCGCGGGGCCGCTACCTTTTCTTCTCCAGCTCCCTGCGGATCTCCCGGTCCTCGGGCGTCTCCTCACGGGCCTCCTCCGCCCACTCCTCATCGTCCACGCCGGCGCGGGACGGCGCCACCACCACCTCCCCGAAGAAGGTCGCCATCGCCGCCGACCCGCCGCCCACCGCGCCTGCGCGCCGCGCCGCCACTCTGCTTCGCCGCCACCACCGAGTTCCGCTCCGCCCGGCGGCGCTCTGGCCCCGCAGACCATAGAGCGGGCCTCCGTCCCGCTGCGCGGCGCCGCCGCCCACCGGCGGCAGGAGGCTCCGCTCCGAGGGGGCGGGCGGCGGCGGAGCCTCGGCCAAATAAGGAATGCTGGCCGATTCAAATTACCTGGAAGGTGAAAGAACTGCTTTCTGCAAGGGTTAAAAGCAGCCAGTTTTGAGAAGAGTCAACATGCTCATTTAAATAAACTAAAAAAATAATCATTTCAAACTCGTGGAGGGTGAAAGAGTACAAGTCCCTTTCCAGTCTAATCATTTCTGCTCCTACAGACAGGTTCCAAGGAGCCAGTACCTATAAAATCAGGAAATACAAAACAGCATTTGCTCTGCTTAGAAAATAAAGCGTTGCGGTCCATAGGCCAGTAATTCCCTCTCAGATATATAAATACTGAGGCCAGAACCTCCATATGACAGTACAGCATCTGAAGAAGGGCAAGAAAGAAAACCGTCATTTTAAATCCAAGCCTGAATTAGAAATACAAACCTACCAGCCGAATTTTAGCTATTAAACTTAATAAAGACTCTGACGTTCACTTAAGAGCTCTTGTACCAGTATTTATTCCTATACTGGAAGTTATACTCCATAGAACATTGATCATAAGCAGCTGCTGAGCAATGCATTCAGTTTATGGATAACATAAAAATACCGGTTGACTTACTCTCTTTTAACAATGTTGCCCCTAAAAGATAAGAAACACAAAACCACCTCCAAATTCCATCACAACTGTGTTCATTTTTTAGAAACTGACTTAAAGAATTCAGATAAACATGTATCCTGAATTTACAAAATTCCACTGTATTATATTAAAGACTCTGCTCTAAATAAAACTCCTGGGGCAAGAATGATTTAAACCAGGTTATTTTCATACTTCACATAGAAGTTTTAAGGAAAAAAAAATAAATCTCTCTACACCGAGATAACATTCTAGACACCAAAGTGGCATGATGGTAAATACACACACCTTTTGGCACATGATGCCAGCGACGTTGTTGGAGAAGCGGTTCTCACTAACCGCTGGTAAGCAGTGTGTGGGACACCCTTTTCCACTACTTCACCTCCAGTTGTACAAGCAGTTCTGGCGTTGACTGTGATTGTGCAGCTGCACTGCCTGTTGTTGGGTTTTTTTCCCAAACCCCTTCCAGATGCTACTACCCATCCAATCTGCTGGAAAACTGATTCACAAACTTGCTATTTCAGTTAAAATGGGCTGGGTTAGCATAAATCTAATATTCTGACAGATCTCCTATTGAACAACAAGATCAGGAATCTCCAAGTCTTACTAAGTGTGAGGAAGGGAACCAGCAGAGCAGAGGGAGGAAACCTACAGTGGTGACTGGGAAAGGAGCAGAGATCACCAAGCGCCTGGTGTGGGACTGAAGGCAGTGACCGTGGGGCTTCCACCAGCACAGCTCCAGGGAAAAGCAAAGTAAAAGTTTAGAGGTGCTGTGCGTTCTCGTAATTGATATCTGGCCAACCAAGAATGCACACGTTTTTCCTGGAGAAATTTTCTCCAATCTTCTACGCAAGAATTATTTCTTGTCAACAACAGCCACCTCGAACATTTCAAAAATAGGAGATGTACTGCAATAATCAGAAACGGATAAGGTTTAATCAATGAGAAGTCTAACATTAAAGCACTTAAAAAATTTAAATATGGAAGAACAACAGAAATGTAGGAAAAAGGTCTGGAATGTAAGAATCCTGCACCTCAAGCTTTTCACGCATAAAGAAAACAGAACAAGTGTTTTGTTTGTTTTTCTATTTTATAAAGAAAACACACAAAAACCCTTAGGCCCAAGAGTTCACCTGCATTTCATATTCTTAATTTTACAGTATAGAAGTCACATTAATGATGATAGTACTACCTGTCAGCATAAACCCTCTCTTCACCAGCACCAATATGCCTTTTTAATTGGCAAATATGCTTTTTCCACTGGTAACTGGTTTTAGTTGCATGTTATCAGTAATGGAAGTACAGAACATTTAACATCTGTACTAACACAAGTTGTAAAGTTATTAGCCTAGTGACCATTCATTACTCTTTTGATGCATTGCTAGCATCCGCCAGATTTTTATAGTGTATAGTATTATTTATAAGCCTGTTATTATTGTATATGATTTCATACAGCATTAGAGATGTTTGAAATCTGTTCTTGAATGTTGTACGACCTAGGTAGTATTCCATTGCAGCACCCATAACAATAATACTCAACATACTGCTATTAACCTGTTGCGCAGTGTTTTAACATTTTTTTAACTCTTGATATATGTAATAAAATACCAGTAAAGACAAAAAATTGCCCCTATAATGAGGCACATTTTGGCATCTGTGCTAAATGCTGCTACATGGGCAGGCAAGTGCAAGTCAAAATATGAAAAGGAGAAAGTCATAATCTAATCACATTCATAACTTTTTCATAGAAAAATATAAATATATTCCCTGAAATGTAGGACAAAGAAGAGCCAGCATCCATCATGAGTTCTAGTGCTATTACCATAAAAAAAAAAAAAAAAAAAAAAAGAGAAGTGGGCTGGCTTTTCCTTTTAAGGTTACGTTTCACAATCTACATCATCTAAACTTCTGTCATCATCATCATCACAATCGTCGTATCTCACAGTCCGTCTACCACCATTCCGAGTTCTTATCTTAGAACGCCTATTAGCTCTTCTATATTTGGTGTAATCCAAATCTTCAGAGTCATTTTCTTGGTTAGGTTTCCAACGTTTCCTTCGCTGGGGTCTTCTGGAAGGCTTAGGTAAATTGGAATTGGTAATTTCTTTTCTAACCATTTCCGATTTCCTTTTCCTCTTTCTTGTTTCTGTGGCATCACTATAGATACTGTTATCAGTTCCAGAGTCTGAATCAGAAGAACAATTGAAACTGGCTTTTGAACTTCCTGCAGTCCCAGGTGCTTCCATGTTCTCCGATACCAAGCTTTTTTCATCTTTCTTCCTTCCTGTTTCAGATTCTGCTGTTTCTTTGAAGTTATCCAATAATTTTGATCTTTTGAAAGCAGGTCTACATTTTTTATTTGATACTTCTCTGATATTTTTAGTTTCGTGTTTAGCTAAGTCAGAATCTACCTCCTCTTCAGAGTTGCTCGTATGATGGTTGTGGGCTGAAGTTGACTGACTAGAACTTCCCCAGTTTCTCCCATTTGCCATCCTGTGGTTTGTGGAATTCTCTTCTGAAGAGTCATATTCGAGATTTTTAAGAGCTGCAGCACAGACCGTTTTGTGTGTCTGATTGTGGTTATCATCATTCTGCTTTTGAGTCACTTTTATCTCTGCCTCAGATTCTGTTTTTTCATTCTCAGACTCACTAATGTATTTTCTCTTAGGAGCAGATGATTCAGGGCAGGAAAGTTTTTTTCTGCCAGAAAGCTGTTCTTTCTCATTTTCAGACTTCACGCAAGCATCTATCTCCAAGCTGCCAATCAGTTTCTTCCTGGATGCTGCAGACACATTGCCATGAAGGTGCCTCCTATTCTTTTTTACTGTGTAAACACTTTCCGAGCTTGATAATTCTTCCTTTGTATCACTCATTATCTTAATCTTACTAGCTGCCAAAGTGGCACATCTGCGTGGATTTTTCTTCTCAGTCACATTTGACAGCTTTATGTGTTTCTTGTAGTTAATGATACATGTCCTGCTCCTGAGCACTTTTGCACTTTGTCCAGTCTCCTCAGATGTTGATTCTACAAAATAGAGATTTAAAAGTTCTTTTTAATAACTTACATTCCTGAAATAATTACTTTATTAAGCACAAACACTACCACCTTTAATAAAATAGACAAAAGCTTTTTAATTTCAATGGTTACGTGCAATTTACCTTAAGTTTTTACTAAAAATACAGTCAGCCAGTCCCAGGGATACTTTTAACTCTCAGGACTACTCTTTTGCTTTGAGATAATGAAGAGGCATGAAAGTAACATTCTTTAGCATCACTCTAGTAACTAGCTTAGAAATTACAAATCACCTAACTTAATAAACAAATGCTTTCATATTACTCTTACTTCTATCATTAGAAGCTATCATTTTCTTACTAGAATGAACTATCAAAATTATTACACATTTTAAGACTTTCTTATTCTAAAAAAGAGATTGTAATATTTATGTAGACACAAGCCCCAGACAGATTTCACAGTATTAGCATTATTTCACATACACAGAGAACATTTAACCCGTATGGTTCCTTAGCGACTTAAAACAGTAAGATTGCTTCTAACAGTGAATCTTCCATTCAGTATTTTTAATATAGCACTTGCTTCTTATGTTGGGTTTTAAAACAAATATTCAATCTGTAAATAATATGAACAATGCTACAAAGATCAATGGTTTAAACTTTTACCTCCTAAATTATACAGAATTACTCACAGGTATCAGTAAAAATTAAAAGCAGAAATTCTTGAAGTAAATTTATTTGCATAGACTTCATTAAAAAACAATAAAATTTTGCTATTTTAGCAGAAATGTGTTTTGCAAAGTTAGTTTTCCCAGACTGTTGTCCATCTTGTATTCCTTTGTAGCTGTTACTGACTTTATGAGCAAATTAGATAAACATGTACTCCATTAAAGCCTCTACGTTATATTAGCCTATTATCTCCTGATAATAGTAAATTTTGTTCTACCTTAAACTCCTCACTTTTGATGATTCTCTACCTGTACTCAGCAAACAGAGGGAAAAATCAGGGCAGCTGCTATATATTTTGCAGAACATTAGAGGAAACTAAATTTAGGAAACTAAATACTGTTTCAAGTAGAAGATTGGGGAAACGAGAGAAGTTTATAGAGGGCATGCTCTGTTATCTTCCTTTATGGAGGGATGAAACAAGCTCGTGTTGCTAACTTTGTTTCAACTGTCTGAACTGCTAATGGCCAAATGCTTTCTGAGAATGACAGCCACCCAGACACAGGAACACTAGCCTGAGACTTAAAACCAAGTAAGGTTCAGTTCCTTAACCAGAAGTGTTAACACTGCAGGTCATTTGTACTCACTTGTTCCCCAATTCCTCACCTGTGAGGTAAGAACAGAGCAACATTCTCCCTAAATTCTGACAAGAATAAATGCAATTAAGATTTATTATTGAAAGTTTTAAAAAAAAATTATGGGACACAAATGCCAATGTCTAGCTTGAGTATCAATATTAAAAATCTCTTCAGATACCAAAGCTGGTCATTATTTCAATGTAAATCCTTTTATGTACTACTCAAATATATTCCTATTTTGACATTTCCAAAGGATAATTAATTTACTGTCTAACAGTTTCCAGAAATTATACATGAACACTACTACTGTTATTATTTGTACTGTGTGATTTTATGGCCAAAACACAACACATTTCTGCTGAATATTGCATAATGTTGTATAAAAGGTGAACTAATTTACAAATTAAAAAAAAATAAGAGCTAAAGCTTTAATTATATACTGTCCTCCAATACTATCAAATAGACATGTACACAACATACTGCTGCTGCCCTATAGCTATTAGGAGGTAAGCCTGAATAGGCAGGACCAAAGAGCTTCAACATGGTAAATTACACTTGAAACAGGAAAATACTTTAAGTAAACAGTGATGTATCATAACATACCAGTGGTGGCAAACAACACACAAGTTACTGGTACAAAGAGGCATTTTGACCAGTTCGTAAGCGTGGAAACGTATAACCCAACCTTACATCTGCTTTGAGATACGCTCGAGTTCTAGAAGGGCAGTTTGGAAAGGTGGAAAGTCTGCCCAGCCTTAATACTGAGTGCTAACTTAATCCCCTTTGGCCATCTCAAGAAATAAATGTTTAAACCTTAAAGATATTACCTGGAACTATTCCCAGAAAGGCAGCTAAAAAAAAAAAAAAAGAAAAAGAATGCACACAATGATTTTGGCCAGTTTTTCCACAGTAACAGGTACTTAGGTGTTTATAGATGCATGTTTTGAGGAAAAAAAAGCCTTTATCATCATAAACAGTTATGTGTATTTTCAAAGTTTCAACAGCTAATTCCTAAAATGGAATGCAAGACTAAAGTGTAAAGGAGTCCAGCCTTTCTGCAACACACTACCAGAATATTAAATCTATACATTGTATATAAAATCTTAAATTGGGACTAAATTTGTATAAAGCTCATCCTATTTTTTAATTAAAGCTTTAATTAAAGCTTAATGATACTACACAATGAACATCCTGAATTAAAAGCTGCAAAGGTACAAACAGATTGCACAGGCAGGAAGAGGGAGGATAAAATAAACTCCACTACCCACAAAAACTGGGAGAGCATTTAAAAGAAAGGCACCAAGATACAAAGGCCTTGTCCATCAAGTTTACCATTGTGACAAGCTGTCCTGGAGTTCATGCCAAACTCTAAACCTGAAGTCCAGGCTGCAATACTGGGTAGGAATACACAGCCACGCTTCCAGTCAGCTAATCTGCAGGGTGTACTGCAGTCCACAAAGTATTTCCCAACCCTTATTGACCAACTATGCAATTTATGTGAAAACTTCTAGTTGTTTGGGTTTTTTTCCCCTCATATATACAAAAAAAAATGCTATATACTATAGATCTATAATATATAAACTACATTAGATAAAGTATAATATAAATTACAGTACTATATACACTGTTTTATATATTATACTATATACGTAGTGTATATATATTACATATATTAAAAAAATAACCAAAGCAAAGTTTCTACATAATTTGCTTAGCTGGTTAATTGTGTAGTGTATATATAGTTTATAGAGAGAATATGTATTTATTTGAAAATAGGTATTATATAAATATATACGTGCCTATATGTAGGTATTTAAATAAAAGCATGCATATACTACAGCAGTACCTAACAATAACTTTTAGAAGTACAAACAAGTTTAGCTTCCTATTTACAGTTAACAGCCTCCTTAGAACAGGGTAATGCATGCATCAGTTTGGCAAACCACAGTAAACCAGGCAGTGCTAATAGCACATCTGTTGTTGCATCTATTGACTGTCGAGGAGAAAAATGAGCTAGAAAGGGCATCTGCTAATTTAAAAATAATTATGTGACTACCTGTGGTAAAATCCCAAATTAAATTAAAGATTAGATAAACTGAAATGGAAAATATTGTGTTTTACAGTAAACATTGTCCAAATCTAGCTATCAGTTCATATACAGGACAACTAATGTTTCAACAAAACATCAGGGGGAATAAATCACAATGTAAAGAAAACTAAATGCCCCAAAGTTACCTGCCTATAAAGAACACTGTATAGGACAATGACATATACCCCTTTCACGTGAAAGAAGTCTCAAACTTGGCACTACATCTTTAACCATCCTGGTTCTGCACATACTGGAAACATAACATTAAGAAGTTTTTTACTAAGTTAGCAGTACACTGAGCCCTTTTGGCAGATGACTGTGCAATGAGACCCAAATGATGCAAGTATTCATTACTGTATTTTATCCTTACTGACTTCTAAAGAGCATACTTCATGGCCTTGTAGAAATTTAGTGATACTTGCTCTTGCTCCATACTCACCTTAGGGATTTCCTTTAGACAGGGTCTCTTCATTTGATTTAAGAGTTTCAGAAGGGCAGCAGCTTAAAATTTTTTTTAACACAAAAAACCTGACATTGTACTGTGCACACACCTCAACTTTTGGGTGCTTAGGCAAGGCAGGGTATGTTAAACATTTTGTATGAAGTAAGACTGTTCCATAATAAATGAGCCCCCCTTAAAGCAAAAAGGTGGGTATTAAAGTAAAAAATATACTGGGGTTTTTCTTACTGATTCTCATTAAAATCTTTGGTAATGTTATTATGATCATCAAAAAAATGCAGCCCTTGGCAACTAACTGATAATACTTATTGATACTTGCCAATGCTTGGCACCAACGGCACATGGAAAACAATGCTGAATTTGTTTTTATGACTGGCAGTTTTACCTAGTGGACGAACACTGATTACTAAAGAAGCTATGGCCCAAGTAAAATGATGAGAATTAACAAAAAAAAAAAAAAAAAAAGAAATAATCCAAAAAAGTTTGAGAGAATATGTGTGTAGGAGGAGTTTTGCTCCAAGTTAGAGCTGGAAGACAAATTAACATTTCACACCCATGGGCATAAAAGGTGCAATACAGCAGAAGCTACAGTTTAACCAGAGTGTTAAAAGAATTGGCAAGAAGAGAAACCAAATTTTCATCAAGCTTTAAAACTCTACAATATAAACATTTAATACATCCACGTTACATTCAAAGGACAAACTAAAGAGACCCAAAGCTCAGCGTTGGCTACCCAGTGTGACAGCTTCTACAGATTTCACAGGAAATGTTTACACAAAAAGTGTAAGGGAAGTTTTTCAAATTAACCAGTCTTGTTTTCCCCTTAAAAATGAGGTGTAGACAAGCTTGATAAGGAAAACGTTACCAATTGGCTACCCCAAAAGCTACAAATTCCTACAAGATGAAGTATTTGTACAAATACCTTCCCTTTTTGCTGTATTAAAAGTCTCTTCAAATATTCTGAAAGTAATGGTACAAGTCTCCAAAAAAAACCCCAAAAAGTTTTGATATTTGACTCAGGAGTTTTAACATATGGAGCGTGTTCAAGTAAGATTTTGAATTCTATAAAGCTATTAAAAGATTCCCTCCCCCCAATTCTCGTAAGTTTTAGAAAGTGACTATGGCAACATAGTTCTGACAAGTCTAGAGTTCAATAGCCAATCACAGAACTCAGCAGCTCTTCCCTGCTGCTCCTCAGGTCCGTCTGGCATCCTTGCACATTGCTAATGTTAAAACATTACGAAAGGTTTTCAGTATGTTTAGCAACTATAAATACTAAGATCTTTTTAGTGCAAAAGAAATAAGTATTCCTTGAGGAAAACTGTCAAGACAGATTCATCTCAAGAGACAATTATGTTCTTAAGATTCTTTAACTGCTGCACTACAGGTGTGTATCAAAGCCACTGCCTGAGAGGGCACAAAAATGTGAAACAATCAAACATAAAAGGCTGTTGAAAATTTACTCAGTCTGGAAGAAAAAAATATATGCTGTCAAAAATAATCCTTTCTGCCACCTGATTTTTTGGCAAGGCAGCATTCAGTTGACACTGAACAGTAGAAAGGAAGCAGCTTGGACACAGAAGGATTTTACTCTATTACAATGCAGTACCGAAGATGCCTCTTTTCTCAGTTGCCAAATAAAGTGATGTAGGAAGTAACTGAAAACACTGATTTCTTTAATTCCCTTAAAGCCTTTTGATAACTATTTGCAGGGCACCGAACTCCTGTAAACCCATGTGTTAAGGCTAAACAATGCAGACTGCTTGCTTTGAGGGAGGTAGGTGAGGAAGACTGCTGGGAAAGATTAGTCTTTGCACCATAATAATAAAACAAAAGCTATATAATGAAGTCTTGAAAATAAAAGCTATGTAAAGATGTGTGCAACAGTTCACACAATACAATCCTGTATATTGAACATACTCATTTTTCTCTTTATGATAACTTTAAGTCATGAGAACTCTCAAAGCCTGAAAAAATTGCTTTACTCATTGTAAAGCATACTGACAACTTGCACTTGAAGAAGTTAGATACAGAAAAAGTTAAGGATCCAGCTTTATCTATTGCCACTTATGGGTATTCTCTCAAGTCAAGTCTTTTAAGAGTGTTTAAGATCTTTCACAAATTTTTTTGGGGAAAAAAACCCCCCACCCAAACAACAAAAAACCCCAACCACAGTTAAAATTCCAGAGGAGTTTTTAGAGGTTCATAATCTGGTCTCTGTAAAATTCCAGAGGAGTTTTTAGAGGTTCATAATCTGGTCTCTGTGATTCAATGGCAGGTTTGGAAGGATTAGACCAAACACCAATCTTTGAACAGTCTTTCAAATTCTAAGTCAGGACCAGTCCCCTAACAACAACATGAAGACACATAATGGACAGAACCCGTTTTCATAAATCTTAGCATCATTCTGATAAGCTTAAAAAAACCCAACCAAACAAACAAAAAAAACCCCAAACCCAAAACAACCCAACCAACCCCAAAACAAATCTCCAAATCATAACATATCAGCCAGCACACACAAGCATTTGAGCGACGGACAAAATTATAGAAAAAAACCAAAAAGCAAAGAACTAAACTTTTTGAAACAAGTAGAATGGTAAATCTTGCTCCTGCAACTATCTGGAATTTCTGCCATTCATTTGGCTGTTGCTAACTGCTTTACAGAGATCTTCTCATGTAATGTCTTATCAGTATGATAATGTAGTTAGAGCAGTGACATGATGCTTCAATTAGATACAACACTGCTTAGACTACCCATGAATCTATGAAACTAAACCAAGCAAGGAACCTCCCCCCCAAAACCACCCAAACCCCTGTTTTCTGGGAAGAGCCAGACAATGCATCAGTACACTACCAATGTAGCATCAGAGTGCCTCTCTGTCTTAAGGATGCTACAGATCCCTGACAGAATAAAATCCAAAAGTCAAATCAAGTTACAGGTTCCAGCGTACACCATGGAAGTAAGAATAATTAAAACACCTTTCAATCAAATTCATTTTGAAAGACTATAAATAAAAATCAGGTTACTTCAACTGAAAATAATGGTTGTCTGCTTTGGGACAGAAAATTTCAACAGAAAATTAAGATAATTTGAACTAAGTACTATTACTTTACCCACAAACTCAAGGTAACAGGACTAGAAACCAGAGGGTTTTCATTACTGAAATTCTCAAAACAAGGAGCAGGCCAAAGAAAGAGAACGTATTGCTCCTTTTGAGATGTTCAGCTACCTTGAGCTGCATACCATTGAATTCGCTCACAACACCCTTTAGAATATTGCTTAGTTTTGTGCCAACAACCTGTAAGCCAGCGTTTCTAAAATTTAACTGTCATGAAATGCACACACAGCAATATTACTTCAGAACAGGTATTTTAGCATTAGTTACTCTGCTGCGTAGATAAGTAAGTGCAAGTTAAATATGGAAAGAACAATCATGATTTAATAACAAGTTTTTCATAGAGAAACGTATTGCCTGAATTGCACAGGCATGGCCAGCGTTCAATCTGAATTCTAAATACTGTAGAACTACACCAAACTTTAATAGTTTTCTCTCAGTGCTGTGTTTGGTAACCTCCCAGTTCCAAATCTATCTAGACTTCTAGACACTGTCATCATCATCATCATACCTTACAGTTCTCCTTCCCTCATCTATAGTTATTTTAGAACAACAAGGAACACTATTACACTTTGTAGGGTCCAAATCCTCCCAGTCATTATCCAGTCATTAATCTTGTTGTCTCCTTCATCTAGTCAGTATCGACAGTTAGATGCATTAAAACTTTTACCTTTTCTAAAGATTTTTGTTTTTCCTTTTCTCTTCCTCTTTTTTGTTTTTGAAGTTTCACAATAATTACTGTTATTGGAATCTGTCTCAGATTCTGTATCAGAAGAGTGGTTGAAGCTGGCACCAGGTCCAGATTTTGAACTCCCTGCAATTTTAGTTGGCACCAAGCTCTCAGAGACAAAACTTCTCCCATCCTCTTTGTCTTCTGTTTCAGATTCTGCTGTGTCCTCTAAATCACTCAAGACTTTAGCTTTTTTTAAAGGAGTAGCAAGCTGCAGACCAGTTGCTTTTCTGCAATTCCATCTATCAGATTCAGAATCCACTTCATCCTCAGAGTTGCTCACTGCAGGTTTATTATGTGCAGGTGTTGACTGGTCAGAAACTTTTTGACTGCTCCCATCCTCTGAATTATGGCTTTTAGAGTCCTCCTCTGAAAAGTCTAGGGTGGGACTTTTCATTTTGGGAGATACAGAATAGACTGTCCCACGTAACTGTTTATGACCATTGCTTTGCCAGTTTTTCTGCTTCATCTGCGTGTCTGTCTCAGAATCTGAAGTTCCATTTTCAGATTCACTAACAAATTTTCTTCGTGCAGCAGATGAACCAGATTGAGAAAGAATTTTCCTCTTGGTAAGCTGCTCTTCTATTTCTTTTTCACTTTCAGACTTTAAGCCTACATCATCCTCAGACCCCTCCAGTAACATTCGCCTGGCTGCAGCTGAGGCATTTCGGTGAGGCAGTTTTCTATTTTTGCATCCAATGCCAATACTTTCTGAGCTTGAAACCTCTTCCTCCACATCACTCATTAGCCTTAACTTATTAGCAGCCACAGCAGCACTTCTGCGTGGAGTTTTTCTATGCCTACCAGTACTATTAGTCAGCGACTCCAATGTCACCACTGAAGTATTTTCAGAGTCACTTCCATATAACTTTTTCCTGACAGTTTTTCGTGTATTCCCATTCTCCTGAATAAGTGTTCCTGTAAAGGAAAGGAGAGATTAATATCTTAAATGTAAAAATAGCATTTTCTTAAGTCTTGTCATTCTGGAACAGGTTCTACCCAAAGACATGACAGGTGAAATACACTCCCTAGTAATTAGTTATGTGCTTTTGTCATCTACCAAGAAAAAATATTTAGCTATGCCAAAAATTTCAGATTCATTCTAGTTTTGCGAAAATTAGAACTTCTTTATGAATTATTGCTTTTACCTTCATTAACATATAAAATGTTGCAAGACATTCCCTCTCACTAGGCTCTTGGTTTCTGCCCTCCTCCTCTAAGTATTGAAAAAAAAAAAAACTTCTTAAAAGTTGAGTGTAGTATTCTGAGAGCTTCAGAACTATCACCAATCAAAAGTTAGTATCTTACATATACAACAACTTAAAAACCTACTAATTACATTTACTTTTATTTAGATATATATATACACACACACTTGTGTTATTTGCCGTTCACAAGAAAACTACTCAAATCTTACCTATTTGTTTTCTCTGAGCAGCTTGATTTCTAGTTATCCTACAATTACTGTTCTTTCGTCTACAGACACCATTGTGTAGTAGAGGTGACACAAGAGTCACAGAGCTTTCTTTGCTGTCTTCTGAGCTACTTGTAGAGGATGAAGATGAAGATGAAGTAGATGAAGAAACCAAAGAGCCCTCTATTTCACTTTCTGTTAAAAAAAAATAATTGTCAATCAGAATTCTAAAAGTAGTTAGCTTCCAGTTAAGAGCTACGTTTTGCTGATCCAGGATATCTTCAAAACTCCCTCATGACATTCTCTTACAATATGGTACCATGCCTTTATGTCTTACATGTATGAAATTCATAGCTCTACGAAATATACCACTCCATATTTATACAGTGTTCAGTGATAAATACAGGTTAAAGAAGCTTTCTAAGTTTCAAGTAAAATAACACAGCTGTTTCCAAATAACAGAATTAAGAGAAAAGGATGTTAAAAACCAACACAAAACACATTCTGACAGATCTCTTTTACCAGGACTTGCATTCTTATTCTTTGAAACAAGCAGAATTTTTGTCAAAGTAAGGTGTAGGGGAAGAAGGAAAAGATAGGAAGATTTTTATGTCTTGGGGAACTTCTGCCATTTGCTAATTTCGGATGACAACTTTTATGTAACATATATGGGTGTATAACCTGTATTTCATATAGCACCATTTCTCAAATACACTACATTTTCCTCTCAAATAAGACATACCCATTGACTACTACCGCTTTCCTAGAACAGCTGCTTAAAATGAAGAAATTCTATTATTCTATTTGGTAAGACTTAAGAGCATCGAGTAACCATGTAAGTTAGCAGGTCAACTTTTTCTTATCATCAGTCTTACTCAAATCAGCTTTGTTGTGAATCCCCATTTAAAACCTACAAAAAAATTACCATCCACTTGACTGCAGAATGGATATACAACTAAGACAGCTCTCTAAGAAGCAAACTATCCTATTGACAGATTTTTGCTTAGGTGCAAGCTTTTTAATTAACAAAAGTAAACTTACTGCATCCTATGGGATTTTAAAGCAGAAATGTCTATGTTTAGTACACAGATTTTTTTATAACATTCAATAATGTAGTAAGTGTCCAAAATTCATTGAACTACACAAAATTCTGTATTACACAAAACCCAAACTGCATGGAAATCTAGGTCTCAAAAAATTTCACATTAAAAATGCAAACCTCATTTAACAATTTAGAATGCAATTGCAAATTATGGAAATTATAAAGGAAAAGAAACATTAGTGGACAATTCATAGATAAGACCAAGATGAAAATCCTCATCTGAAACAGATTCCATTTCTGACCTGATGATAATGCAGAACAATTTGTTAGTGTTGTGGATCTAGCTTTTCCATTCCTTTCAAAGGATGCCAGGCATGCAGAATCAGAGGATTCACCAGAGGAACTATGGTTGTAATTGCTAGCATTCATTTTATGGCTTGCAATACAGGTGGCTCTGCTTGAGGTAGGTTGAGTAAAAGAATCTTCCTGCTCAGATTCAATTTTTGCCTGAGACTTCAATGGTTTCTGCTTCAAATTTCTAGTGAAAGGGGAAAGAAGTAAAAGCAACAGAAGTTGTAAAGCTATGAGAAATTATGGCAATTATGTATTTTAACAATACTTCTCTCTGAAAGCTTAACTAACTGTATGGCACATGATTTCAGATTTACGGAAAGGTAGTTAGATTTGTGAGCTAACATGGTGTGGGACAATTTTAACTTTCACAAGGATAAGTAGTAAGTACTTTCATTAAAATAACAGTCCATACTCCTAGTGAAGTGAAACAAGGAGACGTTCCTTCTCTGCTCTGAGAAATAAAGAAGTTAATACTAAAGGCCTTCTAGACAGCAATGTCCTCTTATTGTTTACCAGGAAATTGCAACAGCAGCCTCAATTTCTGTTGAATTCCCAGTCTTTTGTTAATTGCACATAAGCCTCAAACTAAGTGCTATGCATACTACTATTGGAACTGTTTATTGTGGAATAAAGACACAAAGAAGGTGTATCTTCAGAGAAAGTTTACTGTCTAAAATAAAATGCATGCTTGTAGAGAAACTCACTGATTCAATTCTTCCGTACTATACACGCAGTCCTGATAATTGACTTATTTTCGCGTTTAGAACTACTATTTTGTCAGTTGCTTCCTTAGAGTCACAGGTTTTCAAATATTCATCTAGGTACACAAGATGTATATGCTCTTTTTGCTATCCAAACACTCTCCCAAATAGTCCCAAACCTCTGTCCTGCTGAGCACCACTGATTTGTAAATAAGTTGCATACAATTCTTCAGATAAGAGCAGAAGTGTTGTTTCAAAGGAAAATTCCCACCTATCCTGATGCATGTTTCTTTATTTCTCTGGGAAGAAATCAGAATCAAAGGAATACTCCCAGTAAAGCTTAAAGCTTATTGCCAGGAGTGCCTGTAGCATAATCCAACACGTATGCATAATAGAATTTGAAAGTGTAGAAGTAATCCACTGAAATTTTAAGAGAAGAAAGCCAAATGTGGCAAAAAAGTGTATTCTTAGATTATTTTTTTTTCTTAAAACTCTTATTCATATCCTTTCACTGCCAGAGGAGAAAGGCTGGACAGCAGCAGAAAGGTATAAGCTCAGTTTCAACAATTTACCATGTTTAGCTTTTGTATTTTGTCTCACTTCATCCCATATGCAAATTAAGACTACATGAGTTAATCATGTCAACCAGTAGTTGTGTCAAAAGCTTGTTTTCCTTCAAAAGAGAGAAGGCTTATCTAGCTACCAATGGAATGCTACAGTAAGTGAAAATTACTAAATTCCATAGGACTAGCTTTCTTCTGTACGTGATAAAACATGTAATATATGCAACTTTGTAATCTATGTAATATATACAGCAAGTAAATCTTTGTTTCTGAAATATTTAAAAACCCACACAAACAAAACCCCAACCTTTTCCACTCTTCAGCCCCTTCGTTGCTTCACAGCCAGTTTAATATTACAAAAAACCTGCTTTTTTTTTGCATATCTTCATATCTTTCCTACTGCAAGAGAAGTAATTACAAAAAGTCTTACTGGAGTTAGTCAACCATTTAATAAACTAATTATTCTCTTCTTCACACACTAAATATGACAGTCAATATGAATATTAGTTAGCAGTGATATATCTCTACATCTTCATAATTTGGTTACCTGAGCATTTTGGTAGGATGCTGCACTGAGCTTTGATTATGAAATCTCCTAGTATATCTCTGGTTTCTTCGTAGTTTTTCATTCTGTTTCTGACCGTTTTTGAAATCTGAAACAATTCTTCTTATTTTCTCTTCAAATAGTGCTGACAATCTCAAGGTCATACTATAAATCTGGAAGGAAGTGGCTGATATATTAAGAACAGAACCTTTCATCCAAGACTAACATTTCTAAAATTAAAAACTGTACAGAAAAGAAATAGAAAAAGCATGGCACACAATCCTATGTAACACTAGATAAACAAGAAATTAACACATTAAATATTTTTGTCATACTTTTCCCCACTATCTAACCAGAAGCTCTATCAAAAGTACTGATAAACAAACCAATTCCAAAATAATACCTCATTTCATTAAGACAAGCATAAACCCCCCAATGTTAACAGCTACCTTTGACTTTTTGTTTGGAGTATAAGATTTTGCATTACTAAATATTAGTCTTATATCTTTGCACAGTTCCATTGGAGTGTCATAATTTCCAGCTTCCAGAGTTTCTTTCACTGTACCGAAGTCCATTGGAGTGTCTATAATATGTCTGTAATCCTAGATAAAACATAGGAAAAGAAGATTTAAGAAGGTGTAAAGGAAAACCAACACTTTTAAGTTTTATTTCTATAATTTATGGGTAGCTAAGATGACCACAGATTATCTTAACCGCCAGCTGAAAACAGAAGCACCTACCACAGCAGACAGCAATGCTTTTGCTCAGACTAGCTGATTTAAAGTCTCCACTAAATTATCCCATACAAACTCTTGCTCATTTTCAAGGTCGTCTTCAGAATTTCTGAAGGATCATGAATTGATACAATGTCACATGCTTGCACATGCAGATTTCCAGTTTCAATTCTCCTGAGTTTCCTCAATAAAAACTACCCAGTAACAGGCAAGTCAATGTTTTTACTGTTAATCAAAATGAGAAAGGAGACTGCTGTAAATTGTCATGTGATCCTTTCCCTGATGCATTTTACTATAAGAAACAAATTGATCTGTTTTTTTAAAAAAAAAAAAATAAAAAATAATCAAAACACCTCTATCTTTCTCTCCTGTTAATAAGTTTTACAGAACCTCAAGATGTTTTTAAAACCTGAAGCAAGACACAAACTCAAGATGTGAAGCCCATAGGAAAACAGCTGCGCACACTCTAAGAAGTTTTTTCCTTGAAAATTTGTTGGGTTTTTAGACAAAAACAGACCAAAGAGTTAGCAAGAATACCATGAACAGCTAAGAGAAAGAGAAGGAACAAATAAGGTTCATAGCTGAGGCTCAGTAAACAGGTTTTGTAGATTGTCCCTCAAGAAACTCGTTTTAATTAAGAACATACAGATTTATCTAAGATTATTTCCCTATAAGGGCCAGTAAGAAAGCAAGCAAAAAAAGATTGCTGAGAGGTTTCAAACCATATTTAAGGTATGAGGATATCTGTAGACACCACCACTGCTCTATCATTGTTTTGTGTTCCGTGTCAATATTTTGATGGATGTTATCTTGATGCAGTAGAGCACGCAGCTCATCATTCTAAGCACAGAGAAATGCAAATTTCTTTCAATGGTTTAGGACCAAAGCCATAAAGAGAATAAGTAGCTCCAAGAGCAATGTGTAGATCTTATTAGGGTACCAAATGCTAAGAGAAAAAAAAAATAAAATTATATCTTATAAGTTAATAAAGAACAACTTACAGGATACTGATCCAAATCAACCGGCTGCCTGAAAGGTTCAGAATCTTCACACTGGAAAATTAAATTCACCACTTCCATACACTGCTTCTTCCAACAGTTTTCATCATAGCCAGTTTTCACATTTTTTCCTTTTTTTAAGCCCCGTCCCTTGGAAAAAAGTTAGAAAAAAGCATTACTGAAACATAGCAAGAACATAAACCTGATAATCTGGAATTATTTTTGTAGTAGAAAAATGCACTTCCAAACATACTGTTTTATAACAAAAAGGGCACTATACTACTAGCAGATTTTGTCATAATCTTTATTAATAAACTCTGACAAATTACACAATTTTCTTTTACTAGCTTTCAAGGTTTTTTTTAACACTAAATAACCAAGGCACACAAAAATATACCTCCTGATACCAAATTATTCTCAAAAGATTTGAATAATACCCATGACTCAAAATACTTTTTTCCAAGCATCTCAGCTGAATAATGCTTTTCAGCATCATACAGATAACTGAAAATTGTTACACTGAACAGAACAGCACTGGTATCAAAGTTGTATGCAAGATTTTCCTAGATAACTATACAGAACGAGCGCAGAAGCATTAAAAGAGCAAAGTCCTATTTAAGCAAAGCTTTCAATTCCTTAATACCATTAGAAAAATTCTCTTCTATGATTGTTACAAAACCAAGTATCACTCCCACAGAATTTCAATGCAGTCTGTTAACCAATTTTTCTGCCAGACCTGATTTGGGTATATATGGTAAAGATTACCCAACTCACTTTTCTTCTTCTATATGATGTTCTTGGAAGACATTTTTCATCAGCCTGCACAAAATAAAAAAAAAAATCATCTTAAAAATTATGTGTGAAAAAATAGGTAATGGGTGCTCAAAGTGTCATTAGATTTGATACTGTGGTAAAAATAGATTTTTATTCTAATTTCTCTAAATAAGACAGAAGACAAGCATATTAAAAAATATAACACAGCGCTTGAGAGACCTGGAAGGTAAGATTGTAGATACCACCACTGAAGATTCCCAACTCCAACTCTTGTCCTTAATACAAAGGAAAAACCACCACCAGAAATTGCAATGAGAAGATACCCATCAGCTTTGAACCTCAATGAGTAAAGATTATCAGTAATTCAATTCACTGATAATAAATGTCATAAAACTTTTTGATTTTTGCTTGTCCTGAGTTTAGGAAAGGACGTGATCAAGCTACTTTGGGTAAAAAGAAAAACCTTACAATGTGGCAGTACTAAGGTGATGCTGAAATAGCAAGATAAAGAACTAAAATGATTAATTTCTTCCCTATATATTAACCTGCAAGGGAGAGCAGCTGCTTTGCAACTTTATGAAGTCTTGTTAATAAATGCCAAATTAGAAATCAAAATGTGAAAGAGACATCAGTTTGGGCAGTTTTAGGTACACTATTAATAAACACACAGCACTGCAGATAGCATTCACTGCATAACAGTCCATGTTTACCTCTATCAGATATAAGATAAACACACTTTATTAAATTCTCAGTGAGGCATGCATATCTGATGCATGATTCATATTGTGGCATACAGAGAAACTGAGAGCCAAAGCATCACTGCAATAGTTATACAACTTGTCAGCTTTTAGCATTTATGACTATATGAATGACAATTTTGACCTTAGAAATAACCAGATGCATATAATTATGAAAGAGAGCTATTTGTGTACTCTTGAAGTACTTATTAACATGCTTCAGAAATACAGTGCCACGCATAAAACATGGAAGAATTGTTCTAGTTGATGGCACACAGTCATAGTATAAAATGTGTATTTGTTGTACTTCTTAACAAACATTGACAACTCAAAGTTATTTTAATAAAGCACCTCCTCACATCATTCCCCCATTCATAATATATTCCACGTTCATATTAGCTATGTAAATGTATAAATATATACAAACATCTCTATAAAAGTAATTGAGCAATTTTACCAAAAGCATTTGAAGGATGGTGGTATTTTCTTACCACCATGCATTATTGGAATTATCCACAAAAAAGCTTACCAGATCAGCATCAAGACAATCTTGTTCATCCTCTGTTGTGCTACATAGTTCAAAAATGTTTGTACAGTCCTGATCACTGTAATGCAATTAGATCTCTGTTATTGGAATAGCAAAAACATAGCTATAATTTCCTAGATTAAACCCAATCACAACCAAAAGCTACACACAAACTGGAAGACAGTATCTAAGAATTAAATTAAATATAAAACCCACAAAACTATTATAATATTAACAAAGTAACATTGTGTCTGAAAAACTGCCATACTGTGCATTTCAGAAGTGAGGGGAGGAGGGTGAAATTAGCATTAGGGATTTGAAAGGGGCCTTCGATCTACCTGCAGGAAGACTGCCTACACTAACTTCTTTCAAAAATAAAGCTCTCAGCTGAACTAAGTCCAATAAGCTGCAACAGGAACTTCTAGACATGTGCTAGACAGAACACAGAAATTACTTTATAGGTTGAGCTACTTTCATGTCAAGTGGCATTTTGAAACTATAAATACCAGTGAATGCTACTAAGGGAAAAAGTTAAAATGTCTCTACACTGAAGATTTAACTACTTCTCCGGTTAAGATAGTACTCAAAAAGAATTATACAACTGTCCCGCAATGTATTGAAAAATAGTGAGAAATCAAAAGAAGCAGGATTCACAACAAAGGGATTTTAAGATGCTTATACTCTCCCACCATTGAAGAGCACGAGTATTCAAGCACTATTTAGATTAAAACACCACTTACTTGATAAACTTTAAGAGCTGGGTAGTGATCTTTTTTGCAGCTCTAGCAATAGCACTCCCAGGTTCATTGAAGGTCCTAGCATTGCTTTCAATATATCTTACTTCCCAAACCAATGCAGAGATTCTCCTTAAAATGAAAAAAAAAAAAAAAAAATAAAATTGCATCTTTAATACCAAGCTGAAAAGCTTAAAAACTGCAAGAATTATATCTTAGTAATTTTCTGTCCACATTAGATGAGGATAGATATCCTCTAAGTCTCCTTAGCCTCAGTCTCAAACTTGTCATTCACATGGAAAACTAAAGTATGCATGTATGTATATGTATATACACACAGACACACACTCAAGGAAGCAAAACCAACAATGCACACTTTGCTCACTCATTTTCCAACTCATTATTGATAATCCATCTTTAGAAAGTCTGTGAAATTCCAGCACACTTTAGTTTCACTCTTAAAATTCAGTTAATACATCTAGCCAAGTATGTACTAGTATTTGTTATCACTAAATTATAAAATATCACCAAAGTAATACTGAGGATTGTGGATTCCCTAGATTCTTTAAAAATGCATGCATTTTTTAAAAAAGTTGACATTTGACCTTATTCAAAAGAAGGGGGGAGAAAAGTACTATTTAACCGCCACTGTAAATTATAATATTTATTCTGGAAACATCAGAAGTTGCTTGTCACAAAGCCCTGTCAAATAGAACACAAGTTGTGGAGTATCTTAGTAATTCTTAACTAATAAACACAAGGCATAAGCAATTAAAAAAGAGAGTGACAAGAAGCTTTCCATCTAATTACATTTTTAAAGACGTCTCAGCTCTGATGTTCTTTTCTGTCTTCCCTCAAATACCTTGCTTTGAGGCCAGCTGACCAGTCAAAGCAGTGCCCCTCTGTAGACATTAGCACAACTACATAATTTCATTTTTATCATGCATTTTTCCAATTCCTTATAATTATGAAGCAGAGATACCCCAAGTTTGCAGCTCGTCACTGTCCTGGTTTCAGCAGGGATAGAGTTAATTTTTTTTCTAGTAGCTGGTGTAGTGTTGTTTTGGGTTCAGTACGAGAAGAATGTTGATAACACACTGATATTTTCAGTTGTTGCTAAGTAGTGTTTAGACTAAGTCACAGATTTTTCAGCTTCTCATGTCCAGCCTGCAAGAAGGCTGGAGGGGCACAAGAAGTTGGGAGGGGACACAGCCAGGGCAGCTGACCCAAACTGGCCAAAGGGGTATTCCATACCATGTGACGTCATGCCCATTATATAAACTGGTGGGAGTTGGTCTGGGGGGGCGATCGCTGCTTGGGAACTAACTGGGTGTTGGTTGGAGAGTGGTGAGCAATTGCACTGTGCCATCACTTGTGTATTCCAATTCTATTATTATTATTGTCATTTTATTATTGTTATTATTATCATTATTTCTTTTTCCTTTCTGTTCTATTAAACCATTCTCAACTCAACCTACTAGTTTTACTCCCCCCGCCCCCCAATTCTCTCCCCCATCCCACTGGGTGGGGGGTGAGTGAGTGAGCAGCTGCATGGTGCTTAGTTGCTGGCTGGGGTTATACCACGACAATCACCTACAGAATTTCAAACTATTTCCCAAGACATTATCTCAGTCTTATGTAGGAGGAAAACAACTATTAATGTCTCTTCACTTTATTTACAGACACACTGAATGCAAGTCCAGAAGAAGATGACCCTTAAATTTCTTTTAGAGCTATGGATACCCAGCACATCCAGCAAATCAGAACTATATCATCACTACACTTTAATTTCTTCCCTCTTTCTCTGCCATAAGTTTTTATAATTTAAAATGCTGGTGGTAATATTTAACATTTCACTGCTGTGTTTAAGCCCATTTCTGAAAGTAATAAGCACTTAAGCACTCAACCCTCTTCAAGTTAAAGTAACTGAAGTACAGCACTTCAAAACCTGAATTAAGTCTTCAGCACTGAATTAACTTCAATTTTTTTTAATATTCACTAATTTCAAATAGCAGATTTCTCAAAGAAAGAATGTCAGTGTTTATTGTAACTCTGAACACAGTACCAATATAGGTTGAAATCAATTTCCTTAAGAACTAAGAAACTTAATGAAAATGAATATAACGTTGCAGTTATCAAGCGTCAGAGCCCTGCTACAAAACACTAGTAATGCTGATTCAGGTACTGGATTATTGGTTTTCAGAATGCTTGTAAAAAGAATAATTGCTCTTCTTACTAAAAAAAATTTAGAACTTCTCACAGTGTACAAAGTCAAGGCCATGTTCTCCCTTGTTTCTACTGCTAGTACTAACCTGTAAAATCGGTTAGCCAGTCTTGTCCGAATAGTGTTCAGGTCTGTGGGATAAGCAATCACAGTACAGTACTTGGGATATGTACACAGGTCAACTGGACCAGCAAAAGCTGCTGAAATGTCTGTTAAGAAACAGCAAGATTAAACAAACTATTTCAACACTTGTACACCTATGACAATTGATCCAGGTGTTCAATAGCTAAATACAATTATCCTTGATAAAACCCATGATGTATAAAAATACAAAAGTCTCAGTACAGACAAACAAAGAACTGCACATAAAAATGTACGAACATTTACAGTACTTTATCACAGGGAATTTTTACATGTTGCCATGGATATTCCAGAGAGCTGTTTATAAATGTAATGTTAGGAGAAAACTACCTGAAGCTTAGGTTACATGCTCACCAAGAGTCAGAAGCTGATCAATACCACTGATAATCCGTTCACATGCTTCATCACGAGATCTCATTCCCCACTCCCCTTCTTGGGGTTTGTATAGGAGCTTCTCCACCTCTTCAAAAGTCACAGAAACACTAGCTCCTAATTCTTCAGGCTGATCAACTGAAGAGCGATAGCAAATAGGAAAGGGTAAGAAGTGAGAACACAAACCAACAAGATGGATTGTTAGGTACTCATGCTTATTAAATATTCATATGCTTATAACTGACAAAAAAAATCTTGCCTTAAAGGGGAATTTGATGCTAAGACTATTGGGAAAAGTAGTACACAAAATGCATACAACAGCAAAGATATCCTTTAATCGCCTTTTCTGCAGTTCTGAATTTCCAGAAGACTCTCCTCTCTTCATCTAAGCACTAGACGTAGAAGAGGACTTAACCTCAGAAGAGTTGTTTATATGCTTTTACTTTAAATGCATGCCCTAAACTTCACAGGATCATAACTTAGTTTAATGAGTCAATTTGTGTCCCGAACCTTTAAACATGAGCAAGATAGGCAATATACTTTGTGACATCCTTCCTGGTATTAGTAACTGTGATCTTTTGGCCATTTTTTAAAAAATAGCTATTCTTAACATGGCAGATTAATTGTTTCAAAGCAATAAGAACTAGTAGAAATATAAACCTGTGATGTATGGTTCTGTAGAAAGAGTCAGGCTTCCAAACACTAATGCAATCTGGCCAATGCAGAATGATTGAGTAGATAATGTATTATCCCTGGATATCTTTCCTCCTCAAGTCCACAGATTGTTTTTAATACATCTGCAGTTTCTGCACTTACGTTGTTTTTTAAAAGCTAAATTCCTTATTTGAGCACTTGAAAAGGAACAAGTATGTGAAGGTTCCTGATCAGGCACCATGGGTAGGCAAGATCGCTTCTTTGTAGTGATTAGGACAACTAGAATTAGCAGGGAAATTACTTTTTTTAGCAGAAAAATTCAACAGTATGAAGCATGTAGGCTTAATTAGCATCTGAGAATCTGTCCATTAAAAATGAAAGCAGGAAAGAGGATAGGGTCCTTCGCAGTGTTAAAATGCCTGTAATCCATGAATAAGTTGCATACAGATTCTAAAATACATTTCAGCTACAACTATTATAGAGGAAAAAAACCCAAGCTTTAGTGGGGGATCTTCTAGGTTTACAAAAAGAACTATTTTTACTTTCAGCTGAACAGGGTTAGTCTTAATAACCCAAAGTAATTTCTAATTCTCTGTTCATTACTGCATTGATGGAGCCCTAACAGTATTTGTTATCCACTGAAATAGTATTAAAGATGAAGCAGTTCTTCAAGAAAACAATGGATAAAATACAAAAAGGCTCTAGGAAAAGCTGAATGGGCAGAGGCAACTCACTAGATGCTCCTTCTACCTCATCTTTGACCCGAAACAAATTCTGCAACCAAACTTCCTGAAGACAACACTAAGAGAAAGCTGCAGGTAGTACTTCTACACTTATATAGAGTTGTGTCAAGAAGAACTCAACATGGTATCCGGTACTCCACTGCATAAGCACTCAAGAGGGATTTTCTCCTGCAGGAGTAACAACTAAAGCAGAATGACAGACTAAAACAAACAAAACTGTCCTTCTCAATAAGCATGTAAAGATCTTTGCTTTTTGTTCTTTGCAGCACCCTGGCACATGTGACATAGAAGACTTGTCATAACTTCTAGCATGTTTTTTATATATAGTATGACCATATGGTCTAACCTTCAGGAGTAAATGGGTCACAAAGCTGAACCCCCAGAAGGAGGGTTGCAGTGCTTACAGTACAGGTACAGACAGTTAATAGATACAACAGCCAGTCCACACCAATAGTGGTTTAGTAAGCAGGCTGTTCAAAACTGAATGTTCAGGTCCATATGCACCAGCTTTTCCTGGTCTTGGCTGCATTGTCCCCGACAAGAAAAGAGTTTGACATCTGATACTGTATCTTCATAATCATGACACAAAACTTATGCTTGCAGGATACAAAAGGTAACAAATTAAAGTTGTGACCTGCTAGTTAGTCCAACTTCAGTGCTGTTCTTCTCCCATACATCTATCTTAGTAAACTGAATGAAGAAGAAATATTTTGAGAGAAGAGTGGCAAATGCGAGGTACAATTTCAATTTGATCTGTCATTCAACTGAGGAAAGGAAAAGAAAGCAAAGGAGAAGGGGTTTAACCCCTGTTTTATACTGTATTGTTAACACAATAATGTTTTCTATAAATGCACAAAACCTTTCTATAAGAGCTTTACTTCCCTACAGAGTGCCATTTTCTGCCTGGCACACTGTAGAAAGTAGAAGCGTAGAAAGAAACATAGAAAATAAGGAGTTCCAGACTGTGTTTAGACAACTTTTGTTCTTCCTCTCGCCTAGTGGCTGCTGTGGTACTTATCCTTGACCTGTTCAGAGGATGTTCTTCTTAATTCTTTGACATTGACCACAAAAGACACACTAGCTTATAGCTTTTTTTGTGTGTGTCCTTTCCCTATGGTAAAGTCATAGCTCCACAGATCAATCAAACCTTTAGCTCTTGACATGGCAAAGTAACAACTTATTAAAGAAATAATTTTTTCCTCTGATATAACAAGCAAATGACAACTTACACATGTAACACTATCCAGATTTAAATTAGCTTCTATAAGATGTCTCTGTCATTACATTGCCAGTGTAGCAATTCCAAGAATTCTAGTTCCTTTATGCTATCAAACTTAAGTGGTTGAGAACACTACTCTATTTCAATCCATAGGAGGAAAAAATGGTAACTAATACACTGATACAAACAGCAACTTAAACCATAGTATACAGCATTCAGAAGAAATTGATATAATTTATCCTGTTAACAAAATAAATCCTGACTTAATTTCACATGTAAGGCTTGTGAGCCTTTAGCAATAACATGACAGTGTCTTAGTGACATATATGGGAAGCATTAACCAGTTCACAATGAATAAGAAAAACTTCCGTATGTTAGGAGGAGACAGATGTTGGTGATGAGAAAATGGAAAGTTTCCACTAAATCTGTGTATATAAAACCAAAACCCTGCTGATTACTTGTTTTCTAGAAACCAAAATGTACAAAGATTTCAATTCACATTTTGATTTCAGACTGTTTTGCAGAATTTGTCATCACAAGATGACTGAAGCAGCCAGCTAACGCTTTGAAGATTAGACAGTCAGGCAGCTACTGAGAATACCCATGTGTGTACAATACACTAGTATTAAGAAAAAGATCTAGCATAAGCCTGGTGTCTGGGAAACAAGCTAACTCCTAGCAAAGGTTATTAAGAAAAATCAGTATCTTTTTAACAGCTTATTCAGTAACCACTCTCACTATTTCACAAATTTTCCTCCCTCCACCCAGCTGGTACTGGAATCCAACTGTTTCATTTACAGCTAATTTGGATTTGACCAGCAAACTTTATAAATTGCTGGTTTTAAACTATATGCAGTAAGGATTTGCTGACTGGAAATTATTTTATACATATTCTTCCCCTATTCCCTTCTACTATAATGTATTACAACAAACTAGTTTTTTGAGACTTGAGATGATTTTCAAACTTGACATTTGGAGGTAGCAGGTTTTATTGCATAAGCCAGAGGTACACATTTAAAGTATTTCCTTCAAAATTGCTCTGGAAGATGCAAAGGGAAAAAATATAGGTATATTCAAGGTGTTTCATCAAATCTGAAGCAAGACTGTCTTTAAGAACTTCCTTGCCTAAATGCAGAGACACCCTGCTGACATCCTCTGTAATTTAAAGGGTAACTATTACCATGTTGGTTCCACCTGTTAAGTGGACATGCACAACGGATACTGTACTCGGATGACTTAGTGGCAAGAGTCAAAAGATACGAATCATCTAAGGTCCACTACCTGCATGAAACAAAGGAACTGGAAAGAGGGAGAAGCACATCAAACTGTTTTATTAAGGGAGTTTCCACCTACCATTATCAGGAACTGGTTCCATGTCCCACGGGCTAAGCTTTTCAATTTCACCGTTGTCCCATCTGATTCACCCAATTAAAAAAAAAACAGTTAGGAATTTAAAGTTATCTTGACTCAGAAGTACTCCCTCCAAGCATATTTAAATCACAGCTATTTTTAGGTATTAATAAAATATACTGTATAAACATGCATATAAACAAAAGCATTAGCTAGCAATCAGCTGTCACAGTGCAAAAAGGAAACACTCTTCATAATGAATTTCAAATTAAAATTGTGCTCCTGATTTTGGCTATATGCAACTTACCCAATATAAAAATCAATTTTACAAAGCCTGTATCAAGAAGTTGCAGAAGAAAAATAAGCCATACACTTGGAGAAATGAGATAACATCAAGGGGAAGATACAAGAAAAAACACGCAGGAAAGAGGATTTTTTTGCTAACCACAACAGTAGTTGTCCAAGTCCATGGAATGTCTCAGAGAAAGGAAGAACAATAAGTAAGGTATTTGGTATATTAACGTTTCATTTTATAAGGCATACCACATTAAGACAAAGAAAAGGGTAAGTATAAAATGAAGAAACTAAAGTTAGGTAAGGACCAAGAGGAAGCAAAGGCAAACACAGTTGATATTGATAGGGTATCTGTATATTCACTCTAATACTTAACTATTAGGTATAAATATAATTTTGAGATCTCTCCAAATCCTATCACATTTGGGCAGATTTTTACATGTTTTTAACAACACAAAAAATACCAATGAATTTTGGTATTTCAAAGATAAGAAATGCCCAACTGGATCAGCTGAATGCCCTACTCCTCCAGCTAGACCAGTAATTTGTGTCTTTGAAACTACTATTGGGAGATGCTATTTACGGAGACCATATGATCCTGGTACAAGTCCACTCTACTTGTACTTCCAGCATTCATGATCATTGTATTCCTCCAGGCATGTTTGTGAATACATCCCAAGCTATTTCCTTTAGTATCTGTTTATTTTTGTCTAACACCTTTTTGAACCTGCTAATACTGTTTCCACAGCCTCCTATGTAAATGTACTTCCACAGTTCACTACCCTCAATGTTAAAAAAAAAAAAAATCAAACCCAAACTCTTTTATAAACAACGCCCCCTACAGATTTCAACATATACCTCTAGTTCAATCATCACATAATCTGGTGAATAATAATTCTCTATTCATCTTGCCTATCACCTTTATGATTTTGTGAATTATGAACACATCCCTTTCACCCTTCTCTTCCATCTGAAGAGTCAGGGTTTTTTTCAGTCTTAACCCACAAAGCATCTGGTACATATTCTTAATCATTTTAGTTGCCCTTCTTTGCACCCTTCCCAAAGTCATTACATCTTCCTTTAGATGCTGAGACCCAAAATGCATCGAGTCATCAGCACACCACAGTGCTAGAAAGCAGTGAGCAATACTGTTTTGTCCTTGATACCCTTTCTGATGATGGCCAACACCTTATTGGTTTTTGTAGCTGCCACTGCACACACCACTGATGTTTTAAGAACTGTCAATGACTACCTCAAGATTTCTGTCTTCAGCTGAATCTACTAATGGGCTCAATGTCATATAAGCATAAATAAGACCACTGTTCCCTCAGATGTTCTACCTAACATACATTTGCACTGAAAATTATCTGGCACTTTTTTTACCCTGTCAGTTTTATGACATCCTTCTGAAAGTCCTCACCTTTAGGATGGTATTTGACTACTACCTGAAATGACTTGCCATATTTATAGAGCTTGGATATTTCATTGTGCATGCCCTCCAAGAGGCTTAGAAGGACACTGAGTAAAGCTGGTCCCAGCACCAATTCCTGGGGGAGCCCGCTATTCCAGCCTGAAATATGATTGTTAAGAATCACTCTTCTGCACCCTATCGTTTAACCAATTTTCAACACATAGAAGTATTTGCTCCAATCCTATGTCATCTTAGTTTCTTTAACAACTCTTTGAAGAAAAATCCCTTCAAGGGCTTCTTGAAAAAAATCCAAATATATGCTCTCCACTGTCCACTTTATTCATACGCTTACTAACAAAGTCATAGAACTTCAAAAGGGGCAGAGCTTCCCTGTACAGATGCAGTGCTGGCTCCTTCCTGCAGCTGGGTTTATCATTATGCTCAATAGTATTATTCTTTATTACAGGCACGTACCAGAAACTGAAGTCACATGTATCTGTCTACAGTTCACCAATTTCCCTCCAGAGCCTTTTCTGTTGGCAATAGTTAAAACATCAATCTGCCAGTCCTCTAGTACAGGGTCCAACTGTAGGATAGTTTGCAGCTTTGCCAGGGGTTTTGTATCAGAGTTCTTCAAATGCCTGGGTGAATGCCATCTATTTCTTATGACTTAATAAACTTAGATATTTGGTCTAATACCTCCTGTGTATTTTTTTCAAATAAACTGAAAATTGAGATGATCATCCTCATAATATTTTATAACTAAAACTCTGCTCAGGCAAGAGCACCTCTCCATTATTTTGGATTACCCATCAACTTAGGAAGACTTAGTTCATAAACATCAAACAGTCTGAGTGTGCATGGATCTAACAGAGTTCCAAAGGTTCACCTATTCAGTTCTCCTCCCCAATTGATGTACAATACTTGAGAAGTTGTTGGTATTCATAAACGTATATACTACTTCATAATATTGCATGAAAGTCTTTATCAATACAGTTTAATACAGCTTAAGCCCCATTTAATTCCACTAAAGCTCCATTTGTCCAGGTAACGCAACTTAGTAATATATAAAGCTGCTTCTAAACAAATACCTATTTTTGTCTGGCCAATCAAATAACAAAACATCCAATTTATACATCTTCTATTTATTTATTATCTATACAACTGTGATGCTGATAATTTGAGATGATTCCTAAGTGTGTGACAACCTGGTTACCAATAAGACTTTCAGTTAAGTTATGTGACAATTACTCCCCTTCCCCTCATTCAAATGTGGTTTCCCACACACTCTGTCATTGAGTGTTTTGAAGCCAACTTTCAAAGGTTGTTTCTGGTATAAAATAAAAAGCACTTCTATTCCAATAAAGCTCTTTGTTCTTCACCACTTCTGAGACAATTGCAGATGCTCAAACTCAGCTGGATTAGCAAAATTCTACCATCTAAAAAAACACCATAACCCAAATCCTAAGTGAGGAAGAGAGACAGCATATTGCAGTTTTTCCAAGAGAGTCACAACCACTTCTGTTTAGGTTGGGTTTTTTCCATGAAGTGTATTTAAAAATCTTTTTGCATCCAAAAGCAAAGTATATGAATGCAGATTAGGAAGCTACTGCTGCTGAACCACATGCAGATTCTTGGGTAGACAAGACTTAAGATTCTTGAACAATGGATCATATTTACGAGAAGAGCTGAGGACCCAGCCAAATCACAAAACCTAACTATACCTGCAAAAACACTCCAGACGTTTTCACATACATATCTTAGGAAGCTTCTCTAGAAGAGTTGTTTGCGAGTCAAGGTAGAACAGAGTCACATTCTCTACAACAGCAGCACAAATCTTTAAAGAGCTCTCTTCTGAAAGTGGTCTTTAGGGAACACTGCATTCCTTACCTATTCAATTATTAAGCTAACTTCAAAGCAGCTCTAGACTTTCCTCTATTAAAGGCTGGTGCATTAAAATACTGAAATATCCTTTAGCGTTCACAGAAGAAAGGAATCTAGGAAATGGGCTAAAGGCTCTTTTTCATAACTGAAAACTTGATTTTGAACTGGCTAAGAAAACCAAAAAATCCATCTAAACTTACTCTTAAGGAACAACTGTGGTAACATAACAAAACATATGAAAGGTATAACATGAAAGGTAACATATATTCCCTATGGTAGCATATCAAAGGGTTTGAGCTATCTAACAGATAAAATTCACTACTCTGAAATAAGACTTAGTTGTATTTTCATACTGGTATCTGGACTCAGTGGATTCTTACTCTGTACATCATTTTACAAAAGAAGGGAAAATATACTAGCCAGTAACTTGAATATTTTTACCCCTAAATCACCTGCAGGAGATATGCTCCAAGTGTACTATCCCTCATGCCTGGAAGACGAGCAAGATGTCAGTAAGCATTCAGCACTCTTAGTTTGTCAAGATCCTCTCTCTACGTAAAGGAAGATTCCAAAGGAGAACGAAATGAGGGCAAGAAATCAATGTACAGATAGATTTTCAGTCTGTATTTCAGTTTTTCGTCTGTATGTACTTTCTCATTGTGGGTAACTAAGCAACTGTCGGAAAGAAAAAAACAAGTATTCGCACATACTGACAGCTCTTTTATATGTGGAGCAGTCTTAGCTTTATCACTGTCAGGAACATGAAAAAGTCCTTTATGGTCAGATGATCTGTTGTAGAGACTTAACATTGATGCCACTTTTATTATTGGCACTCTTAATGTGCCATAGTGCTAATTGTAGCTGTAGAAGCAAAAGTGAAAATTCACTTGTCAAAAGCATACAGGCAAGAACTTCAGTCTGGAAGTTACTTACACCTTTTAACTACAGAAAATCAACGGGACAGATGACAAATCAAATAGATGAGACAAGGAACCAAAATACGTTACACAATCTTGGCAGTCTCACAGAATTGTCTATCAGCTACAAGTACTTCCTTTCTTTGGGACAAGCGACAGGTTCAAAAGCTTCTGACGGGAAAAAAAAAAGCCCTCTAACAATGAAACTCTGAATATTAAATATACTGTAAAAGACATGCGAAGAATCTCTGGTCATGACAGAAATAGAAATATTATATATTCACTGATTATTCTTACAGTCCTCCCTTGCTGGGGGAATCCAAAGCAAGCAAGATCTCAGAACCATTCCAGACGACTTGGACAGGGAAGGACAAGGACAATATCCTGATTCTGAACACTGAGGTCCGGAGTTATCTTTGTTCACCTTTCTTCTCCTTTGTGTAAAGGACCTCTTTGTTGATATGAAAGAAGGTACACATGAACACCATTAATGTCAAACCATCACGGGGGGATAGCAGGAAGTCATTTTTCAGAACACGCCTACGTAAAGAAGGTATGGGTCCAGCTACCCTGTTACCAGTTTGACTTGGATGTTCCTGGCCTTTCCTGTTTAAGTAGTTATTTTTTTTTACTCTAATACCCTTGATTTGCTCAATTTGCCATGTTTTGAACAATGTACTTGATATTATATACCTTCATCTAGGCAGTATTATCTCCTGACAAGTAGAGTGGTAAATGGGATTTGTCTGTTACAGGTAACACAGGTTTACATTATCTGCGAGTTATCTGGCTAAATATCACCGAAAGAGGAAATCGAAAGGTGAAATCCCAAGGGGGATCTACACAATAGGGAATATGGCAGAATACCACTAGGCAGCAAAAGGACTCAAGTTCTGTCTTCACATTCAGGTGGATCTGGACTGGCAACATAAGGGTGAGCTATTTATGGCTCAGTGGGCCCATAACACCTCATGCCATCAGGGAAGAGATGCAACATATAGATGGGTTCATGATCAAGGGGTGGACTTGACTATGGATACTATTGCACAAGTTATCCATGAATGTGAAACATATGCTGCAAGTAAGCAAGCCAAGCAGCTAAAACCCCTGTGGCATGGAGGGTGATGGCTGAAATATAAATACAGGGAAGCCTGGCAGATTTACTATATCACACTCCCACAAACTCACCAAGAAAAGTGCCATGTGCTTACAATGGTGGAAGCAACCACCAGCTGGCTGGAAACATATCCTGTGCACCATGCCACCACCTGAACACTATACTGGGCCTTGAAAAGCAAGTCTTGTGGTGACACAGGCACCCCAGAAAAAATGGAGTCAGACAACAGGACTCATTTCCGAAACAACCTTATAGACACCTGGGCCAAAGAGCATGGCATTGAGTGGGTATATCACAACTGTCAAGCATGAAGTGAGTGCAACATTTGGAAACATCCTTTACAGTAGTCTGAAGTGATAGCATGAGATCATCTTACACATATGCTTCGCTCCTGCGGACTATAACATGAACGACAGAAGTCTAAGAGCTTGAAGCATAAGGATCATGATGTCAGCAACAACAGAAGACATCATGCTGAATGCCCCATCCAAAACCAATTATCAATGAAGAATAATCATTAACATACACTGGAAATTGCACTGCTTGCTTCATGGAAGAGATTCAGCACTAGTCATTACAGAAAATTATTCACAAATTTGAAAGAGGTCAATAACTTCTTTTACTGTACTACTATTCACTAAAAAGTTGCCACAAGTTACATATTCACATTGTCCCTAGATTAGCGACTTGAGACCATTAAGAAGTGATAATACAACCAGTAAAATGTTTTGAACAATTTATACATTCTCATACCAATAAGCCAGCTATCTAAGAAGCAACCCACACTACTAACATTAGAAGCATACATTTTTTTTTTATACTTACTTAACACTGTAACACTGGAAGTGACTATCTGGATATTGAGGCTGATACGGTTCTTGACCCAACACTGTTCCAAACCACCATGCATCATCAATAATGGATCGGAACCTATCAGCTAGAGCAAAAAAAGTCTGCTCAGACATTCTACTAAGAATAAGTTATTTATCTGTGGTTCTTCTACATGCAATAAGAAAAAATTTTGATCAGTGTATTTCAGTTTAAAGTTCTAAACCCACTGATAGTCAATAAAATATGAGACAACTTATTATGCCAAAAATACACAAGTGCTACAATCTAAAGTTTGCTACTTAGCTGTAAAATAAGAAAAGGGAACACTAGAGTCTCAATATATGTTTTGAAAACTGTACCTTAGATCTATGGTAATACCTCCAAAATGCTTAATACAGCAGTTAGTAGGCTCAAATTTCTAAATGGGCAAAGGGACCTTACCCACCAGACAGCCCTCTGAAGTTAAAAGCAAGTAGCATCTAGCACATTCAGGAATTAGCTAAGGACAAGTTTTTTATTTCAGAATTGTTTTGTCAAATACTTAGAAAACACACTTACAAGCTTGCCAGTTTCTTTGCCGTGCTTCATCATAGAACTGACGTAATATAAGGAAGTCGATAACATCTGGCATATCATGGTATCTAGATAAAAAAAATAATCCCTTTCATGTGTGTGCCTTAGGGCTTTAGAAGAAGCTTAAAAAGAAATGTATTTTTAAATACTTTTCAGAAAAATAAAGATGCATATACCTGATGGAAAATGATTTGTCTGTGTGTTTTCCGGTGGCATGATCTATAAAGGCAAGCTTGAGGCAACACAATGTGGGAGGACCAACTTCGTATCTAATTCCAACAATTTTTACCAATTCTTGATCCTACAGGTAAGAACAGTTTCAGCAAGTATTACCTTCTGGACTATGCACAGAACTATTAATTTAACATTAGTTAACCAAGCACATGAATTGTACACACATCCAAAAAGCCAAAAATATTGAAACTGTATTTGAGATTTCAATGCAAGACAGTTTGTTAGACTTAGTAATTTTAACACAGCTATTTATAGTCCCACAGTTAACTCTGAAGATACTTGGGTAACCGAAGACACTTTCCCCTATTGTTTCCATAGGGAAACATTATGGAAACAGCATAACCTCACAAATCAACGTTTTGCAAAGTGTAATACAACTCTTCATTCACAGCATACTAGTATTGAACTCACATTATCTTCTATGCAGACCTACCCTAAGGACTACTTTTCTCCATGGCTCCTTGTGTGGATTCAGTTCATAAATGTTATTTCTTCTAACTGCTTCAATGTAAGCTTCATGTCCTTGTCGGAAATATATTACCTAAAATATAAAAACAAACCCCAAACCCAAACAATAAATGTTTTCCTGTATTTAGTAACTGTAAGAAAGTTAGTTAACATAAGCATTTAAAGATTTTAAAAAATATTCCTACCTCGTCACCCATCTGAGGAACAAAAGGGGATCTTCGAAGAGCTGTGTCTGTTATCCAAACAGGAGGATGGCAATCATATGACAATTCCAGGTTTACTGGTTGTGTTGGAGCATCAGCCTTCATATTTAACAGAGAGCAAAACTGGACTTAATGGACATATTGCTGACATGACATCAACACAACTAATTCCATTTTCATTTGGCAGACAAAAGCTTATAAAAGATTGATGTACATTTCCAAAATGTATTAGCAAAATTCCTCCAAGGCTTTGCTCAAGTTGTAACTGTATTTGTAGTACTAATACTAAGCATTCCTTTCCTATATGAAGATTTGAATGAGCAAGATTGCCATCTAAATTATAAAACTTTGTTTCTCTTAAGGCCTGAATAATAGCAGTCTCAGTGCCCAATTAAAAAAAATAAAAATCTATCAAGCTGTAAGAAAGTTTTATTAAAGTTTCTTATATTAAAACAGTTCCAAAAATACCATTTTGAGAATACTTGGAAGAAAGTGAAAGGATGGAGAGAAAAACATACCAAAATTACCCCAAGTATTTTAAAAAAAATAATATTCTGATTGCCCCTTTACAGTAGAAAACAGTAAATAGCAGCTACTGTAACTTAAAAAAAGGATAATTATGTAAATCAACTTCAAATTTTTGGTAACTTCAGAGCAATTACTGTAACTTATGAAAAATTAAAAATTTGACGCAAGTGTAAATGGCCACCATAAATATAGTGAATATACCCCCCTAAGTTTTCAAAAAGATATGTTACTTAAACCCAGTTTAATGGGGTTTTAGTCTAATATTCTGTACAGTTATTTAATAATCACATTTTCCCTCTGATACCAGCAAACTTCAGAACCTTTTTTATTTGAAAAGTAAAAAAATCACTTCACTTGGAGTGCAGAGTCTTCCATACAAATCAGCAGATACCTTGCATTTGGAATGGTCTCAAATTAATTAAGGGTACACTGTATGTAGTGATACCAATATCCTTGTTCAATGGCAATAACAATTACTTTAACAGTTTCCAGTGAAGATGTCTAAAAACCTAAGAGAGAAAATTATTAAAGAGTGAGCAGAAGAAGTTAACTGCATACCTCCTCCTGCTTTTTTGGTTTGGGCTTTTTTCTCCTCTTTCTTCTTCTTCTCTTTGGAGGAGATGATTTCTCTGCTGATACTTCATCTTCTGAAGTACTGCAATATCTGATAGCTTTCCGCCGAGAAGTCCGTACGGGAGGTTGTAGGTTAATCCCTGCATCAGCAATCCAGTCAGAGTATCTACTTGAAGAATCACTGTCCATAGCAGATGGGGTCAGGGAAAATACAAACATTGAACCAAGTTGTCAATATTTCAGAATGCTAAAGTATCTCAGAGAAATATCTGCAGATACAGATTGCTCTTGAAAGCACTATCAAGAGAACTAAAATTACTTTGACCTGTCATAACAATTACCTCACTTGATGTTTTAACATAATTTTTGGGGAACACAGCAATTCAAAGCATGTTTGTTTTTTTAAAAAAAAAACCCAAACCCTCAAGTCTGGTGAATTCTAAAGTAAGTGATTTTATTCAAGAAAGTTGTGCAATGAAATCCTGGACTAGTTAAGAGCCCTCCCTAATGAACACACTAGCCAAACACTACCTAAATTCTTTAAAGACAGTTATACAAATCTCACAGGTACACATTTGCTTTTTTTATATCTCTCAGTATTTTTTAGTTCTACTACTATAGAGTTCTAGAAAGAATATCTAAGAAAGCCACAATAAAGTGATTAAAAAGTTATCTATATCTTCAGTTCTAAATAAAAGTATAACCTTATCAAAATTAAGATTTTTTTCAACCAAACATTTTTGTAAGAGCAAACAACTGACTGTTGCTGCATTGTTAAAAAAAAAAAAAAAAACAACCAACAAAACGAAACAACCCGCCCCACCCCTCAAAAACCCAACAGAAAGAACACACTATAAAAAAACATTACAAACTATCTTCCTTCTCCTTGATGCCTAGCAAAAAAAGCAAAAGGATTTGAAACTACATTAAAACACAGAAATGTTTTGGTGAAATGGGACACTGAAAAACAATGCAATGTGTCAGTACAGTACCCTACAAAATATTGTTACATAAGAAGCACAACAGAACCTCCATACAACCTAACTTGCCAAAATTCAAGTAAAATTCATTACAGTAAAAGACAGGATATGGTTGTTTGCTTTTACCTAGAACTATTACTGTTGCTTTTCTTGTCACTTCTCCACTCTTCCTCTTCATCAGATGAGCCAGAGCCCTCACTTTCTTCGGCTTCCTGAATTTAAAAATATGCAGTCAATCCAAAACTTTCTCACAGCACATATTTTCAGGGTTTGAAACATAAAACACATTCTCTATTCATGTCTGCATATTATCAAGATAGGAAGAAATTTGGTAAAAAAAGTTGTTAAAATGGAAATGAAAGTAGTTCTTGTTGGTAGCCGATTTCAACTTACCCTACCAACCTCAGGACTGCACTATTAATCATTAACTACTGTATATTCACTCACATTTTATTAGCCATGTGTGGATCCACCTGCTGTAGCCACTCTTCACAAAGCAACTCTTCTATCTCCCTATCATATGACAGTTGTATTTTTTTCTAGTCTAAGTTCCCATCATTTATCAGAAAAAAGTGGTGGGCAATTTTGTTTCCTTCAAATTCCAGACTCATGATGCTGTAATTAGGTCATGTAAAGTACACAATAAAATCTAGCTCACTAGACTGCAAAGGAAGAATTTAAAGACTGCAAAATGAACAAATCAAGGAAAACTATCACATCTCCAATTCACACACAACAGGGGTATATTCTGTTACAGCAGTAGCACTTCTATGATTTTTTTTTTCATTAGTTATGCAAGTTAGAATCAGATGATTTTTCTGATTTTAGTAGCAACTAATTGACCAAGGACTATTGGGTGTATTCATGCATATATTTAAATGCAAAACTAAATGGTCAAGATACATCAAAATATATTACAACTTAAGTAATTTCCTGATTACTGATCAACAATTTACTTGCATTAACTTAATGTTTTAAATGTGTTTTTCATAACTGAAATGATTAAGTATAATGCATTGCTCATGTCTCAAGTTATATGTTGTTAAGCAAACAAAGTAGGAAAACAAGATTTAACTTGCAACTTCAGGTTTGATACTGTTTGAATTAGTCCAACCAATTATTTGTCATTTTCAGACTAACAAAGTTAACAGTCTTTCCCCTAAGACCTGCTCATACAGTGTATAGGATGGGCAATACTCACTAAATCAGTTCTTCTCTTTTATCCTACCATTTGTAGGATTAAAACAAACAAACAAACAAAACCCAAAAAACATCTACATAAAAGCTCAGCTTCTTATAGTATTATTAGATCTAACACCGCTTCTTCAAAATATGTAAGTATATGTAGTATTTAAAGGACAGTGTGCATAACTCTCCTATTTGCACTTTGTGTGCTTTGAATTTGCCAGGTGCCAGAAGTCTCATGTCAACTCCCCTTCCACCCTATTCTCATAATAAGGAAAACCTGAACTTTTCATTAAATTTAAGTGATTTATTGTTTTTTAAACACATAGGAATTCTTTGTTAAGAGATCAGGAGAAGAGTCCATTTCCAAAGAATATCACTTCATCTTACAAAATTATCTTATCTCCTGAATGTCCCCCATTTTGTTCACCATTCTTCCTTAACAAAGTGACAAGTCGCACAAGTCCGACCTTCTCTACTCCTTCCTCTTCTTCCCCGTTTCCCAGTTTGAGACTATTTCCTCGTGTGCAAGGCAAGACAACTACAGTCCAAGCAGTCTTACTACTGATTTACAGCATCTGATAAACACAACAGTCAAAAGCTCATGTTACCTCCTACAGCAAAGTCCTGTTTCACCCCAAGCCAGGACTCTGCCAGAAAAAAAACCACTTTATCAAGAACCTTCAAAATTTCCAGCTTTAGGTGTGTGCACAAGTTTGGAAGGTTTTTGCAGAGAAATAGCAAAACACATCTAAAATCCAACCTTCGCTTTAAGCCAACCTCAGCATTGTGCATCAGTTTTTTGCCTTGGGCTGTGGATGTGGTTTAGCAGATTCTCCGCAAAAACAGTTCAGCCATTGATAAAATGACAGGAAAGATTGCCATTATTAAAGCAACAGATAACTAGGTTTGAGAAGTTGTACTGGGTTTGCGTGACAGGATTTTGGTAGCGGAGGGGCTATGAGGGTGGCTTCTGTGAGAAACTGCTAGAAGCTTCCCCGATGTCTGACAGAGCCAATGCCAGCCGGTTCCAAGACAGACCCACCAAGGCCAAGCCCATCAGCAACAATGATAGTGCCTCTGTGATAACATATTTAAGAAGGGAAAGAAAAAAGTTCCTGTGGAACACAAACTGCAGCTGGAGGAGAGAGGAGTGAGAACAAGTGAGAGAAACAAATCTGCAGACCCCCCTAGGTCAGTGAAGAAGGAGAGGGAGGAGGTGCTCCAGGCACCAGAGCAGAGATTTCCCTGCAGCCCATGGGGAAGGCCATGGTGAGGCAGGCTGTCCCCCTGCAGCCCAGGGAGGTTCACGGTGGAGCAGATCTCCACCTGCAGCCTGGGAAGGACCCCACACTGGAGCAGGTAGATGCCCGAAGGAGGCTGTGACCCTGTGGGAAGCCCATGATGGAGCAGGCTCCTGGCAGAACCTGTGGCTCCGCAGGGGACCCATGCTGGAGCAGTCTGTGCCTGAAGGACTGCACCTCATGGAAGGGACCCACACTGAGGCAGTTCATGAAGAACTGCAGCCCATGGGAAGGACCCAGACTGGAGAAGTCCATGGAGGACTGTCTCCCGTGGGAGGGACCCCACACTGGAGCAGGGGAAGAGTAAGGAGTCCTCCCCCTGAGGAGGAAGGAGTGGAAGAGACAACATGTGGCAAGCTGAGAGGCAGGGGGAAGGTGTCTTAAGATTTGGTTTTATTTCTCATTACCCTACTCTGGTTTGATTGGTAATAAATTAAGTTACTTTCCCCCAAGTCGAGTCTGGTTTGCCCATGACGGTAACTGCTGACTGATCTCCCTGTGCTTATCTCAACCCACGAGCCTTTTGTTGTATTTTCTCTCCCCTGCCCGGCTGACGAGGGGAGTGATAGAGCGGCTTTGGTGGGCACCTGGCATCCAGCCAAGGTCAACCCACCACAGAAGTGCTAGCAATAACTATGCTTACAGAAATACTTTCCCCGGTAAAAGAGCAGGTTTTTTGTTTGTTTGCTTGTTTGAAGAGAGAACAAGCACATTTACATGAAACTTCACTTATTGAGGAACTCAACTTCAAAATACAGAACTCAAGAGAACTTACCTGCTCTATCAAGCCAAAGCAGTTATCTCTTTCCTCATCAGAAGACTCCAGTTGTTCAATGTTATTCCGTGTTCGGTAATTGGGATATTTCCGTCTATGCAGTCTACGCTTAGATTGTATTAATGAAGACTCAGAGTCACTCTAATTTATACAGGAAGTGGAAAAAAAGAAGTTACATAAAAGCATGTATGTGGCAAGCTTTTATGGGGGTGAAAGGGTAGCTAAAAGCACTGCTGAACATAAAAACTGAAATGGCCTCATCACATCACAGCCTGATCACTTCAAAACTCCTTTTCATAAGAAATAATTTTCCTGTACACAAACAGTTTTGAATTTGCTGTTCCCAATTTAAGATTTAGTAGTTGTTCTAAGAAATTCTCTTTGTAAACTACTGTGACAGTTCCATTCATATTCCCTGATAAATATATTTATAGAATCAAGACATTAACTGCCTACGAAGTGCAATTCTAAGAGGACTAGAAATCCTCAAGTCCCCTCAGTTAAGGGGATCATGCAGTAGAATTCTTGTGTCAAATTGTTTTGTACTGCAAGACACAGCAAAACAGACCACTATCTTACAGAAACAGTACAATAACCAATTCTTCCTTCTTATTGATCTCTTCCAAAAAACAGATAGTGAAAAAATCATTCAAAACAGGGTAAGTCTGAAAAAGTTGCCCCATACACAAAACACTGTAAAATGACATGGGAATAGCAATATAGTCTACAATTCTTCAAATATAGGACCCTGAACATTCTCACTTGCACCTCGATGCTTTAGCATGGACTTGCAACAACCATCTTTGAAACTTTAACTGCAGTAAAACCACAATGGCCTAAAATCAAGTCTGCCTTTAAAAATTATTACCAAATACTTTAGAAAAAAGGAGGCAAGACTGAAAGAAAAAAGAATTCTAGGTATTCATAGAAATAAACCAAACCTTGTCCTGCGATAAGCGCAAGCTGAATCAGCAGGAATCTTTGAAGATCATACCTTCAGAAATGACTGCTTTCATTTTTTAAACCATGACTTGTCCCTGGACACAGAATGCCCATTTTCATAGAAACTACTGCATACCTTTTCCAATGACTCGAAAGACTTTTTCTTCTCTGTTGCATAAAGATCTCTCTCTTCTTCCCCTTTTGCAATTCGATATTCTTCCTGCTTCCTACAAGAAAGTAATGACAATTTAATTCTGCATCTGTTTTGACAATGCTGAAAAGTTAAATGATCCCTTCTCTTTAAAGGATCCATCTAAAAAACCCTAACATCTAATTCCATCACATTATTAATTTCAGATGTTATTATTGCTCAAACACCTAAAACAGATGTCCTCTCGTTTCCAGACAGCATAAGGAAGACAGTTATTAAGAAAGTCTTCTTTGCAAATATCAGAATATAATAAGCTTTCTCAACCTAATTTTTAATCCACATTTTCCCCTTTGCTATCATTCCACCTCACAACACCAGGAAAGCTTTTTAAAAACTTCAGAGATGTGGCAGCACATATGGCTGTACAAGTAAAAAGGAATACTGAACTACTGATATTCATTTTCCTTTTCACAGATGCATATTGATAATACTTTTGAAAGCAGCTAACTGTTTTAGCATTTCAAGTGCTCAGTGCTGCTTCCGGTCATAACACATCATCCCCGCAAAGTCTCACAAAAGCACAATCTCTCCAAACTTTCATGTAAATGAATTTAACCTACATCCCTTTATTTTGGAAAAAACAAGAATCTAGGTAATCTAGCTGTTCTTTAAGGTGACTTAAAATACTGAAATATGGGAGAATCATTCTCTATGAAACTAGAGAAAATTCCATTTATTTTAGCTGAATGGACTTTACAATTAGAAGTTTTTAAGCATAGCTGACCATAACACTGAACTATTTCAATTTGTACCATGTAGCTATCTTAGCTTAGGTCTAATAGATTCAGAACAAACAACATGATTTGTTCTCTCTAGTCATATCTGCAGCCCAGTAAGCTATCTACAGACCTGAGTAAGCTTGGTGGTATTTCTGGTACAACAACTCTTCGTCTCCAAGCCTGAAGGTCCCGCTCAGTAGCCATCTGACTTCGTGGAGCATTCTGATGCATCTGACGCACACCTTCAACTTGCCCACTACGTCGCAGACCAATATTAGGAGGAGATTGGATGTCAAAACTTGGTCTTCTAAAAGCTAAAATATACAAACAAAAACATTTTTTCCAGATGACACAGAATTGGAACCTTGTTTCTTCTTACTATAAGACAAAAAATTAACATTTTATGTATTTTTAGCTCCACGATCATAAGTATATGACTAGTTATCACCTTCAGAAAATTATCTGTCCTGTAGAAAATACAGTGAGATTACACATATACTTTTACAATAGTTATTTCTACTACTATTTTAATACAGTGAAAGGAAGTATAATGTGACAGAGGTGTTTTTCTGAACTATTTCAGGCAGCTCTGAGGCTAGCGGGGTTCTAAAAAACACTTTTCCTGGAGCTGAGCTTACATAATTAAAACTACAAGGACACAGATCAGAAAAGCATCTGGCTTAAATCTGTAAAGAAGGGAGAGGGGAACCCAGTTTGAATAATGGTAAAATACTTATTTTGCAAACTTTAGTGGAGAATAAACATAGCTCCTATGAATATTATTTGAGTACTCTACAAATATTACTAAGTATGTAGCACTCTACAAGAAAAACAATTAATGCTCTTTAAAAGTAAAAGGGTTTGTTTTGTAATTTAATCACAGGAGTAGCAGCGTTTTAATGAATAAAAATATCTTAACCAAATATCACTATGTTAAGAGAATCTTAGTCCCCAAAACAACATTAAAGTTAAAACCTGTTTGAACTATTTCACACAGAGTAATAAAAATGGAGAAAGAACAATTATCTAAGAATTTATCAGCAAGTACTAACCTCTTCTAGGTGTTCCTTCCCCATTTTGTGGACCACTTGAAGCAGATTCTTGATCGGCTCCAGTTCTTTGATCTTGTTGTAGTTGTAATTGTCTAATCATGCCATCGAGAATGCTGGGCTCTAAGCCTTGTTCATCCTGATCAACCGTCTGTTGGCCTATAACTTGTTCAACCACTTCTCCATCACCTTGCAAGTGTAATACAAATAAAATGAATGGGTTCAGTTAACTGACTATAGGAAAATGATTTAATCTCATTGTTCACATCACAGTGAGACATGTTTTACCACTAAACAGTATGAAAACCATTCTTGAAATTATTCCAATTGCTTATTCCGAATGAGACATTTACGGAGTCTACAACTCAAACACAGTTTGTGCATGTCAGGACCCACAGAAAAGAAAAGAGTTAAGACATCCATTTGAACAACTGATAATTTTTCTTTCCTTGTTTAAAATCATATTCACTGTGGGACCTTTCAGCATCTTTAGTGAACATAAATAGATAATAGTTTGCTTGTGAGAAAACTAAGGCATTTTAAAATCACCTATGTCACATCTACTCTGTTCCCATTCAGAATTACTACAGTAACTCTAACTTCTGGGTGTAGATCTTTAGTGATGCTGTTCTTACTTGTTGCTACATATCCAAGTTGAGGAATCAAATGTTCATCTGCACAATTCTCTCTTCCTGGCACCAATCTTTGATATTTTGTTGGATGAGGGTTTCCATCCACATCTACTAAGAAGGGAGGGGGCATAAGATGAGGAGCCTGTTGAGTCTGCTCATCTAAGACATAATTGTTAGAGTCTCGAATAAGTGGCCGATAGTCAGTGTGGAAGAACATCTGATCAGGAATCTAGAAAGAAATGAAGTTTTTATGTTAGCAATTTGATAAAAGAATATACTAATGAATAGAGAAGAACAAGATACACTAAAATATCTAAAATCTCCTTAAATATAAAGAGTAAGTTTCCAATAAGAAGAGTTATGCATAGGTACAATTAACCTGTATGGCTGTTGCAGTACTGTCATTTTTGATAGTGGTTTTGCAGGCAACAAAATGCTTTTATAAAACAATAAACTGAGGTAACTTAAAGCAGAAGCATGGCTTTACACTTAAAATTAAAAATATTTTACATCTCACTCTACTTTTTTTCCACACAATTAAAAAAAATTTCCTTGGTTTCCATGCAATGAAATCATTGTCTGAAGTTCAACATAACTTCTCAAAGTAAAATTCTTTCTTAATCATGCAACGTTCACCAGAAATTTTTTCTGCAACTGAAACAGTCTGTTAAATCCATGCAGCTGAAGGAAAACGGTTACTCAAGTGTTACATCACAGTCAAAATCTTTGCTCCTAGCAATGATGAACAAGATGAAAAGAGTAAATTTAAATTTCAACTAAGAATGCGGAGCAAGAAAAAAATCATTCTTTAAAATGCCAAACATGGAATTACCACTACAACTTTAAAAAATTGAGGGGAAAGTGAAGAAAAGCATAGGCCAGAAGTGCACTTTTGAGACCTATTTCAAAAAAACAGAAACACATGTATTTATCAAAACCAAAAGGAAACAGCCTGATAAGATTCAAAAAAGCAAGACATTTATCCCATGCACTTTTTTCTAACATTTGAAAAACCACAGTGTTGGATGAATATTTACTTTTGCTTATTTTAATCAAACTACTACAGTGAATTTGGGTTGAATAAGAAAACGCCTAAAGGACTGCAAGTTCTAATGACTGAAATAAACCAGCAAATTATTCTTAACATAAACAGTTTGCTTTTCTGTTAATTCGGTAGTAGTGCAGTAAACTTTGTGATACATTCCAATCTTTAAACATTAAGCTATTTTCAGAAATTAGAAATACAAGTAATTTTGAGGTTGAACAATTAACATGCACATTAGCTGGCTGGAAGATGAAAATGTATTCCAGAAAAGTTCTTGGGAGCTACTCCCAAGGGAACGTTAAGACACTGGTTATTTCTGCTATGCCAGGACCACATAAACAAGAGCACTCAAAGACATCATGAAATCCGCTACATTTAGATCCCATACCTATACAAAACTCATTTTACATATGATGTTTTAGAGGAACAAACGTAACGCATCTAATTTCAGTTAGAAGCTTGAATAAACAGTTCTAATAAAAAGCTGAACTTACCTTTTCGTAAGACCTGCTACAGCCAAAACCAAATATCAATAGATGCCCATGAGAATCTGTACATGCAAAATGCTGCCCATCTGGTGAAAATTTACAGTCAAAAACAGCACCGTGTCCTTGGCCTTCAATCTAGATTTAAAGAAACAAATTCAAGACTATTTGACCAATTTTTTTTGAGCAAACAATAATGCAGCATCAAAAATTAGTTACTCTATCAAAAGCAGTTATGCACCTCTTAAATACCTCCATTAAAGCACAAATAATCTCATTATTTCAGTTTATTCTTTTTCCCCCCTGACATGTGAATTTAAGTCCTGAATCATACAGTTTTAAAAGATGCACTAAAGGGTATGGAAACTTACTGCTCAGAAAAAAAAAAAACCACAAAAAAAACAAAAAAACAAACCAACAAACTTTTTGAGGCTTTTTAGCTGTTACTATACTGCTTAAAAGTAAACTGCAGCTAATATATACTGATTTTGTTAAACCACTTTCAAGAAAAGCACAGGGAATCTTAAAGCTAAAAAAAAAAAATTAAAAAAATCACTTTGCTATTGACTAATTAATTGACCAAAAAAATTAATATGAACATTGGATCATAACTTAAGTCTCAGAAAAAATAATCTATTTTGAAGTATTAATTATGAGTTGTCAAATGGAGCAAACGTCATGGGAGCTCTTAAGAACTGCACCAATCCACTAATGCTTATGGTAATATTATTGTCATGAAGACAGTTGAGAATACAAATATTTGTCCATAAGTCTTGAAATGATGGTCTAAAACAGGACCTTTCAGTCTTTTAGATGGCACGTCATCTCAATTAAGGAAAACTGTTAATATGAATGAGGTGCAAAAAGAACTTTGTTGACAAAGTGTGGAAAAGCCCTGCTGTCAACTATTCACACCACCTCACAGACCTAGAATTCCTGATCAACAGGTAAAGTCTGAAGAGCTCAGCCACAGACTATGATGAAAGCAAAGTCGTGCTCTGTTCCCTCATGCCTCACATACCTCACACCCAACTGCAAATTCTCACAATTCATTTTCTTGTCTCAGAAGCTTATCAAGACCTCCCTGACCAAATTCAACTCAGAAGCCCTACAGGAAAGCAACAGTAAGTGGGGAATACTTTTGCAGAAGATCAGTGAACTGACTCAGCTTAGTAAAAGGTCCAGTGAGATGCAGCTGATTCAAAGTAGAGAATGGAAGTGGACAGCTGGGAGAGACAAGGGAGGCAATCCTGGCTCTCCTTTTCTGCCACGTTAAACTGTTAAAACTGGCTGCTGGTCACTTTGCACCTATAGTTACAATAACCAAGAAATTCAAAGGTAAAAGTTCTGGAGAAAAAACCAAACCTCATAAAGTTTGTTGGTTTGAGGTTTTTGGTGGGTTTTGGTTGCTTGTTTTCTGTTTTGTTTTGGGGTTTTTTTTGTTTGTTTTGGGGTTTTTTTTCCCCAGAACACGCAGGGGGTATGCGTGTTGGTGACAATTCCTTAAACTAGTATGTGAACACACTGCTGTGTGTGGAGAAAACGTGGAGCTTAAAAAATACCTTACCATGTTAAAATAATGCTTTGTTTTTGTGCCTTTGGTAATGTCCCATATAAAGATGTTGCCATCATGACCCGCAGACAACATTATCCTGGAATCAAAAGGATGGGTCTCCAAGACAAATACTTCATCTGCATGGCCCTAGAATTTATAATTGCACATCACATGAGAACAAGAGGACATAAATCCACATCAATACTATATCTACAGTAGAGCCTAAAGCACTGTACTATCCTCTCCTCACACACAGATTTTTGGAAAATTAGACCCCTACAAGCTGCCTCCAAAAATACATGGACTTTTAGAAATTCTACAGTGTATCTATCTGGACTGCTACCTATGGCACATAAGTAGGGTAAACCCCCATGCAGCCAGAAAGACTTTATCATTCTAAATTTAATAATTTTCTAGATTCAAGCAAGAACTCTAGAAATATGGAGGTTTTGCCAAAAGACAGTGAACTATTCGATGGGCAAATATATTACTGCACAAAAGCTTTTACTTATTCCACAGGACAGACAAGTTCAACACAGCAGCTAGGAAAACGATTGTTCAAATGCAGGAGGAGCAGCTAGTTCGGGTTAAAAAAAAGAAAAAAAATCGAAGAAGTGCTACACTTGCTTTATCATTCATATAATGCTTTCAAGACAAATCAGATTGAATTATGAACTCAGCATGCACGTCACTGCAATTCTAGGAATACCATCTACTTCAAAAAGGCAAGTAAAATTACATACCACCAAGTCATGAAGCAGTTGCCCTGTACAGGAATTCCAAACTTTGAGAAGATGATTATTCACAGCCGTAACAACATAGTTATCATTTTGGTTCCAAGCTATCATGGTTACTTTAGGCTTCATAAATTTGTCTTCTTCTGAACATGTGTCACTATTTTAAAGAGTTGATCAGGCATGAGATATTTTTCATTAGCCCATTTCAATCTCAAAATACAGAAAAATAACCTGGTTTCCCATGTTAATAATCAGACAAGGGAAGGGAAGTTAAGAATTAAATTTGTTTCAAAACTTTTGTTCCTAAACTTCACTCTTTTTGGAGAAATCAACTATAAAGCAAATCTGGATTTCTAGCATACTTATTTCATCGGACATGACAACCTCTTTCCCATTTGAGATGTAAGGCAAAAAGGCTTTCCTTTTTCATGGAGTCTTGTATCTTCTACAATTAAGAGTCCTAACATAATTCCTTTAAAAATTTTTATAGTCAAGAGCTTTCCAACTAACTCTGTTTCAGAAGCTAACCTCTATGTTAACTAAGCATTTTTTCCGATTCCCAACATAAATACATTAAAGGTAGTATTTTGTATTAACCTCAATCTATTTCCTCATTTCTCTCCCCAAAATACACTTATAGGATACTGTAACACCCCCTCTCAGCATCTTAGTCAACTGAAGATACAAGCTTTCTTTGAAACATACTTTCACAAAGTATTATCTATATTCCACTCAACTAGTACCATTTCTTACAAAGGCTCTCTCTCAATTATACACAACTACAGGTGTATATATTAACCAAGAAAGATGCAATGGTCAAATCTCAAATATTAATATATTCACCTTAGTAAAAGCATTTTTTTAATGGCTGCATCACAAGAAGAACTTGCAATCACCCTCCAATCAACTAGTATACCCAAGATTTGGTTTTTGTGTTTGTTCCCCCCCCTCATTTAATCACCTACAAATTAATTTCTGCTTATGTCTACAAAAGTTGACTGAGCATTCTGTACTACTGTAAATCATCCACTCTTCAGGTTTATACAATGCCATGTAGTATCGTGATCATCATTAGTAACTGTGTGCCACCAGCATATTTCATTAATACACTTTTTAATAATACAAAAGAATCAGTGAAAATAGTCAGCAAGATCAGTTCTTGATGAAAGCCACCTATTACCTGTCATGACCTCTCCTGGAAAGAGGTCATCATGTACCTTATTTTTACTAATCTAAAAATGTTTCTCCTGTGACATGTCAGGTGTCTTGACTGAAATCCTGATAGAGAAGGTCTATTGTACTTTGTTAACTTTTTTCCTTAACAGGGAAATGTAATTAATTTGGCACAGTGTACATTTTAAAGCTGTACAAATACTCATCCATTTATTCAAGCACAGACTAAAATCTAGCAAGTTATTACATCACCAGAACACTCATTTTACACCCCCGAAGACCACACCACTTGACCAGAACATTGCTAAGGCTTCCTCTAGTTTGACTTTAAGTGTGCTTGAGGAATTATTCAAAACTTTCTGACTTTACACAACAGATTAAAAAAAAAAAAAGACAAGACTTCACCTACCCTGGTAATCGATCGGACATATCCAGCAAAATACTCCTCCATTCTGCTTGCTCAAAATGCCAGATTCGAGCTGTTCCATCTCTACTGCCACTTATGAACCTGGAAGAAGTTTTAAAAGATAATGAATTCATCCTCAGAAGAACTTGCTTTAAAGTATGTTCAGAGTTACACACCACTGCAATTTAAAATATTACAATGAAAGACTGGTAAGAGTGAAATCTTCAATTTATGTGCAATAGAATTCTCTACAGTTACCTGTCCATTAACTTTCTTTCCAGAAGCCCAGGAAAGAGAGTTTTTCTAAACCGAAAAACTGAATAAAGTTGTCAAAACATGTAGAACAGAAAGGCAAGTTCCAAAGTTAAACTCAATTCACAACTTCATCCTCGACTCCTTCTCAGTTACAATACTTTAATGAAGTATTTTAAGTAAGCCATTCTGAAATTGTAGAGTATCAAATACTGAAGTAGAGGCAAGAACAGATCAGCACAGCAAAACCTGAGATGTTCCCACCCACAACTGTGCACGAAAGTGAAGACCACCAGTGGTTTACTTTAAGATACCAAGGTGTAAGCCACAGCAGTTCAGGCTTCCATTTCATGAACTGCTGAACTATCAATGCAGCAGAATGGATATTCCTGAAGAGAGGAACTGAAACATTGCAAGACATCCGAAGATGGTCTCCCTAGTCCAAGAATCACAACTCTGAGAAAGACAGTTGCCATGCCCCCCCTCTCCCCCCGAAAAAGTTTGTGTGCTAGGTATATCATAACTGTGCTCTAATTTGCTGTGATTAATTTTAGTAATAATTATAAATCTTAAATGTCTTCTACAGAAAGTGTCACCAAGCAAAAGAGCAGAAGTTTTGCCTTGGGTTGCTTTTTTTTTTTTTTTTTTGGTACTGCCTTGAAAAATAATCCATGCAGGCAACATGGACAGACCAGTGCAACATAATGGCCCCAGTGACAAATATAATTGCAGCAAAAAAACACATTTAAAAGGAAGACAAGTACAACTTCCAAACTGAATGTAGATTATTATCATTCTTGGTTACAGTTATCTGGCTTTCAAGAAGAGAAAAAAAACAATAAAAATAAAGCTGCAACTTATGGCTGCAGATATAAGTCTACCCTGAAGGCTGAAATCCACATCTTCATTAGTGACAGGCCAAGCAGGCATCAATTTTGACTCCATTCTGTACTGGAAGCATGGGTGAAGTTTTACAAATGGAATTTACACAACGCCCACCCACCCCCCAATCAGCTGTCAAAGTCTGTTAACTCCATTTCCTTACAAAAATAATAGCAGGCTAGAAAAAAAGAAAATTATTAAAACTTATTTTAGACCCTTTGCATTGCATTTTCCCATTTCCTATTTTAATCCAATAATTCCTGAAACCGAAAGGAAAGGAAGGGGAAGAGGACACTTATGAAGCCATGAATACATAGGGTATGTTAAAAGTGGTAACACTTCCTCCAGGTAAATAAAAACCCAGCTAGTCTAAAGACATTGTCTAACAAAGATTAATTGAAAGCTGAGACAGCTGAAACTTAACTATGCTCTCCTGGATTAGTCCAAATTCCTCCTTTGAGTTCTAAATAAGTAAAGTTTTCTTACTGGAAACCTCCAGGTGAGAACCATAATACATTCTTAATTCCAAAATAATGTATTGGTTTTTCACATTTGAGTATCTTTCAACATACCTATCACCACTGTTAGAAAACTGAATGCTGTCAACTTTGTCCTGTAAGAAAAAGTACAGTTTATTAGAAATTATATTTTTAAACAGGAAATATGGTTTTGACAAATCTGAGCTTAGTAAAAACTGAAACGATGAAAAAACTGCACATTGTATAATTTCCAACAGTTTTAACCACAAGGTGAACCAGGTCCAACAAATACTTACCAGAATTCACTAACCATTAATACATTTAAAAACCAAGTTTTTTTAAAAAGTGTCCCAATTAAATATGAAGGATTGACAGATGAAATAACTGTCCATTAATAACTTGGCAGCCAATTAATTCATATTTGCATATATATTTCCAATTTCCTAAGCCAACTACAATCAAGAGGATTCTGTTGTTCCCACTCCTACTTACACATTTGTTAAAGAATGATACAATTAGTTATTAATTTTTATCACAATAAAAACTAGAGGAAAAGTAGATAGCACACTCAGATCAGTTTATCTTCAGAGCTGAAAGTCCTCTCTACGTACAAAATACATATTGATCAAGCCTTCACTATAACATAAATGGTTAAAGTCAGATTCAGTATTACAGAAAACATGTTAAGAGAAAACATAATGAAAATAAGTATTTTAAGAGCTGCTCTTGAAAGAGCTTTGAGGGTTCAACTAAATCTAAATTCTGTACAGCAAAACTACAGATTCTTTGTGCATCAAAATGAAAGTATTTTATCTATGAAGTTCTTTCCTAACAGGCATCAGTTATATCAAGAAAGCAAGTAAAGACAGACAGCACTGTTACATAAAGCACATGGGGAAACAATGCTAAACCAGCAAGCTTATTACTAAGGAAGTATAAAGTAGCTTGCATAGCCACTGAAGACATGAATAAAGGTCAAGATGAACAGAAGTAAAATTCTGGAAACTAAACCCCATTTAAAGATTTAACACAGAAGGTGTCAAATGCTAAATAACTTGAGTAACACAATCCACATTCTCAGCCTATCTACTTTCTGTATACAGCATAAAATATGTGGGTAGCTAGGCACACTTGCATCAGAGGGAAGCAACTGAGCAAACTACATGTTTTAAAATTAGAGAAATGTATGACTTCCACTTGAAAAGATAAAATTCTACATATCATCTAGAAACATTCCAGCCTTTAAAATGGTCAAGTCACATGGAGATGACTGGCTGAAATTCTGCCTAAGTTCTAAAAATATTCAATAAAAGAACACTGCTACAAACCCACTGTGCTGGTTTTGGCTGGTATAGAGTTAATTTTCTTCACAGTAGCTAGTATGGGGCTATGTTTTGGATTTGTGCTGAAAACAGTGTTGATAACACAGGGATTTTTTAGTTATTGCTGAGCAGTGCGTACCCAGAGTCAAGGCCTTTTCTGCTCCTCACACCATCCCACCAACAAGCAGGCTGGGGCGGGGGGGCAAAAAGTTGGGAGGGGACACAGCTGGGACAGCTGGCCCCAACTGACCCAAGGGATATTCCAGACCATATGATGTCACACTCAGCATATAAGGCTGGGAGAGGGAGAAGGAAGGTGGGTGACTTTCAGAGTGATGGTGTTTTGTCTCCCCAAGTAACCGTTACATGTGATGGAGCCCTGCCTTCCTGCAGAGAGCTGAACACCTGCCTGCCAATGGGAAGTAGTGAATGAATTCCTTGCTTTGCTTGCGTGTATGGCTTTTGGTTTACCTGTTACACTGTCTTTATCCCAACTCAGAAGTTTTCATTTTTACTCTGCTGATTCTCTCCCCCATCTCACTGAGTGGGGAGTGACTGAGAGGCTGTGTGGTGCTTAATTGCTGGCTGGGGTTAAACCATGACACCCGCTAACAACATTAACTAGCAACTTCAATACTGCTTGAAGTGACTAATTATTAGATTTAACAATCTTACTTACAGCATGACTTTCCAATTCTGCTATTTTCTCAGGTGTTTCAGAGCCAAAAAAATACATCCTGATGACATGGTCAGTGCTGCCAGTTGCTAAAAACATACCACCTGTAAAAATCAAGCAATAATTAAGCTAATATATAAGAAATTAAAACAGATCACCAACATTTCTCAGATGTCTTGTTTAAAAAAAACAAAAACAAAAAATCTGAGGACTGTCATATTTAATGCTCTTCCACTGACATACAGATGTGGAAGGAAATAACCATCTTGTCCCAACAAGCTCTCTCAGCCATAGTGAAAATAAATAGTCTTACTCAGCATTACAAAGATTTTAAAACATGTAAGTAGAGGAATGCTGGAACATCTAACACTACTGATTGCGCACAGAAGCCTTCAACTATGGGCAATATGGCTAGTCATCATCAGAATTATCTAGATAACACTTTCACTGTCGCGTATGTCTCGTATGTGGCATGCAAATTGCTTCAAAACTGGGTAGAAGCATAAGTAAACCAGTGTAAGTACAACAGTATTTAGCTGTGGTGGCAGCAATAGTAAGATCTGTCTCTGGGCACCTGTAAGTGCTGTCAAAAATACCCCGAACAAAGCAAGCCTCAAAAAAACCCAAACCCAGTCGAGGGCTATATCCTGACAACATTAACAAGCTACACTTTGATTTGTATTTTATTTCTGAAATTCTCAAATTTCTTCTAATGTTCATTGTCTGGTACCAGTAAGCCTTCCCACAAGTCACCCACATGATTAGAATGAAAGAAGATTACAACCCAGGAGTGAAGCACATTTATAGATACACTGGTGGATTCTTAAGAAAGAAGGGATCTTTATGACTATCCCTGCATACAACTGACACAGAATCAGGACCTCCTACTACTGGCAGTGACCACTTCCACTGCTGTTGACTGTGGTATCTTAGAGAACTGATTTTGCAAATCCCTGACATTATACTAAGGGATTAAACAAAAATAAAAATCCAGTAAAGATGGATAAAAAGTAAAGAAGCATCAGGTGACTTTTACTTATGTAAAATCACCAATCGCAAAAGGAAAATAGTATCACTTTGTTCAACTGCCTTTCACTGTTAGCTAAGGCAAGTCACATTATTTAATTATGTCATAGGCTAACATACAATTACTTACTACACAGCTGCTGGTTTTGTATATTTTAAAGGTGTTACAACCAGAGTATTATAATAACTACTTACGAGGAAAGAAGAGATATCACAATGCTAAACTCAATCTGTACATGACTTACCTACACTGAATGAAGAACAAAGCATCTGAACCCCTGGTCTAGGTTTCTCTGTGAATTTCACTGGCCGATTGCTTAAAAAGAAAAGACGCTTGAAACAGGACATGCCACACAAAACTTGGCTTTTATCAACATTTCAAAACATGAAGGTATGTTTCTTCAAACATCTACATAACAGGTACTTCTTAAATACATACAGTAACATCTGTAAATCTTCTGCAGGAGGATGAGCAATAAGATTTACTTTTCAAAATTACACACATATGCAAATTATATTTGAAGCCCACACAGCTTATGGCTTTTTCTGCAAGATGCTATTACCTAGCAAGGATAACATGACATGCCAAAGAATGTTTATTCTCTCTCATCCTTCAGTAAGTACAATTTACCCCCTCCATAACATACTCACAAAATACTGAACTCTTGCCCTCACATTACAAACCACCAACAGTATGTGAAGTAAGGCCCACCAAATACCATTACTGCAGAATGCTGTGCAAAATCATAAAGTTTTACATAAGTAAATAGAAGTTTTGCACACGGTGATATAAAAGACTGGTTTCCTGTTCTGCAAGTCATGTACACACTCTTCCAGCTGACATGCGATAATCTCACAGCAAGTAGCTACTAAGAACTACACCAATAAGAAATCCAGCAAACTGTGCCACTTACAAGCATTATAGGTTTCTACTCATTATTGTACTGCTTTTCTGTTTATCAAAGGAAATGTTGAGACCTTCAGTATATTTCTCATGTTTGTTTGATACACAATACAGAGACTCAAATCCCAAGAATGCTCCTGAGACCTACCAATGCTTAAACCAATTTAAGTCCATGCTTAAACTACTTTAAATGATGTTTATATCTCATACAGTCTTCTAAACTAGTTTTAGGAGAACAATTAATGATCCAGTTTAAACACTCTTCTCCTATAACTTACAGCCCTAAAAGATTCTTCAGATGAAACTATGCCTTTGATAGTTTTTGCTGCAATTCTACTACCTTAAAATCACAAGTGTGAACTAAAAACCAAAATAATCTTCCACTTTCTGAAGTACTGTGTTGTTTTTTTTAAATAGCTGCCATTATATGACACAATACTAGATACAGACTGCTCATCTCAGATCTCTTCTTTCCAGTAATAATTTTTTTTTGGTTAAATAAACAGCAATCACATATAGAACATTTAAACACTATCCTGAACATACTCTGCATGCAAGGTCTGCAAGAGACATCCCAAAACTACATGACTGTTGAAAACTCAACATAAACAAAAAGTTTTATTATACTGTTCCACCATATTCACATCTGCAGCAATTCTAGTTGTCCTACATTTGTAATTTTAGTGTAGTAAGAAGTTAATATATCTCCTAACTAATCTCCCACAACAAAGGAATAACATAAATTTGTAAAGGATATAGTTAGTGACGGTGCTTTAAAATAATTATGTAATAGATTATTTCCACAACATTTTTATCATCACAAAATATCAAATCTTTTTAGCTAGTTAAAAGTACTTCACTTATTTTAATTAAGCATAGTATGGCATAGAGTTAATCAGCAACTCATTTACATACTTGAATTTCATGGAATCTGTATCCCATTGCCAAAAGCAAACAGTTCCATCTGCACCAGTAGAGACCATGTATCGCATAGAGCCTTTCACCATTGGACTAAACTAAAGAGAATAAAGTAAAAACAGACACATACAAAGAGATATTTAGAAACTGTTTATGAACTTCTAAGAACGTTAATGTAAAACCTTGATTTACTTTGGATTTTTCAACTAAAACTGGTAAAGCAGTTCTCGATAACTGTCATTTTTAATGTTTACAAAATAGTGTCTCCTGTACATTAAAATAAGTTTGCGGTCTATTGTTTCAATTATTGCATTATATAAAACCAATTTATCCACTACTTTGTTTTTCAAGTCTTAACTAACCACAATCATTGACAAAATTTTTTTTTCAATGCATGAAGTAATGAGCAGAGCAGACTGGAAAAAAAAAGGAAGGATGTTTCACTAGACAGGCTTACTTTTTAAATTCTATAATTAAGCAGAGCATCAGTCATCAGATAATCTGAGTATGTGCAACCCAGCCACACATACGAATTTATAGGAAGTCCTCACACATACTTCTTTAAGATATGGATTTACCACTATGCACAGAGCTACCCTTCAGAACACATTACAGAACACAAGTTACACAAGTTGATTAAATTGTTCATTAATTACTACTACCACCGTTGGAAACAGCCATATAAATTGTATGTATTGCAATTATAGTATTAAGAATGCTTAAACAAAAAAAAATTCACCATACTACAATAAAAGAAACATCACAAGTACTTTGCCATTAAAAAAACAAAGAAACAACACAATTGCAATAAATGCCACAGAAATTCTGCAAATATGAAGATTACTCTCAGAGGCAGCACTTCTCAGAAAACTGCAAAATTATTTTTTGTACTGAACTTCACAAGCTGGCAGGTAGCCACTCTTCACCCCTCAACATAAGCCTGTTTGTCTCATTGGAAAACACAGCAAATCTGGATAATGAACTACTAGTTTATCTGTTAAATAAGCAATTAAAAAGGCCAAAACAAGACTGAATCCAAAGGACTACCAATAGCACAAAGTTATCACAATGCCTTCAAATTTAAATACACAACATATTGCACTGAACATCTTTTCACTTTTGAAGTAACTCATATTTTTGAGATTAAGACAGATAACTATATCACAGAAGTTGCAAGAATCCACATACTGGATCAGAACACTCGCCCACATAAACCAGCATATCACCAATAGGAGGACACAATATTTCCCAGAAATTCTCTTTGGTTCCAACAGCTCAAATATTACAGGTAGTGATCTTTAAGTGAAGAAGGATTTCTGTCATTATCTTCACTTAAATATTCAGGATTTTCAGGGAGGTAAGGAACTTTATTTTTTCCCTTTTCTTTTTTTTTAATAGCAGGTTTCTCCTGTGGTTTTGACTAGTTTTTGACATCGGTGTTTAAATGTTCAGATTTTAATATTCCCACAGGCAGTCACACATAATTTCAGTCATGTGAAAACCACAGTGATAGGCACAGTGGAAGTTATTTGCTGTTCACATGCCAGCCTTCGTGGCAAGCGGAACATCAGTTCCTTGCACTTCAACATGAAACAGTAAGATGTACACTTCGCAAGTAACCTAGTGACAGCAACCACAAAGTACTTTTCACCACAAACTGAAAATGAGGTATTAATATTCCTTCTCAAGAAGTTTTAACACAAATATAGAAGGCTCTAAAGGTGTAGAGCATTCATGTAACTATGTTTCTCAACTTCAATAAGAAACCAAGGAAACTGGTTATTTCTTACCAATATGATAGCTAGCTAATCTTAAGGTGTCGCAACAATCTAAATCCTACTACTAAAGCAGACTCTTAACTTTTCAAATTAGGTGAAAGAGCATTTTTTTTTTGCCAAATTACTTCTTGTTTTCTATTTGATTAAAATACCTTCAAACTTTCCATACCATGCTGTCAAATGAAACTTATCTCTGAGTTTCATGGACTGGCTGCTTCTTACAATCCATCTACATTATTTGGGCTTCAATATGTATAAACATTTAAAAAAAACCCATACCTGTAATGAGGTAATTGACCCTGTATGTCCATGGAGGACCGCAACTGGTGCACAAGTTCTCAGACACCACACTCTGATCATTTTATCACAGCTTCCAGCTGCAATCATAGTGTTTTCGTAATTGACAGCCATATCGGAAATCTCCGCTGAATGTCCTCGTAATGTGGCGAATAACCTGCCATTATGAGTTGACCAAATCTTTACCAAACAGTCATCTGAGCCCTAGAAAGAAATATTTATTACACTCAGCAAGGATTTTCAAAGACATTCAGAATAAGAGTTCTAAGTTTCCTTTAAAGAACCTAACTATGTTTTTCCACAGCTTGGTAAATAACACTTCAATTTAAAACTATGTATACTACTTAGGCTGAAAGAAATAAAGCTCCTACATCTATGTCAACACCTGACCAGATATTAAGTACAACAATTTCTTACATGCTTCCGGCCTTTAGTTACATCAAATTGTTCTACATAAGCATGGCAATGGAGCTAATCAGCTACATTTTAACACTACTGATACCACCTCCAGAGGTTTTAGCATAACACACATTTCAAAGTTCTTTTCCTTGCATCCATCTAGGACTATATTCAGATTTGGATCTATTTCATCAACTCACAGTAAATATTCTATGTCCAGTCCTATCGAATGCAACACAATATACAGAAGAAAGATGGCCAAGAATCCGTCTGTGCATCTTGATATGCTGATACATACTTCCTGGAAATGAAGTACTGAACTTTGCATATCCAGTTAATTGTTTTGCTCGATGTACTTCCACTAGAACACAAAGAAATCAAAGAATGAACATATTGATGTTTAAAACGTGTTTATTCTAAACCAGGATTTAACTTCCATTAATATACTACTTAAGGACTTCACAGAAGTGACTTTCAGATTGCATAAAGTCACTTTTTTTGTATTTGCTATTTTTTCCTATGTATAAAACCAAGACAGTATATTAAACTTGCTCTAATCAAAACTTCAGTCTCTAAATAAGTGCTAAATGTCATCTTTATCTTCCCATGGCTTTCTATACCTTAAATCATACAAGAGTCCCTCTATCCAAAGGAGAATGATATATATTTTCTGTAGGTTTATCTAATTAATACAGTGTCTTTATAAAAGAAAAAGATGTCATGTAGAGGCTACTGTCTCACTCATGCTGCAGGCAGACCTTTGTACCCAATACCTAACTCCAGTGGAGTCATATGAATTTCTTCACATAAGCCTCCAGATCCAGTTCTGAGGTGCAATTATTAGCATTGTAGCAAGGCCAGAATCAAGATACACATCATACGCTCACAGCAGCAGGGATGAGTGTTGAAAAGAGCTTACCAAGATTTGGTGGTGTGCCATAGTTCACAGGAATTTCAGGAGGTCTTCCTCTATGAAGAGCAGCAAATGCAGAGCCCTTCCAAACAGTGCTCCTGCAATCTTTAAAACCAATTGGTTGAAGTTCATCATAAGTACACATTAAAAATGCCAAGAGAACTGCAGTTCCAAAACATGGTAAAGAACGTACCTATAGGTGGTCTCAAACACCAAATTGAAACTAAAAAACTAGAAACACCAAATGCCTCAAAACTTTTCATGAACAGTGTAGCATCAGAGGAGAGAAAAATCCATTTAATATAGTAACAGAAGGAGGAAAAAAACCCGCAACACAACCAACCACCAAGCTTTGAAATTACTCCTAAATGGTGATGCCCCTGCAGTTTATATAACACAAAAGTAACTTTTCAACTGAATTTTCCTACTAGTTGTCAGTGTAAAAGATTTAAGATTTTTAACATTTTCATGAATACTTATTCATAAATTATAAATATTTATTGAATATTTATTAGTATGAAATTATTTAACTAGATGATCTCAAGAGGTCCTTTCCAACCTGACAATTCTGCAATTCTTAAAAAAAAAATCCCACACTGGCAGTTATTGTGACACACTCATGCTGAAGTAATTGCAATCGTGATTTTGAGGATAGAACAGTCACTGTCATTCAGTGCGCATCCTTTAAAGCAGTTAGGGCAGATAACTGAAAACACAACAGTATCCCATAAACCAGTCCCACTTCATAGCGTCTAGCTACCCAACAGAACTTCACACAAACACATAAACACCCCCCTCCCAGAAACATTCAAAGAGATAAGTCTAAAGCTAAAAACTACTCTATCAAATAAACTATGTGCTTATTATGCATTGCCAACCATTGCCTTTAAGGTACGGGCAGGGACTTTCTTCCTGCATACGTAGAGAATTCACAAGTACTAATTGTGATGCCATTTGCATTAACCAAGAAAACTTTGAGAAAACCGGTGTTACTGTCTCACATTTGCACTGAACAGAGTACAACAGCTATCGCATTCAAAATCAACATGGGCGAATATACTACTGGGAGTGTCAGGAGATGTTAGAGAAGTAGCACCTGTGTCCTGATGATTCACTATATTGCATTAACACCGAAAACTGGACATGTTCAGCAGCCTCAGCACTCAGAGTAACAATAAGTCTTGTGATGCAACTTAAAACCTTCCCTTCACAACAACCAATATACATTTATACCATTAATACAGAGATTGCTAGTGTTTTGGCTCATTAAACACAGTACAGAAGAAGCGGGGGCCAATTTTGGTGAAAGCTCACCGCTTTTAAGTATTCCAAAAGTCTTCACCATACACTTACAAAAATGTATCATAGTCATTTCAAATAATGAACAAACCATACCTTTTGCTGTACGTAACAATGACTGTCTCCCTGCACCAAGTAAGGAATTCACTCTCGAAATGCTGGGTGGTATCTCCTTATCCAGTATAGGGCCAATACGCTTGCAAATTTGTAACAAATGGTCTGGAGCCACATGTTTGTTGGACAGCACCTGACAGAAATTTAAGGTTTAAAAATATATATGGTACATCCAGAACAGACAAATCTAAAAGCATCAGTATCCACAGGTATATTAAACATTGTTTAAATATTTTTTAAGTTCAACTTACAAAACAAAATCAGTTCTGTTAAGCTCTGATCTCATAAATTCAGGAAGTACTCTCCAAGAATGGGAGAGCTGTAGTAAAAATGACTGCAGTAAAACTACTGCACATCGGTATTTTACTACTGAAAGCCTGCAATATTTACACTTGTGGCACCAGTTTGTGTGGCACCCTGCAATGAGTGTCTTTGCCCAATTCACCCAATTATTTTTCTTAAAAATAAATAAAATTCAAACCTTCATAACTCAAGATCAGAGAGAATTTTTTCATAATCAAACACAAAAATTTATGCAACTAGTACTTCAGTCGCACAGCACTTGTTCAGTAAACTGCAAACTAGTAGGTTTGAGTATAATCTCTCCGGAAATAGTTTCCTTGAAGAACCAGTACTACACAGCATAAGACTGCTCTTCCTCCCTAAACCAAAAGGATAGAAACAGTCATCCGTCCATTCAGGAAGGATCCCATACTATCTACACCTAACAGTCTAAAAAAATAAACCCCCACACACACTCAGATGTCTCGGTCAAGAACAGATGTGTGTGGTTTTTGATTATTTTTTCCCCTCTCTTCTTTCTAGCAGTTCAGTGAAAAAAATCCTTATCTAACTATAAAGTCAATCACAATAATGTAGAAGTTAAAGATGCAAAGTAGAGTTTACACAGACTCGAGTAAACCAGACCATAAGAATCATAAATTTCAACTATTGGGGAAGTCTGAATCAGCAGACACAAACAGCCCCATGCCTACTCCACTCTCTGATCTGGCCACGTAAAACCAGTTAGACCCAGAAGCCACACTGCTACTTCAGCAGCCAGACTATTCCCAGCCAATACACCCAGGAGAGGCAGAGGGCCACACCAACACAGGTATGTGGCCTCTTGCCCACGTAGCTCAGAACGCAGGCAGAACCAGCTCACGCTTATGATGCTATTCCCTTAGCCTACTGACTGAACGTACACGAGTGAAGTCCTGACAAGGCTGATCTCGTCATCAGAACAGTGGGAATAAAAATACCACATGCTGTCATGTAAGATCTATTCAACAAAAAGTTGCACGAATGCATACTGAGTATTGAGAACATATGATTTAAGCCACAACTTAATACTTGTTTTAATAATAAAAATCCAAGTAATGTATAAAGCTTGCGAGGGTATAGGTTGTGTTCCTGGGTGAGAGGGAGGCAGTAATATCAGTCAAATAGTTAACATTACCACACAGCCAAATAACATCCAAGCAAATTGGCTCATCAGATGCCTAAGGTTGATTATGAGAAATATATTTGGTAGTCCAAAGATTGCAAAAATGTACTTTTTCATAATTTCTTTATAAATTTTGCCTCTTGAATTGGTATAGAGCAGTACCAGCCACGACATTCAGGGCAGAAAGCTCAGCATACGTTACATCAAGCATTATAAACCATTTTGTTTGCATGCCATCATCAGCAAGTATATTCCTGATTCCAAATGCAATGCCCGATAGAAGCATGCATACGAAACCTTGCAGTTCTTTCCTTTTTAAGTAGTTTTACTCACATTTTGGAAGGAGCAGTTATTTTAAAGTCTTGCTCCAATTCCATCACGAACAAAGAGGAGAAGAAATAATTGCACCACATGATTGCGTTTGTCTGTGGTCTCTGCAAATTCAAAGTGAGACCAGTGGGACAACAAGAGGTTCCCAAAGTCCCTCAAAAGCAGAATCTAAAACCTTCAAAAGATTAATCTGTATATTCTGAAATACTATTATCCTCTGTAGAAGTTTCTTTTAAATTGTGTAGGAAAAAGAGGCAGAAGTAGCACATATTAAAGAATTAATCTGACAACCTTATATGCATAATAAACACAGTTAAAAAAACCCTGAAGTCAGAAGAATCCACACATGACATCTCCCAACACCACCACTTTTTGCCATAAGAACTGGGGTCAAAAAAAAAAAAAAGAAACCAACCAACCAACAAAAAAAACCCCAAACAATCCTTTTTAAACGTCAACGTTTGCTAAATTCAAGTCAGAGCTTGAAAGTATTCCTGTTTAGCAAGACTAGGCTTTTTAGTGACTTAAAGCATTAATTTAAAACCTCATTTGCTCACCTGACCACACTGACAAGTAGAAGAAATGGAATCCCATTTATCATTTTAAGCAGCACTTAAATAATTAAGAAAATGTTTTAAACAAGATTTCATTCCTTCTCTATGCAAATACACAAGAGGGACAAGGAGATTTAACTATAACAATACACAAACTGACCCATAAGGGAGAAATCAGTCAATTAACCTGGAATGCCTGAATCTTAGGGGGGGGGGCGGAAGTGAGAATAAACATCTGATTAAAGAAAACAAGATCAGCTACAATAAAGCAGGATAAAACCACGCTGGGCAGGCACCACCAGGCCATCATTTCACACGATTCAATTGCCAATTACACTTTGCCATTTAAGAAGCAGTAAAATAAAACACCAAGAGAAAGGCAGCTTTCCATTCTGAAAGAGATGTAAGTTAAAACATTTAGAGCAAACATCTGCCATAGAAGGCGTAAGTACATGCTGTTGAGAGATCACTCCTATCTTTCTAATATTTGGAAACAAAGCTATGACCAGTGAGTAGCCAGAGATAAAGCGCATACTCGTAGGCACCAGAACTGCCAACCCTTGATTTCTGAACAGCGATTTCATTTCCTAATCTGTTGAAGGGGACTGATGAAGGAAGCCAACCAGAAAATAAATATCATCAAATCAAAACGTGCTTAACAAACTTGCTCACAAAACTCTGAAATGAAACCTTGCTTCAGATTGGTTCTTCCCTGTATGTAGGCAGCGGCATGTACCAATGCACAACGCCAAGCTCCACCTCTGCTATGTAAACAATATCCTCAATTTAAAACACCACTTGTGTTTTTGTTAGTCTAATGTAAAGAAATTAAAGGCCCTTTCCAAAATAAGTCCAATGTCTTAATAGAGCCAGAATGAAACTGGAAGGTAAAGCTTTGGGCCTACTTTTAAAGGTAAAGGGTCTAACATCAAAGTTATCTTCCTAATTGAAAGTTTTTTTTATGGAGGAAAAAAAAAAAGTCTCACCAATTCTTCATAACTTCTATAATGCTCGTTTCCTTGCCAATCCAACCTTTTAGGAAGCAACTAAACGGAGGGGAAAAAAAAAAAAAAAGTGAGCGGTTAAAGGGGAAGGAGGGATAGATCACATCCAAAACAATGTGTGTCGAGGGGAAAAAGTTGAGACAGTAGAGTGGAAGAAACCTGAATGACTTGTAAAGTAAAGGAAACTTTTGACTACATCAAGAGAGATGATTTCATCAGAGCCCACACAGACCTGGTGCTGCTCCAGCTCCTGCACCAGCACCTGCAGAGAAAAGGGGAGAAAAAAAAATACCGAGTTAGGGATGAGCAAGCCTCCGGCTTCTCAAGCGGCCGCGGCAGGGCTCGGGAGGGGGAGGGGGACCGGGGGGACCGGCTGTTCACACCTCCCCTTCAATCCTCCTTGCGGCAGCCACGGCCGAGGGGTCTGAGCCTGTGCGCCCAGGTGAGTGTGGGGAGCCCCTCTACTCACCTTCAGCGCTCTCCTGCAGGGCCCGGTGGTCAGGAACCGGGCTATGAGGAAGTAGAGCTCTGCAAGAGACACGGGGAGAGACGGGGGATGAGGCCGGGGCGGGAGGGGGGGGGGGGGGGGGAGCCCCCGGGGTGACTGTAATTCATCATCACGGGCAGGAAGATGGCGGCAGGGAGCGGCGGCGGCACCGGCAGCGGCTCTCGCCCTGGCCCGCGGCCGCCCGCGCCCCGGCGGTTTTACCTGATTCAATGAGCGGCAGGGACACGCCGCCGGAGTTGGAAGAGGCCGGGGGCTCGGCCATGGCGGCCCCGGCCCGGCGGCTTGCCGCTCGCTCGCCTGCCTGCCTGCCCGCCCGCTCGCCCGCCCGCTCGCTCGGCACAATCGCTGCTGGCGGCGGCCGTTGCTGCCCGGGCAGGGATTAGGGCTCAGGCAGCGCCTGGCGCGGGCAGGGCCCGGCTCGGCATAGCCCTGTCAGCGCCGCCCCTCCCCCACCGCCAACCGCTCCCCCCCCCCCCTCCCCTCCCCTCCCTTCTCCTCCGCGCGCGGGCGCGAGCCGCCCCCGCCCCCCGCCGGACGCCGCGCTCGCGCTCCGGCTCCCCTCCCCCCTGCGCTGGCGCTAGCGCAGCCTCGGCGGCGGCGCCGCCGCCATCGCCGCCGCGCGACCGGCCACGGCGCCTCCGCCGCCACCTGCGCCGGGCACGCCCGGGGAAGGGCGGGGGGGAAAAAAGTAGTCCCCGGCCCGGCAGCGGTCGGGGAGCGGCGCGGGGGAGGGGAAGCGCCTGCGGCCGCCGAAAACGTGCGGGGAGGGCGGCGGGGCAGGCCGGCGGGGAGACGACGAGGAGGAGGAGGCGGCGGGGGAAGGCGGCCGGTGCGGGAACGAGAGGCCCGGGCGCGGAAGGATTGCGCGAGGAAGCCGGTCGGTGACGGCGCGCCGGTGGGCGGGGCCGCTCCGTGAGGTGGGGGGAGGCGTCACGGGGCGCGCTCGGGAGCGCGCGTTTGCCGTTGCCGGGGGCGGTGGGGGGACGGGAGCGCGCGGGCCCGTCGGGGGGCAGGCGCGAGGCCCGCAGCTGCCGCCGGTCGCGCCGGGGAAGCGGACTCGGCCCGCCCGACCCGGCCCGGCCCGGCCGACCAGACCCGGCCCTCCAGCCCGCCCGGGGGTCGACCGGCGGGGTCCAGCTGCGGCCCGCCGCAAGGCGCCGGCAGCCGGCTCCGGTCCGGCCGTTCCGCGGGGCCCAGACGTTCGCCTGGAAGGCGGTCGCCCGGCACGTCGCCTGGCCGGCCCTGGGCTCGGACAGCAGCAGGAGAGCGTTTCGGACCGCCGCATCACCACACAGGCGGGCTTTGCACGGGATCGATCGTCTTCTGGCTCCCGTTGGCCGCTGGAGGCGGCTCTGCCGGCTCCTCGGACCGATCGGTCGCCTCCTGCGCCGCCCAGGCTCCGCGGGGTGATGCTGGGGGGCACCCAGGCTGCCCCGAGCCTCGGTTCGGGGGGTGGTATTTGCACACACACACACACACACACCCCGCAGGAAGGCATCACTTCACGGGTGTCACCTTCCCAAGACCAGCAGCTTTGCCCCCACGCAAAGGGGGGCCGTGCCACAGCCACCCCACCCCGGCTTTGGGAGCCTGGTCAGGGGGGATTTTTTTTTCTTCTTTTCCTTCTTACAGTTGTTTCTCACCTCTGCCCAGCAGGAATTCTGATGGAGATGTAGCAATGGCTATACTCATGCTGTATTTCAAATCTGAGCTGTTCCTTTCCTTTTCTGTTCCCCATCTGTGGTGGCTTGTTAGGAGTCTTTAGAACCTTTGAAGTAAAGTATTTTTACATATCCCTGTAGAAATACGTGTGTACTTTATTGATCTCGCTACCTCAGATGTGCTTTCGGCTTTTGACAAAGAGCTTTTGTGCACCTGAGGCACAGGCCCAGCAGCAGGCAGTTTCCCCAGGCGCATCCTGCAAGGCAGACTGCTGCCTCTGCTTCCTGCTCTTCACCACCCCCTGCCTGGGCAGTGCTGCTGCATCGCAGTTCAGGTACAAGGGAAAAAAGAAAAAACAACAGGTATCCTGTCCATTGAAAATCTCTCTTTGAATGAGATCCATGATTTTCTGCTTCCTGTGTTGCTGGAAGCAGCCACATCATTCTTAAAGGACACCTGCATTCCTTTAGATTTCATGGCTAAACAAATCAGTCTTCATTAGCTAAACTTGGATGCGCTTCAGCGTCCTGGCTGTGTTCATGTTTTAAAGAGTTGTGATCTAGCTGACACTAGAAAACGAGTTCCAGAACAGTGCAGCGTGAACATGTATGAAACAGCACCCTCTTGACTAGAAAAACTAGTAACAGCATACAAATACGATTGAGTAACTCCAAAGAAACAAGTTTTGTTCTCTTCATGTTGTATTTTGAAATGGATGGTTCTCCGTTACGTATGTATTCCGTAGTGCTGTATGCAAACCTGCGTTAGCTGTCGCTCCATGCCGTAGTTGCACAGAGCAAATGTATCTGGTATTGTACAGGAAAGAATGCTTTTTCTGAAGCGTGCCCATGGAAACTCTTGTCACGTGAATTTAAATGCCTTCCACTCCAATCCTCCACTGGCAGAATTGACATCTAGTGCCAACATATACAGTTCCTCATTTTCCCAGTAGCCAAACTGGTGGTGTCACAGTGGTTACACGCTGGCATTCATGCTAGGTGGAGAAAGGCAACAGTATCTGTCTACTGTAGAATCAATCAAAATCCATAGTTGATTCACCTACGTATTTACTAAGCATACTTTACGTAATTAGGAAAGCCTCTGTCACTCTTTACCGCATCAAGTGGGCTGTGCTGCTTAAAAGAGGTCTAGAGCTCCTGTGCTCCCGATGCAACTACCTCTGTTCTTTCCTTCTTCCAGCATGAAAATTCCTCTCTCCTGCGAGACAGCAGCTGTCACCTGATTTACCCCTGCCAAGTCCTTTCACGTCCATAATAAAGTCAGAAATACCTTTTTGTCCCCAAGAGTAAGTATCAGGGAGCAGTTACAATAAATTATTGGATAATAGATGTTAGAAGATGATGGAAGTCAACAGGATCTCAGCATCAGAGACTCAAAACACATGAGAAGCAGGCATTCAGTAGGAGGATGTAAGAGAGGTTATTTCATTTATTAGTCATTTAACTGGTGTTTTTGACTTGCTACAAAACAGAAAGTAAAAGAATGTCATGTAGCTACGTCATGCTACTACTAAATTAAACCAACAAAGTGAGGTAACTGGAAGGGAGCTTGGGGGGGAAGGCAGGGGGGCTAGAAAAAGTGGCATAAATTTAGTTTTGGAGTACCCAAGAACTTGAAGCCAAAGCCACTGCCAAAGCCAGGTGCACTCTGCTAGGAACACAGCTCTGGTATCAGAAGCGTATCATGGTCCAGTGTCAGAGGACATCCTATATATAAGCTGAAGAAAAGCTAAACATTGCTTAAATATTGAAGAGGTAAAAATGCTAAAATGCTTTCTCAAATGAAAGCACTGTTTAAGAAAAGTTAGAGGTGAAACTAAATTGTTTTTTAGAAATAACTATGACAATTTGAAAAAGGTAATGAAAATGTACAGGAAGCAGATACTGTGCTTGCAGGTGTTACTTCAGAGCATAAACAAGTTCTCGGTCAAGGGGAAATAAAAAGAATCAAAGAAGGAACATTACTTTTTGATCTTGACTCCTCCCAAGACAAGGCTGACAGTTGTCCGACTGGCATCAAATAGACCAGTAAGATAAAACCATGCTACTACCTGCTGCGATTCAGCAAAATAATGTGAAATGGGGGAAAAAAAAAACCCACAACAACCTCCACTCTGTGGGAGAACTGAAGTAATGCTGTACTAGATGCAATGTTTTATTTTAAGGTTAAGTAATATATACTTAATATTTCCCCCATCTGATGAAAGGCTGTTCAATCTTCAGCAAGATTGATTTGTTTTTCTCAAATACAGCAAGGAAGAATTGGGACAGTTTTATACTACATCAGTGTGGTGGGTTGACCCTGGCTGGATGCCAGGAGCCCACCAAAGCCGCTCTATCGCTCCCCTCCTCAGCTGGACGGGGGAGAGAAAATACAACAAAAGGCTCGTGGGTAGAGGCAAGGGCAGGGACATCACACAGCAATTACTGTCACGGGCAAAACAGTCTCGACTCAGGGAAATTAATTTAATTTATTGCCAATCAAACCAAAGTAGGGCAATGAGAAATAAAACCAAATCTTAAAACACCTTCCTTCCCCCCACCCCTCCCTTCTTCCTGGGCTCAACTTCACTCCTGAATTCTCTACCTCCTCCCCGCAACTGGTGGAGGTGGGACAGGGAATGGGGATTGTCGTCAGTTCATCACATATTGTCTCTGCTGCTTCTTCCTCTTCACACTCTTCCCCTGCTCCAGTGTGGGGTCCCTCCCACAGGGGACAGTTCTCCACAAACTTCTCCAACCTGAGTCCTTCCCATGGGCTGCAGTTCTTCACGAACTGCTCCAGCATGGGTCCTTTCCAAAGGCTGCAGTCCTTCAGGCACAGACTGCTCCAGCGTGGGTCCCCTGCAGGGTCACAAGTCCTGCCAGAAAACCTGCTCCAGCGTGGGCTCCTCTCTCCACAGGGCCGCAGGTTCTGCCAGGAGCCTGCTCCAGCATGGGCTTCCCACAGGGTCACAGCCTCCTTCGGGCATCTACCTGCTCCAGTGTGGGTTCCTCCATGGGCTGCAGGTGGAGATCTGCTCCACCGTGGACCTCTCTGGGCTGCAGGGGGACAGCCTGCCCCACCGTGGTCTTTCCCATGGCCTGCAGGGGAATCTCTGCTCTGGCGCCTGGAGCACCTCCTCCCTCTCTTTCTTCACTGACCTAGGGGGGTCTGCAGATTTGTTTCTCTCACGTGTTCTCACTCCTCTCTCCTCCAGCTGCAGTTTGTGTTCCACAGCAATTTTTTTTCCCCTTCTTAAATATGTTATCACAGAGGCACTATCACTGTTGCTGATGGGCTCGGCCTTGGTGGGTCTGTCTTGGAACCAGCTGGCATTGGCTCTGTCGGACATCAGGGAAGCTTCTAGCAGCTTCTCACAGAAGCCACTCCCATAGCCCCTCTGCTACCAAAATCCTGCCACACAAACCCACTGTAATGAATTAGCTCTCCGCACGTGTATGTTTTACTTGAAATGACGCTCTGTCAACCTGCAACCTTAAGTAGCAGGTACACTTGTTCACAGCACGTTTAGCTCACCTAACAGCTCATCAGCATCCAATGGGAAATTTTCTTGTGCTTCCCTCCCTGCTCCTGCCCAGGCTGTTCCACAGCTCATCCTCTATGGGTTCCATTACATAAACTCAGCTACCAGGGGAGGTTCACAGCCCAGGTTCATTTTTCCCCAGATATCTGAAGCGTTACTGATTTTAAGGCAGGATTTGGGGAAATTCCAATATGGTTCCAACACAACAGCAACACCATCTGATCAGTTAACATTCAAGAGGATTGCTTTGTGCACCTTCCTTAAAGCAGTTCTTCACACAGGAGTGCATATGCAAATTCTTAGATGCCAAACATGAAAACATCTGATGCTTACTTTTTTTTTTTTTTAAGGCAACAGAAGCAGCACTAGGCTATCAGCTTTCAAACTACAAGTCCAGATTAAGACTGCAACTACAGTTTTCTGCTTGCTTCTCACTCCCTGCATCACCACCTATCTCTTGAAAAGTACATTTTTAACAATATTAAGAACATGGTTAAGAATCAAAAGGTACACCACTAAGGTTGAGAGTTGTCATAGTCAATGCAGGAGCTACAGAAATATCCTTTCATAATCAAGATTTATTTGGCTTTTGCTTGGTGATCACAGACACTATGAACAATTTTACAATTGTTTTTAGTCACATTGTTTTTTAAATCTAAAAACTATAATTCTGTTTTTTTTTCTAAGACTATTTCAAATATTTTCCGTTTGATCTTTGTAGACAAGCTGTCCTTTAAAACTGGATATGAAGTTCCAGTATCTCAAATACTGACATAACAAGTTATGTCTGCCAAGCAGAAACTTTTACTTAGTCAGTATATAAAGATAGAACAAAAGTTTCCAAGCTTTTGCATCACAGCTACAAAGTTGTTGGAAAAAATAAAGCTGCAGCTACCAAAAATAACTTTATCACAGATATACATCACTCAGCAAGAAATCCAACACTAGGGAGCAGTTTTATTAGATAAACAATTCTACTGATGGTACAACCATAGATAAAGATAAATAACTAAAATGTTAAAGACATTCTCAACATATCATTATGAATTCCAAAGTCTGATCTGTGTTATGCTTCATTTAATAGGATAGAAAAACTGTCCCTCAGTTTGTGGAACGTGAAGCCTAATCAAGGCTTCAAAGTCCTCTCCTTAACGTAACATGCCATTAATTTCTGGTTTCATAGAAAACAGACAACCAGTACATGATTTTACCACTTAAAAAAAGCATTTACACTTATCTAAATATGTAAAAAAATGGGTTGAGTTGGGATTCTCTCCTTTTTAAAAATGTGTTTTCTAGAACTACTAAAAAACTTGCATTTACAAAATAGTTGATAAAAATATTCCTCTGAATTGTACAAGAAGAAAGGTATAAGGACCACCAATTAAAGACTTGGTACCAGACGTTACTCAGACTTAGCTTCTTTCTCTACTGCTGCATCAGATGCTGGGGTCTGCGAAGAAGAAAGAAAACCAGAACACTTCAATGCAGAAAGTTTCTAAGTGACTCAGCCTCTTAGTTCATAGTATTTTTAACACACAAGTTAGCTAACTTGACATACAGAACAACCATGACTTGTTTCTACATACCGTGCTTTACAGTCTTAATAAACTGGTGTCATGATCCGCTTATTTCTCTTGGATAATGACCTACTAAAACCAAGCTGTCTTGAAAAGGCTTCTATCTCCTCAGATGCATCATGTATGAATTTCAGAATGTTACTATTGTTACTACTCAATACACACTGCAAAGGATTTCTTCTTTTTTTTTTAAAGAACAAAGCCCATTTCAATAATTACTGCCTTTATGACAAGAAAAGGAAGCTTTTTATAAGCTAAAACCCCTGCACATAGGGCGTTTAGAAAAGACATGACAGATACACTTCATGCTTTTAAATTTCAGTGCAGCACTGTTAACATATTCTCAAATCTTACCATGTTTTAAAGTAACTAAGACTTAGAAACACAATACTGCATTAAACATAATTTTGTAAAAAATACATTAAAGTGAAACTGAACTGTAGCAGCAGAGCTATACTGTTTTCAAGTCAAGTCTCTATATGCTATACCTCAACTTCAGAACAAGTTCATACAAACTTAATTGATTAAAATTACAACTCCATTTAGATCGGAAAACTCGCTGCATTTGCAATGTAGGTTACAAAAAGGAATGTAACATACGTATTAACATAAAAATTATACTTAATTATTCCAAAGCTTTGCAGCACCACCAGCAGAATAGATTGTTTACCCACATTAGTACCCAAAGAGGAACCAGTTCAGTCTTTACTGCCACCTGGGGGAAGCTTTTGAAGGATGAAGTACGGAAGCCATTTCCATTCACAGGCGTTAGTCTCTGTGAATGTCACCAGAAGTCATCACTGGCCTTTCATGGATTAACAATAGCATCGCTGACACTATTGTTCTGATTGAAAACAGTAACATCCAACAGGACAGACTACACCCCTGCCTCTTCTAGACATACGTATTATATTAAACCTGCAATTTTAGCTGGTGTGACCAACATGAGACCAGCATGAAGATGTGCCGCAGAAGTCATCATCCATTGTAAATTTACATCATCTCTGCACTAGTGTACTAAACAGACGCCAGTTGAGAAATATCGCCAAATTTAACATTCGAAGGTATTGCTGAAATACTACACACACAAATTAAAAGACCAAATTATGCACTAGTAGTACAGAGCCAGAGCTACACAGAAACGTAACTAAAGAATTCCTAGTTATAGCACAACTTTTTCACAAACATCACACTGTAAGTTTGCAAATGAAAAATTGCTACTGTAAAGTTGTCTTGTGCACTCAAGTACCATCCTGTACCTTCCTCACCCACCAAAACCCATTGTCTACCTAAAAACCAAATACTCTTTTCCTCTACTTGAGGATCTATCTGCACACTGATAGAACAGTGTGATATAATTCAGAGAGACATTTTTTTCTATCTTAAAAAAATTACTTCTCAATGCAACAACCAGACAGTAAGCATGAATCACAGATTTAAATTAAAAAAATCATCTGACTATCTGATCAGCAAACTTCACTGAACTAATTAAAATGAGTGAGGCATTCAATATTGCAGAAACCTGACACTAATTCTAGGCCTGTTGCCACATGAAAATTTGTGTTTTGTCCAGTTGTTAACAGCTGCCCTAGTAAGAGGCACTGCTTCTCCCTACAGATCTTGTCCTAAATTTGAAACTAAGTTATGTCCACATTCCAGAAAAAGAATACAGTGTGGAGGATGTTTTAAGTTAGATGATCGGGACTCCAAAAACTTCATCAACGCAGCCATTTTAGCACAATATTACAGCCAGGGCTGATTTGGCACATTCATTTCTTCAGCCACAAGTAGTTCTTGCACTTTCTCTCCCATCCCTGCACCAGCAGTGTCTGTATCTGTGTCCCTTCTATGAGCAGTGTCTGCATCTGTGACTCCCATAAATGTTACCTCAACTTTGGATTTTCAGTGAAAACTGTTTCCAGTCCCAGAGAATGAATATTGCATTTGTCAAAAAACTTTTGTAGCAAGAAGGAACCTTTCTTCCAGCAACAGCAAAGGCAGACTAAAACCAAACCAAACCCTCCAAAGACAGATACCCACCCGCCCACCCCACCCCACCGCTCCCCCCAGAGCAATATCCCCTCTGTACACCTGGTATGTATTATTTTGCCAGGACCTACCCACAGGGAAAACAGCCCCTCTCTGAAGGGACTTGGGTAAAATTCTCACCTTTTTCCTTAATTTCAGGGACTGTTATCACATCACTGCAACTCTTTTTGGGGCAACTATAATTTTCCAGGTATGTGTACTAATATTTCAATATCTTACATCTTTCTTTTAGCAGAAATAGATTCTATTGTAAGAACTGCATATGTTTCTCCTAGATGTTTGGATAAACCAGTACACTAAGTTATCCAGGTGCTTTGCACCGAAGAATACAGACAACTTTACCTCCTCACTTTTAGCTTCCCCATTTTCTGCAGGCAAGTTGTCCTTTGTCTGTTCTTGGTTTGTCTCTTCTGTCTGTTTTCCTTTAGGCCCTTTTTTCCCCTTTGATGGAGCTTTCTTGTCCTCAGATTTATCCTACAATGAAATAAATTTCCAGTAAGTAAGTTCCTATGACCTACTAGGTAAACCTCAAAAAAATAAAAACCACACAAAACCAAGATGGACTTGCTAAACAGTAAAAGCTGCTACCAACAACCAATGAGCTAATAGAAGTTTTCCAAACTATATATAGACAAACAATCACAGTTTCAGATAGTCAGTAAAATCACAGAATCAAACTGGGATGAGAAGATAACTAGATTCTAGTGGCTAGACAGAGCAATTTGTAATATATGATTTAACCTCGCGGTGCATTAAAAAAAATAGCAATGCAGTCCTTCCGCTTTCTAAAAAATACAAAACACTTCAAACACTATCTTTCCTCTTACATTGACAGGTGGGAATTTCAGCAACGTAACCGAGTATCATTTTCATTGCTCCTCTGATAGTATCTCAGTCACATCCTCTGTACCTACATGACTGTTGTTAAATGGGTAGGGAAAAGGTATTTGTTCAAGGGCTACTTTTCATATAAATATGTAATACAACCTCCCAGACACTCCTTACTGCAACCAGATGCTACAAAGCTTGCCT